>NC_067401.1:219717500-220362500 GCF_016432865.1 Antechinus flavipes
GTATAAAGCATATAGCATAATGCCTGGCACACTGGAGGTGCTCATTCCCTTCCCGCTCACCTTACCCAAACCCCGTCATTTTAGATCTGAGGAAACTGAGACCCGGATCTCAGGTGAATTCAATGGCTGGCCCAAGACCATACGGGCAGGTAAGTAGCCAAGCTGGTTTGTAAACCCAGTACCTCGGACTCTACTTCTCTGCCTCTACCTCCTACTTGGCTCACTATTATATTTTAAAATACAATCATGATAGGGGAAGTTTATGTACTGTATTTTGTGGTTATTTTTTATGGCCAAAGGATTAATAACATAGCTATTCAATTGCATCTTTTCTCTTCATTCTCACTACATTTAAATGCTGACTGGTACAGAGGACACTGAGCTAGCCCTAGATTCCCGGGCCATATTGTTAGGCATAGAAATAGTACAGCATGATACTCCCACAGTTGCTTCTGGCAACTCATCGTCCTCAATCCATTCGTTAAGGTCGGGATTGAAGCACTGGACGCACTTCTTGTATTTCTTTTCTATTTCATTCCAGCCTCCCACCAAGTAAATCCTACCATTGAGTATTGAAGCCCCGGCTGTGCTGACTCCAGTCTGAAGAGGAGCTACGTAACTCCACTGACTTGTATAAGGATTGTAGCACTCGACCGGGATCACATCCACCCTTTCCCCTCTGGGCCCTACCTGGCTCCCCCCCATCACATAGACCCTCTCACTGAGAGAGATGGCGCAGTGCCAGCCTCTTGGAGTGCTAAGGATAGACTTATCTTGCCAGTCATCGTTAGCAGGGTCATACATACACACTGAACGGGAATAAGCGCTATTGATGTAGCCTCCCGTCACTAGGATCTTGCCATCGACAACAGCACTGGCGTGGCAGCATCTTGCCACTTCCAGAGACTTCTTCATCTGCCACTGATTTGTGGAAGGCACGTAACATTCAATGGAAGATAGGCAGCCTTCTGAGTTGCGTCCACCTACTGCAAAAAGAAGCCCATTGAACACGTTGAGGCTGAAATGAGTGCGTTTCTGGTTCATGCTTGCCAGGTGTATCCAAGTGTTAAAACGTGGGTCGTATCTGAAAATGTTAAAAAAAAATTGTTGTCTTACTCTTCTCTGTTGTTCCTGAGAAATTTAAGCTAATTTTTAAACCTTGCTGGTTCAATATCCATGAAAAAGAGATTAGGAAAAGAATCCATTGTGTCGACTTCTTTCCTTATGGTCCACTCCCCATATCATTAAAACAAATCGTGACAACCAATTCATAGCTAGTAAAGAGAGCAAAAACAAGTAAACAACGACCCCCCCTTTTGCCTCCCCCCAAAAAACTTCATAGAATTTAGAGTAGCAAGGTACCTCAAAGATAATGTAATCCAATCACTTCATTTTATAACTAGCAGAACTGGGATTTAAATCTAAGGCTTTTTGTTATCAGTAGGAAATAGCCCAGTATTTTTGCCAAAAAAACCCCCAATGGGTCTGATTCACAGAATCCAACACGATGGAAAAACAATTGAACAACTTTTTACTACTAATTCAATGCTTTATCCATTTCATCAATGACTAGGTATGAGAAATGTTGTTGTTATTGTTTATATATATATATATGTATGTGTATATATATATACATATATATGTATATATGTGTATATATGTATATATGTGTATATACATACATATGTATATATATAACCTTATATATATATTGTATATATATGTATATATGTGTATATACATATATATGTGTATACATATATATAATCTTAGGGGTATTACTCAACAGATCTCTTTTCTCATTGGTTGCCAACAGAGACTGGCTTTCCTCAGGTCAACACCTTGGAAAAGAGCTCTGACAAAAGTAGATGTCCAGTTATCTTCATCTACAGTAACTTAGATATTTCAGAGAGGGATGTTTGTAAGGTTTCAGGAAGATATTGGATATTTATGGGCAGTGGAAAGAAGGAAGACACTTTCACCATTAATTTTGTGTTCCTACAAATATCCACCCATTCATTGGTAATTATCAATCCTGTTCCCATCAAGAAGGAAGACTTTTCTTGGAGTGTATCATTTTTCAGTCTCAGGACTTTGCATACTTCCTGTGCCTCTTATTGTGCCCTGGCCTTTCAACTAGTTTGATTTTGCTATCATAAACCTTAAAAAGAGAGAATAAAATTTTTTTTTCTTAGTATGTAAGGCTATTTGGTTTTAAGACATCTTTTCTGGTCTTTAATCAGAGCAAATATGTAACTGCTTGCATAATATGCACCAAAATTCCCTTTTTTGCATACCTGTGTAGGACTAACTGGCACAAAACTGGTATGGGTATAGAAATTATTATTCACATTCATCTTTGCCCCATATAATCCCTTTATAAAACTCTGTATACAGAGTACAAATGTTTATTAAAACCATAAAGAAATAGAAAGAACAAAAATATTTTTCAAATAGAATGGTTTCTTCTTTTGTAGTTACTACCATATGGGAAGGAAAACAGATCAGCAAAGATACTTCTTGTATAAGTTAAGTAGGCCTGAAGAGCAACTCATTATTTCTGATAGTTTAAGTTCTGATATTGGCTTTGTCCCTTCCCATGGTATCTCTCTGCTAGATCTATCAATCCCAGTCACATAAAACCAATAGAATCCCTAGGAAAACATCATGAATTCCTAGGACTCCCCACAAACTTGCACAGTAGGTTTAGGACCTGGAATTCTCATTCCCTTACTAGAAGCACAGTGACATTCTGTGCCTAAAGTTATTGCCTATTTTCTCTCATTACCTAAGAATGCAATCTGTATTCAGCTTTGGAAGAATCTCCATTTGTATGGTTACTAACAATTTCTAACAACAAGAATTCGGGTTATAAAGTCTTCTAGGAAATATCAACTGTCCCCAGATGGGCTCACCTAGGATGCTTCTTCCCTATATTCCTATATTCCTTTTGAAAATCCTTTCTCCCTCTCTTGTTTCAATAATTCCTCTTGGTTTTATAAAGCTACCACTATTCACATATGATTTGCTCTTCTTGTGATTTAAACATTTAGTAAGCACTTACTATGTTCTAATGGATGTATCAGCTATAGATCTGATGGAGTGGGAGGCTGTATTTTAAAACAACAACAAAAACAACATATCAGGAGTTATCTTCTTAATGTATTAGTTAATGTGTTCAGGTAGCACAGTGGATAGAGCACCAAAAAGAGGAGAAAAATCATAACATGGTAAGTGTACTGGAAAGTGCACTTGGATTATCAACATGTAGCTTAAATAAAGCATTTAGCTTACACCTAAAAGATTTCAGCTAACCCTGACCATTTTAAGCAAGACATAGTCCTACACCTAAGCAATTAAATTATTTACTGCACACTTAAAAAAGTCAGGATGACTGAGTTCAAATCTGTTTCAGATACTTAACACGTCCTAGCTATGTGACCCTGGGCAAGTCACTTAACCCCAATTGCCTCAGCAAAAAAACAAAACAAAAAAAACTTACCTGTTCTATTGTCCAATGTCTTTCATTCTCTGATTTTATGAATTGAGATAAGCCAGACATGGCATAGCAAATTCCTATGTAAGGACTATTTATCTACAATATTAACCTTTTCATTTCATAATGAAAGATCATTTACCTGCAGAAATTGTTGACTGCATGCTTGGCTTGGTTCCTTGCATCATTCTGGTCTTCTCCCCCAGCCACATACAGAAATCCATCCATCACAGTCACACACTGATTAAAACTCTTGGCAGGCATTTCTGTAAGCTTGCTCCATCCATTCTCAGGGTCCCTGTACAAGACGTCTCTACTAAGGGACTTTTCAGTGAGAGCAGGCCGCCCCCCAACAGTGACTAGAACTCGAAAGCCCCCTCGGATTCTGGTGCGCCTAGACTGCAATGTGTTTTGGTGGTAGGGAAGGAGGTGATAATTCATGGCATCCACAAGAAGCTTGTGACAATCTGCATCTTGCATCATCCTGGGTACAGATTGAACATAGTTGACTAGATCTTGAGCGGAAATGGTACCAAAGCGAATGTTGCTCAAGAGATCAGCAGCATACTTTACTCTCTTTTGGTCAAATTCTAACCATTTGGTTGCAATTTGGAATGCGACTACCTCAGAAGGCAGCTGCAGGTCGTCATCTACCAGGAGTTCATTGATCTGTTCAAAAGTAAGTTTTAGGAACTGGTCAGTTTCTGCAAACTCGATGAAGTTATCCCGGATAAATTTCTGGGCAGCTGCTTTAGTGGTTTTTAAGTTATAGGTTTCTGCTATGTTAGCAACATACATACAATTCTCAACATTGATTTCTCGTATCAGAAAGTCACTGCACATCTTCACGAGGGTGTGGATCTGAAGGTAGGCAGCAGCAGAAATGATGCTTCCTATTGTGTACAAGGAAAGAGTCAGCTTTCCAGTATAGGCATATGCAATCACAGTAGCCAGGCCAACTGGTGACACATCATTGAGATCGACTCTTTGAGTGCCAGGGTCCTTCTTTAATATGTTGTAAAAATAATCACTACAGGAGGCCATCACTGACTTGTGCACATTGAAGGATTTGGTTTTGGTGCCAATGATTAAGTCGCAGAGGAAGTTCTCCTGCCTCATTTTGCTTAATCCTTCCAAGAGGTTGGGTCCATAGGAGGCATCGCTCACTTCAGATGAGATACAGTTCAATCCATTGCCTCCTTCTAGGAAACTGTTTAAAGCATTCAGTTTATTGAGTGGGCTGTCTTCTACAATTATCGTCATCTCATTCACCTCTGCTTTGTTCTTTTTGACAGTCTTCTTTTTGGGCGCCATGACTGCAACAGGATGTCACAGGCAAGAACTTGCTAAACAAACAAATGAACAAAACCAAAAATGAATAGATTCAGTTAAAAAATAAACACTTTCCCTTTCAGATAATGCAATAACATGGTTCCTCCCTTCATTTTTAGTATATTATATGCCAATTTATGAGTATTTATGGTTTAAGTTTACAGGATACCTGGTATAATTTGCAGGAATTATAAATTTTGTTTTGAGTGGGAAAAAGTAGGAAGGTATATCTGTGTACAAATCCCATGTTTCCTTAAAACATGGAGTTGAGAGATCCCAGCTTATTGAAGGAAATTCTCTTTGAAATACACTTCTAAGCAACTTGTATATGGATTCTGAAACACAGCAACATTATCCAGAGTAGTTTCAGATGGGATGATGTGCTTCTAGTGTTCACAGTTTAAAAGTATATGGGAGCTGGGGCAGCTAGGTGGCCCAGTGGATAGAGTACCAGACCTGAAGTCAGGAGGAGCTGAGTTCAAATCTGACCTCAGACACTTAACATTTCCTTGGTGTGTGATCCTGGAAAAGTCACTTAACCCTAATTGCCTCAGCAAAAAAAAAAAAAAAAAAAAAAGTTTCTGGGAGTCTTCCAAAAGAAATGGGTAAGAGGAATTTGAGACATAGAGGAAAAGTCACAGCCATATCAAGACTATACTTCTATTAGCACAGAAATAGACTTGATTGTAGTATTGAGAAAGTTACTGCTGATGTTCAAGTTACTGTGCCAAGTAAATAGCATTAGCAATACTTGTGCTGTAATAGATTCCCTTAATACCTTTCCATGAAATAACCCTCTATAGTTACTACATTGGGGATTCATAAGGAATGATCTGGGATTGACTAGTTCCCTACAATTGGAAACTGAAGGAGGGTAAGTATAATTGGTGTATTCTAAATTGCAGTACAATTTAAATTTCAGTGCCCTAAGGCAAAGCTTTATTTTACCACCCTGGGTTATGGCCTAGTTCTAGCCCCAATTCGTTCAATAATTGTTTATTATTATATAAGTGTGATATTGGCATATAGTATTTGGGAATGATCAAAGAAACCATTTGAAACTTAATTCCTTATAAATACCTTGCCAATCTCTTTTAATTAAATGTCTTTGCTTTGAATTTAAGTATTATCTGACTTGATGAAGAATAAAGAGATATATCTGTGGGGAGTTCAAAGCTATGAATTTTAATAGTCACCTATCCCAATAGGACCCTGAAACTGGGTGAGGCTGAGAAGAGGGCCATATTAAAGAGGGATCTGGGCTGATTTCCTATGGGTGGGTCAAATGAATTTAACATATAATTACATCATATTCCACTTAAATTAGAACTACAAGCTGTTCTAATTCTGCTGGCAAGACACCTGGCAGTAGTCACACAACAGAAGCAGCAGGCACTTTATTATACCCTATCTATAGAACTCGAAAGCCCCCTTGGATTCTGGTGCGCCTAGACTGCAATGTGTTTTGGTGGTAGGGAGGTAGGTGATAATTCATGGCATCCACAAGAAGCTTGTGACAAGTTCATGCAAGTTGGCTGAGAAAGTAAAAAGCAATATGTGTGTGTGTGTGTTTGTGTGATTAATAGTATAATAAAAGCCATCTTTCAGGGTCAATAGATGTACTTTTGCCCCAACAGTCTGTTTTAGCCATAGATTGTGATGTTCGGCTAGCTTTCTGGAGGACCCTGGGATCAGTCAGATTCCTTGGTCTTTAGGTAGAAAAGTGATGAAGACAAGAGGGCCACCACGAGGCTGGTCATGAATAGAGTCTAAAGTCTTTATTGTCTCCTTCACAGTATGTTTCCTTCACAGTCTGTTCACTCTGACTTGACTGTGTCCCCAGTTCTCTCAACCCTTAAATACCCCATTACAATTGCATCATTACAGCATACTGAATATGTATGAACTAGAGAACCATTATCTCATCAATCACACTGAGTTAACACCTTGTTGTAAGTATCCTTGTTTCAAGTATACTTCTCCAGAGTTCCAGCCCTCTACAACAGTGGGACTAGATAATTTCTATGAACACTTAAGACTAAAATTCTATGATCATTGATGTAGTGCTTTTATTTATCAGGTACTGTGCTAAGTGCTTTATAATTATGATCTCATTGTATCCTCAAAACAATTCTGGGAGGTAGGTACTATAATTATGTCCATTTTACAGATGAAGAAACCGAGGCAAACAGAGGTTTAAATGACTGCCTTGTGGTTATCTCAGAAGTGTCTGAGGCTGGATTTTAATTCAGGTTTTCCTGACTCTAGTTCTGGCACTCTATCCATTATCTAACTGCTTCTTTGAATTACAGAATCACAGATTTTAGAGTTGAAAGGGACCTCAATGGCCACGCAATCCCATCCTTACTTCAAAAATAAGCTCCATTATTACATACCCAAAAAGTGGTATATCCAGTCCCTAAGTGAAGACCTAGGATGAAGGCGAACCCATTTTCTTGAGGTTCTTCCCTTTATCAAGCCTAAATTTGTCTCAAGAACTTCCATGGGTTGTTCCTTTCTCTGTTCCCTAGTTCCAAACAGAACAAGATCAATCCTTCTTCCACTTGGCAGACCTTCAAATAAGTGATTAGCTATTGTGTTCCCCTGAGTATTGTCTTCTTTAGTTTAAACATTCCCATTTCCTTCAATTTATTGTCACATGGCAAGAATTGAGGCTCTTTCCAATACTGGTTGCTATCCTTTGGACATTTTTCTAGGTTCATAACTCTTCTTTGCTTGTGGTCACTAGAGATATGTGAGCTGATTGGTTCAGAGTACAGCTATGGCCATATTTCTGGGAACTATGCATCTCAATGGATCCCAGCTCCTAGGGACTATTTATATTGATTCATTTTGAACTTATGATCCCAGATAATTTTCAGACAAACTAATATCTAAACATATTTCTACCATCTTGTATTTGTCAAGTCTAATTTTTGAACCCTAGTGTAAGAAATTTATTCCTATTAGATTTTATTTTATTAGATATATTATAGGTCTAACTGGTCAAATTTTCTGTTCCTGACTTTGGCATACATTATATCATTTCCCTGTGCCAACTGCTCTCCATATGTTCCCTAGGGCTCTCAAACTTCATGTCTTCTATAGATCTAATACTTGTGCCTTTCAGTCTCTAACCAAAATATTGAAAAAAATGTTAAACAGGCTAGAGCTATACATCCTTGATGGACTCTACTGGACATTATATCTAGGATGTTATCAAAGAAATTTTTAATTTTGAGAAGTGATAGAAAAATCACTAACTTTGGAGTCAGAATATCTTTTCTATCTGGGCTATCTCCCTCTACCTCTCTGGGCTTCCATAACATGAAAGCATTAAACGGGATGGTCTCTAACATCTAACTCTAAAATGTATAGTCTTTTGATATTTTAAAAAATGAGTGTTACTGAGCAATTATAATATAACAGAAGGGCAATCCCTTCCCATTCAACCATAAAATGATTATAATATGATTAGATCCCTTTCATTTTTAAAATATTCATTGAGGTTTTTTTAAATTATTTTTTGCTACTTAGTCTACTAATCTCACCAGTATGGGAAATGCAATGTCTCTTAACCAACTGGATCTGATTATTGAGGATCAGGGAAGTTTTGCTCAGTTTATGACCTGTGCCAGTTCACCACTTCCCTTTAGGAACCTAGTGGCCCTCTGTTCCCAAGAGTTCATTATATTGGTGCTAGTCTTAGTTCAGACACATGATGGACTTGAAGCCCTTCTATAGCTTAGAATCTCTAAGCTTCAACAATTCACCAGTTATGGCCTCTCTAGCAGCAAGAATTACAGGTTTGGTAAGGTGCTTTTACTATTACTATTACTATTACTACTTACTGCTACTATTATTATTAAAATTTACTATTTACTATTACTATATATATGGGAGAGGATTGGGACTTGAGGCCAGGCTCTCTAAGGAAGGAGTATTTATTGGAGGAAAAGACAGGTCACATAACCTACTCCTCTATCAAACTTACCTGTGACTACAGAGGTCACCATAAATTTTATAGTCAAGAATAATGAATACTTTAATTTAAAGATCAATTTCATGTTCTCTTGGGAAAGGAGGACATAGAATTTCATGGCATCTGATATTCAGTGTGAAAATGTATTGATAAGTTAACCTAAATATTTTTCAAACTACTATAATAGACAATCTGCTTAAAAAATCAATTCCAGTTATATTCTACTGCAAATACCCACTTTGAGGCAGCTACAGTACAGGGGAGAGTGCTATAGATGACGAAAATAAGGTCAAGACCTGTTAAATACCTTATGGTCACGCACCTCATAAATGAGGCAGCTTTTGAAACCAGGTCTTCCTGATTCCAGAATCAAGCCCTTCCATCCATCATGCCATGTTATCTCCTGATATAGGCTACATACACTGATGAGGGGAAATGGAAAAGAAGGGAAATATCACATGAGAGAGGTCTTAGGATGGAAATGTTTTTATAGAAGACATATGAAAGTCGAAGGAAATATAGCATTTCATAATATCATAGATTTAAAAATAGAAGGCAGCTTACAAATCATTAAATCCCATGTTTCTCATTTTTACAATGAGGAAATTGAGACTTAGAAGTTATGAATTTGTATTAGTAGAGTCATAAGGTTATAGATCTAGAGCATCTGTCTCATTAAATCCAATTTATAAACAAGTCAAGATGAAGGACAAAGGAGAAGAGAAGAAGAAGAGAAGGAGGAGCATGAAGAAGAGGAAGAGAAGAAAGAGAAAAAAAAGGAGGAGGAAGAGGAGGAGGAGGAGAACAAGAACAATAAGAACAATAAGAACAATAAGAATAAGAAGAACAAGAAGGGGGCAGCTAGGTGGCACAGTAGATAGCATACTAGCCCTGAAGTCAAGAGGATGCGAGTTCAAATCCGACCTCAGACACTTAACAATTACTAAGCACTTCCTAGCTGTGTGACCCTGGTCAAGTCATTTAACCCCAACTGCCTCAGCCAAAAAAAAAAAAAAAAAAGGAAGAAGAGGAGGAAGAGGAGGAGCAGGAAGATTAATGACCAAAACCAAGACTGCCCAAGAATTTCTGCTGAAATACTGCATTCTAGACTCCACTTCTTAGTAGGGAGCAAGTCATTTTATCTAAGTTTCCTGAACTGATAGCTGGAAAATACTGTGATATATCAGGAGCACAGTTCATCTTGGAAATAGAGGAGCAGAATTCATTTTCTTCCATTCACTGTAACCTTGAGCAATTAAACATTCTAAGCTTAGGTGTCCTATCTAAAATAAGGAGATTAAAGATTAAATAAGGAAGTAATTAAAGAAATTTAAATAAAGAGATTTAAGATAAATTTTAAATCCTGAGTTCAATTACAGGCTCAGATGCTATGTGAGCCTGGGTGAGTCACCTATGACTGTCTGCCTCATTTTCCTCATCTGTAAAATGAGGATGATAATAACAAAAATAATAACCTAATTCCCAGATCATTGTGAGGATCAAGTGAGATAATATTTGTAAAGAGCTTTGTGAAACTTAAAAGTGTCTTATAAATACTAGATGTTAATATTGACACCAAGCTCCTTTTTAGCTCCAAATCCTTTAGCTATAGGTATCCCTTCACTTGTTTATGACATTTGTAGGAAAAGAGAGATGGTCTTTTCCCTAGTCATTATCATATACCCTATAACAATTTTTGCCCCATGAAGTACAAAATTTCTTGCATTAAGTCCTGGTGCATATTTTAGTTCTTTAGCTCTTACAACATTCTCTATGTTCCTGAGTAATTCTCCATCCTTACAGTCTACCCCCTACACTCACCCTTCCTTCCCCTTGCCTCCTATCATCTGTATCATTTTAGTTGTTCCCCTGTCCCCATCCCATGGTCTTGCTCAATTCAGTGATGGGCAACAGCCTAAGGAGACTAGAGGATCTGGCAATAGGTCAAGGTAAATGGTCACTGTAGCTTGGTATACAGTACCCTATATCAGCGACAGTAGTACCTGAGGAATCAGGAGTTCTAGTAACAATAAAACTTAAGATCTCATAAAGGACAAATAGGACTAGTTAGCTTGTAGGTTGTCTAGTTACCTTAAATAAGGGCATGTCTAGTATCCATGCCTAGAGGATGAATACAGACTTAAAATAAAAAATACCCCATCCTCCTTGCCATTATATACAAATACATACATACAAATATACACATATATAATAGACACATGTATATGCAAATTTTATCTATGTCATATATACAAGTAACAACTTGAGAACACTTGTATCAGATTATATGGAATGGAGAGATAAAGTGAAGAACTTACAGGAATGTATAAATTCTTTTTCTGTATTTTTTATTATTTCTATGTCTCTGTGACCTGCATAAGTACGGTGTGTGCAATCCAATATTTACTTAAAACTTTAGATATATTTACTTAATCAGAAATGATGACATTTATCCTTGTTCAATGTTATCAATATTTAGATTATTAAATGCCGTCTGCTCAGTAATCTGAAATTTGAAGGTCTGACTGATGATTCCTCTCAGAATCAAGGAAACAAAGCATTCCATTCTAATCTGCCTTTGACACCAATGTTTAAAATTCATTTAGGGAAGAAGGCACCTATTTCTCAATGCTCCCCAACCTATGATGTAATCCTTTGTAATCAAACCTATAAAAACTGTATATCTTTCCTAAATCTTTAGCTCTTCTACTGCGAGCTTTCTCTCTTTCCCTCCTCGCAGTGGAATTGCTCATTCTCATGAGAATTTATTAATAAATAACTTTTCTGCTTTCTACTGAGTGATCTCTGAGTAGAAATTTTGGGTAAGGGTCTTTTATATCCCTCACAGTTGGGGCTCATCTGGGATGGAATCTTTAGGGGAGTGGTTATGTACACCCCAAACAGGGACAGGTGCCCATGGAGTAGTTTTTTCCATGGTCTCTGACTCTGGGTGAGCAGCCTCCCTCCCCTCTTAGACAATGACCCGAGGCAAGGATACTCAGTGGAAAGCAGAATTGAAGATTGACGGAAGTGGAGTCCTGATGGCTGGCGGCAGTCTGAAAAGAAACATGTGTTCTCAAGGTAAAGCTCTTGGGAAGTCTAAGGGTCTATTGGCTGGGTCAAGGGAGATCCTGAGAGATTAGCCCTCCTAAATTTATTTTTGGTGTGGATTGCTGTTAACACCAATGATAAAGGACTTTTCCTGAGGAGGCTCTTGGGTGGCTGCAGGGGTATGAGGGTAATGAAGGACCTCCTCCCGGGTGTGAGGGTAACATAGGGCCTCCACCAACACCTGGATAGAAGCAATCCAAAAATTTGTATCAGGACATTAGCTAGGGAATTCAAGACTGGGATGGACTTCCCAGATATAAAAGGGAAGAAAACTGGGAACATGTATATCCCAGGACTATTTGGGCTATATCAGACTTAAATCTGTATGTAAAAGATGAAAATAGAGTTTTGTGTATGTCTGTGTGTATGTCTGCTTTGCATTGCTTTTGCTCTGTGTTAAAAGTTAGCAAGCTCATAAGAGATAAGAATTCAGTCTTTGTGTTTAAAATATCAGGCTGAATTGTAGGAACTAGAAATAGTAATGCTTTCAGAGTGGCTTAACATATATTGGTAATTAGGTAGTTTTGGGCTTCTCAAGAAAAGAATATCTTTCTTCTCTTTCTCTCCTTCTGCCTCTGGCAGGAAAAGGGGAGAGAAGGGGGGAAATAAAAACATAGATTGAAAGTTTGGAAAGTTGTGAGAAAATAGAAGAACAGTGGCTATCACTCCTGTAAACAAGGAGCCTGTTATCACAACTCGGGCAGAAAAAAAAATGATCAAGGTAAAGCAAGGATTGGTGCTTAACCCTTTCCTGGCTTACTAAAGAAAAGAAGTATGAATGGAATATCAAGGTAGATTTTAGGAAATTTCACAAACTAAAGTACTGGTTTAATTTTAAAACAACTTTAAATTGGTATGTGTGTTAAGATTGGAAATAAGAAACTGTAGATATTTAAAGGGAACAATAAAAATAGAGTAAGAGAGGTAAATAGCTGAACATGGGGGCTCTCTGATCTGTTGGATCTGTGGGAAAACTAGGCATGTTTCTAAAAATGTGCCAGGAGAAGAAAGAGAAATCATTATTAATAAGTTTGCTTTCATGGAATTAGAGAACAGAAAGTTTAAGAAGGTTAAACTGGGTAATGGTTTGTCTGCAACCTTTTATTAAGAGTTTTGGGAACTTACTATATTTTAAAGAGGTATTATAATTTTGAAATAATTTTACTGTTGCCTTGCATATGTCAGATTTATTAAGAGGATAAAACCTTAAGAATTGTTTGAATATTGTGGCCTTTACAACTGAAGAGAAAAACTTTTTTTTTATTATTTGGTTGGACTTCAAATTGAAATATAGGTTATTAAAAAAATGCCTGTAACTTACTTTGGTGGTGGTGGGGGAGGTTGTGTTTGTATCTTCCTACTTAAATGGTATGTTGCTTTCTAAAGTATTGGATAATTTGTAATAATATAGTTATAAGTATTATGAAATTTGGTTCAAAATTAATTGTGAATCTTGAAGTTTAAAGTTTTTTTTTTTAAAAGGTGATTTAAAGACAAGGGAATTTAACATGTAAAGGACTGCTTGCCATCTGGGGGAGGGGGAAAATCGAGACAGAAGTGAGTACAAGGGATAATGTTGTAAAAAATTACCCTGGCATGGGTTCTGTCAATAAAAAGTTATTA
The DNA here is from genome assembly GCF_016432865.1 of Antechinus flavipes. Classification (NCBI taxonomy): domain Eukaryota; kingdom Metazoa; phylum Chordata; class Mammalia; order Dasyuromorphia; family Dasyuridae; genus Antechinus; species Antechinus flavipes. The sequence continues at coordinate 219,731,045 of NC_067401.1, forward strand.
AAAAATAAAAAATAAAGACAAAGGAAAAGAGAGATTGATTTACAAAAGCAATTAATAATTTAAATGGAGCATCTAGTCAGAAGGGTTACAGAAAGATGGGACAGGAGAATGAAGGTGATTTAAGAAGGATTGATTAGTAGGAGCAGATAATTTCAAGAAGAAATCAGTGGGAAAAAGAAGGAATTGGTTGGAAATGGTAGTCACAGAGAGACAGCTGTGAGACGGGATGTGTTTTTGCAGGGCAGAGCAGCAGAGAAGCAGTGGAAAGTTGCAGCCGCTTTTGGCTGAAGAAAAACTGATTTTAAGAGACAGATTGCTTGTACAAGATGTTAATTGATTGAATATTTGTTTCTTTAGATAAATAATAGTTATGAATATTAAAGAATATGATCAGAAATGTGATATATAGTTTGAAAGGTTTATTTCAAAAAGTTTAATTGATATTTTCAGGAACTTTTTAGATTCTTTTATGTGAAATCATCTGTATTGATGCCAGTTATCTGAAAGGGACTCCAAGAATAATAGTTTTTGTTTCTTCCTTTTGAAAATGTTTTTGTTATGAACAATATATAGTTTGGGATTTTCTGTGTATTTTAAAAGCAAAATGATTGGTATAATAGTCAACTTATTCAAGATTCAACATCTACTTGGGTATGTAAGAATTGTGTGAATTTTCTTATTGTTACCGATATAAGGTCATGGTAAACAACTGTTTGGGATTTATCTGAAACTTTGGAGAGAAAATTCTTTGGACTTGTAATTAATGCTATTTGGGAGTTTTAAAGCTCCACTCTTTTATGCGCTGAAGGTTGAATTTTAACTGCTTATGTTATGTTATAGTCATGTCCCTGCCTTTTTTTCCTTCCTGTGACTGATTTCTATGATCAGAATAATAGTTAATAAGAACTGTTAATGCAATTCAAATATGTCATACCTTGTTGTTTCCAATCTGGTTATATGTAATCATTATATCCTAAATATTTAGGCAAATGAATATTTACCCTGGTCATCTATCTGTTACGGGATAGTTGTATCTGTGGATATTCAGGGTTTTTTTTTTTTTTTAATGTTTCTAAATGAAAAGAGGACAATTAATTATGGTCTGTGAAATCTAACTGATGTTTTATTTATTGGGACTACAGCCATCTGCTTATCCTGTAAAGCAAACTTGTTCCTTCACATAGGAACTTCTGGCCAATCTATACTGACCTCCCCACATGTTGTTATAGTTCCAAACTTTTCTAATCGTTATCTGTTAGATTTGTTTTTTTGTTCCAGATTTTGGTCACATTACAGCTATATTGACCTGCTTTTGTGACCTGGATCGGCCCATCTGAAGCTTAGATTGACACCACACCCACATCCCTGCATGGATTGAGAGCCTTTGCCTGTTTCTCAGCCCAAAGCAGCTAAGATTGAGGCCATCGCCCATACTCCTGATATAATTTGGACTGATATGGGGGAAGTGGGAAAGTGGTTGATGAATTATTGTTAAAATTACAACTGTATTACTGTGTGTTTAAGATTTGGGATGGAAATTGTTAAAATTGGTAACTGTTGCTGTTAAGGAAATTATAATATGTTTGTAATATCTATGTATGTTCACTTCAGAATATGTAATTGTTTGAGAGATTTTTTTTGAGGAAACTCCTCCTGTACTAGTCTGTTATGTATAGGAACTTTAATTCACTCTTGAGATTTATATGTGGGATGGTTATTTGACTATTTACTTTTTTTTTGGATGATTCCTTTCCATGAGAAAAAAAAAAAAAAAGGAGAGGAAGAGATAAAGGGAAACTGGTGGATTTTTCTCAAAATACCTAAAAGAGTAGGAACTCTTAGTTTTCTGTTCACTTTGCCTTAGATACTTCTGCCCCATCCCCTATCTCACCAGTTCAGATTGAATTGGAAGTCCTTAATCAGTCCTTTTTTTTTTTTTTTTTTTTTTTTTTTAACTATACTTTAGCTTTGAAACCCTCATTCTGTGGAATTGCCCTGGCAGACTCGGTTTTGGGGACTATTTTGCTTTTAGGAAATCTCCAAGATATATACACCTGTCTTGGGACAGGCAGTCTCCAACCCTGTAACCCCAGTTTCTCAATTGGCATCTCAGCATTTTTAATAACATTGCAGTTTTGAGATCAATCATTTAAAGTTCAGGATTTGCCTGCCTTGATGGTCTAACTGTGCATGCTCTGATAGCTCTGCTCAGAAATCTGTATTCTAGTAGCAACCCTGTCTGTCCCTCTGGGTGGGGACAGGTGGAGCTACTCCAAAAGCCCCACCCTTCTCCTCTGGAGTGGGGTGCCCCTCTGAATGGACAGCATGACTGTCTCGAGCCCTGCTACTCCCTATATACTCTCTATAGAAGCTGAATTAAGTGCACAAATGACTGAAGACCACCTAACACAGTAAACTGTCCATTTCAAATTGAATTCTCTGTCTGAGATGAGGGTCTTTGTACTGCTGATAACTCTGGGGTTGTCAGCAAGAGGCTTGCCCTTGCCATAAGTCCTTGCATTTTCTAGTTTTATTTTGATTTATTTGTGTCACATTTGGGTTGACCAAAATTATGGTGCTGAGATCTCCCAAGTATTTAGGGGAGGTAATTCAATAATTCAAATATTCAGGAGAGTGTGCAATTTTGTGCCTCAGTTTTCTTAGACTGGCATCTTTGTTAATTTATCTTTATACTTTTGTCTGCCAAATGCCAATCTGTTCTATGATAACTGTTTCTAAGATAGTTGGTGGAAGCAATTGTTATGATATGAACTTATTGCAATCAGTGGTATTATCCTGTTGCCACTATGTCTACCCTGTATAATTACATTAGTAATCAGAATAGTTCAATGGTCCCTATCAAAATATTGCATACAGAAAATGCTATTAAAATGATAATTCTTCAGAGAAAAGGCTGGAATATATTAGAAAGGGATGATCTTGAGGGTGAATTTGATAAGCAATGTATAGATATGATAACTGATTTTGAGTAGTATATAAGTTCTTCATAGAAATATGATAAAAATCATTTTTGTATTAGAAGGGGGAAGTTGTGTGAAATGGAGAGATAAAGTGAAGAACTTACAGGAATGTTTAAATTCTTTTTCTGTATTTTTTATTATTTCTATGTCTCTGTGACCTGCATAAGTACGGTGTGTACAAGCCAATATTTACTTAAAACTTTAGATATATTTACTTAACCAGAAATGATGACATTTATCCTTGTTTAATGTTATTTTGATTATTAAATGCTGTCTGTTCAGTAATCTGAAGTTTGAAGGTCTGACTGATGATTCCTCTCAGAATCAAGGAAACGAAGCGTTCTGTTCTAATCTGCCTTTGGCACCAATGTTTAACATTCAATTAGGGGAGAAGGCACCTATTTCTCAATGCTCTCTATGATTGTTATCCTTTATAACCAAACCTATAAAAACTGTATATCTTTCCTAAATCTGTAGCCCTTCTACTGCAAGTTTTCTCTCTTTCCCTCCTCGCAGTGGAATTGCTCATTCTCATGAAAATTTATTAATAAATAACTTTTCTGATTTTTACTGAGTGATCTCTGAGTAGTCATTTTGGGTAAGGTACTTCTACATCCCTCACAAGATGAAATCAGACTAAAGTAAACACTAAGGGCAGTTTTCAAAGGGGAAAGCAGTCACAGAAGGCCAGCCCAAGGGATAGTATGAAAGAAGAAAGAGGCACTTCCTTGCTTAGTACCAGTGAAGATGAGTTTTATAGACTAATTATATGTTTGCATATTAGCCTTTAATCTTTTTTAAAAATTTTTTTTAAAGCACTACTGGTCTCTTACTCAAGTCACTGACTAGCTGTAACTTAAACTTCTCAAAACTTGCAGCCCAAGACAATTGTCCCAAGTCAGTGGATTTTGGAAATTCCTCTAGTCTCAGGTTAGATTCCATATACCTTTTGCACCTTTTTAAATTAAAGGGACCCTGCCTCCTCCACATCCTAATTCTGTGATTCTAGATAAGTCACTTTACTTCTCAAGGTCCCAGGCAACTCTCTAAGACTAGAAGTTACAAAAAATGGTTGGTCTGCTTGGGTGGAGGAAATGAGGAAATAAGTAAGTGAAAACAATATTAAAAAATAGACAAATTCAGATGAATTTCAATGAACGCTCTTGGTAGCAACCAGAAGAGTAAAGACCATACACACTTTTGAGAAAAGTGATTATTTCTTTCTTATATTGAAAACCAATTATTGAATTGGTACTATTTTCCCTTTTCTTATATGCTTATTCAGAAATCAGTCCTTGTAGGTTATCCCCAGTCAGTCTTTGAGTGGCAGGTTTGATGATAAGATGAAATGGAAAAACTCTGATCTGATCAAAATGTAAAGAAATTCTCGTTTTGGTGAATTGGTGAATTCTGTCCCATTGTGTTTTAATCAGACAGCCCTAGGTGAAAGTGGATTTCTCCTTTTTCTCTAGATTACCCTAAACAGGGTGGTGTGGGTATAAATAATTCTCTTTAACCAAGACTGACTGTCATTCTCTAGCCCCTCATTATAATAAATCCACATCTCATTATGATATTCATTCTCTCAATACTTCCAAGCTCATTTAAGCATTAAGCATGAGGGTCCTTTGGTTTAGAAAAAAATAGCCAAATTACCCTTTTATTAATTACCCACTAGCAAGAATTAACAAAATGATTAATTATCCAGAAACTACACCTCTCAAATTTTTCATTAGTCACACTTCTTTCCTCTGGATAGAGATGTGGGTTACTATGGTGATGGAATGTCAGCTATGATCATTTTTGCTTAATGTTTTTATTTGCTGGGGGGAGGTATCAATTCAGGACATAGAGTTTATATATATATGGAAATGACTATAGCCATTGGATATGAGTAAAACTTTAAAAAAAAGGGGGGGGGGTAAAGGGACAGATTATCCATGACCAGAAGCACATTTTCTAAAGCAAAATAGGGTTGGGATTCTCTTGCCCTCAGGAAGGCTCCAGTGCTCCATGTATTTAAGTTTAGACCTCTAATGGCAAAAGTAACAGAGAAACAATGTCAAAAAAAATATGGAATGAAAATGCAACAACAAATGGGATATTTTTAAAACTTCCATGCATATTTTCCCCTTTCAACAAACTCTTGAAGTAAGTGGTTTGAAGTTATAAGGTTGAGAGGCAGTCTGATATAATAATTTGAGTGCTAGCCTTGGGAAGGGTAAGACCTAGATTTGGACTAGAGTTTGAACCTGAAGTCAGGAAGATTTAAGTTCAAATTCAGACAGTCTGCCCTTGAGTAATCCATTTAACCTCTCTCTACCTCAGTTTCCTCATCTACTGTACCTGCCTTCCAGGGTTGTTGTGAAGAAAAAAAATGAGATGATGTTTAAAAGGAGTTTTGTAAATCTTATGTAAATTCTAGTTAAAAGAGCTAAATTTTCCCTGCCTCTGATATTTAATATCTGAGTAACTTTAGAAAAGTCATTTCATCTTTCCAAGTTTCAGTTTCCTCATCTATAGACTATAATAACTATTACTCCTATTACTCAAGGTCTGGATGAGACTTAAGTGAGATAATGTAAATTCAAGCTACATAAATGTGAGCTATGTGGGTCTTTATTCCTTATTTTGTTTCTCTGATCCTTAGTTTCTTCATCTATAGAGTGGGAATGATAATACATGTAGTTATTGCCTCATAGGATTGATGTGGAGTTCAAATGAGATAATGTCCATTCAAAACTACAAATATGTTAGCTATTATGTTGGATTTTTATTTGTCTCAGTTTCTATAAAATGGGAATAATATCCTTGCCTCAGATGTCTGCTGTGGAGCTCAAATGAGATAATGTAGGTAAGTGCTATAAAAATATCAACTATTATCATGTAGGATTATTCTTTATTTCATATGTCATTTTAAGGTTACTATCTTCATATAACAGTATGTAATTAATAACAGAATATTTAATTTAAAAATAGAGTCAGAAAGTCCTAGGTTCAAGTATGACACAATACTAGTTAAGTGTGTGATTGTGGTTAAATCATTTAACTTTTTTATGTCCCAGGTAACTTTTGCTAAAATCATTTTGAAGCTGGGAACTTCCTTTATCAATGAAGCTATAGGTTCACTTCGTTCAGTTTTATTCTTTAAAAAACAGATGCTTGTAATAAAATAGCTAACATGACTTTGAGCCATCCACATTATTGTTTTTCAGTCATATCAGTTGTGTCTGATTCTTTGTAACCCTATTTAAGCAAAGATATTGGAGAAGCTTGTTATTTCCCCTCCAATTCATTATATAGATGTGGAAACTTAGGCAAATTTAGACTTGTCCAGGGTCACACGACTGTAAGTATCTGAGGCTGGATTTGAACTCAAGAAGGTGAATCTTCCTGCTCCCAACCCCCTCACTCTATCCACAGTGCCACCCAGCTGCCCACATTTATTATACACCTCCAAAAGTAGTAGAGGAAAGTATAATAAAGGGAGTCTTTACAGCAGCAGATATGTATCAGGGATTGCTAGTTGTTTGTGACAACCCATGGTAAGGTCAAGAATCCCTTCTACCACATAGACATTTTGGCCTTATTTGTAACATTTATGGCTCTATTGGCATCACAATGTATTACAAAACACAATGAAGGGCATGGATTTTCATATATTGCCACATTATTCAGATTACTTGGTTTGATCACTGACCACAATTCATTGTCATTTTCCAACAAATTCCCAAAGACAAATCACTGGGAATAGATTTATACTAGCACCTGTGTCCTAGATGTAATTCGATGCAAGTTATCCCTCAGATGAAATGTTTCCTCTACTCATTTAAAGAGATTAAGCCTCTTGAATATGGAATGTTAGAGAGTGAGAGGACTCTCTTCAAAGTTGATAATACCATGAAGGAGAGGGTAAGGTAAATGAATCTTTTATCTAGATCTCAGAATATAAGACTAAGAGTACACTACAAATGGTAAAGAAGCCTGTTCTTATGCAAATAAATAAAATGAAGAATTTCTTTCAGGAGCAGTTAATGTATATAGCTGCTAGGAACTAACCAGGATAAAATCATAAATAGGCTTGATAGGCTTAAGGAGGAGGTCTAGAGGAGAAAAAGGTTCAGAAAAGCTGGAGCTAGTGGCTCACTCTTATAGATTCTGTTGCTGGAAAGGCTGAAGTTGATGGATTATTGAAGTTAGGGAGATCTAACCTGCAGTAGGGCTAAAACTAATCATGTTTCTAAAGTTTAGAACTAATAGGGTGAGCTTCTGGAAATGGCCATCACTATGACCAAGGTGCAATAGACAGCAGATTAAAACTCCTGTGCTGATCCATAGTAGATTTGGGTCCTGAGCTGTACTTGCTGTCTGGGCAAGATAAGGAGAAAATGAAATCTCTCCTGCATCCCTTCCCCCCAAAGGCAGACTGACATGTCATCATGACTGGAACTATTTTTATCAGAGGACTAGCCTAAATAGGAGAAGTACATCTCAAAAAGGTTGGTCTCAAAGTGATTCTCCAATTCTCTCTGTCTCTGTTTCTGTCTCTCTCCATTCAATTATCTACTTTTTTTGGTTCATTTATTTGTTATATATGTTTGCTTATTTGTTTATCACTTATCTACTTGTTCATTTATTCATTTACTTATCTGTTTAACAAATTTGCTTACTTGTCTATTTAATTATTTTTTTATTTGCCATAACAAGTCATGAAGATCCTCTATTAAGGCAGGGGGAAGTTACCATCTGTAGCATTGGAAAAAACACATTCTCATGAACTCCAAATAGTTTTGAGAATAAAATAGTGATAATAATATGATGGATCTCACAGACTTATTATGAAGAAAATATGATCCAAGGATTTAGGAGCTGGAAGGGATCTGAGAGACCACCTAATCTAATTTAATCATTTTATGGTGGGGAAACTGAGGGCCGGTAAAGGAAAGGGAGTTGTACTTTCCTAACCTTCTAATGTGCTATCTATAAATGTGAACTGTTAGTCTCCATAGGATGCTCAACAGAAGGATATTACTGTAAATATGACAATATTTCTAAAAAGTCACTGATCTGCCAAAAAAACTGAGAGTACTTTCTAGTTTTCATTCTTAAGTAAATAGTAAATATTCATATATTCCACTTAAATCAAGTTGTTTCCTCTTTTGTTGTTGTTCATCCTTCCTTTCTGAAGAGTAACAGCAGCATCACAGGATGATGTGTTGACTTGTGCAGGAATTGGATTTAAGTGAGGCAGAGTTTCACAAATTCATCAGCTTCACTCTTCCAGAATCATGGGAGTCCAATGCAAGACAAAAGTCAAGACTACTGGTCATGGCCTAGGATGTAGTGTATGTTTTGAGTCTCTTCAATGGCACCTTTAATGTCTAATAGAGAACTAAGTAAGTGTTTCATAGTCCTGAATGGTCATTGAAACAAATAGTTCTCATTTGCCCATCCCACCAGGGGAAGGCTTTGCATGCTTGGAGTAGACACCACTCTAACTTGATGATGAGTTTGAGGCCTATTGGTTCCCCTCAACCTGGCTCTGTTAGCTGAGATGATTTTATCAGACGGTGGACACTGCACATGTTACAGCTTTTCTCTTTAAATACATTTCTGATCATAGCCCCTAGTATTATAGTAATTCTAGCAATACGTATGGTGCCTTTTGAAAGGGTCTGAATAGTGAGATAATTGCTAAATCACATTCTTTGTGAGCCTCAGTTTCCTTACCAATCAATAAAAAAGCATTTATTTAGTACATGGGATATGCCCAGTTTTACTAAATGGCACCTTAAATTTTCTTCCAATTCTAGGTCTGGGAATCTAACAATTTTTGGTTTTTATCAGTACTGGAGATGAGGAAACTCCTCTTACTTATGTAGATCACCAACTTTCCTGAAATTTAGAGTCTTAGAGAACATCTGGAGGGCACTGAGAGCTTACATGATTTGCCATATAGCCAATAAACTAAAGAGGTTGACTCCAGTTCTTTTTAACCCGGAGATCAGCTCTTTTCCACTACCCTATGATGTTTCACATATACTGTGTATACAAAGTATCCCAAAAGTATCAGAGCACTTTTAAGCTTTGATAGTCCTAAAGCTTTTGGAATATGTCTGTGTTTCTATGTATCCATGTAGTATTCTATGGGCCGCTTGGTGGCATAGTGGATAGGAGACTGGGTCTCAAGTCAGAAAGAGTCACCTTCCTGAGTTCAAATCTGACCTTAGACACTTACTACCTGGTAAGTCATTTAATCCCATTGACCTCAGTTTCCTTATCTAGAAATGAACTGAAGAAGGAAATAGTAAATCACTCTAGTATCACTGACAAGAAAACCCTAAATGGGGTCATAAAGAGTAAAATGTGACTGAAATGACTGAACACCAGCAACAGAGACTCTGATGAACAGCAACTCTATCTCCTTCTATCAGCAGAGATACTAGGTCTGCAATTTCATTGAGATAGGGAACTTCCATATGAGGAAATTTCTTCTGAGACCAATACAAGTCAATATCTTCTTTCCAGTTCACATCACAATCATGGGAATTACTAGAGACCTAAAAAGAATTAATTGATGGGGATCACACAGTGAATGGGTATCTAAGGCTGAATTTCAACCTAGATCTTCTTGGACAGTTTGCTGTCATTACATTATACTACATATGTTCACATGCCTGTAAATGAACTATCTGTGTCTAACCTGTGGCAGAGCATTCTGAGCTTGTATTGATCTGATCAGCACAGTCAGACCCATTGTAACTCGATTCTAACAGAGTGATGTCATTTTGGTCCTCTTTGAAAATGAAGGACAACAATCATTTATTTCTTGCCATCATCGGAAATGATTGTTACTTAATCTTTTGGCTTTTTTGAGGTGGAAGGGAAAAAAGAAAGAGAGGTTCCTTGGAATAGGACACCACTCGGGGCAAGATAAGAAGCCATGTGTGCTAAAGTGTCAGTGTCATTCGCAAGCTTGAACTGGTTGGGTGTCAAAAATGTCTTATAGCTGGAGAGGTGAATCAGCTGCTCCCTCTGCCCCCTCCCTTCCACATTCCAAAGGCTGCATCTGTTGAAGCCTATCAGAGTTAGCTCCAGGAATAGTAACAGACAGGAGGGGACTGGCCCAACTTGCCATTTTAAGTTAGGTCCGGTTTAAGGTGCATTTGTCTAAATGTCTTATAAGCCTTTCTTCACACTTTAGATTAAGAAACTTAGAGGCACAAGAAAATATGCTAATCCAAAACCCAGGTTTTATAAATGCTGAACCAAAGAGTTGGGTTGCTCTCCATGTTCATAAGTGTGCATTTGACAGTCATCTAAAGTGTGAGTCCTGCGGTAGCCTATTAATTGCATTATGAGATATCTCTGTATAATAACATAAACTCTGGTTTCTGCTAAATAGAGGTATGGATTCTGGACTTTGGGGGTGGATACAATAATAATATATTTTTTCTTTTCTACTAAGCCATGAAGGAAAATTCACCATGATCAGATATGGGAATTTCAAACTAGATGGGAAATGTGAGATTAAATAAAATACTCTAAAATACCATTCTATCTCTTTCCTTTCCCACCATGCTATCACAATTAGTTTTGGTCTTTCAAACAACAACCAACTTGGGTTTCAATACCTCTCAGGTTTTCCAAAATTTTTTGATCTCTGAGACTTCACATGAAATACTTCCTTGCCTTGAATTGCAGCTTAAGATCTTGGACATGACTAATTTGCACCAGCTGTGGACTTGCCATTGCAGAATTAAAACAAAAAATAAAATATGAAACTTCTTCATATGCCCTAACCCCAAATAGGCACACATCAAGAATACAAGAGGCAGACCCTCTAAGAGGGTAGCCCCAGGTCTTACCCTCCTCTATCCAAGTGCTGGCCCAGGGTTCCAAAATGAAGCTTCTGTACTGAATTCTTCTTGGTGGATAACCTGAGGGAAGAATGAGAGGGAGAAAGGGAGAGGGAAAGAGAGAAACAGAAGGAAAGAAAGAACAAGGAAAGATCCCACCCCGAGCTGCTAACAGCCACCTGACAAGCCTCAGCAGCAGTGATTTCTAGTGTGACCCTTTCCTGTCACTCTGAAAAAGGGAGTCTGGAGACTGCGCGCTGGGACAGTGAGCATGACCCCTCCTGGCCACCCAGAGCCAGAGGGAGGGACTGGGAAGGAATTGGATTTCTCAACCTGTCCAGTTTCTAAAAGTCAAGAGATCAATTGACTTCAGTTCACGATAAGAATATATTTTAGGGGGATGAGAAGGTTTCTGGAGGTTGGGAGTGGGGAAAGGGTGGCCCATAGATTTAAAAGAATTAGCTCTTCAGAGATATAAGATGATCACCTCAAGCTCTTTGGGAAGATATTATTTGTCATAAATAGATTGGACAGATGTAAGGAGAGTAGTTGATGTTTACTGGTTCCATGGCATTCTGTTATTAATCAATAGGCAGGCCTGAGTTCAAGTTCTACCTCAGACTCTACTTGTGTGACCATGGACAAGTCATTTAGCTTTTTTCAGACTAAGTATTCCCTTCTAAAATTGGCAATAAGAATAGCACCTATTTTTTGGAACTCAAGTTTCTTGTGAGGATAAATTGAAACAATATTTGCAAATCTTGAAGTGCTATATAAATGCTAGCTCTTATTATCAACAAATATTTATTAAGCATTTAATATGTGCCAGGATTACCTCCAATTTGCACTGAATATGTTTGTGTGTGTATGTACATATGCATATTGTACACTTACATGTTGTTTTCATATTCTCTCTTCCAATAGAATGTGAACTACCTGAAATCAGGAACTGCATTTTTGCCTTTCTTTGTATCCTCAGAATTTACTAAGGTGCTTAGCACATAGAAAACTCTTCATAAACGTTTTTTGATTGATTTTAAAGGTACTGTGCTAAGCACTAGTGATTCAAAGGAAAAAACAAAACAAAACAAGCATTAAATGTTTGAAACTGTGCTAAGTACTTTACAAATATTATCTGATTATATCATTTACAACTATCTTGAGAAATAGATGTATTATTTCCATTTCACAGTTGAAGAAACAGACTAAAGCTAAGTGACTTATCCAGAGTCACAAAGCTAATAACTTTTTGTAGCCATATTTGTGCTCAGGTCTTCTTGATTCAGAACTAGGGTTCTAAAGAGTCCCTACCTTCACTGAGCTTACTTTCTAATGTAGAAACAATAGCATATGGCATTTCAATCTAGCATCCTTTCTTATATATGCCTTGGAGGCCTTTTGTAGCTCTAAGTCTGTGATACAACCTAATAAGCAGATGGGGTATCATAGCAAAATTCTACCTTACATTAGTTGTGTGATCACAGATAAATCACTTAGATCCTCTAAGCCTCATTTTCCTTCCTTGTAAAATGGGGTTATGCTCACTAATTTATAAGGTTTTTGAGAGGAAAATTCTTTTTTTATTTTTTTATTTTTAAATATTTTTATTGACAGAACCCATGCCAGGGTAATTTTTTTTTTACAACATTATCCCTTGCACTCACTTATGTTCCAATTTTTCTCCTCCCTCCCTCCATCCCCTTCCCCAGATGGCAAGCAGTCCTTTACATGTTAAATAGGTTATAGTATATTCTAGATACAATATATGCATGCAGAACCAAACAGTTCTCTTGTTGCACAGAAAGAATTGGATTCAGAAGGTATAAATAACCTGGGAAGAAAAGCAAAAATGCAAGCAGTTTATATTCATTTCCCAGTGTTCTTTCTTTGGGTGTAGCTGCTTCTGTCCATCCTTGATCAATTAAAACTGAATTAGATCTCTTTATCAAAGAGATCCACTTCTATCAGAATACATTCTCATACAGTATCGTTGTTGAGTTATATAATGATCTCCTGGTTCTGCTCATTTCACTAGCATCAGTTCATGTAAGTCTCACCAGTCCTCTCTGTATTTGTCCTGCTGGTCATTCCTTACAGAACAATAATATTCCAAAACATTCATATACCACAATTTACTCAAACATTCTCCAATTGATGGGCATCCATTCATTTTCCAGCTTCTAGCCACTACAAACAGGGCTGCCACAAACATTTTGGCACATACAGGTCCCTTTCCCTTTTTTTAGTATCTCTTTGGGGTATAAGCCCAGTAGAAACACTGCTGGATCAAAGGGTATGAACAGTTTGATAACTTTTTGAGCATAGTTCCAAATTGCTCTCCAGAATGGCTGGATGTGTTCACAATTCCACCAACAATGTATCAGTATCCCTGTTTTCCCACATCCCCTCCAACATTCCACATTATCTTTCCCCGTCACTCTAGCCAATCTGACAGGTGTGTAGTGGTATCTCAGAGTTGTTTTAATTTGCATTTCTCTGATTAATAATGATTTGGAGTATATTTTCATATGGCTATAAATAGTTTTAATTTCTTCATCTGAAAATTGTCTGCTTGTATCATTTGACCATTTATCAATTGGAAAATGGCTTAATTTCTTATAAATTAGAGTCAATTCTCTATATATTTTGGAAATGAAGCCTTTATCAGAACCTTTAACTGTAAAAATGTTTTCCCAGTTTATTGTTTCCCTTCTAATTTTGTCTGCATTAGTTTTGTTTGTACAAAAACTTTTCAATTTGACATAATCAAAATTTTCTATTTTGTGGTCAATAGTGATCTCTAATTCTTCTTTGATCATAAATTCCTTCCTCTTCCACAGGTCTGAAAGGTAAACTATCCTATGCTCTTCCAATTTACTTATAATCTCATTCTTTATGCCTAGGTCATGAATCCATTTTGACCTTATCTTTGTGTATGGTGTTAAATGTGGATCAATGCCTAGTTTCTGTCATACTAATTCCCAATTTTCCCAGCAATTTTTGTCAAATAATACATTCTTATTCCCAAAACTGAGGTCTGGGTTTGTCAAATGCTAGATTATTAAAGTTATTGGCTGTTTTGTCCTTTGAACCTAACCTATTCCATTGATCAACTAGCCTATTTCTTAGCCAATACCAGATGGTTTTAGTAACCGCTGCTTTATAATATAATTTTAGATGTGGTACAGCTAGGCCACCTTCATTTGATTTTTTTTTTTTCATTAATTCCCTTGAAATTTTTGACCTTTTGTTTTTCCATATGAACTTTGTTGTTATTTTTTCTAGGTCATCAAAATAGGTTTTTGGGAGTCTGATTGGTATAGCACTAAATAAATAGATTAGTTTAGGTAGTATTGTCATCTTTATTATATTTGCTCACCCAATCCAAGAGCATTTAATATTTTTCCAGTTGATTAGATCAGACTTAATTTGTGTGGAAAGTGTTTTGTAGTTTTGCTCATGAAGTTTCTGATTTTCCCTTGGCAGATAGATTCCTAAATATTTTATACAATCAGTAGTTACTTTAAATGGAATTTCTCTTTGTAACTCTAACTGTTGGGTTTTGTTAGTGATATATAAGAATGCTGATGATTTATGTGGATTTATTTTGTATCCTGAAACTTTGCTAAAGGTGTGGATTGTTTCTAATAACTTTTTAGTAGACTCTCTGGGGTTCTCTAAGTATACCATCATATCATCAGCAAAGAATGATAATTTGGTTTCCTCATTGCCTATTCTTATTCCTTTAATAGCTTTCTCAACTCTTATTGCCAAAGCTAGCATTTCTAATACAATATTAAATAGTAACGGTGATAGTGGGCAACCTTGTTTTACTCCAGGAAAATTTTTTCTAAAACAAAGCTTTCTAAAACATAAAGCTTGACAAATATTTATGTATATTCTCTGTTTAACCCTCACATTTTGCAATGATAATAGTCTTTCCTTCAGCATGAATAAGATGCTGAATTCAGCTTAGAGATCTGTTTTCTATTTCCCAACTCAGCTACTAATTTTCTGTTACTTTGGGCTATCCATTTGACTCTAGGCTTAAGTTTCCTTACCTGTAAAATTAGGTTGGACACAAAGATTTCTAAATCCTTTCCCAGTCCAATGATCTATGAAGTTATCTTACACTTATTAAGGCAAAGAAAAGTTAAGATAAGGCAAAGAACATTAAATGGCTAATCAATAATCCTTTAACCTTGCCTGGGAAAGAGCTGAGATTAGAATTTAGGCATTCTGATACTCCTTACACCCCTCTGGGCACTTCAAGCTGAATTGTCTTTAGTTTATTATTAGAGGGGATAGCTTGTATTCTTTTTGTTGCTTTATTACAACAAAGTTCCCTGACCCAGCTCCCATTCATTGGCTAGTTGTGACAGAACATCAGATAAAATGAATTAGGTATATACTAAGCACACCAAGATCATGTGGGCACATCAAATCTTCCAGTGTGTTACCAAAGTAGTTAAAAGTCTTGACAACATCAAATAATTAACATTCATTAAGGATCTACTATGTGCTAATTAGCACATAGTAGATCCTTAATAAGCATTTGTTGAACTAGTGATTAAATGCTAGATATTCAAAGAAATAGCCCTTGCCCTGAAAAAGCTTCCATTCCATTAGGGGAAATGACATACATATAAATAAGTATGTCAAAAATGAAACAGACAAACAACTGAAAAACAGCCCAGTGTTCATTGGGGAAGGATGTTAGCTGTTTTCTATATAGGATCAAAGGACTTTCTAAACCTGTATCTTCTTTTCTAATCTTCAGAGATTAGGTGAATTTATTGATCCTTAGGTAAGTGTAACTAGTTGAGAATGAATTAACTATATTTATAAAAGATCAATAGGGGCACAATTTTTTTTTTTTTTTTTTTTTTGGTGTGGGGGAGAATAGAGATCCCAGTGGTTGGCTGGAGACTCTGAGGTATGCTGGTAACTTCCTTCATTGAGGATCCTAATAAGGGAACTCACAAGAGACTCTAAATGGCAGAAATTGAGAACCTTGTAGGAAGGGTCCTGACATTGAAAGAGCAGCTAAGGAAGACACAGAATTTCCAAAAGGTACAAATCTGTTCTGTTAAGGGGCTTCAAGAGATTTTTGGGTCCTCCTACCTGCGATAGCCTTGGGTAGATGGACAAACTTGTGGAGTAAACTTGAATGCTTGTCTGGACTCTTAAGAAAAGTTTTTTGGCAAGCTAAACTATTAGGAGAAAATGATGGGGATGGAAATGAGAAATGTACAGGAAATATTTTAATAATGGCATTTCCAGAAAGTTGCTGTATGTTTGGCTTCATGTAGGCAATCTGAAATATCTCCTAGGATGAGACAATGTAAGCACAGATAAACAAATCATTAGGTCCCTAGGTAAAGTTTGAGGTATTGGAGCTACTTTAATAAGTCTGTCAACAAGCATTTAAGTGCCTATTATGTGCCAACTGTTGTGTTTTATTCTATTACAGTGGGGGAGTGAGGAAGAATGATCATTTAGATGATCTCAAGTTCTTTGTTAGACTGTTAACCATGACTGTCTAGTCATGACCTCAAGTTATGGGAACAATTAATGGGCTTCAACTTGAAGAAACAAGTTTAAAATTACTTTTCAAATAGCAACCAGAAAGCAACATCCAATCTGGAATTGTTCTATTGGAATTATTTCTCCCTGGGCATTGAAGTTTCTAGAGCTTAGACGTATCTTTAAATCTGTCAGGGATGGTGGGATGGTAGAGGAGGTGCTGGGGTTAGGTTAGTGTTTGTGGAGGAAATGCTAGACACTTATGAAAGATCAGGTCAATCCTCTTTACCCTAATTCACCATTAAACCTTGAAGAGTAATTCAGTGAAGCAGGGCAAGGTATAGATTTTAATGTAATAAGTTGGTGTAACAAGTTGTTTTTAGGGGTGGAATATAGTGTGCCTAATTAAATTAGGTCCAGAACAGGTGAAGAGAAGAATGAATGCTTAGAACCTGTAATCAATTTGCTAGAATATAAAGTATATAGTTCCCCAAAATATGCAGCACATCAAAAATATCAGGTATCTCACAGGTTGATATGAGGATCAAATGAAATAATATTCTTAAATTGCAATTAAAATTGCAAATAAGATTACAAATCTTAGAGGGCTATATTAACAAGAATTATTACTATTATCAAGGTTATTCTAACTTTCCTTCTTTTTCTTCCTTGAAATAGCATATTGGGAACAGGGAGGATTGTACCATAGTGATATGGGAGGTCATGAGGAGCAGTGCTGGCATTGAACTTGAAAAAAAAAAAACTGAAATCTGGAATAGCACAGATAGTGGAGCTAGAAGAAGTAATTTACAATTTCTTTAGTAGTTTTTCTTTATTATAGGAAAGAAAATTCTCTCAGACAGTAAGCTACAATAAGCAGTTCCCAATCTGTATGACAGAGGAAATTTCCTTATTTGAAAGTATTCTGGAATGAATCCAGGACAAAAGAAATAATTCTATGGAGCTGGAGTAGTAAGACAATAACAAATAGTGCCAATGGGGCATTGTAGGAAAAAGTATCAATACAAAATTTAAATCCTTGGGTTCACTGGATGTAAAAGCATCCAGTGCTTTTAATTATAATTATAATTATAAGAAAATATATGCATTAATTATGGCAACTAATCAATTTAATCAATTAATCAGCATTTAGTAAGCAGATGCTAAGCACTGAGCTAGGCTTTGGGGATCCTAGGACATAAATAGACTAGTCTGTGGCTTGGGGAACTCACATTTTATTAGTGTCTGTACCAAGGAATTATTTTTAATAGGCTGGCTTCTTAGTCAATATTAATTTGACCTTATTTATCATTTGAGTTTTCTGTCAAGTAAATTTGACACTTTTAAGAAAAATGTTACCCTTTTCTGGTCCTTAACCTCACCAATAAAATGAAGGTGTTGATATACAAGGTCCCTCTTAGCTCTACATCCTATGATTAATAAAGGCCAACTGTACTCACCATCATTAAACATGCATAATACTTCCAACGCACCAATTGCTCTTCTAATCTGGAAAACCAAAAGAAGTCAACTAACAGCTATCAGGTTTACAGAAATTATAACCCACTCAATCTTTTCAAACAGCCTTTCTAAATGGAATGTTTCAGTATCGTATTATGTTCAGATTGAATGCTATTAGGAGGTTCTTCATATGTATTTTCACCTACTTGCAAACTTCTCTGAAGATTTCATGATGATAACGATGATGTAGCTGTATATCAAATTCATTTAAGTGCCAAATGTATAGTTTCCCCAAATATACAGTATATTCAAATTGGGATGATTTGTGTATCAAATAATTAACAAACATTAAATTGTTATCAATAGTGCTTATCATCAATATTATAATTTTTAGATGTTGTTAACATCAAATGCTAACTACATATGAAAAGAGGCAATGTGACATAGTGAGAACTTCCCTGCATGGGAATGAGGAGACAATCTCTAGTCAAAGTAGCTCTAACTAGGGTGGGGTTACTAAGCTTTTTTCCAGGTTACTGGCACTTAAGGGAATTAATAGTAGTTATCATTCTTTAGTAGTGAAACAAACTGTACGCCTAGGTAGCAAGAAAAATTAATATAAAACCATTTTTTGGATGTGAAAATTTGTTTTGCTTGACTTATGCATTATTATGGCTTTATTTTATTTTATTTTGTAAATGTTTTCACTGGTGGGGAGGTAGTAGGGAGGAAATAATGCTTGATAATTGAAAAAAAAGTTAGTATTTTTAAAAAGAAAAAATAATAATTAGTATAATAGGAAGTTACCAGGTGGTAGATTTCTTCCCTTTATACTTTCAGTCTCCCTAAATTTATTCCCAGAGTGGCTGGTATCCTCGGATTTCTTTCTCCCTATGATGTCCTATGACCGGGTCCTATCTCTTTCCCATTTCATCTTCAAAAGAATTTATCTCAAGTGGATCTTATCTTGGCTATCAAAATTGTTAATTATAGCTCTGTTCTTTCACTATTTACTTTTGTTTGAACCAAGTATAAATGCTCTGGGCCTTGGTTTACTCTTCTGTAAAAAAGAGAGATTGAATTAGCTCTCCAAGAGTCCCATCTAGAGATAAAACTCTTCTTTGAAAATGAACATATATATATATTTATATAACAATTCCTTGTGTATTAAGTAGGTGTGATAAAATTTCTGTCTTTTAATAATCTCCTTGAAGTCTTCCTTTTTCTACTTTGGGAGAATGAGTAAGTAGTCAGGTCTTTCCTGTACTGAATTGCTGCCTCCTTTTTGTCCAGCTGCATATTTACCCCCATTGTTTCTTTTCTATTTCTCTTAAATCTTGGGCATCATTAAATACTTCTGTGTTCCCATTACCCAAAAGATTTTTTAGTCATCTCTACTTAACATTATATCTTAGTCTGTTTCATAATCCATCTAAAAATAATTTTTTTCCTCTGGGTCTTGATAGTTAATCTAATTTTTGTCAACTGACTTTTGAGATGTACAAAATAGTCCTTATTTTGCCATGAGCAATGTTTTGTATCAGGGATTACATATAAAAGGCAAAAGCAATAATGTGTATCATTTCAACTATCGTTCTTTTTTTGCCTAGCACATTCTTATTTAAAAAAAAAAAGATTGGTGTTGTTAAATCCTTGAAAGTACAGTGGTTTCTAGTATTCTGTGCTAATAAGGAAAGTGATCATCAAAAACACCAACATCCTATTCAAAAACAAAGCAAAATTTAAAAAACCCACTAGTTTTTAAATGAATTCTAATGAAAATTTAAAACTGTTTCTCCCCAGAAATTCCTCAGAAATTGTTAAAATTCTATTCTAATCAATTTTTAAAAGCCCTATAAATTCTTTCAGAAAGCAGTTTCATATTAGACTATCTCATTTGGGAGGAGGGGAAGGGAGCTCTGCAATACAGCCATGTTAACAAAATAATAGTTAGGTGTTCTGAGTTTCTTTAAATTTTGTTTCAAGGGTAATCTTTTAAAATACAGGGATCTGCAATACTGATATGTAATTTCAAAATAAACAATTTGGAAGTAATATACATGTCCAGAAATATGGAAATGGTTAAATTATGGTACATTAATGGAATACTATAACATACTTAAGATGGACAAATATGAAGAATACAGAGAAATCTAGAAGAACTTTTTATAAAATAATGCAAAATTAAAAATAGAATACAGAATCAAAAGAATAACATACTTATATATGTTATTTCTAAAGCAAATAAGAATGAATGAAGAATTCTGATAACTTAATGGGAATAACAAAAAAAAGTTTGGTGGATTATAGATTGAAATTAATTTAAATATAAATAGTTGCTAAATTTAATCCATAAGATCATATATCTAGAACTGGAAGGAACCTCAGTGGTTATCTAATCTCCCCTTCCCTTCCCTCCCCCCATTTTACAGAAATGGCTCAGAGTGGTTAAGTGACTTGTTTCAAATTGCATTAGTAATAAGTGTCTAACTTTACAAACACTAATCATGTCTTAGGACATAAAAACCTCACAAACTATTCAGGAAAGTCCAAATATTATACAAATCTTTTGACTGCAATGCAACAAAATTATATTAAATGGCTACTGACCATCTCCATCCAGAGAGAGGACTATGGGAACTGAGAGTAGATCACAATATAGTATTTTCACTCTTTTTATTGTTGTTTGCTTACATTTTGTTTTCTTTCTATTTTTTTCCTTTTTGATCTGATTTTTCTGAGGCAGCACAATAATTATAGAAATATATATAGAAGAATTGCACATATTTAACATATATTGGAATACTTGCCATCTAGGGGAGGGAGTGGAGGGAAGGGGGAAATTTGGAGCACCAGATTTCTAAGGGGCAATGTTGAAAATTATCCATGCATCTACACCCAAAGAAAGAGCACTGGGAAACGAATATAAACTGCTTACATTTTTGTTTTTCTTCCCAGGTTATTTATACCTTCTGAATTCAATTCTCCCCGTGAAACAAGAAAACTGTTCGGTTCTGCACACATATATTGTATTTAGGATATACTGTAACCTATTCAACATGTAAAGGACTGCTTGCCATCTGGGGGAGAGGGAGGGAGGGGAAAAATCGGAACAGAAGTGAATGCAAGGGATAATGCTGTAAAAAATTACCCTAGCATGGGTTCTATCAATAAAAAGTTATTAAAAAAAAAAAAAGAAAATCATCCATGCATATATTTTGAAAATAAAAGGCTTTAATAAAATAAAACAAACAAACAAAAAAAAGAGTTTCAAGAACAATGAAAAGTTAGAAAGAAATTGTCATATAAGATTTTAAAATCTGTTAATAAGGCTATTATTTTTTTAAACAACATAGAAAATGGATGAATAAATACAAATCCTCTTTATCATATTAGAAGATCAAGAAATATCCTGAATTAGGGAAAAAAAAAAAAAAACAAAACTAGAGACAGCTAAATAGCACAGTGGATAGAGCACTGACCCTGAAGGTTCAAATCTTGAACCTGAGTTCAAAACAAACCTCAGACACTTAATAGTTCCTACCTATGTGGCCCTGGAGAAGTCACTTAACCCCAATTACCTAAGCAAAAAAAAGTAAAATAAAATAAAATTAGGAAAATTAGAAGTGATTTTGATATACTTCCCTGAGATATTAAAGAACCTAACAGAAAAACAGAAAATTGGGAATACTAAACTTGATAACTCTATGGCAATTATTGAATTTAAAGCATTAAAGAATATCCTTGTTTTTTATTAACATATAGCACTTGACAAAAATGCCTTCTTAGGGCATAAAAAAATTCATTAATACATAAAAAAGAAATATTAAAAACATTATTTCTTAAAAAAAGGTTACCGAAAAACCAGAAACTAAAAACCCCAATATTATGTGTCAAAGGAAAAAATAATAGAAACAATAAATAATAACAATGAGATCAAAATTTTGGGAATGTTAGTAAAAGTGTTATCCCAAACAAACAAAAATCCAAGTAGTGAATGGCAGAGCCAAGATCGAACCCAGAACCTTTGACTCAAGTTCATCACTTATTTTCTCCCATTGCACCAAACTGTCCCTTTCTTTATCAGTTGTTTTTATTGGTATTTAGATGCTTTATTAAAAACATTATCATGTTGACTCACCAAAAACATGGAAGAATATGGCAAAATGAATTAAAAACCAGAATCCAACAATATGTTGTTTATAAACACATACACACATATTTGAAACAGAGACAGTGAAAAAAAAGGAGGGGGTAGAGCAGAATCTATTATATTTCAACAGAAGTCAAAGAAGCTAAAGCAGCAATCATGATCTTGGACAAAGCAAAAGCAAAAATATACTAAATTAAAACGTGTAAGGGAAACTGCATTTTGCTAAAAGGTACCATAGACAATAAAGTAATAGCAACATTAAACATATTTACAGCAAATAGCATAGCATCCAAATTCTTAAGGGAGCAGTTAAATAAGTTAAAGGAGGAAATAGTAAAACTATACTAGAAGCAGGACCTCAACTTTCCTTTCTCAGAAATAGATAAATCTAACCATAAAATGAACTAAAAAGAAATTAAGGACATGAATAGAGTCTAGACAAGTGAGATATGATTAATCTCTGAAGAAAACTAAACTGGATAGAAAGGAGTATACCTTTTCTCAGCTACATATGGCACTTTCAAAAAATTGGCCATGTATTAGGACATTAAAAACTTTACCACCAAGTGCAGAAAAACATAAATATTAAATATATACTTTTCATGTCATAATGCAATAAAATTATATTCAATAAAGGACTATGGAAATATAGATTTAAAATGATTTGGAAGCTATATAATCTTTTTTTTTTCCTCTGAGGCAATTTAATAAAAATTTTAAAAAGTGACCTCTACATTCTTGCCTTTTTTGACATCAAAATGGTCTGTAACTTGCTAGGATGATGTAATGTTCGGACTAGCTTTCTGGGGGACCTTCAGACCAAACTTGGTCTCAGCAGAATAATCACCATGAGAATAGTCAAGAATAAAGTCCAAAGTTTTCATTGTCTCCTTCAGTCTCAGCTGCATATGGCATTTTCACAAAATTAGCCATGTATGAGGACATTAAAAATCTCAAACCAGGTGAAGAAAAACATAAACATTAAATATATTCTTTTCATACCATGATGCAATAAAATTATATTCAATAAAGGACTATGGAAACATAGATTTAAAAATTATTTGGAAACTATATAATTTAATTTTTTTTTCCTGAGGCAATTTGGATTAAGTGACTTGCCCAGGATCACACAGCTAGGATTTGAACTGAGGTCCTCCTGACTTGAGGGCCGGTGCTCTAACCATTGTGCCACTCAGCTGCCCCTGTATAATCTAGTTCTAAAGAAGGAGTAAGTCAAAGAGTATAAATCACAGGAAAAAAATTATGGAATGGAAAATTTATATCTCCAAATGCTTACATCAACAAAATAGAGAAATAGCAGATCAAAGAATTGGTCATGCAATCAAAAAACTAGGAAAAAAGTAAATTAAAAATCCTCAAATTAAATACCAAATTGGGAATCTTGAAGCTCAAAGGAGAGGTTATAAAGTTGAAAGTAAGAAATCTATTCAATTAATAAATGAAACTGGGATCTGAAAGAATTTACGACCAAACAAGAAATAGCATTATAGGATCTAAACTGAATAATTTTGATTACATTAAGTCAAAAGGCTTTTGCATAAGCAAAAACAAATATTGCTAAGATTAGAAGGAAAGCAGGAGAATGGAAAAACATTTTTACAGGAAATTTCTAATAAAGGCCTCATTTCTCAAATATATAGAGAACTGAATTAAATTTATAAGAACATGAATCATTCCTCAATTAAAAAATAGTGAAAGAATATAAATAGGCAGTTTTCAAAAGAATAAATTATTATCTACAGTTATATAAAAATGCTTTAAGTCATTATTAACTAGAGAAATGTACATTAAAACAAATTAGAGGTATCACCTCATAGCTATCAGATTAGCTAATATGACAGAAAAGGAAAATGACAAATGTTGGAGGTGTGGAAAAATTCAGATACTAATGCACTGTTGGTACAGTTGGAATTGATCCAACCATTTTGGAGAGCAGTTTGGAATTCTGCCCAAAGAACTATAAAACTGTACATGCCTTTTGACCTAGCAATATTATTATTAGATCTGCATCCCAAAATGATCAAAGAAAAAGGAGAAAGGCTTATGTGTATAAAGATATTTATATCAGTTCTTTTTTTGTTGGCAAAGAATGGGAATTTAGTGAATTCCCATCAGTTGGAATATGGTTGAACAAGTTGTGGCATATGATTGTGTTACTATTGTGTTATAAGAAATGACAAGTAGGAATCTTTCAGAAAAAACTTGGGCAGACTTATATGAACTGACACAAAGTGAAGTGAGGAGAATCAGGAGAACATTATTTACAGTAACAATAATATTATACAATGATCAACTATAAATGTTTTAGCTATTCTCAGCTATATAATAATCAAAGACAATTCCAAGAGATTTATGATGAAAAATGCTATCCACCTCCAGAGAAAGAACTGATGCAATCTGAATGCAGATTAAAGTATATTTTCCATTATTTTTCTTGTTTTTTTCTCTTTCCTTTGCAAATATGGGGATGCTTTGCATAATTGTATAATCTATATCAAATTATTTGCCTTCTCAATGAAGGGAGAGGGATGAGAAGAAGGGACAGAATTTAAGAATGTTAATTTTTTTACTTGTAATTAAGAAAAAAGAAAATACCAAAAACATTATACTTGTATACTAGTATGTGTATATGTATATACTAGTATAAAAAGAATACAAACCAAAGAAAATTTAATATGTACCATTTTAAAGAATCATTTTAAAGACTAATGCAAAGAAAATGCACAGAAATTATTCAGTGAATAGTAATGTAATTAATGTAATGAATCAGAGTAAAGAATTATAAAATTTCTGGGTACTCTAGATTCCCATCTAGAATTAAAGAGCTATCTTCTATTCATTATGCATGCTTCAACTTCATGCCTTGTAGCAGTTTTAGAAATAACAATCACTTGTGTCTGGAGATTTTGAGCTACTTTAATAAAAAGGCAAACAGCTCTGTCATTTTGATAACCTTCATGAATTTTAATAAAATTTTTTGTTTAATTTTTTTATACAAATGTCTGATAGTTAAAAAAAATTTCTTGAAGAAAGTCCAAATTTTAAAAAGTTGAACTCTCATTTTACTTTGATCTACCTCAAATTATTCATCATCCTTTTTCTATATTAAGTATTTGTATAAGGCTTGTGTCTTCCCTACTAGACCATAAGCAGGGATCATATTTATTTATCTTTATGTCTTATGTATAGTCCTAGTAGACACTTAATATTTGACTATCTTATAGCTAAAGTAGTTCAACTGGCAAATATTGGTCTTGGCTTTATAATCAATCTTATGAAGATTTCTATGTCTTCTTTCTCTCTTCCCCTTCCCCCCCCCACCTCAACACCTGCTCCAACTGAATCATACAATTATTGAGGAACATATGTGGAGTGCTATTGATAGCTCCAAGTAAGGATTAGCACAACAAAAATGTCTATCTGAAAAAAATGTATTATAATAAACATATCTTTGTCAGCCTTTGGAGGTTAATAATGGCTTTTATTAAGTATTTATAAGAATTCCTAAACACGATTGAGGTCTTACCTATGGTAGCTCAAATCAAGCATGTTTCCCCAGTTGCTTTTATTTTTTTTCCCCTTTAATATATAAAGGTTTTCCTTGAGCTTTCCTTATTTCCATCAATGACTTGAAACCTCAAAGCTCACTTTGGATATGTAGGGAAAATAAATCAGTTATTGAGTCTTGTTAATTCTAACTTTATGAACTTTCTCTCCCTCTCTGTCTTTCTCTATCTGTGTGTGTGTGTGTGTGTTTCTCTCTATCTCTCTTTATGTCTGTATCTGTCTCTCTGTCTTTGTATCTTTCTCTCCATGTATCTCTCTCTCTCTCTGTCTCTCTGTGTGTCTGTCTGTTTCTGTCTCTATCTCTCTCTGTCACTGACATATAGTGTCTGTGTCTGTCTTTCTCTCCTTCCCCCCCCCCCCCCCCGCATCCTCTTGCCCCCCTTACCACCTTGATTCAGGCTGTTTTCAACTCTCACTTCAGTTGTCAAAGATTTCCAGCTGGTTTCCATGGTCCCAATAATCACCAATCTGTCCACATAACTATCAAATGTCTTTCTAATTCATAGATTTAACTAAGGGACTGCCCTGCTCTAAAGTCTTCAGTGATGCTCCTAATGTTTGTTTCTTGAAGACAGGGATGTTTCACTTTTGTCTCTGTAACCTTAATGTCTGGTATTTACTACACTCTTAATCAATGCTCATTGAATTGAATAAAGGATGCACAAAGCCTTCTACAGTCTAGCTGGAACTTTTTTTTTTTTTTTTTTTTTAGTGAGACAATTAGGTTAAGTGACTTGCCAAGTTCATATTGCTAGTTAAGTGTCAAGTGTATGAGGTCAAATTTGAATTCAGGTCTTCCTGACTACAAGGCCAATGTTCTATGCACTAGGCCAAGTAATTCCAAATTACCTACCTTTTTTTTTTTTTTTTTTTTTAAATAACTTTTTATTGACAGAACCCATGCCAGGGTAATTTTTTACAGCATTATCCCTTGCACTCACTTCTGTTCCGATTTTTCCCCTCCCTCCCTCCACCCCCTCCCCAGATGGCAAGCAGTCCTTTACATGTTGAATAGGTTACAGTATATCCTAGATACAATATATGTTTGCAGAACCGAACAGTTTTCTTGTTGCACAGGGAGAATTGGATTCAGAAGGTATAAACAACCCAGGAAGAAAAACAAAAATGCAAGCAGTTTATATTCATTCCCCAGTGTTCTTTCTTTGGGTGTAGCTGCTTCTGTCCATCTTTGATCAACTGAAACTGAATTAGCTCTCTTTATCGAAGAGATCCACTTCCGTCAGAATACATCCTCAAACAGTATCATTGTTGAGGTATATAATGATCTCCTGGTTCTGCTCATTTCTCTTAGCATCGGTTCATGTAAGTCTCACCAGTCCTCTCTGTATTCATCCTCCTGGTCATTTCTTACAGAGCAATAATACCAACTTACCTTTCTAACCTTATTTCCCATTGCTCCCTTTCATATGTTCTAAAAGGCAAATAAAGAAGTTGCTTAGATATTCTCCAATCTGGCCATGCTTTTTTCCATCTGTATATTTGCATAAACTATATCTTAAACAATGTCCTTTAATGTATGCTTGACTATTCATCTTTTTTTTTTTTTTAATTGAGGTCAGATGTCAATACCTCCAAGAAATGCCTTTAATTGTTTTTTTCTTTTCGTTTTTCCTCTCCCTCCAGCTAAGGTCTTGTGCCTCAATATCTTTTATTACCTGTTACATACTAGGTGCTTAATAAATGCTTATTGACATGAGTTGACTCATTATTTTGTCTAGACTTCTCCTTTATATCCCTACAATATTCATACTTAATTTTTGTTTAGGTCATATTCCTCAAGTTATCTTCCTACTTACAGTATAAATAATGATTATCCTTGGAAAAGACCAGTTATGAAATCTTTTCAATGTAAGTTTTCTCTAAAAACATAATTTAAAAGAAAAATTAAGTTTACATATGGGAGATAGTGCTCTAGAAAGCAGCTGTTGCCTCGTTTTGAGCTCCGTCACAGTTGTTGTGAAGCTGTTTAAACATTGTTCTGTGTTGTAGGGAGTCGTGAGGTTAGGCAGTCTCTTCTCCATGGCTGGCATTTACATTCTCCAATTATAGTACTGAGTAAGTAGAGCTCTCAAGTCTTTGGTATTGCCATACATAGTAAGTGATATCATTGCAGACTCAGACATTCCAGGCTTTCTAGAGAGCAGGAGGGGGCCACTCCTTATAAGGGATTCGGACAATCTATGGGAGTAGTGGTTGGTAGAAGACTATGGTATCCTGTGAGGAACTTTTTGGCACTTTAAAATCAAATAAATTGCAAAAAATTTAATTGATGGATCCAAAAAAAAGTATTCTTCTGTGATTCTTTTAAAAATCAAACAGAGTGAATCTCTAAAATTTGCTATCTTAAAAACCAAACCAAATTTAAAAAATGGTTAGCCATCAAACTGAACTTGGCTGGAGCAAAAATATCTTATTTAAAAAGGGGGGGAGTTGTAAGTTGAATAAACTAAAGAGGTCCTTTGAAATAGTTGGAACTGCTTTAAAGGGAGGCTATCTAGACGTACTTCTTCATCTTACAAATGGAGAAACAGGCCCATAAGGGTAAAATCATTTATTTACAGACACACCTAGTTTATTCTATGAGATAGGATTTGAACCAAGGTCTTTTGGGCTCAAGATTCAGTACTTTATCTGCTATGAAATTCTCCTCAAAAGATATTCAGTTTCCATTCCCTGTCTTCACCCCTAACCCCCCAGTATCTGAGAATTATGTGGGATAATATGAAAGGTTAATTCTGAATGGGAATATGTAGACGATTATTCAATCATTTACTATGTATGTAAAAGAATGGAATTTATAATCTTGCAAAAAATTATAGGTTCTTAAGGGCACTTCACTTAAAATGTATAATTCTACATAACTTTATCACTCTACTATGTCCCCTGCCCTCCCACCTATATTTCTAGAGCTATATTCCAGTTATAAATACCATCTGCCAAGTCTGTAATATCTGTAAGATCAAATCTCATACCTTGTCTCCACTTCACCTTATCTATTACCTATGTATTTGTATGCATTTGTATATAAATATCTCATGTAATTTTTTTGTTGGATTTTTTTTTTTTTTTTTTTTTGCTGACCACTTGTATTTTGTGTTCTGTGGATTTCTAGAATTCTCTACTGCTATCCTTCCCATGTTGGAGCTATTACACAATGGTATATAGTATGGTACTTATAAGTAGCTTTCCCCCAACCTCCTCTTCTCCTTCTTCCCTTCCCTTCTATTCCACCTAAAACCCTCTTCACAACTCACAAGACTTGATACGGATATTTTTAACCAGCTCTCATTAGATACACTCTAATTCTGGCCAACAGCCTATTATTCTTGTCTGTTATAATACAGAAATTCAAATCTCATTCTCAAATGTCATTTCTTTAACTCTCCCTTCCTTCTTGCATTTGCCTTTATCTTCCAAATACCTTTCTACATTCTTCCCCCTCTCTCTTAGCATCAGTATTGAAAATATCACTTATGGTTCTAGAGCTGGGTGCTTATTTGTGATTCTTGTAGGGGTGAATGATAACACTAGAAATGTAGGGAATAATCAAGTTGAACAAGTTCTGGGCTCAGTCATACCCAGATATAGGTGAAGACAACTGACTTTTTTCTGCTACCACTTACCAACAGGTCAACAAATAACTGCCTCAGCACCCTTTAGCACAGAGTTACTACTATTATTTCTTCCTTTGGTTCTTATGAAATTAATTATCTGCTTGCTACCCATTTCAATGCCAGCATTCCTTTGAGCAGGGGTCTCCAAATTGTTGTCATTGCATATTCCTGGTAAACTTTTTAGTACCCCTCCCCAATAAATGTCTATTTTAAAGGTATGTAATTGTATTCATATATTTTTATTTTAAAACATATAAAATAGAAGTTAAAGGGAATACAAGATTGAATTATACAAAACTTTAAGTAGCAAATAGAGGAGTTAATATTTGATTCTAGAGACAACAGGGAGCCACTGGAATCTGAGGAGGGGTGTTACATGGTCAGATCTGCACTATGAAGAAAATAATTTTATGTGACAGTTGGTTTGGATAGTTAAATGACTGGAGGCAGGAAAAACATAAGCTGCAAAAGTTTAGGTGAAAAGTAGCCAGGTACTTGGTTGGTGTTTATCTCTGTGTTATGGAGATTGAAATAACAGGACTTGGAAATTACTTGGATGTGAAGAGTGATTGAGTAATCATGGATGTTACCCAGGTGACTAGAGGGATGGTAGCAACTTCATCAGAAAGAAGAAAGTTCAGCAATGTGAGGTTTGGGGAAAAGATAATGTAAGAAAATATGCCATGTAAATTACAAATTATATATTCATCCTGTGAGATTGTCCCACCCAAAATACATAGGGGACTCTTAATAGTTGCTACCATAAGATCACAATACATGAGATATGAAGGTCACCTGCCATAACCAGGAGACAATCTGAAGAGGGGAGAGGATTTCAGAGAATGGGGAATTTCCCCTGTGGCATCTTCAGAGATATTATTATGGATGCCAAAATTAGGATTAGATTATAACTACTTTGAAGGAGCCAAAGATCAGCTAAGAAAGGGGAAAGATTGGGAGCCTACCTAGCAGAAGAAAGGAAGTGAAGAACGTGAGGGTGCGGTAGATGTGGATAGTAATTAAATGAAGAATATAAGTGATTGTATTGGATACAAGCACCATAATTGATTTTGGGCAAGGATATGCTGACATCTGAGGGGGAGAGGAAGACCTTTGCCTAGTTTTTTTTTTTTTTTTAACACTTTTAAAATTGTTTTCATTATTATTTGCTGTGCTTGCTTAAGTCTAGATAGTCAATAAAATGAATCCTAATTTTAGTGTGTGTGAGTTTCGAGGTGTAAATGCTCACAATGAAAGTTTAAACATTATCTTTCAACTGGTACAACAGCATACTTCAAAGAAGGAATCTATCTTCCCACTGTCAAATTATAATCAAACTATGACCCAGACACCTGCAGCAGCTATATGAAGATGAACAGATCTTTAAGAGAGTAGCTGATTTTCTTAATATAGTTGAGGGAAATTAGGGGTTCTAAGAGCACATCATAAAGGAGGAGGAGGCAATTTCTCTTTTATGTCAATTAAGTTTTTAAGGGGAAAAACTCCTATACCAACTTGATATTATCCTTTCTCTCATCATATAGCTTAGTTTCCAAATCTTTTTAATGAGGTCGAAACCAGATATCTCCACTCATAGTTGGCACCTCTCACCAGGACTACTGTAAAATTTCCTAATTAAGAGTTTTAAACTTCGGACCCTTTGATTCAGGGAGGTAAACTGGGTGGTAAAAAAAAAAATTAAATTTTTCCATTAACTTTCAAATGAAATTCAGCATTTTAATCATTCTGAGTAATCTATCATAGGCTTTACCACATTGCCAAAGTGATCCATGACAAAACCTTAATGCTAATTGGTCTCCCACATCAGCTACCAAATGTTCTTCATGTGCAATTCTGACCATGTTATTGTCCTACTCAATAAACTCCAATGACTTCTGTTGACAGTTTCTATTAGTATTGTTGAATGACCCCATTTGGGATTATCTTGGCAGAAATACTAGAGTGGCTTAAAATTTTTTCTCATTTTACAGATGAGAAAACTGAAGCAAACAGTGTGAAGTGACTTGCCCAGGATCATACAGCTAGTAAATGTCTGAGGTCAGATTTGAACTTGGGAAGATAAGTCTTCTGACTAAAGGCCAAAGTGGCTGTGCCACCCAGCTATCCCTGTTGATTGTAGGATCAAATATTATGATTTCATTTTTTAAAAATTAAAGCTTTTTCTTTTCTTTTCTTTTCTTTTTCCTGAGGCAATTGGGGTTAAGTGTCACACAGTCAGGAAATGATAAGTGTCTGAGCCCAATTTAAACTCAAGGCCTCCTGACTTCAGGGCTGGTACTCTATCCATTGCACTAACTAGCTGCCCCTAAAGCTTTTTATTTTCTTTTAAAAATTTTTTTTATCATAGCTTTTTATTTACAAGATGTATGCAGGGGTAATTTTTCAGCATTGACCCGTGCAAAACCGTTTGTTCCAATTTTTCCCCTTCTTCCCCTCACCACCTCCCCCAGATATCAGGTAGACCAATACATATTAAATATGTTAAAGTAAATGTTAAATATAATATATGTATACATATCCATACAGTTATTTTGCTGCACAAGAAGAATCGGACTTTGAAATAATGTACAATTAACCTGTGAAGGAAATAAAAAATGCAGGCGGACAAAAACAGAGGGATTGGAAATGGTTCACACTTATTTCCCAGAGTTCTTTCGCTGGGTGTAGTTGGTTTTATTCATTATTGAACAAATGGTACTGATTTGGTTCATCTCATTGTTGAAAAAGGCCACGTCCATTAGAATTGATCATCGTATAGTATTATTGTTGAAGTATATAATGATCTCCAGATCCTGCTCATTTCACTCAGCATCAGTTCCTGTAGGTCTCTCCAGGCCTTTCGGAAATCATCCTGCTGGTCATTTCTTACAGAACAATAATATTCCATAATATTCATATACCACAATTTATTCAGCCATTCTCCAATTGAGGGGCATCCACTTAGTCCAATTTCTGACCACTACAAAGAGGTTTGCCACAAACATTTTTGCACATACAGGTCCCTTTCCCTTCTTTAATTTCTCTTTGGGATCTAAGCCCAGTGGTAACACTGGGTATGCACAGTTTGATAACTTTTTGAGCAAAGTTCCAAATCGCTCTCCAGAATGGCTGGATGTATTCACAATTCCACCAACAATGTATCAGTGTCCCAATTTTCCCACATCCCCTCCAACAATCAGCATTATCTTTTCCTGTCATTCTAGTCAATCTGAGAGGTGTGTAGTGGTATCTCAGAGTTATCTTAAGTTGCATTTCTCTAATTAATAATGACTTGGAGCATCTTTTCATATGGCTAGAAATAGTTTCAATTTCTTCATTTGAAATTTGTCTGTTCGTATCATTTGACCATTTATCAATTGGGAGAATGGCTTGATTTCTTATAAATTAGAGTCAATTCCCTATATATTTTGGAAATGAGGCCTTTATCAGAACCTTTGACTGTGAAAATGTTTTCCCAGTTTATTGTTTCCCTTCTAATCTTGTTGGCATTAGTCTTGTTTATACAAAAGCTTTTAAATTTGATATAATCAAAATTTTCTATTTTGTGATCTAGTTCTTCTTTGGTCACAAATTCCTTCCTCCTCCACAGGTCTGAGAGATTAAACTATCTGAGAGGTAAACTATCCTATGCTCTTCTAATTTATTTATAATCTCATGCTTTATACCTAGATCATGAATACATTTTGACCTTATCTTAGTATACGGTTTTAAGTATGGGTCAATGCCTAGTTTCTGCCATACTAATTTCCAATTTTCCCAGCAGTTTTTGTCAAACAGTGAATTCTTATCCCCAAAGCTGGGGTCTTTGGGTTTGTCTAACACTAGATTATTAAAATTATTGATTATTTTGTCCTGTGAACCTAACCTATTCCACTGATCAACTAGTCTATTATACCAAATGGTTTTGGTAACTGCTGTAAAGCTTTTTATTTTCAAAACATATGCATGGATAATTTTTCAACATTGACTCTTGCAAAATTTTGTATTCCAATTCTCCCTCCCCTTTTGCTACCCCCACCCCTAGATAGCAAGTAATCCAATATATGTTATACATAGTAAAATATATATGTTAAATCCAATATGTACATGCATAATTATCTTGCTGCACCAGAAAAATCAGATCAAAAATGAAAAAAAAGCAAGAAAATAAAATGCAAACAGCAACAAAAAGTGAAAATGCTATGTTGTGATTCACACTCAGTTCCCACAGTCCTCACTCTGTGTGTAGATGGCTCTCTTCATCGCAAAATCTTTGGAACTGGCCTGAATCATCTCATTGTTGAAAAGAGCCCTGTCCATCAGAATTGATATGATTTCATTTTTAAAATTGTATTCTTTCAGTATTTATTTTGGGGTAAGTTTTATAATATATATATTTTAAATATGCTTTATTTTAATTTAACTTTTGTGGAGAAATGGATACGTTGTTCAATTGCCTTTGGCAATTAACAGCTTCCCATTGAAGGCCAATGGAACATTTACAAACAGAAACTGAACAGAATAGATGTGTGAGCAAAAATGCTTACTCAAGCTGTTCTTCCCCTTCTGTCTCTTCCTCCCTGGTTTATTTCCAAAACTGTGGAGAGCTTTTGAGGATAATCTAATTACCAGTCACTTTGCACCTCTTCTATCAACTTCTCAACAGATCTTAGAAATCTCTTGCCAAGCTGGGACAGAAGTATTACAGAGAAGGGGAAAGTTACTGACAATAGGCAGGCAGAGGAATAACTGGAACCAGGGAGAGAGAGCAGGAATAAACAGTCACCCAAAGGGGTAGGTTAAAAGCTGATGTGTTGATAGCAGATAACTTGAAAAATTAACTCGTTAGTCAATGACCACTATAGTATGTATACTAGAAATAATGACAAAAACAATAATAATTACTAATATTTTCATAGCACTTAATATATACCAGACTCTGTGCTAAGCACTTTAAAATCATCATCTCATTTTATCTTCACAACAAATGATCATTTGTTCCTCTGATTGGTAAGTACTATTATTATTTCCACTTAACAGGTGATGAAACTGAGACAAAAATAAGTTAAGTGATTTAATTATCGATTCAATTCATTATTAATTATTGTTCAATATAATATATTATTAAATATAATTAATTATCAAATGTAAGTATGTAAGGCTGGATTTGAATCTTCTTAATCCTTAGGCTTGGAACTTTTATATACTGTGCCACATAGTTGCCTACCAAAGAAAAGTCCTGGGATATTATATAAAGAGACTTGGACTCAAATGATTTCTATGCCAGTTACAAACTATATGATCCTAAAACTTATTTAACTTCTTGTAGCCTCAGTTACCACATTATAAAATAGGGACAAGGATACTTAAACTATTGTCAACCATGACCAAATTACTAAAGAGCCACAATAGCTCTGAAGCTTCTGTTAACTCTAAACATCAAACAAAACAAACAAAAAACCTAGAGAGCTAGCACAGTTAACTTTAAAAAGAAAATAAAACAAAATTAAATCAAAGTGTTAAGATTGGTTATAAACAAAAAGCTTTTTTTGTTGTTGTTGCAGGAGAGAAACTAGACACATATTGCTGACGCCCCCCCACCCTCAATCCGAATAAGACATCCCCTTTCATGTGGATAAATCTCAAAATTTATACCAAAGACTATGCAGTGAACTGTAGTGTAGATAATGGGAGAAAAGAGGTTTAAATAGGAACAATGTGACAAGTTTGATTCATAACAGGATTTCATGACAGGAAGAAGGGATCTACAGGTATTTATAAAAGCTCAAAGACCATGTGGTGCTAATGTGAAACAATTCTGGATTTTTGTGTGAGGTTGAAATCATTTAAAGAATGAGTTGCAAAGGACACAGCTTGGTTGCTGGGCCTTAGCTCTGGAAAACATAGTGTCTCCAAACACTATGAAAAAAAGAGAAAGGTGGTCTTGGCATGGGGATCCTAATGCTATTAAAGAAAGAAAGATTGAGGAGTAGCTGTTTAATGAAAAGAGCATAGGATTTTGAGGTAAGAAAATCTGACTTTCTCAACCACATTTTTCTCACTTTTCAAATGGGAATAATTGTATCTACTTCACAGGGCTGTTGAAAGGAGCAAATGTCTACAAAATATTTATAAAACTTTAAAAACAAAAAGGTATTTTAACATCCTTTTAAGGATTATCATCAGTTGAAGGAACTTGTAAATGTTTCATTGGCTGAAAAATAGAAGAAAATTTGACCAGCCAGAAAGCTCTGAAAATGAGCAGATAAGAATTTAGCTGAGAAGTGGCTTTCTTTGGTGCAGATGCTCTTGACTGGACCTCTGACATCAAAATCTACATCCGGAGTGATATTCTATGAGTTACTCTGAGCAGATGAGTTTTCACTCCTCGTATGCTTTCTTCTTAGGTCCTTGTTTATGCTCACACTGTACCCTGGACACCAAGTGCATTGATTGCTAAGTGCAACCCACATTTATTTGTGAATTATGGTCATATTTCAAAATTCATCCACTTTAGTATGTAAATATCTATGATTTTTTTCTTTTGCTTATTACTAAGTAAATGGTTTTGTTTAAGATCTAAAAATGTCAGCATTGTGAATGGTTGTTTTGTATAAATAGAAATGTTCCAGTGGAATTTCTAGAACTAAAGTATTAAGAAGTAGAATCCTAAATAACAGAATTATCCCATGACTTTGAGAGAATATGTGTATAGATGCATAATGGTGGTTCTTCTCTAGGAACTTGGACCTGTCAATGTGAGAATAATTGGGAGTGAGCCAATAAATCAAGACAAGTAGATGTCCATATGCTACAGTGTGTGAAGATACCCTATTTACCTGAATAGCAAACATGATCCTTTTGTTGTTGTTGTTTTTAGTATATTGATATATTTGTGTTAAATTCATAATTTAATTAATCAGGAAGTTAAAAGGCATTTCTAATTCTTATCAGAGTATGGCCTCTGAAAAAGATCCTGTTTTTAATAAGTAGGAAAGTTAGAAAATATAAGTAAGCCAGAAAAAACTAATTACTGGAGTCATTTACCTATATTCCTCAGGGGATAGCACTTTGGATGAAAATCTCTGGAGAAGAAATATCAATTCTAGCAAAAGCTTGGAGCAAAAATTCTCTCTGGGAGAAAAACTACTAAGATTTTATTTTTCCTCCTAGTTCAATGATTGTCATTGATTTATTGATATGTTAGCTTTTGAAAAAAGGTATTGTTAAAAAAAAAATCCTCTGGTCTTTAAGCTAAAAAAAGTTATAGTAGGGCCTGGTCCTCTGACAACCAAGAGATATCATCTTTAGCTGAGAATTCCAAATGAAATTGGAGTCAGAAGATTATTACATAACTTTCAGTCTAGTAGAAGCTTACATGGCAGGGACCACTGGAACAATGTCATGCAGTGGTTATGCAGGAATAAAGGTGGAGAGTAGCACAATTCTTGGTAGACCCTGAATGCCTCTAGAGATCAGCAGTAACAGGTCTTACGGGAGAAGTGCATCAATAATAATAGATATTTGTACTGCAGTATGAAGGGATTATTTATTACAATATCCATGAACTCCTAGCCACATGTATTTCCTGTGCATATGCACCTCTATGTGAGATCTTCAATGTGTGTAACCTGTGCATTTTCTTTCACATGCATTTTCTACATTTGCCCATTCCTTCTCTTGAAGATATAATCGCAGATATTTATGAAGTCATAGACATATGTCTATATTTGTGGTAAAGTATATCCCAGGTTTACATAGAGTTAGGATAATACAGCTTTGCAGTTTTCTTACTTTGCTATTTTATTCAAAGCCTTTGATTGCTGGAGGATTGAGAAAGGGGTATAGAATGTTAGGAGTGGACTCAATGAATTCTAAGATATCAGTGTCTTCCTAAATAGCTGTAATCTTCTCCACTGTTGTTTCTACACAAGGTTTCCACATCCCTTTTAAAATTCCTTTATATTAGGCATTCTCCTTTTTGTAACAGGCAGCTAGATAATGCAGTGGTTAGAGTACTGGGCCTGGCGGAAGAAAGATCTGAGTTCAAATCCGGCTTCAGACACTTACTGGCTATGTGACACTTCAGCAATTCACTTAACTTTGTTCACCTCAGTTCCTCATCTGTAAAATGAGCTGGAGAGAGAAATGGTAAATCATTCTTTGCCAAGAAAACCCCCTGGAGAAAGTCCATAGAGTCATTTAGAGTTGGAAGTGACTAAACAACAATCTTGCTGTAGCCTTCCTTCTCCCCAGCCCTTCAACTGTTGTGACTTTCTTCCTAGATTAGAGGTAAATTTTTTCTGCCTAGAAGTAGAATTTGTTAGTGAATTTTTAATTTAAATACCTAATTTATAGAGGTTCATTTTATATTTCTGAATTTCTTTCTGTCAGTCTTCACATTCAACATTCTGTGCCTCAGATGAAACTATAATTTTCATCATTTCCTTAGAGAGGATTGTCAGTATAAACCTTAGAAACTTCAAATGCAGTTAATATAGAACTCATTATCAATATCCTTAAGTCCTAATGGCATATAATTTCTACCTTGACAGATTGGCTATCTAGTTGGTAACAAGATTCATGTAGACAAATATAGCATAGAGATATCATTTGGGGTAACTATGAAAAAAGTCCTTGGCATTCTTGGTAATCCTTTTCATAACTGATTTATTTTGTTTCTCTAATGAATTATTTTAAATTCAACATAGTGTAGTAGAGAGTGCTGGATTTGGCCAGAACACCTGCTTTTAAATCTAGATTCTGTTGCTTGCTAACTTTGTAATTCTAGGCAAGTTCCTACATCCATGTCTCTTTCTGTGAAAGGGAGATAATAGCACATATCTCCCAGGATTGTTGTGGGAATCAGAGGAGACACTATTTATAAATCATCTTATAGTACCTGGCACACAGTAGGCATAATATAAATGCAAGTCATTGCTTTTTTCTTTTTTTTTGAGGCAATCAAGATTGAGTAACTTGTTCAGTCACACAGCCAATAAATGTCTAAGGTCACATTTAAGCTCAGGTCCTCCTAACTGGGGCTACCTGGTACTTTATCACTAGTTTCTCCATAAGCTATTATTATGGCTAGTTGCTGATTTTTTTGGTCATTTTTTGAGCCACCTATTATTTTTTCCATTCTTTTGGAATTTACTACTTAACGGTACTTTTTTTTTTTGCCCCTTCTCCCCTCACTCCAAAGCTTTTAAAACTGTTGCTTCTTGGGGTGGATGGCTTCACAGAGACAGTGAAAAATGATAGAATGGAGATCTAACCATAGTCTTTTTCCTGCTCTCCACAAAGATAGAGATTGGTCTTGTTTGGAAACCAAGTAAGTTAAATCACAGATCATATCTATCTAAAATCATAACGCAGATAGTGTACATCTAGTCTTTTGCTACATGCATTTCTATTGACTATTCAGTTTTTATTTTTATTTTTCTTCTTGATCTGATTTTTCTTGCACAACTGGATGGTTGTGTGAATTAATAACCACAGAGGGCACAGAAGTAGATGGCATTGAGTCAGAGCATAGTGAAGGAAGGCATATAGTGAGAAGTAGGATGGAGAGGGGGATAGAGAAAGAATATCATTCTCGCAATCATGGATTACAGTTGGCAACATAGACCCAGATGAAGATGGAAACAGGGCTTAAGGGTTTGTAATCTCATTCTTATGGGGTTTGGGGGAATGGCCTATCTTATTGGTGCCATCTTGGGGTTAGTACATTAACATTTCTCCCTCATCTCAAAGTTATCAGTAGCTTTTGGTATTCTAGTGGTATGGAACTACAGAGGTCTGGAATTTGTCTGGAATACAGATCACAGGACCAGCCCTCTGATGTAGCACTTGCATGGCTTCTGCTGATTCAGCATATATTATCATGATGTGAATTTTTTTTAACTGTAGATTACAATTTATAAAATATGTTCCTTTGACATTCAAATGGTTTGCATGTGACTCCCAGGTTCCCCTTTTATTCTATTGCCCTTTTATTCTGGCTACCTATAAAATTACTGACTAGAAGGGGGAAGTGTACTGGGGAACCAGAACAAGAAACAATTTTAACATTCTAAGGGTAAGCTCTAGACTTGCTCCATCTTGTACACATTGCCTTATTATTTCAAAATGCTTCTTTGAGTGAAATGAGCAGAACCAGGAAATTATTATACAAGGCAACATCAAGATTATATGATGATCAATTCTAATGGACGTGGTTCTCTTCAACATTGAGATGATTTGGACCATTCCATTTGCGCAATGATGAAGAGAGCCATCTACACCCAGAGAGAGAACCACAGGAACAGAGTATGGAACACAACATAGCATTCCCATTCTATTATTATCTGCTTGCATTTTGTTTCTTTTTTCTCAGTTTTTATTTTTATTTTTCTTCTTTCTTGATCTGATTTTTCTTGTGCGACTGGATGGCTGTGTGAAAATATATTCACATATTGGACCTGGAATGTATTTTGGCATATTTGATATGTATTGGGCTGCCTGCCGGGTGGGGAAGAGAATGAGGGGAAGAAGGGGAAATTTTGCAGCAAGGAGTTAGGCAGGGGTTAATGTTGGAAAAATTACCCATGCATATGCTTTATGAATAAAAAGCTTTAATAAAAAAATTTATAAGAAAAAAATGTTTCTTTGATCCTATTCTCCTAATACTACTTACCAAAAACCATAGGATTTTGAGCTGAAAAGAGTTTAAACAATGATCTAATCTAATTTCTTCTATTGACCATTCCTTCTTTGAGAGTATTAATTTGCTGTAGAAATATTTTCTCTATGTGGCAAAGTATTAGGCACATTTAATTGTGTGTGTGTATGTATGTGTATTTTTTTTTTTAATTAAATGGGTAATCATCTTCCTAAGAGGTTTCCCTGGCACATTCCTGTCTCTTGGAAGAGTCTTGAGCACATTTTCAGGTTAAAAGCATTGATAATGCTGACTTTATGATGTCAGACTTGAAGCCAGAAGATCTTCGGTTCTGACTGCCATTTACTACTATGTGACTGTGGCTCTCTCAGATCTCAGTTTCTCATCTACAAAATCAGAGGATTTGTTTGATCAAAGTCCCCTCCAATTCTAATATTATAATTACATTCTCCTTGCTTCCCTTCTTTCTCCAAAATATCACTTTCAATTAATTCTTAATTTTATAAAAAATAACTGAAATGCTTATTTAATAGAGCTTGGCTTCATCTGAAAACTACGGATTGATAAACTTGGTGTTGCCATAAAATAAAATGTTATTTAAAACATTGTAGGGACAGCTAGGTGGTGTAGTGAATAGAGCACCAACTCTGAAGTCAGGAGGACCTGAGTTCAAATGTGACCTCAGACTCTTAACACTTCCTAGCTGTGTGACCCTGGACAAGTCACTTAACCCTAATTGCCTCAAGGGAAAAAACCACAACATTGTAAGGTTATTTGACAAGAATACAGACATCGGAAAATTACCCAAGTCAGTCTGAATATCGATGTATAAAGTCCTGGACCCAAACCAATAATCCCTGCCTGAGGGCAAAATTTAAGAAATGAAATTGTGAAATATGGCATGAGATATATGATATCTCATGATATTTGAAGATCAGATTTCTTTCACAATTATAGCACGTACCTTCTCTCTCTTTCTGGCAGATGTTGCCTCAGTTCTATAAAGATGATTCCTATTGCAATCTCTTCAGTTTTATTTTAATTTTTAACAGTGTTGCTTCATATTTAGGGATTTTCATCATTAATAATTAGAACCAAAAATACAATACATACAATTAGAGTAATTAATATCTTGTAATAAAAGACTTTGGGCAGTTAACTGGCACAGTGAATAGTGTCAGGCCTAGAGTAAGGAAGCCTCATCTTCCCAAATTCAAATCTGATCTCAGTTACTAGCTGTGTGACCCTGGGCAAGTCACTTAACCCTGTTTGCCTCAGTTTCTTATGTGTGAATGAGCCAGAGAAAGACATGGCAAACCACTCCAGTATCTCTGCCAAGAAAACCCCAAATAGGAACCATGAAAAATCAGACATGACTGAAAAGCAACATGGGTGTGCCACAAGCAATAAAAACAGGTAATGGACCTGCATATACTTCTAAACATTTTGTACACTTTTGTGCACAGTATAAGATTTGACACACTACTGGCATACCCTTTAATCCTCAAGGACAGGCGATAGTAGAGAGGAGAAACAGAGACATTAAGACACTCCTCCAAAAACAAAAGAAAGGGGGAGTCACAGGTAACCCTAGAGAACTTCTAAATCTAGCCCTTTATACTATTAACTTCTTGATTTTTGACAAAGATGCACTGGCTCCGGCAGACAGGTTTTATAACCCACCGGAAGGGCAGTGTCCAGTGCGAGCAGCTCCACTATCTTTAGATAATCACCAGGTGATGTGGAGAGACTCAGAAAGTGGTGAATGGAAGGGACCAGATAGGTTAACTGCTTGGGGAAGAGAGTTTGCTTGTATCTCTACAGATGGAGAAGGAATCAGATGGGTGCTAATTAGCCATATTCGCCTTGTCCATTGGAGAGAGATGGAGCAGATCCTTGAAACAAAGGCGAAGACCCAAGAAACATCAGGTGGTTCCATCGCTGATTATGCCCACCACTGAAAGAGCATGGCAGTTATAGCAATTGACTCATGGACATCAAAAACTGTTAATGAGACTGATGCAGGACTTCAAAACTCTCAGGAATCACTGGAATCCCTGAGACATGATAAGATTGTTGCAGAACACACATCTCTACTTGCGTGTCTAGAATTTAGAAGGAATAGATATCTAAATCTGGAAGTAATATCCTAGAAATGATTTTGAAATCATGGGAACTGATGAGATGACCAAGTATAATAATAAAGAAAATGAAAAGGAGAGTCTAAGACAGTTTCTTGAAAATCTTTGTTTCATGCACATGAAAGAGATGATGATATAGAAAAGGAGGCAGAGCAGTGTTCCGAAGTAAAAATAGCATTACTATGATAGCATTTCTATAATGCTTAAAGGTTTGAAAAGCACTTTATAAATTTATCTCATTTTGTCCTCACTACAACTCTGTGAAGAAAGAGCTATTATTATTCCCACTTTACAGATGAGAAAACTGAGGCACAGAGAGTTATACAGATATTCTGGATTTGAGAATGGAAGGAAGACTCCATCCAATTCTAGCATTCTATCTCCTAGTTGACTAGGTAGGAGAAAGAGATGAGAACCAAGAGAGTAGCAGAAGATACCTTTTGTTTAGAACAATGAGAATAGCTAAGGATTCGGGTGTGGGAAGGAAAGTAAAGGAAACAAGTTAATATGGTTTTGATATTGTCTTGATTGGTTGATTGTTGTTCTTTGTTCTCAAAGAAGATCAAAATGACATCGCTATGTTAGAATCAAATTACATTATATCTGATTATGGCCAATTAGAACTTGTATATATTACAAACTTGTAATATTCTGGAACAGGTCAGGCACAAATTGTCCATGTAAAGATTTGGGGGTGGATTCTCTAAATTTGAGCATCTTATGTTTCTTTTGAGCTACATAATTTTGCTTTGCTCATAAAGCACAGTGCCTACTTAGATATAGACATGCCATATTGCCAGTAACATGCAATTAATTTTAAAGTTCTTCAGAGATACCTTGTAAGAGCACCTATGTTGCTTCTTCTAATCACCATGTGAGCATCTTTCTTGTGTAAACTCCCTGTAAAATGATTTGTTGTTGTTTGTCCTTCATTCTCCAAGAAAAGCAGTGGCATCAGGAAGATGCTGTCATGATATACAAGTGATTTGGGTTTAAGAGAGGCAAGGCTGTGCAAAGTCACAAGCTACACTTTCTCCTCTGGAACCATCTGTATTCAGTGGCAAGATATAGATCAGGACAACTGGAGATGACGCTGGATGCAGTGAGAAATCTTGGTCTTTTTAAACTAAGGTCTGCCCCAGGTCTCAATTTGTCTGAAACAACATCCATTCAGTGAGCAAGACTAGGTAAGAAATAAATTAAAAATGACTTCTTTTACCTAGTGTTGGAGTCCACCTCCAATGAATATCGAGAGTGTAGTTGGGTATGAATATGCATGAACCAAGGGGAAAATATGTTGAGCAATTTTCCTTTATTAATCTGAGAGCCAAAGTTTATATACTCTTTAAACTGGTGTTGTATTAACACCAGCTACCTCCAGGTGGCATTCCAGGGTTAATGTATAGACCATACTTCAACATTTTAATTTCACCTTAACTATCATTAACAAGGTATCTATGATAACAGAGTCATAAATAGCAGTAACTATCAATAACAAGGTATGTATCAAAACAGTTGTAAAATAGCAGTAACTATCAATAACAAAGTATCAAAACATAGTCATAAATAAAATAGTTGTATTGTCTTGTTCCTCTCACATGAATTATTCATCAAGATTATCTTAAGTTTATCTCGAGCATGTCTTTCATTCATTGTTAAAAGAGATGGTGAGCCAATGCTTTGAACTGCACTCCCTTATAGAGAGCAGGTCTCAAGTAATAACTAGACCAGACTCCATGAGTTTTCCAGACTCATGGAATTATTCAATACTGGTTCTCTATAACCTAGTTAAAAAAAAAAAAATCATCCTGGGAGGGGAAGACCCTCAGGGTTTCTGTCCAAAACAGAAACAATTGCTAGGTAGACCCTCTTTCTGAACCATTAAAACCCAACCAATGATCAAGTGAGGTTTGGACTGGGAAAGCCAGTGATTTGGATTTACAGCATTTTCTTAAGAAAAGAAAAGAAATCTACAAGATATCTTGTATCTTCAGTGATCAAAATTTATATTCTTTTGGACAAAGCACCCCTAAGTAAGAGTATGATTTCTTATATGGACAGAGGAAGAAAAGGGAGAGAAAAGAGGAAGAAGAAGGTGGAAGAGAGAAGGGAGGGAGAATATCCTAACTGGGAACTGGCTAGCTGGGTTTTCAGTGGGGCAGTTATTACTACTTACAAATTGTTGTGTGTTCTTTATTCTTGAAGAGGAACAATGACATCAGGAAGGTGATGTCATGGCTTGAAAATGAACTATATTTAAATAAGCATCTCCAGAGCTGTGCAAAGTCACTAGCCTTATTCTCTTCTCTGGGGCCATCTGGGTCTAAATCAGGTTATTATCTTAGACATACTAAAACCTGAGAGACCTTAGTTTGAAAAATTAAAGGTGTCCTACTGTATTTTTGTCTTTTAGGCAAGTGTATATTTGTCATTTGAACAATATGGCCAGCCCCCTGAATTTGCACTCTCTGAAGCAGGGTTTGAATACTTGGCATTCAGAGGGTTACCATACTGATGATATTGTCTTTATAGGATTGAATGGAGTTGAAACTAAACAGACTTAAAAAGAACTATATGAGAAAGCATCTTGTTGTGGAAGGAGCTGTCTGCATCAGAAACAATATTTTCTGCACTTTCCTTTAGGAATATAATAGATGATAGCAAAATAGAGGTGAAACTTTAATTAAACATTAGAATCATAAGTTCTTAATATTTTGAGGACCATAACAATTAAAAAAAACATTTTTTTTGTACTCTTAGCATGTCAGTGATAAGGAAGCGAAGAAAGAAAAAAAAAATTTCCATTCTAGTATTACCTTTTATTTATATCATTTACTCAAAGCTTTTTTCAAACAGCTTTTATCTGCAAAGCATTCTTTGATGTCTTAGTAAATAAACAAA
Organism: Antechinus flavipes; assembly: GCF_016432865.1. Taxonomy (NCBI): domain Eukaryota; kingdom Metazoa; phylum Chordata; class Mammalia; order Dasyuromorphia; family Dasyuridae; genus Antechinus; species Antechinus flavipes. The sequence goes on from NC_067401.1 coordinate 219,775,953, forward strand.
GATATCTATCTCTTTTTATCTATCTCAATAGCTGTCTAAGATGTAGTCTTTGCCCTTAAGGAGATTCTGATTTAGTAATTGTAATGACAAAATGAGACATATATATATGAACATAACAGAGAGAGCAGCAAGCAAAAAATATCATAATGCATTTTATTTATTGATTTGGTCAATGTGCTTATTATTTATTTGTACTTTGTAATTACAAAGGGTTCTTGTCTTTTTGTTTTTGTTTTGGGTTTTTTTTTTTTTTTTTTGAGGAAATTATTGGAAAGTGACAGACTCCTTATATAATCAAATTTAAATTTTTAAAAAAGTATAATACTATAAATATAGTAAAAGAACATTGGCTATAGGGTGAAAGGGTCTGGTTTTAAATCCTACCACCTGTTCTCACCTTAAACAAATCATTAATTTTGTTAGGTCTTAGTTTCCTCATATGTAGGAAGAGAGAGATGGAGTTCCTTAGGCTCTGAAGGTCCTTCTGAGTAGAATTTAACCTAAAGAGGGAAGGAAGAGAACCCTAAAAGAAGCTGATAAACTAGAAAGAAGTTGAAAGCCTAGAGGCTGTGAAGGGTAGGAGGTCCTCAGAGTAGGATGGCCTTTTTAGGCAGTGATTAGGGAAGGAGATCTCAGTGTAAAGACTTTGAAGGTAGAGCCAGTCAAAATAATTATTTCTAAAGTATATGAATTGTGGCTTTTAGAAAAGAGACCCTAAGGATCAAGGAGACTGAGACTTTTATAGTAGGGATGAGGAGCATGATTAGGATATCATCCATGTGGATATTTTTTAATCCAGATGGTACTTAGAGATGAGTGAAGAAGAATGCTATAATCACTAGTTACTAAAGTCTATCAAGGAAAGTAGATGAAAGCCATGAAAATGTGGAAATGATGGCACAAGCAGATGGTATGGGCTTATTTATACAATTCTGCATTACAAGGGATAGAAACCTCTAAGTGTTTCTCTTGTATGTCCTCCATTTATTTGACAGCTTTCATGCTATTTCTGCAAAGTAAATACTTCCCTTGTGCAGGGGGAAAGGGCAGAGATCCACCGACTCCCTTCCAATCTGTTCTCTGGATCATAGCCTGTTTTAGCTCATGACAATATGCTGTTAAAAAAGGCCAGCCAGGGGTATCCCTGTACCAGTTATGACATCATTGAACAGATGGTGGAATTGGGGAGAGAGAATGATCTGAAAGGAAATATACTTTGTGCCTTTCTTGCTAGGGCAAACAGAGCCTGTTTTTTCTAGCAATCTTCTGAGCCAGATCAACAGTTCTCAAACTTTTGACTTTAGAGCTCCTTTGCACTCTTCTAAATTATCAAGGACCCCAGAGCTTTTGTTTTTGTTGGTTATATCCTTTGCTATTTACCATTTTAGAAATTAAAATTGATAAAATTTCAAAGCATTAATTAATCTACAAATTATAAAATCCATTATTTGTAAATATAATTTAACATATTTCTATTTTTAAAAAAATCTTTATGTTCCAAGACAAAAATAATTTGGTGATAAGAATGGCATAATTTTACATATTTTTGTAAAACTCTTTATAGTCTGGGTTAATAGAAGACAATTCAAATTTCATATTTTTTTTCTGCATTTAATCTGTTGTGATACAGTTCTAGTTGAGGTCTATAAGGAAAATAATGGCCTCACAGATATTTAGTTGGTAAAGGGAGCGATTTTTAATAGGTGGATACTATTTCAGTATTATACGAAATAGCTTTGACTTTATATATCCCCCTGAGAGGTCCTCAGGGATTCTCAGGACCACACTTTGAGAACTGCTGATGTAGTTGATTATTTCCTTTCATTATGTTTTCAAAATTAAAACAAAACTTAGCAAACTATCAATGCTAAGATAGTGGAGTGAGTCATCTAAGTTCCCCTCCAAATAACTAGAAAAACACCTGAGAATTGATCTAGGAACAAGGAAGTAGCTTACCAAACCAGCAGAAAAGGTCTGTCTCATTGGAGTAGGAGGGGATCAAGTTCCAGGAGTAGCAGTAGCTAGCCTCACTGCAGGACCCTACTCCAATTCTGGGGTAATCTATCAGGAGGCCCTGACCTTTTGTAAGTCAGCATCCCCCTGAACAAGTGAGACATCTGTACAGCACAAAGTCCCACCCCAACCACTGTACCCTAAGAACCGGTCACCAGCAAACACTTGACCCCATTAGTGACCAGGAATGAAGTACCACCCAGAAGCTGGTCCACAAGCCTACCAGCAGAGAGGCCCTATTTCTATAGAAACTCAGCAACAGGACCCCACCCTAGGCGCAGAGCAGCAATAAGACCCTTCTTTTAGGGCTAGCCTCCAAAAAGACTCTTACCATAACAACCCAGCAACAAAGCCCTCAAACAGGCTAGCAGCTAAACCTGACATCCAGGAAAGGCCAACAGGGATGTCTCCACTAAAAGCTAGAAAGGAATTCCCACCTTCCAGAGAAAGCTAGCAGCTAAGCCCTGAGTAAAAAGCTAGCAGTAAGACCCAGAACCGCAGCACAAAAAGCTTGGGAGAATGCAGAATCAGAGTCCAGCTTTCACATAAATCTCACATCACAAAAAAAGAAGAAAGAAAATGAGCAAAAAAAAAAAAAGAGCTTGACTATAGAAAGTTACTATGGTAATGGTGATGAGGTACAACTTCTAGGGGAAATAGAGCAGTAAAGTCTCCTGGCCCTAAGAATACTATAGTGTGGTTCTGCAAACATTGCTGACTGTCAGATAACAATGTTGATTAATGATAAGCAAGTTCCTGAGACAATAGTGAAAAGACCACCCTTCAAACCTACCTGTAAGCCATAAAATTAATAATTAACATTAAACTCTGGTCTCTCTAACTTTTCCTATAAATTTATTTTCTTTATCCTGGTTCTTCGCAAAGTCCTTTTGGAAATTAGCCCACTTCAATTGCCATTACAAATGTGGTGACTTCCCTCTTCCCCCATGTCCATAGTATCTCCCCTAACTCCACTATGCTTCCCAACCTCACTTCTCCTCCTCATAGCTAACTCACTCTCTTAGAGTGCTAAGTCCCTTTCAGGATTTAGCCTGCTAGCTAAGGGCATGCCCCAGCTTCATGGGGTGCTCCCTTTGTACTAGGTAATTGTGAATTCCCCTGAGGAATTTGTCTTTCATTTGCTCTCCAACTCTCTTTCATATTTTGCATTCCCTGGATCTATCATCTCTTATTTTGTCTGAAACTTTTCCCGCCTAATAAATCTCCCTTTTTGCCATAGAAAATGGCCATTGTGAATTCTTCACATGACTGAATTTCCACTTTTGGTGCCTGCCATCATTTAGTGTCAACCCCCACATTATAGATCACATCAATAGAGAGGATCTAAGCATAAACTTAGAAGAGGACATTAGTGTCAAAATGGCTACCTGTGAAATCTCAAAGAAAAAAATTATTTGGTCTGAGATCTAAAAAAGAATTCCTGGAAGAGATTTAAAAACATTTTAAAAAGTAAATTTGAGAAGTAAATGAAAAATTAGGAAAAGAAATGAGAATAATGCAAGGGAAACATGAAAAATCAACAGCATGGGAAAAGATATACAAAGATTTACCAAAGAAATAAGTCCCTAAAAATAGAATTGGCTAAATGGAAAAGGAAGTACAAAAGCTCACTCAAGAAAATGACTCCTTAAAATTAGAATTGAACAAGTGAAGATTAATAATTCCATGATACATCAAGATGTGATAAAAAACAAAATTTAAAAATTTTTTAAAATAGAAGAAAATGTGAAGTTTCTGATTGAAAAAAACAACTGACCAGGAAAATAGATTCAGCAGAGATAACATAAGAAATATCAGACCACCTGAGAGCCATGATAAAGCAAACAAATAAACAAAACACCTGGATAACATCTTTCAAGAAATTATCAAAGAAAACTGCCCTATTATATTAGAATCAGAGAGCATAACAAAAATTATAATAAAATATAATAAAAAGAATAAAAATAATTAACTGATTACCATCTGGAAAAGAAATCCCAAATGAAAATTCCCAGAGAGATCCTAGCCAAATTCCAGAACTCACAAATCAAAGAGAAATATTGCAAATATCCAAAAAGAAACAATTCACATATTATAGAGCAACGGTCAGGACTACACAGAATTTGGCAGCTTCCATATTAAAAAGCCTTAAGGCTTGGAATATGATATACTGGAAAGCAAAGGGGATAGGAATACAACTAAGAATTATCCACCCAGCAAAACTGAATATAATCTTTTAGGAGAAAAAATGGGTATTAAATGAAATAGAGGAATTTCAAGCATTTGTAATTAAACAACCAGAGATGAATTTAAAAAAAAAAAAGACCTCCAAATACAAAGATGTAGACTCTTCTGGCTATGCAGTTAATAGAAAAAAATTACAACAAAAAAGAAAACAAATATAGCCAGTACAAAAAGAAGTGCAGTTAGTGGGTGAGGGCTCAAAGCTAAATCCTAATTAATATATCCACTTACCCCTTGACAACAAATTGGAGAATTTTTGGAAAGGGCAGAAGTGAAAAGAACAAAACTTAGATTATTAAATGATGCAGAAATTGACTAAATTCAACAAGTGTATATACTTCTTCTTCTGTAAGACACTTATATGCCACATTTTATAAAAGATGCAAAATATCCTTTAAGATATGATTTTTACCCCTAAGTTGCTGCTATTTGATAAGTGAAAGATCAAGTGCCATGATAATACTTTGTTGCTTTGCTCCTTTTCACAATAAAGCTTGCTTCTAGTAAAGTGCCATATAACTTGTGCTTATCTAATGGCATACCCTCCCAGGCCCTGGCTTCCTAATTAAAAGTAAATTAGAGGCAGCTAGATAGAGTAGTAGATAGAGTATTGGTCCTGAAGTCAGGAGGATCTTAGTTCAAATCTAGTCTCAGACACTTAACACTTCCTAACTGTATGACTCTGGGAAAGTCATTTAACTCCAATTGCGTCAGAAAAACAAAAAGAAAAAGAAAGTTGGGCTTTATTCTATAAAACATGGTTTGAAATTGTCATATGCCTAACCATTTTTCTTTAAAAAATTTTTATATCATATGCTTCTCTCTACTTACTATCAAATCTACGCTATTAATTCCTCAATAAACTCTTCACCTACTTATTTCCTACCTCTCAAAATTCCTTGGTTGTCATAGTTCCTAATTTAGAACTGAAATAGACTTTTGAAACCATTTAGTTCAAACTTTTCCTTATTCTTTGGTTGAAGAAAAAGAAGATTGTTGAATTGTCTGTAGAAAAATTTTATAGTTTAATAAAAAGTTACAAGAATAGTAACTTATGTCTATTTAGTTCACTCTGTAAACTTGTGCTGAGCATTTATAAGGGACCGTGCTGAGTGCTGTTGATATACCAAAAATATTTTTAGTCTTCAAGAGCTTTTGGTTTAGCTAATGTCTTTCATTATAGAACTAATTGTTAGCATTTCAATACATTTTGATGGTACTGAAGAGTTAAGTAGATTTTACAGCATTAAAGGAGGTGGGATGTGGTAGAGAGCCCAACTTAAGTGGTAGGACACAATTGGATCTGAATTTTGCTTACAATATATCCTGTTTCCTCAACAAACCAAAACTCTAGACAAATATTAATTAAGAATTTCCCTAGATTTCCATACACTTCTCTTCTAAATAACCTAGTGCCCAATTTTCATAAGACTTTCACTATTTTAAGTTGTTACCTATACCTCATAATTCCAATGCTCTTTCATAATTTCCTTCTCCATCCCTTAATAACTTTGTATTTACTTTCTGTTCATTTTACATTACTTACAGATACCTGTATATATGTTATATTTTCCCCAGAAATATAGACTTCTTGAAGTCAGGGGCCATTTTCTTTTTATGATTTGTATGCTCAGCATCTAAGATGGTACCTTATCTTAAGAAATGCTTGAGTTGTATTGAATATTCTCGTTTGAAAGCAGAAATGCTGTAAATATGGTAAGGGAAAGTCTTTCTTGCACATGCATAAACTTTTCGGAATGTAGAGAGAGAAAGCTCTTGCAAATGTTTATGGTCAAATTAGTGAAAGGAGAGAGAGAATAAAAAACATTACTTAAATAATCAAATGACTATGGATTTTATGTATGGCTTGTTAAGAGTTGCTTAGAGGGAATGTCCCTCATGCTGTGAAGGCACTCTGAAGCAGAGAAATCAGACTCAACTTTCTACTGCAACAGAACCAAATTAAAACGTGCAACTGTGGAAATGTTTAATAAAAATATCAATAATCAAAGTGGTGATTGTTTCATTTTACTATTTTCACAAGGAAACTGGAATAGGAAAAAGCTGTGAATGGCTTTAGAAAGCATACAACTGCTTTCTAAACAACAACCAATGGAAACAATTTATTTCAACAGAAAATGTAAGGTATTTATTGAACCAGTTTTAATTATTTGTTGAATTACATTTCATTTAATGTATTTTTTGAACACCTAGACTCATAAACCTCCTTCATGATGCATTTAAGATTACTTCTTACTTATATGGGAAGGAATAGGAACAGGGAACAAGCGTTGTTAAATACCTACTATGTACCAATGACTGAGCCACACATTTTACAAATATTATCTCTTTTGATCTTCACAATATCCCTATGAGAAGGTACAGTTATGATCTTCATTTTCCAATTGAGAAAATTGAGGCAGATAGAAGTTAAATGACTTGTCCAGAGTGACATAGATATGGATTTCAACTTCATTCTTCCTGACTCCATTTTCTAGAAACTATTCACTGTACTACCCAACTGCTCCCCAGTTTGCTTATATAATTGTTGGAGGTAGAGAAGCAAAGGGGGACCCACTAAGTACACTAGGTCGACTTTAGCCTCATGAACTGAAAGAAACATAGTTTTGTGGCTTTCACTTTCTGCTATTATTTTAAACAAATCCCAGTAATCACTCAGAATGGATTTTTGCTATACTAAGCAGCTAAATTGACACTAATCATGAAACATCAAGATAATATTGTCAGCATTACATGATAAGGTGATACTGTTGTGCCATAGTTCCCTTTTAATGTCCAGACCCAGTTTCCCTAATTGTCCTATTCAGTTACTCTGCCTCAGGTTATAACCATTCCCTTTTAATGTTAGGATAAAGGTCTTATATCTTAGACCTTAGGCTATAATCATTCCTTCTTAATGTTTAATGGGATAAAGGTCTTTATCCATTTTAGATCCATTTAGATTTAGTAATTAGAATATCAGGAGCCTCTCCAGTACCTCCCATTATGTCATCTTATGTGCCTCCCCCCATTAGGTCATCCCCATCTAGGTATCTCCCCCATTATGTCATTGTTCTTGTTAGCCTATAAAAGAATCTTGTATGTGACATTCGCTGCTGGATTCTTTGAGAGAGAGTCTGATTCAGCCTTGGGACCAAACCATGGATCCATTTGGTCCCAGTAAATCTCTCTATTAAATAAATTATTAAATTGTTCTCTAATCTCTATCTTGCTCAGTTTCTCCGGCATTACAATATCATTCTACAAGTGCTGAATACCTATTATATTAGGAGATTGGGATAGACAAAAATAGAAGTCCCTGCCTGCAAAGAATTTATATATCCTTTAAGATGATTTAAGAATAGTGTGGGGTTATCAATGAATTCAAGTTTCACTTTTCTGACAAAGGAGACTTAGTGACATATGAGGGATTTCATACCTTTGTCATTTAATCCTCAGGGGCATTGCTGCCACAGTATCTGATGAAGATCAGGGATCTGAATCATTTGCTCCATGGGACATTAGAGAGTACTCAAGAGAAATGTCAAACTGGTTTTTAAGTTAATTGGCTGCATTTATTTCCTGGTTCTATTCCTTTTCTGGACAATTGCGCTTTTTGCTTGGTTGGCTTAGCCTATCATTTTGGAAAAACTCTATCTTCTCCCCTTAAAGTTATTTCCATGAAATCATAGCAGGTTAGAATCACATTATCATATCATCTTATTAGGATAGGATAACATCAATCACACAAGCAGCATTTCACTTTATTTAGTTGTTTACTGACTAAAAAAAGTCCTTTGTTTGTCCTTTGTTCTTGAAGAGGATAGGAGGGTGATGTCTTGACTTGCAAATGAATTGGATTTAAGTGCCAGAGGACTGTGTCAGCAGCCCTATTATTTCCTCCAGAGTCATCATAGTCCAATGGAAAGACATAGGTCAGGGAGATGGTGATAGCTCAGGATGCAGTGGGGGATCTTGACCTTTTAAAGCTAAGCTATTTACTGATATCAAAGGAGTAAAAGAAAGATTTCTAAATATTATGCTAGTTAAACTTGTTAATCTAGTTAAACCACAACCTTTTAAAGCTAAAACTATTTACTGATATCATAGGAGTAAAAGAAAGATTTCTGTTATTCTAGTTAAACTTAGCAGGTCTTAAACCAACTTAAAGGTACTCTCTCAAACAAAGAAATTCAAGAACTTGAGTGATGAGCCAAAAGCATTTAATAAGCACTTGCTATTTCTAGACACTGTGTTAAACCTTAAAATTACCAAAAAAAGGGGGGGGGGTGTGCAAAAATAAATTAACAAAAAAATCAGTACTTGTCCTCAAGGAGCTTCCATTCTAATCAAGAATATAACCTACAAAGAACATTGTATAAAAGAGACTGGAGTTCTCTCTCTCTTTCTCTAAATAACCCTTTTTGCCCCTCATGCATTTGATTTCCACCAATAAGGAGAAGAATCACATGCCAGTGGCCTTTTGAGAGTCAGGTTACATTTGAATGAATGTGATGTGTATACATAGGATAATTTAGAGATATTTTCAAAGGGAAGGTGCTAGTAATGAGAGGGAACTAGAGAAGACTTCTTCAAAAAGGTGGAAATTTAGCTGAGACTTGAAGCCAGGCAAGATAGGAGGCAGAGGTGAAGGGGATGAGGTATTCTAGGTGTTGTGAAACTTGTGAAAAGACACACAGCTGAGTGATAGTGTATTTTTGAGCAATGGTAAACTATTCCTGCTGGAATTTAGCAAGCATTTCTGAGCTGCTCTTCTTTTCACAGCTTCTATCAAGGTCTATATTTAATCAGTTGGGTTTGTAAATATGTGGGGCAGAGAATGGTGTTTGGGGAGACAATGATTCTTCCTCCATTTGCTATTTCTACCTCATTCTATTACTGTGTGGCAACTGTTCTTGCCCTCAGATTTTCTTGCACAGTCACCTTCTCCTCTTGGAGATTTATATGAAGTGCAGTGGTTTACATGAACTCCTCTTTGCCTAACAATTGCCTTCCCTTCATAAAGACACAATCTACCCTCTATCTGACTGTCCTATGTGACTTATTTCAATCTCTTTTTTGTAGTCTTCTTTGGCAGCCAAAGTTTGATCACTCCCTCCTTCCACTTTCCCCATATGTTTTTCATTGCTTCCTTTAGGTACACTTTAGCAAACAGGAAGGGAGAAGAACTGAGGTGAAGAAGAAAAAAATACTACATTTAAGATCAGAGGACAGTATGACTAACTCCTTCCAGAAAATCGTGGATATTTACTAGGAACCTTGGGTTAATGAATAAATTGTTGCATTCATGCTGCTCATCCCACAGGCCCAATACAGAGTTTTCATTAAGTATATATCTGTAGTTTTCAAATGGCCCCATACAGTCAATGCAATAGGGAAAGGAAAAGACAAGAGGAAAAGGAAGGGAAAAGGGAAGATAAAGAGGGAAGGGGAAAAGGAAGGGAAAGGAAAGGGACTGTGCTATTCAATTAAACACATTCTATAGCCTTTACTCTCAGTTACAATTTGTTGCCTGATCTTTCTGAATTGAATTTAGGAAGGACACAATGACAGCTCTCTTCCATGAGGCATAAAGTTACCTTCTCTTTAGCAAGTCTTGAGGAAGAAAAGGATGAAGGTGACTGAATGGAGGAAGAGAAAGATATAGAAAAACCTAGAGGCCTAGGAACATTTGTTTATTATCATCTAAAATATTGAGTGCTATGATTCCTCAAGGCAAAAGAATACTAAAAAAAGAAAATTAAAAGAAATTAAAAGCCCCTGATCTGAACTATTGATTCAAAACTTTTCTGATTTACTGAGGATCTTTGGTCTTGGTTTGCAGTGGATCAAAACAGAAGTGATTTGGGGAAAAGCAAGAAACGCAAGAAGAAGCCTTCTGCCAAGGGGGACAAGCTGTCAGAGAAATCCATAGCATCCAAAGAAACAAGAAAACTTGGAACATCTTTAGAAGCTGCAGTAATTACACAGAAAGGGGAGAAGAATAAATCCTCCAATAGGCAAAAGTTTAAAGAACACAAAAGTGACCATTCAGAGAAGATCTCTGGTGGTCAAGAATCAAAGAACTTAAAAGCTATCCAGTTGGGGAGCCATGAAAAAAATAACCTCTGAAATGCTTTCCTTTCTTATAGCCACTAAGAAGGAAAAGAAAGTCAAAAGATTTGAGTCCATAAGTATCTGAATTCATAAAGGGTTTCTTCCAGAGTCTTAGCCTGAAAAAATCCAAGCTAGCCAAATCTGAGAGAGATGAGAGCCCCATACTACCTTTTGAATACTTTCTGAATTATGATCAAGTCTCTAATAAGGGGAAAGAAGTTCTCTCCTAAAAAAAGGACAGTTCAGCCAGGATTGGGTTATAAAAAAGCATAGCTCACAACCTAACAATGAGTCCTTCCCTTTCTCTAAAACTTTAGGCATACCCTATGTAAACCAAATAAGCCTGACATATTATTTAAAAGGGTAAGCTGTCATCAGTAACAAGTGCTTGTATTAACCTTTCTTCTTAGTAATTGAAACTTACTATAAATATCCATGTAGTTGTAATTTTGACTTAATGGAGTCTGGAGGGTGCTGGTGGATGAGAGCTAGTAAAAAGGCATTTCTCCAAAGTTCCCAAAAAAGAGATGGAGAGTATTACCAACTGAGGAAATTGCAAGCTAGAAGTGAAAGTAATGTTGAATGTTTAACCTATAGCTTGCTGCCTTGGGGAGGGGAAAAGAAGAAAAAAAAAGTTGGAACACAAGGAATTTCAAAAGTGAATGTTGAAAATTATCTTTGCATGTATTTGGAATAATAAAATACTATTTAAAAAAAACACAAAACAAAATGAAAGAAATAAAGAATCCTGGACCATTAAAAAAAAAAAAAGAATAATGTTGATAATCATAGGCTGTCTGAGCTTCTTTCAAATTATACAAAATTTATACAAAGTAATTTCAAGGTTGGGAAGCATGATTTTTTTCTACCTCCCTCTCCTCTAAAATGAGGCTTCTTAATGTTTTCGGTCTTGCGATCCCTTTTTACCCAAGAGATTTTTATGTGATCTCAAGTATATAGAGGCATATAAAATAGGTACACAAATCAAATATTTACTGATAATAAATTACATTCAATCATGAGACTCAATTTGGGATTATGAAGCACCTTTTAAGAAACTGGACTCCAAATATCTGTATAAAGATGAATTATCATTTATTGATAATTGTTGGTTAAGACCTTCTCTTAGAAGGCTTAGGAACAATAGAAGAGAGAATGAATTTGCTGATGTGAATAACTTAATCAGCATTTTAATGTTAACCAAGTCCTAAATCATCTCCAAAGTCTTGTGTACTCAACAAAGAAAAATATTTGAATAATGATGAACTGAAAATGAAAACATAGAACACAGCTCAAAGCGAAAACTTTGGGATTTCCCCAATATCCTATATCAGTTTAGTCTTCTCATAGATCCTGATTAGATCCAAAACTAGGATTCTCTCCTCTCTATCATGTTAAAAACTTCTATCAGGCAACAAGTATTAATAAGGCACCTGCTCTGTACCAAGCACTTTGCCAGATGCTAGGGACAGAAAGATTAAAATAACATTAAACCATACAACTTTAAAGGGAAAAATCTAGTTAAATATCTCCTTTTCTGTTTATATAAATTTCAAAATTAGTAAGCATTTATCAAGAGGCTACTATGTGCCAATACTATGTAAAGCATTGTTACTACTAAGGAGCAATACTGCAAATAGGCAAGCATTTCTATGTTCCACCTGGATTGTATGGTGAGGAGATTCCTTCATGTTACTTAATCCAACTTCCTTTCCTTCCATTAGTCATCAATTTTATTTTTACCCTTAACTTACACAGCTACCTTTTCAAGGGGACTGAGAATTTGCTAATTTCAGAGCTTATCTGCACCCATCTTTAGATACCTCAAAGCCAGATGCTTTCACTGTTGTGACTATGACAGGGGGAAATTGAGATGGAGAAGACTCAGTCATTGAGCATTGAATAAATCTGGAATGCTAAAGTCTGTTGTCCAATGATGAGTAATAAATAGCTAATTCATTTATCCCAGTTAAAACTGAATCATCAGGCCAGGGGAAAAGGAGCTATTTTTAAAAAATAATAATAATGGCTACAATTTAAGTTAGTGCTGGTTTTATAAGTATAACTGACTACATTTATATTCATTATGGTTAAAAGATTTTTTAGGCTGACAATGACATATCCATTACACAAATAATTGTAGGAAAAGGAAATGTTGATTTTTCACTGTTAAATGAATATCCAAAGATATTATTTGATCTATCAATAAATCTGTGAATCCCTTGGAGTAGATACTTAACCAACACACATTTCAATTCATTCATGTTTATTCTTCTTACATAAATTATCATAAATGATGAATCCAATAACCCAAAGACTTTCTGAAAATCTTTTAAAATTTCTTAGATAAAATTACAACTCTCAGATTGTTTACTTGTTAATTTTTTTAAATAAAAAACTAACTCTTCTCCCTCCTACACCGTTCCTCCAACTAGGAAGGAAAAATATTCCTCCCATTAAAGTTATATATCATCAAACAAAACATTCCTACAACAACCACATAAAAATAAATTCAATTTGTAATCTGAGTCCATCACCTTTCTATCAAAAGGTAGGTATGTTTTATCATGAATCTTTTGGAATCACAATTTCTTATTATATTGATCAGAGTTCCTAAATATTTTTAAATTGTTTGTCTTTACAACATTGTTGTCACTATCTAAATTGTTCTAGTTTTGTTTACCTCATTCTGAATCAGCTGCTACAAATTTTCATAAGTTTCTCTGTAACTAACTCCTTCATCATGTGTTATAGAGCAATAGCAATTCATCATGTTTACATACCATAATTTGTTTAGCCATTCCCAAATTAGTTCATACACCCTCAGTTCCCAATTTTGTTCTCACAAAAAAAGCTGCTACAAATATTTTTTGTAAATCCTTAGAATTTATTTTGTTTAGGATTACTCTCTTCTTTAATCTCCTTTATCTCCTTTTCTTATTTCTCTATTGAGTGAAATGTTTTTTGATATCTATCTCTATGTATGTGTGTATATCTTTTCTAGGAATTCTTGTAGAATTTGTGCTCAAGCTTTTCTTTTAGGCTTTGCTTTTATATGTTTTATATTGATTATTTGTGTGTGTGCGTGTGTGTGTGTGTGTGTGTGTGTGCGTGTTTGTGTCTTGAGCATCTTTGTTGCCATAATATATTTTCATCGTGGGATTCTTTTTTAGGTTTGTTTATTTTTCTAGTCTACTTCCTGCTTATGGACTTTATGTCCAGACTGGACTCTGTGCATTTTTGGAGAAATGTCTGGGTTGCCTCTTCTTTCACTGGGCATTAAATATTGTATTGATAGGATGTCAGGACCTGAAGACCTGAAGACTTTCAGTGCTTTTAAAGTAATATGATGCAGGGCAAAGTAATTTATGCCTTGCAATCTAAGTTCTGCAGATTCCTGACTTGGGTTTGGATCTGAGGACCACATTTGTAGACTTGACCCGGTTGATGTTTCAATAAACATTTGTTTATTCTAAATTCTAAATTTGCTCCTTGCTCAGTACACTCCCCCCACTCCCCAATTGGCTAAGCAGAAGTCCTCTTCTCATTCAGCTCTGAATCTTAAGATTGTGCAAGACATGACAGTGCTGCCAGTTGGCATCTATTCTTTTCTCTGCACAAGATTGGATCCCTCATTGCTATATTTAGAATCTCTTTTTGCCTAGGTGAATAGCCTCTCCCTCTTCATTCCTGAATAGATTCCTTAAGCCGTACAAACCCAGTATTTGCATTCCTTGCTGTTTTTCTGCCTGTATTGACACAGGCTGGAAAACAATGCTTGTTTTTTTTTTTTTAAATTTTCTGATCAAGATTCAGTCTAATACATTTTCTAGATCTATTTGAAAGTGGTGTGTGGGAGTGGGGTAGGGGTGTATCTCATCCGTACTTTCTGCTGCTGTGCCATCATGGTTCTATCTCCTACTTAATAATTCCTGATATAAGATTAACCCATTGCCTTTTCTGTATCATTTATCTTGAAGTGATGTCTCATTTTCCTTTTTACAATTTTCTCAATCACGTCACATAGGGGTCATTTGTAATCATGATTATTCAGAAAGATTGGCACTTTAAAATCTATAGTATCTCTAAGAAGAACATTTATTGTTTAAAATATGGGTTTTGACAGTTTGGGATCATTAAAAGTGCTGTTGAGCTTTCCATATGTGATATTGCTTGCCTTTTTCTTGCTATACACATTTGGCCCAATTTCTGTTCCATCTGCTGTGCCAAAAACATTGACTTAGTATACATATAAAAAGAAAGAAATGGGAAACCCCTCCAGTGTTCTTGCCAAGAAAATCCATAGACAATATTAATGTGCTATGTATGGGGTCATGAAGAGTTGGACATAACTAAACAATATATTAACTCAATGATCTTGGAGGCCATTGAAGCCAATTCCTTTATATTACAAATGAATAAACTGGGACCCAAACAAGTTAAATGACTTGCCTGTAGTCACACAGGCAGCAAGTGTGAGACACAAATCTAAATCTAGGGCTTTTAACTCCAATCTATTTCTTTATGTGCTATGACATGTAGCCTCTGGGTATAATTTGAAGAATATACATTTTTAGCCAACTTAGTTTTTCCTATAAAGATTTTAAACCAATCTCTTGAGTGACCACACATATATTTAACTAAAGAGACCCTCTAGTTTTCTTGAACATGAGAAAATTAGTAAAGAGTTATCCATAAACAGTAGCAAGAAAATCTTTGCAATCTATAGAAAAATTTGTTTCCTCTTCCCTTCCTCTTTTTTTTTAAATCAAAAGCAGTGAGATTATGCATTTATTTACTTTAATCAATTGTGTGATTTTGAAGCTATGATCTTTTCACAGCTATGCAGGTCCTGACTGTTTCAATTTATATTTTTCCATAAAAGGTACTCTTAATAAATATATAGGTGGTTCTTACAAAAATTTTGTGCTTATTAGAAACATATATCAATAATTAAATGTTCTTGGTTGCTTTTTGGGAGATGGTATAGATAGGTCCCCATTAAAATGAATAATGAGTTTCCTGAAATGGTTGCATGTATTTGAATTAATATTATTCAAAATTATAATTACGTAAAACATAGCATGTGGCTCCATCAGTGTAGAAATATTCAGAGTGATTTGAATAGTGCAATGAGGAGATTCATTTTTTTTGCCCTGTTTTGAGACCAAATTTTATGAATACTCTATGGGATGCTGGATCTAGAGATGGCAGCAAGGTAAAACATCCAGGAAGAAAATTGTGGTGGAATTTGGATGCTTCCAGACAAATTCTAGGTTTGTTTTATTGTCATAGGTGCTGATTGCTATACATTCTTAAACTGCTTACTTCATCCAAAGATCATCACAAGATTTTTCTTCAAAGGAAAGGGGACAAGTGAGTAATACCATGAAATCCTCATGACAACTACATGTGACTTTGTAGCTTTAAGCAACCAGCAGGTCAAACTCTAAAACAGAAAGATAAGAGTGGGAAAGTTGTCAGAACATAAGAGGAGCACATCCAGTGACTGGATTTTAAAAAGTCAGAAATTGGGACATTACTGTTCTTTCTTCCTACATATCAAGACATTTTCTGAACAATCTTGACTCAAGCATATCCCTCTTCTTCCTCTTTGTGCTGCCAATATCAACTAAACTACTATTATTCCTAGAAATGAAGTTTAGATCTATTCCTCTATGACTTTACCCATTATCCCTGTAACTTTTTGGGCACAAATCCCCTTTGTATATTGTCTTCCCAAAGCTTCTTGAGGGAAATGCCTGTTATTTTGCTTTTGTATTTTTTCCCTCAAAATAGCATAATGTTCAGCACATGAATATCACTTAATGAATGTTTTAATTTCATTCTTTTGTGATTTTTCTTTTTACTCTCTTATTTAGTCATCTTCCTCTTTTATATCTTAGAATTCTCTCTCTAGTATCTTTTTTTTTTTTTTTTTTGGCTGAGGCAATTGAGGTTAAGTGATTGGCCCAGGGTCACACAGGTAGGAAGTGTTAAATGTCTGAGACCAGATTTGAACTCAAGTCCTCCTGACTTCAGGACTGGTGCTCTATCCTTGCTGCCCATCTACTATCTTTTAACATTATTACCACCAGTACAGATTTAATAATTCCATCCAGCTACTTTTCTAATTTGTGTGTGTGTGTGAGAGAGAAAGAGAGAGAGAGATTTCTATTTCTTCATAAACATTGAGGGTACTGAAGTATTAGAGAATGAATTTAGTTCTATCAAATATTGAGATTAGATCAACATAGATACATCGAAAGAAGCAAAATAAAATTAATACATTTTTTCATTTTACAATTACATTTATAAATGTTATTGAGATGATATGGGTTTAGTAGGGTCTATTCCAGGTTTTTCCCAGATTCACTTTCCTATTCACTACTTGTTTACACTATGTTCTGTCTCTGGGAATTGCTAGAAGGTTTTATAAATTACCTTGTAAGTGAATTCGTACTATGAACTGGTGTTTATTAATTTGATATTAACTTTGGTCTTTGTTGTGTGTTGAATTTCTCTATTTGAGCTGACCTCACAGCTAGCTCTGAAATAAGATCAAATATTACATTAGGAATTAATGGCACTAAAAAAAAGAAGAGAAAGGGGAAAAAAATAAAATGGACTATGCCTTATTTGAAACTTGTCAGGTCTATTATCTTCTAATTTCTTGATGTATAGGTGAAGCTTCTGATTAGTCTAAATTTTCTCATTTTTTTTTATTTCAAACTATGTTTCTTAACATATTTAATTATCCTGGACTAGAGTTAGGAAGTTTGAAGTAGAAAAAACAACCAGAAAGATTTTTCATTATTCCTTATGTTGAAGTGATGAGGGCCAGTACAAAAGTGATAGCAGTGTCAGAAAAAAGAATAGGACAAGAAAGAGATGTTGAAAGGTAGAATTGTTTGGACTTGGCAATGGATTAATTATAGAGTATGTGTGTTCTCACACTCCGTCTCTTGACAGAGAGAAGGGAGGAGTAGAAATGATTGTAAGCTTGAATGACTAGAAAATAAGTGGTACAGAGGATAAAAGTGATGGGTCTGGAGTAAGGAAGATTCATTTTTCTAAGTTCAAAACTGACCCTCACACACCCACTAGTTGTGTGACTCTGAGTAAGGCACTTAACTTTTTTGCCTCAGTTTCCTCATCTGTAAGATGAGTTGGAGAAGGAAATTGCAAACTATTCCAGTACCTTTGCCAAGAAAATTTCTAATGTGGTTATGAAGAGTTAGATATGACTGAAATAACCGAACAATAGTTATAAAGAAATTATGTGAGATTTAAGATGTTCAGTTGGACAATCAATCATTTGTGTAGAGATGATAACTGAAGATGGGAACTGATGAGATGACCAAGTGAAATAGTATGGAAAGAGGAGAAGAAGGTCTAGGATGGGGTCTTGGGGGATACCAATGGTTAGTGAATATGTAGAGAGATTAGCCTTGGCAGGAACAAAGTCATCTCTTTATAGAAGACATAGTGGGGGGGA
Source organism: Antechinus flavipes (assembly GCF_016432865.1). NCBI lineage: Eukaryota > Metazoa > Chordata > Mammalia > Dasyuromorphia > Dasyuridae > Antechinus > Antechinus flavipes. The sequence goes on from NC_067401.1 coordinate 219,793,825, forward strand.
TGGCATTTCAGTGATACCAAATGAGGAAGATTAGGGAAGACAGCTCCCTGCAAATGCCCTTAATTTTTTTTTTAATGCATTATGAGCTTAGAGACTTAGCTGGAAGAGTAAGGGGAGAGAGTGCCTTGAGAGGTCTGAAGAGTAAAAAAGTTTGTAAAAGTCATTGTGTTATGGCAGAAACTAGGCATTGACCCACACTTAACACTGTACAACAAGAAAAGGTCAAACTGGGTTCATGATCTAAGCATAACGAATGAGATTATAAATAAATTGGAAGAGCATAGGATACCTCTCAGCCCTGTGGAAGAGGAAGGAATTTATGACCAAAGAAGAACTAGAGATCACTACTGACTACAAAATAGAAAATTTTGATCATATCAAATTGAACAGTTTCTGTACAAACAAAACTAATGCAGACAAGATTAGAAGGGAAACAATAAACTGGGAAAACATTTTTACAGTCAAAGGTTCTGATAAAGGCCTCATTTCCAAAATATATAGAGAATTGACTCTAATTTATAAGAAATCAAGCCATTCTCCAATTGATAAATGGTCAAAGAATATGAACAGACAATTCTCAGATGAAGAAATTAAAACTATTTCTAGTCATATGAAAATATGCTCCAAATCATTATTAATCAGAGAAATGCAAATTAAGACAACTCTGAGATACCACTACACATCTGTCAGATTGGCTAGAATGACAGGGAAAGATAATGTGGAATGTTGGAGGAAATGTGGAAAAACAGGGACACTGATACATTGTTGGTGGAATTGTGAACACATCCAGCCATTCTGGAGAGCAATTTGGAAGTATGCTCAAAAAGTTACTATGCATACCCTTTGATCCAGCAGTGTTTCTACTGGGCTTATACCCCAAAGAGATTTTAAAGAAGGGTAAGGGACTTGTATGTGCCAAAATGTTTGTGGCAGCCCTGTTTGTAGTGGCTAGAAACTAGAAATTGAATGGATGCCCATCAATTGGAGAATGGCTGGGTAAATTGTGGTATATGAATGTTATGGAATATTATTGTTCCGTAAGAAATGACCAGCAGGATGAATACAGAGAGGACTGGCGAGACTTACATGAACCGATGCTAAGTGAAATGAGCAGAACCAGGAGATCATTATATACTACAACAACAATACTGTATGAGGATGTATTCTGCTGGAAGTGGATTTCTTCAGCAAAGAGATCTAACTCAGTTTTAATTGATCAAGGATGGACAAAAGCAGCTACACCCAAAGAAAGAACACTGGGAAATGAATGTAAACTGCTTGCATTTTTGTTTTTCTTCCTGGGTTATTTATACCTTCTGAATCCAATTCTTCCTGTGCAACAAGTGAACTATTTGGTTCTGCACACATATATTGTGTCTAGGATATACTGTAACCTATTTAACATGTAAAGGACTGCTTGCCATCTGGGGGAGGGGGTGGAGAGAGAGAGAGAGAGGGGAAAAATCAGAACAGAAGTGAGTGCAAGGGATAATGTTGTAAAAAATTACCCTGGCATGGGTTCTGTCAATAAAAAGGTATTAAAAAAAAATTATACAAAAAAAAAGTCATTGTGTTGATTATGATGGTGAATGTTTGGGGGAGCTGTAAAAGGACAGTGATGGTCCCATTGAGATTATGAAACTAAAATTTGTACTGGATTCAGTTAGAACAGTTTTGTGTTTTTTTCTTGCTCCATTCAGTACCATAAAAATAGGAGCAAAAACAATGGATAGAGAGTGAATACTAAGGTCAAAGGCATGACTGGTAATAGGATAATACGACAGAGGATTTGAGTTTCGAGAATGTTATAGGGTTAAACTGGTTTACCATTGGATCAAGTGGAGAAAGGAGGAAAATGGTCTGGGAATGAACTGAGCAATAGAGAGACTGGAAATCATGATGAAAATGCAGAATAGCATTAAGTGCCATAAGTCAAAGGGAAAGTTGTAATGATGGAATATTATGATCTGTGTGCTCAAAATTACAGAAATAGCAAACTTGTAAATGACCCAAGAGCAAAGGTGGGAGCATATCTGTGTGTAGCTGAGGAGAAGTAGGTAATGAGAAATTAGTAAATTGAAGAACTATGTATTTAAGATGTTTGAGAGAGTATCAGTTTGTATACTGAAGTCTCTCTATATGAGGATAGCAGTTCGGAGAGAAAAGAGATCCTATGAACTATGCACTGAACTCATAGCCAAAGAAAGAAGAGTGTCTTGAGGATTGGTAGAAAATAATCAGATCTTGATTGGGTAATCAATAATATGGGTTGAATGAACTTAAAAAGAAAAGAAATTACTGGATGAAGTTGATAGAGGGAGAGTCTGAAAGTAGCCATAAGGAGCAGAGTCTGTCTCACTGTTTCTATTTCTTTTTCTTTTGGTTGCAATGAAACTCCCTTTACATCTTTTAGGAGAACTCATGAGATATCCTTCAATTTAGCTAGATATTCTCTGCTTGTGGGCATTTGCCATAAATTAAACCAAAAGACTGTTACTGTGATGCTTCATGGTGACACAGACCCTGGCTTCTTGGATGCTACATTCCCGGAATGCAGGCTATACCAGGTTCTACCATACTGAGATATTTCAAATATTATCTGAGCAAGGCTGTTTTCCAAAGACAAGCCTCTATAAGTGAAGATTCAATAGCAGTTGATTAGCTATATAATAATGTATTCATTGGCCAGACAACCTCTGGAACAAAGGAAAATACAAAAAAGTTTTGTGTGTCTTCTTTCTATATCTGCTGTCTGCTGTGATGGCAGTAAACAGATACAAAGATGTACGAATTTTTCAACAGTCTCTAAATTTTAATTTAGCTGATTATCTTGTAACATCCATGACCGCTGAGCAGGCCTACCATAAGAGGAAGTAAATCATGCCAATTCTGACATTCTTACTAAAAGAAAACTAAAAGACAGAAGGAAATTGGAATTAAATGAAAATGGCTCACATGTTTTCCTGAGGTAAATAAAAATTGGTGGAGTTTGTTTTATCATTTTTCCAAAAACAATTGGAGACATCATTTCATGGAAGATTTGGTAATCCTTTACTACAGGGCTTATGATGAATATTTGCAAAAAAATGCTTCCATAAAAGCATTCTTGTCACTTAGGCACCAACATCTATTTCAGAGGATGGAGAAATGGATTCTTTAAAATTTTTGATAAGATCCTCTAAATGAAATCAATGTATATTTTGACATTGAATAACTCTTATGAGAAAAAGAAAATTGACATGGATAGTAAGAAAATATAGGTAAGCTTAGACTACTCTTAAACTATTCAGAAGTTGAATATATATGTGTGTGTGTGTGTCTGTGTGTGTGTCTGTGTGTGTGTGTGTGTGTAAAATATTTATGTGTGCATATTTGCATACATATAAATATATAAATTTCTGTATATATAAATACACACACACACACACACACACACACACAGACACACACACACAAACTTTCTTTAAGAAAAGATTGATAGGTATTGGAGGTAAAATGCCACACCAAACAATACACAAAATGAAGTTCATTATATTTTATCAAGAAAAGTTATAGGAATTATTGCTGAATTGGCTTTTTGTGTATATAGTCAAACTTATCATATCAAAGACAAAAATTAATATGATACTACAAAAAAGAATTCAAATAAGAAAGATTGGTTATACAGAATAAGACATCTCTCTCTGACCTTTAAGAAAAGGTGTTCATAACCAAAGAAGATCCATGGTTAGGGAAGCTCATTACTTTCTGTACTATGCCATAGAAAGAAAAAACCTCTTGTTGGAGCAAATATCAAATTTAGTACAAAGCCATTTATAAAAATTGCATATAGAAGTTATAACCAATATAAATGAATTGCCACAACAAAGAAAAACAAGAAATACTTTAGTTACTAAACAGATGATTAATCTGTTAAATGGAGACAGAGCAACCAATAGCAAGTTTAGAACATAAATCTTATGAAAAAGGATGATGGAAGATGAACAGTGCTCTCATAAAAGAGAAGAGCAGTAGATGAGGAAAAAATTGGAGAGCTTCATGAGCAACTCAATTAACCAAAGTCATTCAAAGAATGTTTAAAGATGATCCTGTTTGTGAGGGAAAATGAGCAGAAGAAATACAGAAAACATCTGCAAATATTTTTATAATGTTATTTTTACCATTAAGAACATTGGAACCACCATAGCTGGACTCTAACATTATAGTCTTAGTTGGGCTTATAGAAGAGATTGAAATTACTGAAAGAGAAGAAAATCAAGTATTTAGACCAGAGGTGTCAAACATACAAAGACAACATTTTCAGAGTACAACTGAACTAGATTAAAATTTTGTTAGGAAATACCTAATAAATAAAAATACAATAAAACATGGATAATGTTTATATGTAATTTTTCTAGTCATTATATAGTCTACAGAGATCCTTATGTATGATTTAGTGGTCACTGCTTGTATTTGAGTTTGATAAGATTGATTTGGTCCAATGTCTACCGAAGAGATCTAGGCTGGCAGCTACATTCAAATGGTGTCTGAAAGAAGGGAAAATACCAAAAGTGTATGGGGAAATTCTTGGATCCTATTTATACAAAAGGTGATTTAAAAAATCCACTGTAGATCTATTCTTTTTCACTTTATATAAGATTAACATAAATATGAATAAATCCATATCTTTGATGTGTATTAATAGGGAGGAAGCAAGAATTCTCCAGTAGGCCACATCTTTACCATTATGCAATTGACTGAAAGATATAGTGAAGATAAGAATCTACTGTACCTATTGTTAATCATGGGAGGTAAGAGTGGGGATTTTTAATTCATTAGAGCAAGATACCACTTTAAAGGCTTTCTTCCAGAAAGATATCTTCGATACACCTACAAAAACTTTTCAAGATTCCCAGCATTGAAATATATAATGGGGGAATATCTATAAATTTTTGATGGCTCATAGCAGGCAAGTATAACACAGGGAGGTTGCCAAAGGTTTTACAATTGTTATGGAGGAGATCCAGGACGAAATCTAAAATGTAGAGGATTCTAATAGACATTGAGTTACTTTACCTCAGAATATTCAAACACTAACTGAAAAAAAATTCAATGGAGTTTTCTTTAAAATGATAAATAGCATTTATCTAAAACTATAAACTACCATTATATGTAATGGGGATAAGCTAGAAGCATTTCCAATAAGACCAGGGATGAAACAAGGTTGTTTATTATCACCTCTATTATTCAATATTGTATTAGAAATGTTTGCTTTATCAATAAGAGAAGAAAAAGAAATTAGAATATGTAATGAGAAAACAAAACTTATCATTCTTTCAGATGATATGGTGATATTTTTAGAGAATCATAGAGATACAACTAAAAAACTATTAGAAACAATGAACAACTTAAAGTTACAAGATATAAAATAAATAATCAGCATTTCTATATGTTACCAACAAATCCCAACATCAAAATTAAAAAGAGAAATCTTATCTAAAATAATTGTAGATAATATAAAATATCTGGGAGTGTACAGTTGTGGTTTTAGGTTTTAGGGGCATTCAAAATTTAATAATTCATGAGTAACTCAACTAACCAAAATCATCCAAAGGATAGTTAAAGATGATCCTGGATGTGAGGAAAAAATGAGTAGAAAAAATACAGAAAATATCTGCAAAGATTTTTATAATGTTATTTCTACCATTAAGGACATTGGAACCACCATACTTTCTATTTTGCTAAATGAAAGTTTTTTCTTTCTTTTTTCTACCTATGCCCCATCTACCCCATCTTCAAGTACACCACAAATTATTTTTGGCAGATATCTTAATCTCTCAATAGTAAAAACAAAACAAAACAAAATCTTTATCTACAAAATCTAACATTTAAATGATTTAGGATGAAATTAAATGACTAATCACAGACTGAATTGTCTTGTACTAAAATTTGCTTATCTTTCCTACCTCAATGTGATTGAATAATTAGATTCATCCATTAGATTCATAGTAGTGTGACCTTGAATACAACCTTTGTCAGTATCAGTTTACTCATCTGTAAAATGGGAATACTCTACCTCCCAAGGTTATGTCATTTCTCATTTTATGCAACCCTGTGGGGATTTTAGAATTTGAGAATCTTTCCATTCTACCCACTGAGCCTCTATTTATATATTTGGAAAACTGAGGAATGATAATGCTTGAACTACCAACAAGGATGTTGTAAAGAAAATATGTTAGGATTTGCAAAAAAAAATGCTATACGAATGTGAGCTAGTATAAATAAAGCTTAGATGTATTTCTATGTTTCTATTTTATTTTGCTATATTAGTCTAATCTGAGAGTCAGATCTTCCTAAGATATTATAATAATTCTTATTAGAACTTATTAGAACTGTCCCCCTTAAATCATGAATAATAATCACAAAGGCAGCTAGATGGTGCAGTGGATAAAGCACTGGACTTAGATCAGGAAATCCTGAGTTCAAATGTGGCTTCAGATTCTGTGTGACCCTAGGAAAGTCACTTAAGCTCTTTTTGCCTTAATCTATTGGAGAAAGAAATGGCAAACCATTATATCCTGTATCTTTGCCAAGAAAACCTCATGGATAGTATGGTCCACAGGATCATGAAAGGTTGGACAAAACTGAACAAGAAGAAGAAATAATAAAAATAGCAATAACAACACTAATTAGCATTTATATACAATGCTTTCAGATTTACAGAGTGTTTTACAAGTATAATCTCATTTTACTCTCACAACTCTGGGAGGTAAGCACAAGCCTATGTCTATTTTATAGATAAGTAACTTAAGGCAGAATGAAGTTATAGATAATCTAAAAATAATAATAAATGCTAAATTTATGTAGTGCTTTGTTTTGCAAAGCATTTTACAAATTTTATTTCATTTTATCTTTACAACTTTGGGAGGTAGGTGCTATTATCATTCTTATTTTATAGGTAACGAAACTGAGACAAATATAAGTTAAGTGACTTATCCAGGGTTACACAGCTAGTAAATGACTAAGGCAAGATTTGAACTCAGATCTTCTTGACTGCTGGTTAGAATGCTCTAACCACAGTGTCACCTAACAACTTCCATGGAATACTTTCTGCAGGTACATTATGCTGCATGGCTCAGGCTTTTAATATGAAATGTGACTATAAAAATATCAAGACAATTTCCTCTGTGAAGCATGAAAGTAGTTTAATATTTAGTCACATTTCAATTCAATTTGTCCAATATTTATTAAGCCCATACTCCCTGAAAGACATTTTGCAAAAGATAGGGATTGGATCTGTGAATTCAGTGGTGTAAGGAGTTCCCTTTGGGGACTTCCTCTATCAACGGTGGCTGGCACCTTCTCTATAACTGAAATGGAACATTGCCTAGAGCCCAATGAGATTATGGGATTTTCTTAGCGTCACACCACTAGTAGGTATCAAAAATGACATCTAAGTCATCCTATGCTTTGGTCTGCTCATTCACAGGTATAAGGATAAAGTAGAGGTATTAAAAACTTAAGAGATTTATAATCTTATATTAAGTCTAAGTAAGAGCTTACATTTAAAACCAATTTATTTATAAAGAAAAAATATCTTGAGGGACTTTTCTAAAGCTAAATGCAAACTGGTTTCTATAATCAATCCCTTCTCTAACCTTGCATAATAGGATGGATATCAATTTATAATTTACAAAACACTTTACAATTTTATCTCATATCAGCCTTATGCAGGAGAAAACTGAGATCCAAAAAAGTGGATAATTTGTCTATAATCATTCAGTGGTCTAACTAGGAATATTATCTATGTCTCTAGCCTTAGTGCTCTTTCCACTATTCCAGCCTACTTTTTTCTCTTTGATATTTTTAATATTGCCGGTTTTATGGAGAAATGAGATTAAGTTCCAAATTACTAATAATGAGAGAAATGTAATTTGAAACAACTCATTAAATTAACAAGTAGGAGATACATTCTTCCAACACTCATCAAGTTCGTGTTATGAAAACAACTATTGGGAAGATAGGTATAGGAATACACTCTTGGTAGAATTGTAAAGTCAACTATACTGCAAAATATGGAATATACTATGAAAGTAATTAAGTTATACATATCCTTTGACTCAATGATACCACTAATTAGAATTATCACAAGGAATTCAAAGACAGCAGGAAAGATTCTATATCCAAAAATGTTAATAAAAGTACTTTTTTGTATGTGTGGCAAAAAACAAACAAATCCTAAAGCAAAACAAAATAAAAAACTAGTCACAAAAAGGACATTCATCAATTAGGAAAATGGTTAAACTAATTTTAATATATTAATATGATGGAATATTGTGAGATAACAAAAAATGAATGTGAAGAATTTAAAGAAACTTAAGAAGACTCGTATGATTTATTACAGACAAAGAAATCCAATCAGACTTGGGGATTTTTAATTTACTTTTTACAAATGATATACCTCTTTCACTTATATAAGTATATAAATGAATATGATAATACATGCAACATAACTGGGTTTTTCCTCCATAAAATGAGGTAATTAGATTTGATGAGCTCTCTTCCAGCTCTAAATGTATCAGGAATCTTATGTTTCCCTAATTGAAACTGGTGATTAGGCAGTATTATCCCTGCAAATTAATCAAGCCAAAGACTAGGGTGTCCACTAGAGGTCACTACATTCCTTAATTTCTGGGAAACACCATTTTGGGCTGTGCTGAGCTTGAGTATCTGTTGTTGGCTTTGGTATCCAAGCCTGGAGAGATACTTTCCATTCTAATCACAGTGATTGGTGATTGCAGGGAGAATGAAGGGGAAATGGGCTAATTTCTGGATATTTAATTGTCTAATTGACTTGAGAGATTATGATATAAACATTCTTACCACTGACCACATCCTTCTCCTGCCACTTTATAAAGAAAGAAACTGAATTAAGCTATTTTTTTTCTCTTCAGCAAAAGAAAGCTTGGAGATATATGGAGAAATGATTCAGGAAGTGATAGTATGACAGCAGCAAATAACATTATAACAAGAAGCAAAAGAGGTCAACTAAGGCCTTCCTCCCCCATCTTCACAATTTTCAAATATTATGGTTTAGATTTAGAGAAAGTATTTGGATATAGAGCTGTTTTCTGACCAAGAAGACCTGGATTCAAGTCTTATGTCTTGCACATTCTTACTTTATGACTCTGAACAAGCCACTTAAACACTTTGTGCCACAGATAATTTTCTAAGACTATAGTGGTTACAGGGCTGATTTTCCCAAAGGGAGTTTCCTCACCCTGTGATCTGCATATCATTGAAATGAAAGGTCCAGTTAAAGAAATAGTTCAAATTAATGCAAAGGGTTCAAGATGCACACTATCTAGATGAACAGGTCAAGTTCATCAAACAATTGGATAATCACATAACTAAATTGGCATAGCAGAACATCTTTTTGAGAAGTACACCCTTGGAGACATTGGATGTTACTCCTGCTGTCTTTCACTATATGCAGAATATTTCAGCCATTTGTTAGCAGTATTCAAATTTGCCTTTAGTTGGGTAAGGGAAGAATAATCATCATGCTTCACAAAATGAGGAAATTGGTTTAACATATAGAATTGGAAAGAAGTTTCAAAGATTTTCAAAGCCCAATCCTCCTTATTCTAGAGATGAGGAAACTGAGACCTAGAGAAGAGAAATAATTCACCCAATTCACACAGATGTCACAGTTTGAGCTTAGGTCATTGGAATCCAAATCTAACCTATTTTTCTTGGACTTCTACCAATGCTACTTTCTGTAGCATAATCAAGAGACAAAAGTAATCAAGAGAATGTAATGAGACTATCATTTCATGCTGCAATTTTTTCTGTTGATAATAAATTCTCAAATTCAGGTATTCTGGCTACTTATTTTTTAAGACTGCCAGCACTTTAGGTTCACGTCATACACGTGCTCTACAGTGGTATCTGGCACATAAGCACTTCAATAGTTGTTTGATTATATGATGTCTCAGACTTTCTAAAGTCACCCTTTTTTAAAGCTGATTGAGTAAGTCTCTCTCTTGCTTATTTAGTAATCAAACCCTGTAGGAGAGAATTGGGACTTTCCCAGGAGAGAAACTGTCAAGTGCATTTAGTTTAAAATTTTTATTCATATATTTTATTTTTATATGATCTTTATTTCTCTATATGTTCCCTTATCTGATCAGAAATCTGCCACTTTTAAGAAAGAAAAGAGGGGAAAAATCAGTAGAACTACTCAATATATCAAGTCATCAACACACCACACTATAAGATGCTGGATGACCTTATTTACAGATTGGAGACCTTAAGTCTTTACTATAAGGACAGATAGTGAATGCCAAAAATAAATGTTATAGTTCTTTTGAACACATATTTATTATGTAATCTTATATAAAAAGAGCAGTTGATAGTAAACATATGGTGCTTCGATCATCCTTCATTTCATTGTTTAAGTATAATTTTAGATTTTAGATTTTGCAGTTAGCAGCTTTATCAACAACATATTAATTAGCCTAGTAGGCAATTATTTGAAGAAGGTTGGTATTGAAAGAAAAAGATTTATTACAATTGCTATAGTAAGTATGATGGGGAGCCCATAAAAGCCACATAAAAGGATAGTAGAACAGCAGTGAATATCTAGCTGAAAGTTTATGCATAACCTTATTTTGGTGGGTAAAACCAGTGAGATTTCATGATTTTATTTAGTAATTTCCAGTAATCCAGGTGCAGAAATAGAGAAATCAGATAGTAGGAGTCACCCAGGGTTGAAAATTAGGAAACCGAGGTGGTAGAAGGCTGGGGAGATTTTAAAATGAGTCCTGTTAAAGTCTTTTAAAAATGCTTCTGACCTTTAAGACAGCAGAGACTGTCTTGTTTCAAGTGGTTTGAATTAATTTGTTTAGCTGATATTTGGGCACAAAGATGACTAAAACATGATCATTTTGTTGTTGAATCATTTCAGTCATGTTGGATTCTCCATGACTCCATCTGGGATTTTTTTAGAAAAGATATTGGAGTGGTTTGACAGTTCCTTTTCCAGTTCATTTTACAGATGAGGAAATGAAGACCAACAGGGTTAAGTGGCTTGCCTAGAGTCATATAACTAGTAAGTGTCAGAGGCTGGCTTTGAATTCAAGTCTTTCTGACTCCAGGGCTGGCACTCTATTATACCACTTACCTGTCAAAAAAGAAAGAAAAAGAAAAAAGTGATTGGAGAATCATATAGTAGCTGAAACACGTAATATTTTTATGGAGTCCAAAGGAGCTTTTTATATATTATCTCATCTGGTTCTCCTTAACCTTGAGGTAAATACAAAACATAATGCATCCTTTACAATTGAAGAAAGAAAGATTGAGAAATAAAATGACTTGAGGGACTTTAAAAAAAATCAGATCTCTGACTTTATCAGTATCAGGCATCCTCTGGGGATGAATCTCCCTTTATAAATATTGACCATGAATTTCTCTGTCACTTAATCTAAAAAAGACAGAGAAACAGAAATAGAGAGACTGAAAGATAGAGGGGAGATTTTATAAATTTAGAGAATTAGAACTTCTTTTACCAATCTAGATCTACTAAACTTGGCCAGGTCACACAAGTCAATATGTATCAGAGCTAAGACTTCACCCAAAGTCTCTCTGATTCTGAGTCCTGAGCCTCAATTATTCTTTCATACTGTTTCTTTACATTAAATGTAGAACTCATCTAACCTCTCATTTCAAAGGAAACATTTCCATAGGCAAAGCAATTTTAAAGGTTTTATAACTAATTAGTGGCAAGGCCAGAATTGGGATCAAAATTTCTTAATTTCTAGTCTTGTGAAGTTTCATAGAAAGATAAATCAAGAAAAGGCAAAATAATTGTGCCTTTCAAGGAAGAGTGTTGTGTTGTCTCCTCTTAACCCTTCTATAAAGTTGAGGTTCATGAATCCGGAAAACTTATTGGAGGCAAAAATATTTAAATTTTAGGATACATAGGATTTTTGCAACTGGAGATGGAAATTAGGGGGAAATTAAAATGGATTGTGGATTTTTGGCTGGAAGGAAACAAATTGAACCACATCACCTCAAAGATGAGGAAATTTAGACCCAAGGAGGATTATGTGAGAAGACAGAAACATTATAATGATAAGAACATCATGAACAAAGGCATGGAGGCAAGCAAGCCCAGAAAACATCTAAGGAATAAGTAGCTTAATATGATGAATAGATAATTGTCATAACTCTTTGGAGTATAGACCTCCTAATATTATTAGGAGGTCAAAGGGCATGTATAGTTTAATAGTTTTTTGAGCATATTTCCAAATTGCTTTTCAGAACACTGGGCCTAATTCACAGCTCTACCAACAATGCATCAGTGTATCTAATTTTCTATATCCCTTCCAGCACTTGCTATTTTCTCTTTTTGGTATCTTGGCCAAATTGGCAGATGTAAGATGGTATCAGAAATGTTTTGATTTAACAAAACCAATGCAGACATTGGTCTCAGATATTTAACACTTCTTAGCTGTGTGATTCTGGGCAAGTCACTTAACCCCAATTGCCTCAGCAAAACAAAACAAAACAAAACACAAAATTAAAATTTTAAAAAATATATTGAATTACTTGCCATCGAGGGGAGGGGTGGGAGGAAGACGGGGGAAATTTAGAACAAGCAAAATTTTGTAAGGGTGAATGTTAAAAATTATCTATGTATATACTTTGAAAAAATACTTTTAACATGTTTTGATATGTATTTCTCTAATTATTAGTGACTGAAAAATATTTCCTTCTAAATCTGCCTGGTCACAATTTTTTACCATAAAATTTGACCATTATTTGAGGAATAAATCCTATAACTCTTAATTGAAAGAATTCTTAACTTTGAAGTTGATGTTACCCTTAATAATAGATGAAGAAATGGAAAGATCTGGAGGTTGGGCAGTGTTGTAGACATAAAGCTAACTTGGGAGCCACAGGGCTCTGAGAGCAATTAATTTTTGATATATTTAAATTTGAGGGTTAGTGGTTTCAGTTAAGTGTCCAGATTTTGTTTTTTTCTATCATTCTTGCATATACTTCATAGGCAATTGTAGTATATTTTCCTTGTGCTTAAAAAAACCTTTTACTGTGAAGTTAACAATCAATTAAAATCAAAAATTACAATATACAAAGAACAACAAAGAAAATTGTACATGAGATGGTGAAATTGTTAGTTATTTTAAAGATCATATCTGTATGTGTATATTTATTAAACATGTTAACAAAATTTTCCTTTGTATTTCTGTGTATGTGTATATTTATTAAACATGTTAACAAAATTTTCCTTTGTATTTCCCTTTACCCTCTTTCTTTAGTGACCTATTCTTATTGATCTCTGTATTTTCTCTACAGAAGTTAGAAGTCCCTTGAGAGATAGAAACTTTTAAAATTTATAATACTCTCCCTCCCTGTAGCAATATAACAAAAACTGTATATATATGTATGTATCTATAGAATATATATATAGTACATATATATATATATATATATATATAGAGAGAGAGAGAGAGAGAGAGAGAGAGAGAAAGAGAGAGAGAGAGAGAGAGAGAGAGAGAGAGAGAGAGAGAGAGAGAGAGAGAGAATAGTCAACAAATCCTGAATTAAAAACCTCAGTGTCATAAGAAACATCTATCAGATTAAAAAAACCAAAACAACTTATTTTAACATTCTACTAAAACTAGCAAAATCATAAGAAAAGAAAGGTAGAGTTTTTCATTTTCTGTGCCACTTTTTCAATAAAATAATTATATCTCTATAAGAAACTAGTACTGAGTGTACCAAAATAGATAGATATGACACAAAACCTGATCCCAAGGAACTTACGGTCTAATAGAGGTAGGATGAGAAGACAAGTATAATTATAACAGCTGATAAGAGATATGGAAATTCAAAGGAGAGATCCAGGAAAAGTATCTTAAGAAACTTTTCATAGCCTCCTTTTTAGAAATTTCTCTTTATAGGATTTTCTTGTTTTTAAAAAAATCAAGACAGGGTGCAGTTAAATGGAGCAGGGGATAGAGCACCAGCCCTGAAGTCAGGAGGACTTGAGTTCAAATCTGGTCTCAGACATTTAACACTTCCTAGCTGTGTGACTCTGGGCAAGTCACTTAACCCCAAATGCCTCAGCAAAAAAAAAAAAAAAAAAATCAAGACAGTTCTCAAAAGGATAAAGTTCCTCTTTGCATTCTTTGTGTTCTCTCCATAGATTTCTCATAGATTTTCAGAGCCCAAATAAAACATGATCTAACTCCATAAAGAGATGCATTTCATAGAAAGATATTTTCAAGTACTATTTAAAACTCCACACCAAAGTACTGGTTTCACTCAATATTCCATTGGAATATATCTCTTAAAACTATAATAACAATATCTATAGATTCTGTGAGGTAGATGGGTCACACAGAGGTTACATTACTATGAATTCAGTTGTTTAATCATTTTTCATGATCCCATTTGAGGTTTTCTTGGCAAAGATGCTGGAGTAATTTGCCATTGACTTCTCCATTTCATTTTACAGATGAGGAAACTGAGGCAAACAGAATGAAATGACTAGCTAGTCAGTGTCCAAAGCCAGATTTGAATTCAGGAAGAGGAGTCTTCCTGACTCTAGGCCTGGCACTCTGTCCACTGAGCCATCTAGTTGTCCATGAATTCAAGAATGATTTAAATTAATTTTTACTTTAGTAATCTAAATTATTAATTACACCTCTTATATAGAGTCTCCATACTCCTTTGTTTTGTTTTATTTCTTAAGATCAGAGATTTACAACTTTGGCTACCCTGTTCCCTCATGCTACTGAAAAGAAGCATAAGTCACAGAGATTATCCATCATTACCTAAATTAATGGAGAATTCAAACCAAGCTACTGTTTTTAAACACCTGTACCAGGTTACTTTCTGAGTTAAGAATTTAGGCTAGTTGTAAGGAAGTATATAGAAGATAGATGTATCATATAGTCAAACATCATAGAATTTGTTGCTGTTGTTCACTTAGTTGTGACTGACTCCTTTTTACTCCTTGGGGATTTTCTTGGCAAAAATATTGGAGTGGTTTGCCATTTTCTTCTCTGACTCATTTTATAGATGTGGAAATTGAGACAAACGGGGTTAAAAGTCTTGCCCAAAGTCACACATTCCATAAGTGTCTGAGACTAGATTTGAACTCTGGAAGATGAGTTTTTCTGACTTTCTATCCACTATACCACCAAGCTGCCCCTATAGACACACCTACTTGGGACAGATTACAAAAACAAGATCCAGAATTAAAAGCATACTATATATATACATATATATACACATATATATGTATATGTATATATACATACATACATATATACATATATATGTATATATTTATAGTATTTTAAAAACCTGAAGACACCATCTCTTGGACTAATCATATTAAAAACCTGAAGACACCATCTCCTGGACTAATCAATCATCTAAAAGTGGTGGCAAAACTGGAAAGCAATCCAATTAAAATTTATTTTAAGTCTTTATCTCACACCTGAGATGATGTGAAATATACCATATTAAACTTCAAATGGATCAAAACCTAGATATAAAAAATCTTGTCATAGAGATAGGATGTAATGAAGAAATTAAATTAATTCAGTATCATTTTATAATTGATTTTATTCTGTAATTTATTTTATTTTGTATTACTGTCCCATTTTGTATGATTGCTCATGCCACATTTGTCTCTTTGCCTACAATCTAAGTTTAGAGGTTCAGTTCTCCTGCTAATCACTGTTCTATTCTTTTTTCAAGGAAATCTATTATCCTTGAGAGATGCAGATGTACACTAGGAAGTCTGGTCTAGTATCTTCACACCCTTAAGAATGTTTGACTTGTTACTCAAAGAAATCTGGTCCACTAATTCTAAATTTATAGGTAGATTCACAAACAATAAATATTTCTTAGTTACAGGAAGGAAAGAGGGGGTTGTTGCTAGCTCCTTATTCCCAATTTCCAACCAGTTGTGTTGTTCTCATCACCATGATGCTGTCAACCCTATAACCAACTGCTTTATTTCTTCACTCACCCAGCTCTATTCTTTGTTCTATGCTTATAAAAAAGACTTGTGCCTACTCCTCTGGGCCATTGACTTAATTGAGGTAGCCATTTGACCCACTTTATTAATAGGTTCCCTCCCAGCTAATAAAGTGATAAAGTTTTGACTTTTGCACCTCAGTTTATCTTTATAAAATTCTATTGAAACAGGAAACTTTTACAATCACAATTAGGGAAAACATCTTTGGCCAAATAGGGGGAAGCTAGGTGACACAGCAGATAAAACAGTAAGCTGGGAATCAGGAAGATTCATCTTTATGGATTCACATGTGGCCTCAGACACTTACTGTGTGAGATTCTGGGCAAGTCACTTAACACTGTTTGCCCCACTGCTATTATGACTTTAGATTGGCATAGCTATTTAGGAAAGTGAAAAGTAGAGTTTGAGGCAGAGGGGAAGAAAAGTAATGTATTTTGTTTGGTTAATTGGAACCACAAGTTCTGAGGATATGGGAAAAGATAATATTCCAACATATTACTTGATTCCTAGCACTCTAAGAAGTCACTAAAAGCAGACTTTTCAGATGGGATTATTCTCTCTTTGGTTGAGCTAAAATGTTATGAGTATAATTGCATCAGAAGACCTTGTTACTTTCTTGTGTTCTAATGTCAAATATAATTAATATAATTCCTCCAGATTACTGTTTTGCTCTTTGCGTTTATAAATATTATTGCTTACTATCTGTGATTTTTAAAAATCATAATGGTATAATGAGAGGGAAACTACACTGACTGGGACTAGGCTATGGGACTAGGTTATGGGACTAGGTTATGGGACTACTTCCACCCAGTGGATCAGGAAAAATGAATTTTGACTCTTCCCTTCTCCCTCCCCCTCCAAAAACAAAAAAAAGATAAGCATTCTTCTAGACAGAAAATATTTACTATTTAGCAGACAGATATAGTTCTAGACTGATTCTCTACTTAGAGATAAGAACTGTGCTTTTCACAAAGGTCGAAATCATAGTCTCCTTCAATAAGGGGTGAGTGTGACCTTAATGTATATGTATGCAAATAAATCCATAATACATTCAAGTCGGCTCTTCTAAAATTATACAAATCACCCTTATTAGGTTCATCCTAAGAGTGAGTTTAATAAGAGAAATTTGAAATGATTCATATAAAGTATTTGTGAAGATTCCAATAAAATATATTCAACAACAATTTTAAAATCTGCTTCTATGCCAAAACGCTTCATTGGAAAAAGAGCCACACTCTGTGTATCACAGTAGTAGCAGGGAAATTCCTTTAGATGAGGATAGGAGAGTATTCTTTTGGAAAGCAGATTTTGGACCCTTTGCTAGAAGGCAACATGAAATGGTGGAAAGAACATGTGTTCAAGAATCAGAGAACAT
Source organism: Antechinus flavipes (assembly GCF_016432865.1). Taxonomy (NCBI): domain Eukaryota; kingdom Metazoa; phylum Chordata; class Mammalia; order Dasyuromorphia; family Dasyuridae; genus Antechinus; species Antechinus flavipes. The sequence continues at coordinate 219,811,260 of NC_067401.1, forward strand.
AGATTCAAATCCTGCCTCTGACATTATTTATATGACTTTGTTCAAGTCATTTAACTTCCTGGATCTGTAAAATGAAGGGCTTTTGAGATCACTACCAGATCTAAGTCTAAATCTAAGTCTGTCTTTCTGTTTTGTAAAATTCTAATTTCTGAAATTCTTTCAGAGCTGAAAAAGAAAACAACAACAAAGCCTGTTTTTCTTTGCTTTTATTCCCTAGTTTTGTCTTGGTGACTACTCTCTAAGTGACTTTCCTCACCCAATGAGAACTATATGATATTTTTCTGGTTAGCTCTGATGGCTATTTGAGGATTTTAAAATAAATTCTACAGGATTGAGTCAACTCAAATATGGTACCAAGCTGCCCTCTAGTGTTCAAAGACTCATAGCAGAACTGCTTTTATCCACACAAAGCTAGAGAGCTTTATAAAAATTTGGAAGCTATTTAGTTCTATTCTTTCTTTTAATAGAAGACCCTGAGCCTAGAGATATTAGGTTTTTTTTTTTCATTTTCTAATCTCTACCCCATTTACCGTCATTTTTAAATCTCTGCCTCTCACCCCATTGTCACCCTATAGGTTTCATAGTTGGCTTAGTTAAGTCTTTCTGGTCTGAGAAGGGCTATCTTTATGGGAAAGCAGTTATCCAAAATTCCTAATGAGATAAATGGGCCCTACCTATATAACAACAAACACTTCATAACTACTTTTCTAACTCCACAGTGACAACTATTTTTTAATTCTCAGAGCCAACAAGTCAACAAGGTATTTATTAAATACTTATTATGTACTGGGCACTGTGTTAAGCACGTGGGGGTTCAAAAATGCAAAAAAAAAAAAAAAAAAACCCAAAAAACAAAACAAAAAACCAAACCCCAAACAATTTCTATTCAGAATATCTGAGGAATGACCTAGAGAAGTGCCTTCTTTTATATAAAAATAGTGTCTTTTCCTCCTCACTCCTTTCAGGAAAGGTAAGTCAGTATGCTTTCTTTAAAAAAGAAAGAAAGAAAGAAAAAAGTCCCACTTTTAGGTTTGCAAAGCATTTCACATATGGTATCTCATTTGATCTCCAAAGACCCTGCAATATAGATGTTATGGATATTTTTATGGATAAAGAAACTGAGTCTTATAGGGTTTAAGAGACCTACCCAAGGTCACACAGTTAATAAGTATCTGTCTGAGGTGGGATTTCTGTCTAGCCTGTCCTGACTCCAATTTCAGTATGACAAGTCATATCATAGGACTCATTTATCCACAGAAACCATGTTATAAATAGCGGTCAGCATAGTTAAAGTAGTTTTATACTTCAGGCACATTAAGGGTTAAATGGGCTATTATCAGCAGGTCTGGGATCATAAGTAGATTTAGAACTAGAATTGACCTCAAAGGTCATCAAGTACACCCTCCTCTACCCCCATCCTAATTTTATAGATGAAAGCATTAAAGCTTAGAGAAATACATGATTTGCCCAAGCTCATATGAGTGACAATCAGGATTTGGGTCTGCATTCTCTGATTCTAAATATGGCCTTCTTTTCACTGTACTACTAGCTTTTCCTTCTCTTAACAATCAATAAATCATTAAAAAAGTAGAAAGTGCCATGTGTTGTCAAGCCACAAAAGCAGTTCTTCTGAACTGTTTTCAGGAAGTTACCATGTAGGACATTGTTTCTATGGGAAAAATACCTTCCAAATATCAAACTACCAAGTTACAAATGAACTCTTGAAGCACAACCCCATTCATAAATCGGGGACTATGTGTACTGACATGTTCACATGCTTTACTCCTCTGCAGAACTGACCTTTTTGACTTCTCCCAGATTTAAGCACAGGGACTATATAATTGAGATACCAGGCTGGGGATTGCCCTGAGATATAAATGAATTTTTTTGTGGGTTTGAATGTGGAAACATCTGTGGTATGATGGAAAAAGAACCTAGGATTTGGAATCAGGGGACCTGGATCTGAAACCTAGCTTCTTATTACCTATGAGTTCTTGGACAAATCCATTGAAATCTGCAGAAGTTTTAGGGTTGATCATCTATAAAATAAAGAGGTAGCATTAGATGGCTTCTGAGGTCTTTTCTATCTCCAGCTCCATGATTCCATGCCCAAAGGAGTTGTCCTATGTACCTATTGTTCTTCTCTAAAAGAATCTAAAGAATCTTTAAAAAGAATAGGCCCTCTTTCTAGGGAGGAAACCTGCAGTATGAGCAAGTGTAACCAAAAATAAAAGTTAAGGCTAACTTTCAGACTGATTAGAGATGAGAGAAAACAGCCCAAGATCCATTTATATTTCAGGAAATAGTTTATCTTCCATTCATGGTAGTTGGTAGAAGCTTTTAAAGACTTTTAAACATCATTTGTTCTTTTCATTTTTTTTATTTTAATATATACACACACACACACATAATTGTGACCTTGACAGATATTGACAAAATGTGACCATTTCTGCATAAAAAGAACCATTTTCTGCATTTCTGCAGAAAAGGGGCTATATATGAAATTGTGAATCTCTATTCTGTGTGGCTTAGTTGTTTTTTTTTTTTTTTTTTTTAATGAAACATACATCTATCGTAATAGTAACTACCCTGTCCTGATTGTCTATTTCTTTCTGCATCCTTAAATGTTTCATTGATATTCTAGGCTCCCCCACAATTCTCCCCAGTATAAAAATGTTCTTTTGTAACAGAATATAATCAAAACAAATCAAAACAAAGTTTTCCATTGATTGTTTCTCATTTTGCCCTTATACTTCCTCACTTCTCTGCCAAGAGGTAGAAAACATGTTTCTTCATCAATCTTCTGAAGTTGTAAAAGGTTATTACATGGATCAAAGTGCTTAAGTCTTTCAAAATTGTTTTCCTTCACAAGACTATAGTTTTATAAATTGTTTTTTCTGCTTGTTCTCATTTCCCTTTGCATCTATTCATACTAGTCTTCCTAAAGTTCTCTGAATCTTTCCCCTTAAGTGTTTCTTCCTATGTAATAATCTTCCATTTTGTTCCTGGAACATAATTTGTTTAGCTACTGTCACATTGATGGGTATCCACTTCCTTTGTTTTCAGATCTTTGCTACAATCAAAAACAGGAATATAAAATGCCCTTCCAGTTTTATTTCACATATTCTGGCAAAACTGGATTATTAACTGCTCTTCAATCCTGTTTTGTCATCTCTAGTGCATTTTCACAGGATACCTCCCATGCCTGGAGCATTCTCCCTTCACATCTGTTGCTGAAATCCTTTCAGGTGCCACCTCCTTCATGAAACTTTCCTTCATTCTCTTCCCCCTTTCCCTCAAATTTTCATGGAGTACTCAGTCTGATTCCCTCTTTTTAATCATTTATATTATGCTTATTTTACATATCATTTTATTCTGGTCAAACTATAAGCTCTTTCAGAATAGGTAGTCATTGTGTTTTTATCTTTGTATCCAATGACCTAGCACAGTGCCTCACACATAGTAACAGCTAGAAGCAACTAAGTACAGAAGATAGTACAGTGGACCTGGGGTCAGAAAGAGCCGTTCAAATCTGTCCCCACACACTAGTTCTATAATTCAGGGGAAGTCACTCAGTCTTAGTTTCCTCATCTGTAAAATGAAAACAATAATATTTTCCAGGGTTGTTGTGAGGATTAAATGACAAAATATTTATAAAAGGATTTTTGCAAGATTAAAAGCACTCTATAAAGGCTAGCTACTATTATCATAATAGAGACAAAATAAATAATTATTAAATTGAATAGTAAAAAAAAAAATTAAAAGTCATTTCTTTTTGGAGTCATTGGCACCCTAAGGCATAGTTCAATATCAGCAGGTTAGAATCAAGGTTGTTTTTGATTCCAGGTTTCTGTACCTGATGCTTAAGTGCTCCACCTTTAAACCTAATTTGAAACTTTAAGAGCCCTATTCTGTTTCATAGCCAGACTGTTTGTTGCTCCTTTTAAATTCATCCATTATATTTTTGTTAGTGTGAAATCAGAAAGGAATTCAAAATTTGATGAAGTTCCTTGCTAAACATCACTTCTCCCACTTAAATCAGCTATGTTGAAACTGAAAACTTGAGAGACTGCTTGGTATAAAAGAAAGAATGCTCGATTTGGAGTCAGAAATTCTCAATGGCTGATCTGTTTCTCTAAATGCTGGTAGAAGAGATAGGAATAAAAAGACACAATACACACACGCACACACACACACACACACACACCCCTCTCCCATTTGTCTGTTTAAATATTTATGTACTATAGTGGATAGAAGTGGAGTTTAGATCTGGTCTCTGATATTTACCAGGTATGTGATTCTTAACCTCTCTTTGACTCAGTTTCCTCATCAATAACATAATCTGTATCCCAAAATTGTGAGGATCAAATTATATAATAGGTGTAAAGTGCTTAGCACAGTGTCTGGCATACATTAAGCATTATGGTTAATTCAATGTCTTTTTCATTTTTTTTTTAGTTTTCAACATTCAGTTTAGTAAGACTTTGTGTTCCAATTTTTTCCCTCCCCCCTTAACTTTCCCCTCCCAAAATAGCAAGCAATCCAAAATTCTCTGTCTTGAAGAAAAACATTGTAGCTGCAACAGATGCCAGCTGCTGCTATAGACCAGCCTTGATCTCTTCCTCTTTTTCTTTCTTTGAGATCCCTAAATTCCTGTCAACAAGAAAACCTCTAACCTCCTCTCTGAGGGCTGATTTCAAGTTTGTTTCCTTTCTTCCCAAACTGGATAGCACTCCAAATTCCTGGGGATTCTTAAACACCAAATCCCTTCCCAGAACTTGTTACCTTTATTTGTATATGTTATTTTTATCATTAAGTTTAGGAACTACCTTGCTTTTGTCTTTGTATGACCAATTCTTAGCATAGTTAAGAGTATATAGATAGTGTTTAATAAATGTGTTGATCAAAAATGGAATCATCATTTATTGGGTATTTTGTCAAGGAGAGTCTTATTTAGGGTTAGAGTACATTAGAAAGGTCCCTTTCAACTCTGAGATCCTGGGATTCTGTTAAGAAACAATTTTTATACTTATTAGATGAAGTCTATGTGCTACATGTGATAGAAATCTAGCAAAGTAATTTTCCTGGAGTTCTTGCTCTAAGACTACTTTAATGTTGGTAGAATTGTAAAGGTACTCTAACTTTCTTGAACTCCTAACAGCTATGGCTTCTTGTGTTTCTTTCTAAGTTGGTAGTACAGTGGATAAGAATACTGGCCTTGGTATCTGTAAAAGCTAAGTTCAAATTCTGCCCTATGAGATTTGTGACTGTGCACTAGCCATTCTTAGCCTCAGTTTTCTCAACTGTAAAGCAGAAATAATAATAATAGTACCTGCCTCCCAGGATTGTCGTGAGAACAAAATGAGATAAGATATGTACAGTGCTTTACAAGCATTAAAGTATTATATAAATGCTAGCTGTGATTTGGGAAGAATTTGTGAGAATCGGGTTTATTATCAAAATTTTCATGGTATGAACAAATAGAATTGACTCTGTAGTCAGAAGTTCTGGTTCAAATCACGTCTCTGATGCTTCTTATACATAACTTTGGATAAGCCACTTGAACTTCCTGGATTGGTTTCCTCATCTAAAAAAAAGAAGGGATTGAACTAAATGACCTCTAAGGTCACTTTCTGGTTTTATACCATGATCCTATGATAAGGATCCTAGTCATCTTGATGAAATTACATGAAGACACGCCTTTGGGACTTTGATTATAATTCCTTTTGTAGGACATAGGAGCTTATTTTATCAAAAGGATTAAGTTTACCTTCTATCTACCAGGGCTGATTTGTCTGTTTTGGGCTTGTTGTAGAGCAGAAATTCCTTTATGCTGAGGGGCTCTTTGAAGGTTGGTATAGATTCCAAATTCCTTAATTCAATAGTAAAGGAACTACCTCTCTAACAACTCGCCCCCTCTTCTCCCCCCGCCCTTCCTTCCTTCCCTCTTTTTTTTTCCTGTTCAGGGAATCAAAATTCTTTGGTTAGTATACTCTAAAAACATTCATATATATTCCAGATGAGTAATTGCGAATTCTAGAGATTTGTCTCACTTTAGATTCTAAATCTGTTTCTCTTCCAGGGCAATCCAAACCGCAGAGTGATAATAGGAATCTTTGGTACTGCATAAGGCCTTGAGAGGAAGGTAGTTATTACCAAAGAGGAAGAATTGCTTTTTCATGTTTTTTTTTTTTAATCTCTTTATATATTTGTTTTTTGCATTTTTTACTGAGTACAATAAAGGTTTTCTTAAACCTGACTATGACTGGAAGAGTGACACTGACAACTTTGTGTGACAACTTTGTGCAACTTATCTCAACTTAAATCCAACTCTTTGGTAAGTCAAGAAATCATTGTGATATCATTGGTCTTCTTTGAAAATTAAGTCTGATAAAGGCCTCATTTCCAAAATATATAGAGAACTGACTCTAATTTATAAGAAATCAAGCCATTCTCCAATTGATAAATAGTCAAAGGATATGAACAGACAATTTTCAGATGATGAAATTGAAACTATTACCACTCATATGAAAGAGTGTTCCAAATCCTTCTTAATCAGAGAAATGCAAATTAAGACAACTTTGAGATACCACTACATACCTGTCAGATTGGCTAAGATGACAGGAAAAAGTAATGATGAATGTTGGAGGGGATGTGGGAAAACTGGGACATTGATGCATTGTTGGTGGAGTTGTGAACAAATCCAACCATTCTGGAGAGCAATCTGGAATTATGCCCCAAAAGTTATCAAACTGTGCATACCCTTTGATCCAGCAGTGCTACTACTGGGCTTATACCCCAAAGAGATACTAAAGAAGGGAAAGGGACCTGTATGTACCAAAATGTTTGTGGCAGCCCTGTTTGTAGTGGCTAGAAACTGGAAAATGAATGGATGCCCATCAATTGGAGAACAGTTGAGTAAATTGGGATATATGAATGTTATGGAATATTATTGTTCTGTAAGAAATGACCAGCAGATGAATACAGAGAGGCTTGGAGAGACTTACATGAATTGATGCTAAGTGAAATGAGCAGAACCAGGAGATCATTATACACTTCGACAACGATATTGTATGAGGATGTATTCTGATGGAAGTGGATTTCTTTGACAAAGAGAAGATCTAACTCGGTTCCAACTAATCAATGATGGACAGAAGCAGCTACACCCAAAGAAAGAACACTGAGAAATGAATGTGAACTATTTGCATTTTTGTTTTTCTTTCCGGATTATTTTTATCTTCTGAATCCAATTCTCCTTGTGCAACAAGAGAACTGTTCGGTTCTGCAAACATATATTGTATCTAGGATGTACTGCAACATATCTAACATATATAGGACTGCTTGCCATCTAGGGGAGAGGGTGGAGGGAGGGAGGGGAAAAATCGGAACAGAAAAGAGTGCAAGGGATAATATTGTAAAAAAGTTACCCTGGCATGGATTCTGTCAATATAAGGTTATTATTAAATAAAATAAAATAAAATATTAAAAAAAAAAAGAAAAAATTAAGGACAAATAACATCTTTGTTACTTCGGATGCTTGCGTTCCTAGGAGTAGGAAGATCCTTTCACCATACCTACAAATAGCTAGACAAAAGTGATAGTCTACTTGTATTCTGAGATTTTTTTCCAACAAAACCCTGGAAAGGTTCTGAAATCCTGGAAAAGAAAAAAATTGATATTTGTTTTTTAACAAATTTCCAAAATTGGATCCAGACAATTAAAGCCTAGATTTCAGGAACATATGTATCATGCAAAAACTTTTCCATTGATAGCAATGACATAGCAAACTATCTGACTTATTGTTGATGACCAAGGTTAATAATAAGATCAAAGTAGAAAAGAAATTTTGTTTGTTTTTAATTCCAGAAATTAGTTTATCTTGAACTATGTTGTTCAGCAAGATATTAACGTGGATTTTTTTAGACAAGTAGTTTGCAAAGACAATGTTGTACATTGATATATTATCTTTCAATGATTATGTTTTGTAATATCAAGAAAGACCATAACATTAAGACTTGCAATTTATCATTAAAGTCTTAAGGGTTAGGTAAAATAATTTTTTACACAAAATTAGTGTTCTGTAAAGTACATTTTACCCCTCTGAATCAATTGACTTAATGGTATGCAAGACCTCACTTTTACTAACTGCATTAACTTTTCAGTGTGAACATTTATACCATGAAAATCAGCAAACTCTATAAATCAGGGTTGGATTTATTATTTGATTGATTGTCAAGGCTTAAGAAAGTGATGGCAAAATGTTAATAAAGCAGATTAAATTTTTAAAAAATATTGTGGGAACATTTTAGGGGAAATTAATTATTATTTTTCTTTTTTTATTATAGCTTTTTATTTACAAGATATATGCATGGTTAATTTTTTAGCACTGACAACTACAAAACCTTTTGTTACAATTTTTTCTCCATTCTCCAATTGATGAGCATCCACTCTGTTTCCAGTTTCTGGCCACTGCAAAGAGGATTGCCACAAACATTCTTGCACATACAGGTCCCTTTTCCTTCTTTAAGATCTCTTTGGGATATAAGCCCAATAGTTGCACTGCTGCATCAAAGGGTATACACAGTTTGATAACTTTTTGGGCCTAATGGGGAAATTAATTATTAAATATCTGCCAGCATATCTCTGAATTGCTACTTCTCATTAATTATGTGTCTTTCTTTCCTTGCTTTTCCTGTGAGCTGCCACTTGAAAAACATTAGTACTTTGATACAAAGAATTCATATTATCCTTTATTTGCAGATGCAAATTTTTCTAACTAGAATGCATTTTGAGGGGATTTGCTGGTACTGATATGTTGTTTCCCAAAGATAATATAAGAAAGATTGATTTGATTTATAAAGTATCATACAATTTCAGTTTATTGAATTTCCCTTGAAAAGTACTTGGTAAACCAATAATCCTGAAAGCCACATTCATCATCCTGGTGATGATGTTTTTAAATTGACATTATAACTCTGTTTTGAATCATTTTTACTAACATAGTTACTTCTAACTTGATCATTAATACTTGATCACAATTGAAGATCATTTAAGCTTAGTGAAATATTTTAAGTTATATTATTTATTGAATAGCTTACAGAAAGGCACTATTAATATCGTTATATTCTAAAATTGAACACTCTGTTCGTAGTGGCAGGGAGGAAATCCTTTGATTCTCAAAGGATATGTCTAAAGAACACAAACTGACAGCTTCTTTCACAACTGCATAAGTTGTATAGGCGTAATGATGACCTATATGTGTGATGTTCAACAATAAATTCAACTAATTTCAGGAGAGAGGTTTGTCTCTAGATTCCAAGATTATTATTCATTCAACTTAAGCAACTAGGAAATTAACTGTGTTGGCAAAGAGAGTATATTCCCTGAAAAAATTATGATTCCTTGAAATGTAACACTGATCTGCAGTACACTTTGCAATACCCCTCCCCTATGTGATTACCATCTAAGTGAAACTTAGAAACTTGGTATTTCTGCAACAATAAAATATAACATGATTTTGTCTAAATTAAAAAGGGCAAATACATCTGAATTTAAATCAAGAGCTTTGCTTCCTAGTCCAGTGGATAATTCCCTCTACCAGCCCCTGTCTATGGATATTTTGTATTTGACTGCTCTTTCATTTCCAGCCCTTCTTCTATCAATGCCTTATCTTATTGCTGCTTTCCACTCTTTATAGTAGGAGTTATGGTTAACCTCACATTCTCATTACTTAGCTCAATTTCACCACTACCTGATTTTCTATGATCCTCTTCAGATAATGTTAGTTACTTTCTACATTCCAATTTCTGAAGAAGTTGAGCCTTGCAATGATCATACTTGAACTTTAGTGACAATGTTACAGTACTTTCTTAGATTGGCTTTTGAGTGCCTTTAACCTATTTAAACCTTTTTCAGTCCCACAGTTCACATAAAGGATCTTTTCAGGCAATTGAAAAATTGTTCTTTCTCCTTCTACACTCAAATTGATCTGTTTCTTGCTCCAGTTCCATTCATAGTAATTCATAGCTTATTACCTTCATTCTACTTAAGCATATAAATACTCAACCAATCAACAATCATTCTTATAATATTAAGTGCTGAAGACCCCCCCCCCCAAAAAAAAAAGATAATTTTGTCCCTTTCTTCAAAGAGTTTATATTATATAGGGGAGGACATGTCAATAAATGTAGATACATACAAGATTTGTAAAGATTAAAAACCCAGTAATCTTCAAGTGATATGTTTTTGGAGAGTAGGGGAAGGAAGGTCCTGTAGAAAATGGCATTTGAGCTAAATTTAAAGGAAGTCAGAGATTTTAAGAGGCAGGAGCAAAAGAAGGAAAAGCATGTTTTTGAAAAGATATTTAATGGACTTCATTTTTCAGCAACAATTTTCACAGCTCTAGTTAACAATTTCTATAATTTTTGCACTAATCTGAAATGTCACCTCTTTTAAAATCTTGATTTTAAAAACAAATTCTTAAAGAGTAGTCATTTTGATGCAGTTCTAAACTCAGCAAGAATATCTCCTTGATTAATTGTTAAGGGAATCACATTGTAATATTACTTTTCAACTTTTCAACATTACTTTTACAGATAACTCAAAATGTGATGATTTTGTGTGAATATGTCAACATTTTTTTCCTGTTTATCCTTGTCTCTTTTTATCCATGGTTCCTATGAAATATTGGGTATAATATGCCATTCATCATTTCACAATCAGAATTAAACATTTATCACTACCCTTATTTTACTGACAATTGGGGTGGTGGATAATTGGTGTCACTAAACTGCTGTTTTACTGAACATTTAAAGTAGTGCTTCCCTTGATAATTACCAAATATCTTTCAAGAGTTAGTGCCTGAAGATAAAAGAGGAAAAGTACGAATCATAACTTGCTTTTTCTATTAGGGAGTGCCTTGGAGTTACTGCCAGTTACATAACTTGTATTCTCAGGTAAACTTGCAGATTTTTTCCCCCATTTTGCACACAAAATATCTCTCAACAGCGTGATTTGTAGAATTTGTAAATGCAGACTAGATTTAGAAAGGCAAAATACTCATTTGTATTGGGTGACATTTTATACTTTTTTAAAATTGTATTTGTACATTTTGCTTTCACACAACAAATCAATCACACAACAAACATCCAAACAAAACATTTTACAAAATTAATTCCCTGAAAAAAGTTAGTTTATCAATTATTAACAGAAAAAAGGGCAAATGAATCCTTTAATTTTAGTAAGATGGTAAACTTCCAATTACTATTGTTGCATTAAGCTAGAATTTTCTTGTCTTTGATGAAAAATTCTTGATAAAATTGAATTTTCTTTCTTGTTATGTATCCATGGAAGTATGTTCCTCTGTCTACTGGTAATTTAGAACTTTAGGTGAATGTGTAAATAGACATCTAAAGTAAAAGCTTATATTACCTAGAATATAGAATTCTTTAGCATTAAAAATCTGTGTTTTCATGAACTGTTCTTTGTTTTATCTTACTACATGACAGCTTTGATCAGACCCTTAGTTTCTGTTCTAATGGAGCCCAGGAAGAGGAGCCCAGGAAAAATATATACATACCCACTTTTATATACAATACACACATATATGTATGTATGTATGTATGTCTATATGTAAATACACACACATTCATTAGGATATAGAAATCTATTTTACCTAACAGAAAAATAGGAGAGGAAGGGGATAAAAGAAAAGGAAATTAATAGGGGAAGTGGTCAGAAACAAAACAAGGTTTTTGAGTAGAAACAGGATGAAAAAGAAAAGGATAAACAGGAGAAAATAAGTTGACAGAAAATATACAGTTAATAATCAAAACTGAATTGCATGGGATGAACTCACCTATAAAACAGAAACAAATAGCAGAATGGATGAAAATTAGAATACAATAATTTGTTGCTTAAAAGAGACACACTTGAAATAGAAAGACCCATACTCAAAGTTAAATAAGAACAGAATATTTTTTGTTTCAGCTGAAGTAAAAAAAAAAAAAAAAGGCAAAGATAGTAATCATGAACTCAGATAAAGCAAAAGCAAAAATGGGCCTAATTAAATTTTGCCAAAAGGTACCATAGACAATGAAGCAATATCAAAAAAAATTTAGAACAAATTTATTTGATAAAGACCTCATCATTCAAATATATAGGGAACTTAGTCAAATTTGTAAAAATAAGAGCCATTAGTTAATTAACAAATGATTGAAAGATATGAAAAGACACTTTTCAGAAGAAATTATAAACATCTATCTATGGTCATACAGAAAATGCTATAAATCACTATTGATTAGACAAAGGCAAGAAAGAACTCTGAGGTACTACTTCAAACATTTCAGAAATAACAGGAGTGTAGGATGTTCAGGAAAGATTAGTGCCTCTGATATGAGGTCAACTTTCCATCTTCACTTGACTCTTACCTGTGGCTCCAAGAAGCTGATGAAATTGTCTCAATTGACCAATCTGAACTAGATTGAGAGTAATTTTTGTTCCTCAAACCCTTTGGTGAGCCAGTGGGGTGACTACCCCAAGCATGCGAAGACTTTCCTTAGACAAAATGGGTAGATATGAACAATTTCTTCTAAGAGATTACATCGATAGTGGAAACTAGCTCTGTGGGGATACTTAAAGTTTGGTCAAACATTGAAAGCCATGACCAGTTGTCTTGACTTTTATTTGCCATTAGACTTCAATTACTCTGGAAGAGAGAGTGAGACTGACAACTTCTTGTAACTCTGCCTCACTTAAATACATTTTATGTACTAGCCAAAAGACATCATCTTTACCATTTTACAATTTTTACCTTCCTCAAAGTCCTGTGGTGATGAGCAAGTGATAAAGAAGCAAGTGCAGATATACTTGAAATTATAATCACAACTCAAAAAACATGTATAAAAACTTTGGAGAAGATGATTCCACTTACCATTAGCATATGGAATGTATGCATGTTTATGGACAGTAAATCCTACAGATCTGAATGATCTGAATGGAGCTCTAGTTGCAAGAGAAGCAACAAGTATACCCAAATAGCAGGCCTGAGTGAAATGAAACCAGTAAATGAAGACCAACTTACCAAAATTGAAGCTAGAAACACATTTTACTGGAGTGGTTATAATAGGGAGCTCTAATGGAAAGCTGGCTCAGGTTTTGCAATCAAAACTAATTTAGTCAGAAAGGAAAGGGACCTGTATGTGCCAAAATGTTTGTGGCAGCCCTGTTTGTAGTGGCTAGAAGCTGGAAAATGAAAGGATGTCCATCAATTGGAGAATGGTTGAGTAAATTGTGGTATATGAACGTTATGGAATATTATTGTTCTGTAAGGAACGACCAGCAGGATGAATACAGAGAGGACTGGCGAGACTTACATGAACTGATGCTGAGTGAAATGAGCAGAACCAGGAGATCATTATATACCTCAACAATGATACTGTTTGAGGATGTATTCTGATGGAAGTGGATCTCTTCGATAAAGAGAGCCTTAATTGATCAAAGATGGACAGAAGCAGCTACACCCAGAGAAAGAACACTGGGAAATGAATATAAACTGCTTGCATTTTTGTTTTTCTTCCCGGGTTATTTATACCTTCTGAATTCAATTCTCCCTGTACAACAAGAAAGCTGTCCGGTTCTGCACAAATATATTGTATCCAGGATATACTGTAACCTATTCAACATGTAAAGGACTGCTTGCCATCTGGGGGAGAGGGTGGAGGGAGGGAGGGGAAAAATCAGAACAGAAGTGAGTGCAAGGGATAATGCTGTAAAAAATTACCCTGGCATGCGTTCTATCAATAAAAAGATATTAAAATTAAAAAAAAAAAACAAAACTAATTTAGTCAACAAGGTTGTACACCTTACAAAATGAGCGAATAACAGGCTAACAACAACGTGATCACCACTTGTAGTAAAGTACCATGCCACCTTAATCAGTATATTTGCTCTCATCATGATCAATCTTAATAAAGTCAAAGAAAAATGTTATGAAGACTTGGAGAGCTTTGTTATCAATATGCTGAAAGAGGACAGGCTTGTAATTCTGGGTAACTTTAATGTCAGAATAGAAACAGACTATCAGACATGGAGTCCTTGGGAGGAATGAGTCAGAAACAGCAATAGCAATGGTTACTTACTACTGAAGACGTATCTCATGATCTCGTCATCAACACTGTCTTCCATTTATCTAAATGCAATCAAACTTTGTGAATTTACCCTTGTGGCAAACTTTGGCTTTTAATAAACTATGTCATTGTAAAGAGAAGAGAGAGATAGGATGACAGAAATGAAGATGAATATATAGAGTGCTGAGCCAATCATAGGTTTATCATTTCCAAGGTAAACATTTGCATTCAACAAAAGCAGTGACTCTAAGACAACATGACTTTCAGAAGACAAGTTGGCAGATTAAAACTTATATTGGTCTGATACACTATACCAAGACTCTAGCAAAGTGATGTCATTTTGGTCTTCTTAGAGCACAAAGAACAACAATCACTAAAAATGACAAATGCTGTAGGGGATAAGGGAAAATAGGTATACTAATGAACTGTTGGTATAATTGGGAACAGTTCTAATAGCTGGAGAACAATTTGAAACTATGCCCAAAGGGCTATAAAATCGTGCATGACCTTTGATCTAGTAATAGGATTCCTCAATCTATATCCCAAAGAGATCAGAAATAAAGAAAAAGGGCCTGTATGTACAAAATTTTTTATAATAGCTCTTTTGTCATAGCAAAGAATTAGAAATTGAAGGAATGCTCACCAATTAAAGAATGGCTGAATCTTCTATATTCATGTGATTGTGATGGATTAATACTATTGTGGCATAAGAAATTATAAAGGGGATGGTTTCAGAAAAGCATAAAATGAACTACATGAACCAATGCAAAGTGATATGAGCAGAACTAAGAGATCATTGTATGCAGTTGCAGCATTATTGTAATGATGATCAACTATGAAAATTAGCTGCTCTGATAAATCCAAAGGATTTATGATGAAAAAATGACAACTTTAAGAGAGAGAACTGATGAACTCAGTGCAAATTATAGTATACTTTTTTCCTATCTAATATGGAAATGTCTTTTGCATGATTTCATATGTATAACTGATATGTTGCTTGTCTTCTCAGTGGGCAAGGAAGGAATTAAAGGAAGGGAGAGATTAGAACTCAAAATTTTTATTTTTGCTTGACTATATTTATTTCTTTAAAAGGGAAATCTTCTGGGATGTTGTGGAGGTTGTGATAGTGTTGCAAAAGAAAGAAAAGAGTCCCTGTGAAACATTTAAAGATTCATATGAAAAAGCAGAAACATTTAAAGATACATATGACTCAAATAGGAAGGGCTATATTGATATTACTATACTAAACTCATTGCAAATCTAAACAAGTTATTCCTAATAGATTCATTGTTTCTAGATAACCTTTTCTCTTCCTTTGTATCTGCAAATGTTTATTGATGACTACCAAGTTCAAAAATTTTAAAGTATTTTTTAAAAATCTAATATTTTACAACTTGAAAAATGCAACAAAGATAAATGCATTCAGTGAGTCTCTAATAACTAATGTTTGAGCATATAGGTAGCACAGGGGAGAGAATACCGGGTCTAGAATCAGGAAGACTCATCTTTATAAGTTCAAATTCAGCCTCAGGTATTTACTAGCTGTGTGACCCTGGATAAGTCAATTAAACCTGTTTGCTTCAGGTACCTCATCTACAAAATGAGCTGGAGAAAGAAATGACAAATCACTTCAACATCTTTACCAAGAAACCCCAAATGAGGTCATAAAGAATTGGACATGACTATCACCACCACAACAATCAGTAATGTCAAATAAGCCATAGAAAGAAATACTTTCATCAGACTCTGACATTGTTTGCCACTGTGATGGAGAATGTCTCATATAACATCCAAATGAAAGAATGATTACATATGAGGAGGTCCTACCAGATGCTCCTGACTGTTGATATGGAGTTGACAGTTTTGAGTTCTAGACTATTATAAAACTTCCTCAATGAAATCAAAGATTATTTGTCCCACCAATGTAGAAATCATCTTACCAATATAGGAAAAACTATGTTGAGGAATACCAGTTGTTCAAATTATGACATGCAGTTGGATGGCCAAGTTCACTGAGATAGCATAGCAGTACATATATTGAAATAGTCACTGCAGATGGAGAATAGATTGAACCTAGAATTGAATAAGAAGAAGATGGTGTGATAGATTGCATCTGGGAAACTCCATAGTGTTTTTGATAATCCCAAACTTGATCCTAAACTTTTCATTTTATAAACAAACAAAAACAATAAAACCTCTCTTAGGAATATTTTATAATTGTGATAATTGACCACCATGATATACAAGGGATTAATGTTGTTAATCGCCCAAAGGACAATGAAGAAATACATGATGAGCACAAGTAGAATTGCAACATATTTTCAATAATTCTCATTGGAAGAATCAAAAAGAATCATCAAGGGAAAGTATGGTGAAGAAAGAGGTAGAGCTATCCACCTTTATAAGAGAAAAAGATTGAGAGCCTCAAAAATTTTAAGGAAGACCTGAAGAACATTGATTGCATCAATATTCTAGAAGATCTATGGAAGTATATGAATAAGAATCACACTGCATAAAAAAAACAAGGATGGTTTACAATTTGCATTGATGGAAGTAACATCCACATCAGTGACATCAAATATCCATTGAAGAATTAAAGTATTTTCTCAGTTTGGGTACTTTATTTTTTTTTTTTTAATATGTCACCCATGGGATCCTAAGAAAGCTTATAGCTGACCACAGATAACTAAGTGAGTATATGAAGTGACTTTTTTACTTTTCTCTTTCTGCTTATGTAGCTATCTCATTTGCTAAACAAGGTGTTTAGTTACAGTTCAAACTGTATTTGAATTGGACATTAATTAGAACTTGTAAAAAAATTTGCAGGACCTCATCTCATCCAAGTAAAATGCTGTGTTTGGTTTGAGGGGGAAAAAGTTTATCTCCAAAATAAGTGACTACTTAAAATGGAACAGCAATTAAGTCATCATCCTCTGAATCTTTCACCCAAAATTTCCAGTAGTAGAGAAGAAGATACCCATAACTGATCCATTTTTTAAGACAAAGTAATAATATTTACAAAGATTGTTCTCCTACAGAATTCTTCTTCTGTGTGTTGTCAAATTGCAAAAAAAAATTTTCTTATGAAAACAATTAAAACTTTTTGAACCCCCAAGAGGCTGTTTATGAATCAATTTGTAGCTTTTACTTCTTTCAGAAAAGGATCATCTTCAAGGATTTGTAACAAAGGTTAAAGAAAAATAGTATTTATGATATGTACAAAAAGTAATTTTGGGTTGTGATTAACTCAGTAACTGAGCCACTAAAGACCACATTTCTCATTGGCAAAGTAAAAAAAAATCACTCTATTTTGCAGGAAACTTTTTAAGTACACCCCCTTTTTAAAAAGACTTCTTTAAGTTTTTCATTTTGTATTGCAGAAATCTTAATCCATCAAGGACTGCTTGTTTATCAGTGGCCGCTAGGTGGCACTGTGGATAGGAAGGAAACAGCACTTGGAGTCAAGTAGACCCTGAATTCCAGACATTTAGACTAGACAACGTTATTGTGGGCAACAATCACGTCTAGTGCGCAAGTCAGTTAACCTCAATTTCCTCATCTGTATATGACAATATTTTTGCTAATGATATTTAATGGTACTTATCTCTCATGGTTGTTATGAGAATTAAATGAGTTAATATTTGTAATATTCTGCAAACCTTAAAGTGATATATATATATATCTTACCATATGAAAATAGCTATGATATATACATATATCATATATACATACATATACATACATAGTAATTTTTATATACAATATATATTTTATATATGCTATATATAGTAGCTATTTTTTATGGTGCATTGGAAAGAATGATAATTTAGAGTGAAAGGCTATGTGTTTGCATTTCAGCTCTGCCACTTAAAATGTATGTGTGTCTTTGTGAGTTTCCTTTAACAGTTCTGGACCTATTTCTTTTATCTGAAAAATGAGGGGTTGGATTGAAATCTTCTAAGCTCCCTTTCTAACACTTACTCAAGGATTCTGTGGGTTTCTTTCAAATCTTATTGGGAGAGAAACATTTGGCCTGGTCTGTGTTGGTGTATTCTGTCATAACCACACCTCCTATGACTAACCACTTCCAGACAGCAGGGGATATATGGTCTAGGTGGAATGACCTAAATGAACGAGTATACTAGGATGTTTATTTATTTATTTGAAAATCCAGAACCTCAGTCACTTATTGCAAATGCCTTTTTAAAAATTTTCAACACCATTTCCTTCTCTCCCTCTATCCCTTACCTAGTCATTGAGAAGGCAAGAAATATGATACTCATTATGACATGAAGTCATGAAAAACACATTTCCATATTAGCCATGTTGTGGGCAAAAAAGAGGAAAAATAAAGAGGAAAAAAAAAAGGGCTTCATTCTCTGCTCAGAGTACATCAGTTTTCTGATGAACTGCTTTTAAAAATGAATGTAAATACCTTTTCTTGAAGACAGATGATGAAACATACTTTTTCAAGGGACTACAGATACAGAATGTTGTATATGCTGTCTAATACAATCCTTTAAGATGTATCTAACATACCACCATAAAAAAAGATTTGGTTGGATTTAACTTTTTTTCTCTTTTATATTTTAAGAGAAATTTCAATTAAGGGAGAATGCATATTGAGGAATATTTGGTGTAAAAAAAAGGTATTATTCATTTTTTAAAAGAAAATAATTTATAATCATAAATATTAGCATGAAGTAGACATGGCAGGAGATTTCATCATAATCAATGCTTAACTATTAAGTGCATTCTTTCCAGCTCAGCCTTATCTGGGGGAAAAACTGGTTGCCATGAAAGGCAAGATTGGCAACATAGCTACATATGAGTGTAGGGAAGATTTTTAAAAACCAATTAGATTATCCTTTGAAAATACATAAATCATGAATCACAAAGAAAAGCTGCATTTTTTATCTGAGAGCTAAAGAGAGCTGAAAGGTCAGGAGTTATAAAGAGAATTCTTATTCCACAATGGTACTATCTTTAGGCCAACCTTGGACTTGTTCCTGAGCTGCTTACTGTGACTACAATTGCTTGGAAAGCAATAGGGTTTTCTTGTTTGATCCAAGCTCAGGGAGATAAAAAATGTTGAACATCAGCTACAATGCTTGGTTTTACCCTGTGACTCCTGGCAAAGACTTCTGGGAAAGATCCAAAGTTCTTACCTTGTACTTTTTAAACTTGAAAGCTAAAGTAGAAAATTAACTTTACCCAAATGAGACAGATTGTGCACATTCAAAACATATGATTTCCTTAAGTCATAAGATTTCCTTGTTATTGGAAGAGAGCTCTGTCATCCTGAACATTTCTCTCTTGATTTTTATTAAAGTGAAGAACTTGGTGAAATTAAAAATGATCTCTATTGAAATGTTGAGACTTTGTTTTCAGTTACCTAGTTCAGCTTAATCTGTTGTTGTGCCACAGTTTCCCTAAATTGTTCCATCTCAGTTGTCCTATATTGTTCTGCCTCAGTTTCCCTGAATTGTTCTGCCTCAGTTCCTTGAATTGTTCTGCTTCAGTGTCCCTGGATGTAACCCCCCTTTCCTATTCATTAGGACTGAAATAATTAGGGTTGTGGAGATCTAGTCATTCTGGCATTCCAAAAAAATCATAAAACTCCAGATGTCCTATTTCAGATACTTAATTGGTATCCTCTAGCTCTATCTCACCAGACTTCTTGTCTCTAGCTGAATACCTCCTTCACTGCCAGTTTATCAGAATTTATGGTCCTATCCCCAAACTATCGGAACCGAATCAATGGTCCCTGCATGGAAATTCCTGCACTCCCTGGTGTTTGAATTTCACCCCTTGCCTTTGTCTCTCCTGATCTATGGGACCATATAAAAATCATTGGAATCTCACATGCGATGATGAATTCTTTGAGACAAAAATCCAATTCAGCCCTGGGGGAAATAATAGATTCTGATCTGCCCCCCAGAAAATCTCTCCCTTTCAGAAACTCAAATAAAATATTAAAAACTCTCTAATCTCTATCTTGCCTCAGTTTCTCCAATATGACAGTTGTTCTTGTTGAGTCAGTCATGACTGATTATTCATGACTTCAGTTGGAGTTTTTTTGATAAAGATACTGATAAAGTTTACCATTTCCTTCTCCATCTCATTTTACAGATGAAAAAAGTGAGGCAAATAAAGTTAAGTGCCTTGCTCACAGTCACATAGTATAAGCATTTGAGGCTAGATTTAAATTCACAAACATGAGTCTTCCAGATTCTAGACCTAACCCATTCCCCAAAGATAGTGGCCAAAGGATATAAACAAACAGTTTTCAAAAGACTTCCAAATTGATAATAACTACTTATTTTTGATCTAGTGTCAGTTTGACATATCACTATGCAGAGAAAAGTCTTTAATTTAGACTTCAATCCTATGCGACTTCAGGGTAAGACTCTCACATTCTAAGTGCCCAAGGGTAGCTTTCTCAAGCTATAAATTGCAGAATAGCTACTAAATTTGAATTGTTAGAGAGAATTTGATCACTGAGAATTCCCTATAAGTAAATAATCAGTTTGAGCAAATCAAGTGAAATAATGTTTCAAATAAGAAATTATAAGATAGATATGCAAATTTTTTGAAACTCTGAAATTTCTTCTTAGATCCATTCAAAATATATAGAAGGGCTGTGTAAATTGTAAAAGGTAGAAATAATGAGAAATTACTGTGCTGCAAGAGATAATATGAAAAGTTCAGAGAAACAAGGGAAGATTAATATAAGCTAATATAGAGTGAAGAAAGTAAAATACATAATGTCTATGAAAACTCAAATGAAAAGAATGCAAAAAATGAAGCTGACTCTGAGTCACTATAATGACTAATCTTGCTCCTGGAAAACACATACCTTTTTTCCTTTTCCTCCTCTTCCTTCTCTTTTTTCTTCTTCTTTTACTAGAAACTTATTCAGGGCATGTCATGTCAACTATTTTTCTGTGTTACAAGGGAGAACTCAATGGCCTTCTTGCCTCAAGTTTTGCCCCACTATAGTTCGTCCTCCAAACAGTTGCCAAAGTAAATTTCCACAAGTGTATAACTGAACTTGTCACTCTCTCACTTAAACTTCATTGATCCCCAAATGCCTCTAGGATAAAATACTTACTTCTCTTTGGGTAATTCAATCCCTTCATGACCTGCCTCCTTCCTATTTTTCTAGGTTGGGTTCATATTACATATTACTCTAGCAGCCACCCAAGCTACTTGAAAAGAAAATTAAAACATGAACATTTGGGGTAGATTCTTTAAATTGCACATCTTGCATTTATTTTGAAGGATTTCCATTCTGCTTTGCTCATAGAGCACAGCATTTTTTTTGTGTGCAGGTAAAACATAGTATGATGCAGTCCTTTGCCATCATCTCCCATGTCATCAAATCAATTGCAAAGTTCTTCAGAGGAATGTTGAGAGTGTCCCTATATCACTTTTTCTGACCAACATGTGAGTGCTTGCCTTGTGTGAGTTTTCCACAAAATAGTCTTTTAGGAGCCCCTCAGAGTCATGTTCTCTGCAGTAGCGTGTGAATGCTTGGCAGTTTATTTCCAGAAGGGACCTCAGTCTCCAGTACCTTATCTTGCCAGATGATTTTCATAATCTTCCTAAGACAATTCAAATGGAAGCAATTCAATTTCCTGGAATAATGATGGTATACTGTCTGGGTTTCACTGGTATACAACAATAAAGTCAGCACAATGACTCTGTAGATCTTCAATTTGATAGTTAGTCTAACATCTCTTTTCTCCCACACTTTTCTTCAGAGCCTCCCTTTCATAAGCTAACTCTGGTAATGTGAGTATCAACCTCATCAATGTGTACATCCCTGGAAAGTATACTGCCAGGGTAAGCAAGATTATTCACAATATCCATATTCTCATTCTCATTCTCAATTTGTATAATCAGTGGTTTCATGTATGGATGCTGTGGTGCTGACTGGTGGAAGACTTGTACTTTCTCAGTTTGGCAGCTGTATGGAAGACGAATTAGAGGCTGGATTCAGAGAGAGGAGTTGGAAGGTTATTGCAAAGAATAGATAAAAGATGTTGAAGATCCAAATTAGGATAAACCTAGTATGAACAGAGAGAAGGGGACAGGTGACAGATGACATGGGATTTGAATTGACATAACTTATTAACTATTTTGAATATAAGACCTGAAGAATCAAAAATAATTCCTAGGTTGCAAACCTAAGTGACTGCAAAAATAGTGATGCCCTTAATAGAACTGAAATAATTTGTAGTTGTGCTCTTAAGAAGAGTAAATAATGCAATGGATAGAGTAGCAGGCTCAGAATCAAAAGACTCATCATCCTGTGTGGGCAAGTCACTTAACTCTCTTTCAATTTCCTCATCGATAAAATGAAATGAAGAAGGAAATGGCAAACCACTGCAATATAATTGCCAAGAAAACTCAAAATATAGGATATAACTGAATGACTGAACAAAAATAAAAATGTAAGGAGGGAGATGAGTCCTGTTTTAATCATGTTATATTTGTGATGACTATTCACTATTTAAGGATAAATGCCAAATAACAATTGGAAATGTAGGACTTGAGCTTAGGAGAGAAATAAGGGCTGGGAGTCATTCCCATAAAAATGATGATTGAAACAATGGAAGTGGATGAGATTGCAGAAAGGATAGACAGAATCCAGCACAGAATTCTGGGATTCACTCAGAGTTAAAGAGCAAGGACATGGATGTCAATTCTTCCAAGGAGACTGAAGGATTCACCAGACAAGAGATTAGGATCAGAATACTGTTGCAAAAATTCAATGAGAATCCAAAAGAGGAGGTGATCAACATTATCAAATATTGTAGAGAGGATACTAAACCATGAGTAATGAAAAAAGATCAACAAGAAAAAAATGATCAAGTTGGAAATAAAACATCTCAAATATAGGGGACATTTGTTTCTGGTGATAACTTCCTAGGATGGATAGACCATGGGTCCATTACAATATGGCAACTTATATTAGCTTATATGTTTCCTATTTTTGTTCCCTCAAGATCTTCGACTACTTCTTTTTTTAAAAAAAAAATTATTGATATTTTCTATTTCTCACATTATAACAGTTATCTCTATTATATTTTCTTCTCTCAGAAATCTAATCCATATAACATATAATATTTTTAAAGAGGAAAAAACAAACTCAATTGTTAGATATATTATAAAAAATCCCCCAAATATGTGCAATGTATAGCATCTGTGGACTTCCTACCTTTATGAAGGAAATGATTGCATTTGTCCTCTCCTCACTTTATTTGAGTCTTGCCTGATCTTTATAATTTTGTTACATTTGCTTTTACTGATTCAATTGAGGTTAAGTGAGCGGGTTACCTTGGTTCACACAGCTATTAAGTGTCAAGTGTAAAATATCTTAAGACTTTGAATTCAGGTCCTCCTGACTCTAGGGCAGTACACTGTGCCACCTACTGGTCCCATTACATTTACTTTTGATTTTTCTGATGAATAGTTTTTTCTATTAACATTGTTGTAGTTGCTATGTATATTTAATTGGTTCTTTTTACTTTACTCTGCATCAGTTCAGGTAGATCTTTAAATATGTCTCTGTATTCATTACATACATTGTTTTTTATAACAATAATATTCATATTTCTCACTTCTATAAAGTGTGTGGTATATTAGAAAGAACAAATGATTGGAGTAGGGAAAGATCTGGATTTAAATTGTAGCATGATGGAAAGCTCCAAGCTCAGAGTCAGGAAGTCTTGAATTCAAATCCATTCTCCAACATGTACCACTGTGACCCTAGGTAAGTCACTTACTTCAAATGAGACAATAGTTGTAGAGATTAGCACAGTGACTGGCATATTGTAAGTACTCTCTCTCTCTCTCTCTCTCTCTCTCTCTCTCTCTCTATATATATATATATATATATATATATGTATGTATATAAATGTTAGGTTAGGTATAACTATAAATCTCATCTCCAATGTTTACCAGTTCTACAGTTGTGGGCAATCTCTGAGCTCCAAAATACTTCTCTTGGAAATGAGAATAATATTCCTATGCAGAATTAACTGGAAAAAAGTAGATATCCATTTATTGGGAAATAGTTAAACAAATTATAGTCCATGAAAGACTATGGTTTACTATATTATAGTATAGTAGTATAGTATAATATTACTATGTTGGTAAAAATGATGAATATGATGAGAAACCTATAAAAACACACGTGAAGTAAGTAGAGCAAAGAAAACAATACGTATGATGATGATATAATAAGTGGAAAGAACAGATGAAATCTTACAAAATTATAATAAATTAGCTTGGCCCTAGAGAAAAATATGAAAAGGTACCTCTCTCTACTTCTTTGTAGAAATGAGGGGGAACCATGGATGGGAATTACTGATTATAATGCAGACTTTTTTAATATGTCAGTTTTGATAAACCTTTCCCCTATTTTTATTCTTTATTATAAAGGAGTATTCTCTGCAATTGGGAGAAATAGAATATACACTGGAAAATGTAGGTTATATTTTTTAAAATATTTATGAAATTAATTTTTAAAATATTTCTTTGTAGAAGATTATGGGTGTAGAAGATTGCAAATACTGATAGACTTGGTCAAAGTGTTGGTAGAGTTTTGCTGGCCTGTTTCTTTTTAAATTTATTTTTCTTTCTTTATTACAAAGTTTAGCTATCTATTTATGGGAGTTAAAGGAATACATTTGGAATTTCAGGAAAAAATATTTAAATCCATGGGGCAGCCAGATGGCTCAGTGGATAGAGCTCTGGCCTTGGAGTAAAGAGGACCTGAGTTCAAATATAGCCTCAAACACTTAACACTTAGTTGTGTACCTCCAGGCAAGTCACTTTAGCCCAATTGCCTCTCAAAAAAATAATCCTAGTTAAAACTTAAATTCATGTCAAAAATAAATAAATGGAGATAACAAAAATTATAGTACTGATATTACAGGACAGTTGTGAGCAGCATTCTAGCCGTATTATAAGTATCAACTATTTTTATTCCATTTACTCTTTCCCCACCATTATGCCATAATCATAGTCTGAAAGAAAGCTGACTTTTATATCCATTCCTTTTATATATACACTTAGTTCTTAGACACCTGATGAAGGAATTGAAGACAGAGTACAGTATGGATTTTGAAAAATAAAATGAAAGTACTTTACTATATAACAGGATTTAGTGCTAGAAGAGATCTTTTGTTGTTATTCAGTCCATTTCAGGCATATCTAATTCTCTGTGACTGCTTTTGGTGTTTTCTTGCCAAAAATTAGTGGTTAGTCATTTTCTTTTCCAGAAATAGGTTTAAGTGAATTGCCCAAGATCACATAATTAGTAAGTATCTAGGCCTGATTTGAACTCGGGAAGATGAGTTTTCTTGACTCCTAATCTGACATTTTATCTACTGTATCACTACCTAGTTGCTTTAAAAGAGACCTCAAAGATCATGTAATTCAAAGTACTCATTTTACAAAAGAAGAAGCTAAGACCTAGAGAGGTTATGATATAGGTAGTAATATATGAATTAAATTTAATGGCATTCATTTAAAAAAACCACATATATTAACCAGCTATTTTCAGGGTAGCATGTTGAGCCTATAGCAATCTTTTGGTTCACCAGCTATTTTCCCTTGGGATTCACTCAGTGGCTCTTACAGACAAGCACATGGAAGAATAAGAGTGGTTTGGCTCCTATGCATGTGTGATGGAGGGTTTCTTAATAAGAATCAATAGGTCAATTTTTATTAAACATTCACTATGGGCCAGGCACTCCACTCAAGCTTCCATGCATTTGCCTATAATATCAGCTGAGCATGTCCTAAAGCAAAGAATGGAAAAGAGAGAAGGTAACTATATCAATAAGATATTGGTTTTTGACCTCAATGATTTTACATGGTATTAAGGAAAATAAAATATATGTTCTAACAAGCATGATTCATAGTGCATGACAGGCATAATCAGGCATGTGCTGGTAAATGTTTTACAACCAACTTTGAAAATGAAAGACAAATACTTAAATTTAATCTACATTATTAAAAGTCAACAAAATAATAAATCAAGCCCTGTTTTGTAGTTTGCTGATGACCAATTAATTCTGGTTATATGATATAATTATTGAGGAATACTAAAAGCCCTGCTTATCTCACCAAAATAGCTCTTCCCATCTGCATGGCACCTTTGAAAGATTTTTTTAAAGTGATGTCAATTTTATCAGGTTAAACCATTTTATTATCTAGGCCAATATTGTAATATGTTAACTAACATATTATAAAAATTAGTACAGAAAAGCACTAGACTAATAGCACTAGACTAATACAAGAAGGACTTGTTTGGAGTTGCACTAAAGAATATTCTAAATCCAGTTCTTATTAGTTCAGTTGATTGTTAAATTTTCAGCATGAAAATTTATTTTTACACCATTAATACTTCAGAATTCTACAAATCAAAGCTTAATTTGTTGTTTTGTTGATTTCTAGACTTAGTGATGGAAAAAACATAAATAATACATACAAGAGTGAATATGATTTGTTTTTTTCAGAAAGCTGCTTTTAACACCATTTACTAGCACAACACTAATTGGGCTGATAACAGGTTATGATGCCTGTCACTGAAAAGGTCTGAACTTTAGTTTTCTTAGAGATAAAAAAAATTCAAAACAACAACAAAAACCCAGAATGATATTAGTTATGGAAGCTTATACAAATTCTAGTTATTACCTGTCTCTACCCCAACATGGAAAGGAAGTAATGCCCAAATTGAACACAGAACCAGAAACTTGTGATTAGAAGTAGGGAGGCAGGTAGAGAAGGATTTTGTTAGAATATACAGACAAAATTGCATCAAATCTCCATTGAAGTTTCACTTTCTGCAATGGCTTATTTCCAAAGTATACAGTATATATAAATAAGATATATGTATCTTGTGTATAAGATATCTTATATCTTGTTTATATGTTGTCGCTTTCATTTGATGATTAAGTCTTTGAGAGCAGGGAACTGTCTTGTACCTTTCTTTGTATGCTCAGTATTTAACATAGTACCTGATACATAGTAGTTACTTAATAAAAGCTTATTAATTTGACTTGACTTGAGACTCAGGTCTCTTTGCATTATGATTCTAACCCAGTGTTAGTATGTAGATGAAGGGGAAATATTTCATAGGAGCCCTTAACATCCAAGGAGCAATTTGAAGGTTAGCTAGTAGAGAGGAAGTCCATTTTTGCATATCCCCCATCATCTCTCATCACCTAAAAAAATATTACTTTAAAATTTCAGCTCATATGCCATCTCCATCTTGGAGCTTTCCTCAAACCCCACCCAAGGAGGAATCTTTCTTCATTGACCTAGAATTTGTTTTATAACTTCCTCATCATAAGTAAACCTTGTGTCAGAGGATCTCAAGTGAAACAAAGGGACCCAGAAAGGTTTGGGAAAATTCTCACTTTGATAGCTCGTTGACTTCACCAGAAATAATAAATAATTTCTCACAGTAGAGCCTTTGATAAAATATTGATAGCTTCCAGCAGATGGCGTCCATCACCACTCTTAATGGAAAAATCTGCATAACCTTGTTAATGGGTCTTAATCTAAACCTTCTCCCCTAAGTAGCCTGGCTGGTATCTTGACCCCTTAACCAGAGAAAAATGTTAGTTAGGAGCCTCATTTTGACACTGCATAAGATAGTAAAAAAAAAAAATCCAGATTTTCTTGGATGAAGATTGGGATTTCTGTCTCAAGTCTCTCTCCACTCCAGTCCCTCCTCCACTCAGCTATTAAACTGATGCGCAGATTTGATCATGTTATATACATTTCCTCCTCCCAACTCCCCCCCCCCCCTTACTCATTCAACAAACTCCCGTGGCTACCTATTACCTCAAGGATCAAATAAAATCCTATGTTGGCTTTTTTAAAAAATATTTTTTTTTTTGCATCTCTACATAAAAATAATTACAACATTCATTTTTACAAAATTTTGAGTTCCAAATTTTTCTCCTTCCCCTTCCCTTTCTTCCTCTCCTCTTAAAATGGTAAGTAATTTGATATAATTTATGTGCAATTATTTAAAACATTTCCATATTAATCATATTGGGAAAAAAGAAACAGACCAAAAAGAAAAAAAAAACATTAAAACAAAATAAAGTGAAAATAGTATGTTTTGATCTGCATTCAGACTCTATCATTTCTTTCTTTGGATATGGATAGCATCTCTGTTAGCTTAAAAAACCCATCATAACCTGGTGCCTTCTTTCCTTCCCGATCTTCTAGTATATACCTAATTCCATTCAATGTACACTGGTCACCTTGCTTTTCCTCTGAAATTGTATGGTATCAGGGCAATTAGGTTGTATAATGGATAGAGCACCAACCCTGCAATCAGAAGGTCTGATTCTGAGTTCAAGTCTGTCTTCAGGCACTTAACACTTCCTAGCAGACCCTAGGCAAGTCACTTAACCCCAATTTCCTTCAGAGGAGGGGAAGAAATTGTATTGTCTCCACTGAAGTTTCACTTTCTACAATGGCTTATTTCCAAAGTATCCAGTATATATCTTGTTTGCATGTTGTCTCCTCTATTCGATGATGAGGGCTTTGAGAGCAGCGAACTGTCTTGTATCTTTCTTTGTATGCTTAGTATTTAATATAGTATCTGGCACATAATAGTCACAATAAAAATTTGTTGATTTGAATTGACATAAGACTCAGTCCTCTCTGCTATGGTTCTAACCAAGTGTCAGGCACTTGAGCCTTTCATCAAAAGTTCTTTTTTTAATTATAGCTCATATCAACCTTTGTCTCCTTAGGATTCATCTAGATAGAAGGATCAAATCCCAATCGTATTTTCTCTAAGCAGGTTGCTCTCATTGACCACAGGTCAAGACATAATAAATTCAAAACCTATTGCCCTCTTTTCCTCAGGCACCCAGGCAAGTTATCTCCCACCTGAGTGAGCACTCCACATAGATTGAAAATGCTTGACAAGACACTTGAATTCTCCAGTTATTTCTCAGTCCCCTATGATAGTTTTCCCAAGAGGAGCCAGGTTGGATTATACAAATTATTTACATCGATCATCAAGCATTTGTGAAGTGTATGCCATCCCCTAGGTGCTGGGGACTCAGAAACAAATATATGTATATATGTATATATATATGTGTGTGTGTGTGTTTGTTTTAATCCCTGCTCTCAAGGAATTTACTAACAGGATGCATCAAAGCTTTATATAAGTATATATAGAATAAATATAAATAGCTGGATGGAAGTGCAATAGCAGCTGGTGAGAAAAAGTTTCATAAGTAGAAGGTGTTGACTGAGCTTCATCTTGAAAAAAGAAAGAGATTCTATATGGAGGGAGTACATTCCAAGATGAAGTTGCTCAATGCAAAGATTTGGGTATGGGTGGAGTCCCACAAGTAAAAAGCAGAGAAAAAACCCATTGGGCTGGATAGCAGCCATCTAGGGTAGAAGGAATTGAGCAGGAGGTTGGGCATTTTTCTGTCAAGACTGAGGGTTGAGAAAGTGGCAAAAATTTGGGAAAACAAACCACAACAGCCAGTTCCACTTCTTAAATAATTACATTCTATCCCCTTATCATAGATCATCTAATCCACTTCTCTTTCTTCTCTTATTTAATGAAACCGAATTCTAGAAATATTAAGCTATATACCAAAATCCATGTAGATAGTATGTAGCCAAGATGGGATTTGAATCTAGTTTTTCTAAATCCAACTCCAGAGGCCCTTTCCCCAAACCATGCTTTGAACCTCCTGTAACATCTTCCACAGTGTCCTCCATATAGTAGATTTTTGATAAATGCTCATGATATTGCATGTTATTTCAAAATCTTGCTGGGGATGGTCTCTAGTTCAGATTCCAATATTCCTTCTTTTTTGGCCCTCCATGATTTCCTATTTACATCCCTAATGACCATCTAATCCCAACCAGCTGTCTCACTTTGGCTTTATCTCTGTTCAAGCTGCCATCAGTGGCATCAAACAAACATGGCTAAGTGCCCACATGTGTGGCATGAATACTTTCAACACCTGCTCCTATTTTGAAATTCTTGTGCCAAATCCTCAAAGTCTTCAATTTAATAACTCTCTGGATGAGTTCTCACACCTGTTGCCCTCGTGTAATTCTGTTTAAATTCAATCTAATGCCCACTAATTGTGTTTTAATATAATAAGCATCAATATTGCTCTCCTGAGTAGGAAGGGTAGGGTGAGGAACAAGCAATAATTGGCATATCTTAAGAAAAAGATTTACTAATCTTAATAGGTAAAGCTTTATATAGTCAACATGCATTAAATGTTTCTTATATATCAAGTACTGTGCTATATACTGGGGAAAGAACAAAATCAAAAAGAGAGCTATAACATATACACATATACAGTAAAAAGAGATAATTTCAGAAGGAAAATACTAAGGTGGGGATGGGGAAAGGGAGGAAGAGAAGGAACCTGGAAAGGTGATATTTAAGCTTCTTAACAGGAGCTCTGGCTCTGAAGCCAAGAGGCAGAAGATGAGGAGCAAGAACATTCCAGACGTGAAGAAAAGCCAGTGAAAACACATCTACTTTATATTTATAATACAGTTTTAGAAATTAATAAAGCTCAAAAGAAATTACATTCCCTAAAATGTTGAGGCTTAAATTCTTTTTAAAAAAAGGTTTAAATCATCTTTAAACAATATACAATTAAGACTAAGAAAAATAGCAGTCTGGAAGTGAAATAGGCTTCCATAAAACCTTACTTAGATGTCTTCTTGTGGAATGAAGCTGATCTTGGCTTTTTGAAGGCTTTTTGGAAAGCTTGGAAAAGCTCTGAGTCTGGCCATGGCAAGAAAATAAATCAGCTGTCTAGGGACCAGTTTAGCTAAAGATGAAGAGGCTCATCATCAATAGTCTGGGCCATCAGGTGATGAACTCTTTGGGTCCGACAAACCATGAAATAAGGGAAAAAATGCTCTTTAGTCTATCACCTTTCTATATTGATAATGGTCAGGTGGATCACTTAATAGAAGAGGACAAAGGATATTTCTATTAACCATTTTTAGATCATGTATAAATATTAACTCAAATAAAGGACTTGTGATTTTCCTGGATAAACAAACTCCACCAATACAGGTCAGTGCCTTATAAGAGTTTTAGAGAGGTTGTCTAGGAAAATGGAATGTTACATTTAGGAAATTGTGCAGTTCTTGATTCCTAATGGAAAAACCCATTTGGATATTTTCATTAGATATATCCATTGGAATTCTTCCAGTGGTAGTCTATAATTGCAAATTTTGAATTTTGAGTTGTAAAACATCTAAAGGGGAAAAGGAGATGGTAGTATATTTCCAATTATTTCTTATGCTCAAGAAATTATTATAAAGTATATAACTAAGGAAACATTTCATCAAAAATTTTAAAAAGCTGAAAGTCAAATATTTTTAAGTGATGGATAAGAGATAATTTAAATCCTATATTGACATTTCCAAAATAAAAGCTCTCAAGGAAAGTCTGTAGCACATATGGTGGAGAATCTCTGAAGATGGATTGAAGAACATGGATAAAAATTGTATAGGATAAGAAGGTGTGGATGGGATGCAAGCTGCATCCATGGAAAGCATATCAATGTAGATGTATGGTTCAAGCATGATCAGGACATGCCTTTTCTCTCTTCCTCTTCTCGTTCTCTGTGTTGACTTGCATACTCAACCTGTACTCACATTGGCAGTTTGGAAGTTCCCTAATGAGGGTGGCTGTATTGCTGCAGCCCACTCAGGATCTAGGGACAATCTTGGTATTTGGAGCTATTCACCTCTCCTAAGTTCCTTTTGACATGCTTCCTATTTAAGTAAATCAAGTGACATTAATTTTTTTTAAGCTTTTTCTTTTCAAAACATATGCATGGATAATTTTTCAACATTGACACTTGCATAGCCTTGTGTTTCAGATTTTCCCCTCCTTTCTTCCACCCCCTCCCCTAGATGGCAAGCAATCCAATATATGTTATACATGTTAAGATACATGTTAAATCTAATATGTGTAAACATATTTATACAATTCTCTTGTTGCACAAGAAAAATCAGATCAAAAAGGAAAGAAAACGAGTAAGAAAACAAAATGCAAGCAAACAACAACAAAAAGAGTGAGAATGCTATGTTGTGATCCACATTCAGTTCCCACAATCCTCTCTCTGGGTGTAGATGGCTCTCTTCATCACAACATCATTGAAACTAGCATCAATCATCTCATTGTTGATAAGAGTCACATTCAATAGAATTAATCATCATATAATATTGATGGACAACTTTAATTGACATTAAGACATACATTTGCTATAGAATATGTAAAACAAGAAGGATTATAACATAACAATCTTCCCATAAACCTGGGTCATTCTTTCTCATCAATACATAATCAATGAATCAACACTCATTAAGCACCTACTATGGTCTAGGCACTGTAGTGAGTATCTGGGATACAAAGGAAAAGAAAAGAAAAGAAAAAGAAGACACTCCTTGTTCCAAGGAGTTCACAATCTAATGGGAGAGACAGTATGCAAACAAATATCTACAAACTTTATACAAGATAAATAGGAAATGATTAATAGAGAGAAGACAGTGGAATTAAGAGGGATTGCCAAAGGCTATCTTTAAAAGATGAGATTTTAGCTGGAGCTTAAAGGAAGCTAGGAAATTCAATAGACAGAATAAAGAAGGGAGAGCATTCTAAGCATAGGGGCAAGGCCTTGTTTATGGAACAGTCAAGAGACCTATATCATTAGATTGAAGAGTAGGTGTTGAGAAGTAAGATGTAAAAAGACTGGAAGAGTAGGGGGAGGCTTGGCAATGAAAGGATTTGAATGACAAAGGAATTTGTGAGTCATTTATGGGGAAGAATGGACCCAAATTTACAGAAAGAAACCAAGCAGGGAGGTATTTGATTAGGAAACACATATATTTGGGCAACTTATGACACTGAAATGGATTCTTTGGTCTTCCTGTCCACTTTATGGAACAGGATTGTTTTGTGGTCATTTTTCAGTCATGTCTGATTCTTCCTGTGTGTGTGTGTGTGTGTGTGTGTTAGCCACAGATACTTGAGTGTTTGGCAAGTTTTGTCTCTAGCTTGCCCAGAATCACACAGCCAGTAAATATCTGAGGTTTGATTTGAGTTGAGGTCTTCCTGACTTCAAGCCCTACACCATAATCACCCAGTCCCTAGCTGCCTCTAGAGAGTAACATTTATTAAAAATGCAACTTCTGATTAGGTCTACTGACTGCTCTGCTCAAATTGCTTCTTATATATGTTTTTTAAACAAGATTCCTTATACTTGAAATCTGCAGAACTATTTAGATCTGTTCTCTTGGTCGTGCTCCCCTTTTTAAGTTGTAGGTAGCACTAACAGATAAAGAAGATAAGCCTTTGAAGTATTTCCTCTTTGTTGTCAGATGGCTATACAGGATAAGGTAGACAAGCTTCTCTTCTGCATTCCCCAGTCAGTTCTTAGTCAGTAGAGGATTCTTCTTCCTTTTAGCTCTCAGCAGTAATATTTTTCCTTCAGTCAACTCATTTCTCAACAGTAGATGAAAACCCTGTCTGTCAGTTCAGTAGAGATACAATGCAGACTCTAAGTTCTTTCATCTTTTACTTACATCCTTTTTTATGAGCCATCCACTAAACTGGACTCAGCTGGGCTCTTTTTTGAAGCAGCAAGGGGGCTAGTTTCAGTTATGAGTCTCTTCTCTGCCTCTATCTCTTTCTGTCTTTCTTTGGAATCTTCATTTTCTCTTCTACTTCAAAGCATGGTCTCTTTTGGTAATGGATGTGCTAGTAAATATTTAATAATTGATTCCACTTAACCCCACCCCAATATAAACATGATACACTTTTGAGCTTAATGAGCATTAACATTTTCTCCATCACTTTCTTAAGTCTAGTCAATCAATAAAACAATAAATCAAGCTCAGAATGTATTGTTTACTTATTTCCAAGGCTTATACAGCATTCTACCATCTCCAGACAATTCCAGGCAGCTCAAACACATTACTGGAAGTAACTTACCTTTCTCTCAGTGTGAGAAACCAAAATTAATATTTCTTTCAAATTCACCACAAATAACCAAAATGCAATCATCTTATAATCATCAAGGAATTCTAATTATTAAAATTTTCCAAGGTCTCTTAGTAGTCATTAGTAAGTTAGTTGCTGGGAAACAAGATACTTTGCCCATCTTTCCTTTAGCAAGTACTCTTTCTCTGGTCCACTCAGAATTGTCTATGACTCTCCCCACATATTATCCTTGAGGGTCTGTTTTCTCAGAGGTATTCTCAGAATTGTTTATGGTTCTGTTTCTTTCCACAAATAAAATTATCTAAATCTTATTGATGAAACCACAGATATATCGATGTACTGAATATATATATGTATGTTTTATATATATATATATGTATATATATATATTGAATACAATATATATATATACATATATATATATACAAAGATCTAATTACCTGCTCTAAATTTTCTACTTTTATGTGAATGTGAATCTAACATGTAAACTAGCATCTTTTATTGCTTTTACTTTTTAAGATATTCCAGGGGAAAGTTCTTCTGGAATTAGAAGGAAATTCTGATTCATATATATATAATACATACATACATATAGATATACATACACATATAGACAGATATAACTATATGGATATATTGATATAGATAAATATAAATATAGATAGTCTTTTATAACAAGGCTTATACTCATGCCAATGCATTTACACACACACACACACACACACACACACACACACACACACACACACCTCTCCTTGTTATAGCACAGTATTTGGCTATTACAGCCCAATTTGGTTTGGATCTTGTTCTAGGGAAAATGAGAGGACATATTTTAACATAGTTCTATGTCAAGGCAGCCACTATACATGGGAAATAGCTCTGATTTGGTTATGTAAGAACTTGAGATTAGAACTAATTCTGATCAATAACTAAACTCGTAGACCTTAAATATGTTCCTTGTTCTTTTGGAGTTATAGTTTGCTCATCTCTAAAACAAAGTCCTGAAATCCTCTGATTTTATTTTAAGTATAAGGCTGGATCCTGCAAATAATTTATTTACTGTCTGAAACAATATTGGAGGCATTTGATTTTGTCTAGTTCTTTCCTTCTTCCTTTCATGGGCCTCCCATCCCTATCAAAATATCTTTTCACCATTGTCTTAGGACAAGCTATTTACTAATTGATTCCTAAGGAGATGTTATATGAATGCTAATGGATTAGTGTTTAAATACTGAAGAGGTTTCTCCAAGATAAAGTGTTAGCTCCAAAATTGAGAACAAAGCAGCGGTCCTCATGCAACAACCAGAGAAGACCTGAAGAAAAATCCCAGGATGGAAATTTGGCACATGTGAGGTATAAATACTTCAGAATAGCTTCAATGAAACAGTGAGCCCTGGATCTAGCTAGTTTGGGAAGTAGCCTTTGCCCAGTCACAGAAAATTTCACATCCTGGACAGTGTGGGGAATGGAAGTCTGAGAGGGAGAGCAGGAACTTTGTTGATAAGGGAGGTCAGGTCCTGCTCTCCAGCCAAGTCACTGTCCTGTGTGAGAAGAAACCTGTATCTGCCTAGTGAGTGAAGAAGCAGTGGCTTAGGGGCACTGCTGGCTATTGGCACTTACAAGAGGGCATAGTTCTTGAGTTCAGTTCCAGACCAGAGGGGAGAACTGAAGGAGGAGATATGGGGTCAGAGAAATTTTTCTACACCCTCCAGACAAAAGATGATTATAGTAACAAGCTGCTATAAATAAAACAACAACAACAACAACAACAACAAAAAAAAACCTCACAGCAGACAAAGGAGAAAGAATCCAATCACAGAAAGTTACTATGGGAATAGAGAAAATGGGGGTTCTTCTTCAGAGAAAGAAACGGAAGCAAAAAACCCAAGAAAAATGTCTCCTACCCTGAAAGGTAACATCAAATGGTCACCTACCCAAAAAGAATTAATAGAACTCAAAAAAGACTTTTAAAATCAAATGAGAGAAATTGAGGAAATTAAAAAAAAAATAAGAACAATCAAAGAAAAAACAAGCCAACTGGAAAAGAATACCCTGAATCTTAAGAAAACAATTTCTTGAATTGGGCAAGGAAAAGCCAGTAAAGTTATAAAAGGCCAAGAAATAATAAAACAAAAAAAGAAGAGAATGTGAAACACCTAATAAGAAAAATTACTGATCTGGAGAACAGATCAAGAAGAGAAAACACGGCAATATAACCAAACTACCTGAAACCTATGATAAAAAAAAAAGAATCTTGATACAATAATATGAGATAATTAAAGAAAATTGTTCTGAAGCATTAGAACAAGAGGGGAAAATAGAAATTTTAAAAATCCATTGATTACCACCTGAAAGCAATCCTATGAGGAAAACCTTTGGGAGCATTATTGGCAAATCCCATAAACCCAGATCTAAGAGAAAATATTACAAACAACAAGAAAAAAACAACTCAAATATGGTGGAGTCACAATTAAAATCACACAAGATTTATAAGCAGCTACAATAAAAGACCACATTTTATTTATTCAATTAGAATTGAATATATATTGAAGAGCAAAAGAACTGGGCTTACAGCCAATAATATCATACTCAGCAAAGTTTTTTTTAATTAAAGTTTTTTATTTTCAAAACATATGCATGGATAATTTTTCAATATTAACCTTTGCAAAACCTTGTGTTCCAATTCCCCCCCTTCCCTCCATCCCATCCCTGAGATGGCAAGTAATCCAATATATGTTATACATGGTAAAAATATATGTTAAATCCAATATATGCATACATATTTATACAATTATCTTGCTGCACAAGAAAAATAAAATCAAAAAGAAAAAAATTAGAAAGAAAAAAATGCAAGCAAACCAAAAAAGGATGATGAATAGTGATTTAGAGCACCTTTCCATATGACTAGAAATATACCCAGCAAAGTTAAGCAAGATCCTGAACAACAAAAAAAGAATATTCAATGAATTTCTAGGCTTTCATGATTTTGTTGCAAAAAGACCTGAACTTAATAGAAAATTTGACATACAAGATTCAAGATAAATATAAGGTAAACATCAAAGACTAATTACAAGGGACATAGGGACAAACTTTATGTTTTATACATGGAAACTTAAACCATATCTCTAAGATTGTTATTAGTAATTTGGTAGTTTGAAAGAAAGATTGAGGTAGAAATGAATATGTGTGATTTAAAAAAACCAAAATCATGTAAGAAAACATAAAAAAGTAATTATCTTACACAGATAAGGTGCTAGAGCAAGAACCGACACAGAGAAATTAGGTGAGGAAGGAGGGCTGGTAATTCTGGAACCTAATTTTCACTAATAATTCACAAAAAAGGAATTATA
The DNA here is from genome assembly GCF_016432865.1 of Antechinus flavipes. NCBI lineage: Eukaryota > Metazoa > Chordata > Mammalia > Dasyuromorphia > Dasyuridae > Antechinus > Antechinus flavipes. The sequence continues at coordinate 219,848,789 of NC_067401.1, forward strand.
ACACACCTATATGTATGTGTGCATGTATACATGTAGATATCTATGTATATATAAAAGTCTTTTAAATTCAGAAAGAAATTAGAGAGTAAGGGGATGGGAGAGGGTAGATAATAAGGGAGGGATTTTTAGAGGGACCCTTAGTCTCATCAGATTTGGGCTAAAGAGAGAACAACATATGTTTAAAAGGGAATAAAAGTTTTCTAAAGAAAAAAGAGGGAATAGGTTAATGGGGGAGGATATAGAAGAATGTATAGATTAACAGAAATGTAATAAGGTGTGTAGATAAATGAGAATGGGATAAGGAAGGAACAATATATGTATCTGGAAGGCTATAAAAGTCTTTTCAATTCAGATAGAAAGAAAAGGGCAAGGGGAAAGAATGGGGGAAAGGATAAGGAAAGAATCCTTGGAGTGGGGAAGGGAGGTTAAGTAATAGGAGGGCAAGATAATGAGTAGAAGTAGAGCATAGGATTCAGGAGGGATAGGAAATAAGAGATATATACAAACAGAAAATAAAGATCAGGAGTAGAATTTATTATGTTAAAAAAAAAAAGCAGGAGTAGTAATCTTGATCTCAGATAAAGTTAAAGCTAATATAGATTTAACCAAAAGAAAAACACTATATGTCAGCCATATTAATTAATATTGTTTTAGACTATTTAAAATAACCAGAAAGTATAAGGTTGGAATATTGCTGTGGTGTAGGAAATAACAAGTTAATAGAAAACTATGGAAAGACTTGGATTTAGGAAGGAAGGTATTACCCACCTTCAGAGAAAAAGAGAACAAGTATAATACAATCTTACATAGATGCACATTAATGTATATGTGAATATATGTGTATGATTATAGATATCTATATTTATCTTTAATATAAACTGTTAAGAAAGTTTTAATTTTTTTTTAGCACTGTGTGTTCATATCTTTTGACCTTATCCATTGGGAAATTTCATTATTCCATGGGGAATAGATCCGTTATAACTTAGCCTCCACTAAGGGACATTATAACTCATTGTAACTCATAATGGCCTAATATAAAATATATACATACATGTATATCTACAGTATATGTACAGTATCTATCTATATTTATATATGCATGTATGTATTTGTATATATGTACACACACACACACACATATACACATACATGCTTAATCATAACCTTTTGGAGAGAGGAAGGAGAAAAAAGAATGATGTAAAAAGTATATATCAGAGGGGCAGCTAGGTGGCGGTATAGATAGAGCACCAGCCCTGAAGTCAGAAGGACCTGAGTTCAAATTTGTGCTCAGATCACTTAATACTTCCTAGCTATGTGACCCTGGGCAAGTCATTTAACCTCAGGGGGAAAAAAAGGACACATCAGAGAAAAAGAAAATCCACAAGGAAGCAAAGATAGATAGCTCTATATGATATTTATTGTATAGGTTTTCTTCAAATGGAAATTATTGCTTTCTATTTTGAATCATCTCTTATGTTCTGCTGTGTACATGGCAATTTTTTTCTTTTCTTTTTCTATTTTGTATTTAAATTTCAAAATAAATAAATTAGTACTAGAACTTTTTGAACCATGAGAATCTCTAATTGGAGAGCCATACTTTTTAAGCATATGTGCACACATATATTTGCATGCACATGTATGTATATATTTTATATTAGGCCATTATGAGTTACAATGAGTTATAATGTCCCTTAGTGGAGGCTAAGTTATAATGGATCTATCCCCATGGGATAATAGAATTCCCCAATGGATAAGGTCAAAAGATATGAACACACAGTTCTAAAAAAAATTTAAAATTTTCTTAACAGTTTATATTAAAGATTGTTCTAAATTAACGATAAAAGAAAGACATCAAAACAACTCTGAGATTTCACCTCATACTTAGTAAATTGGCAAAGATAACAAAAGATAGGAAAAGATAATGTTGGAGGGATTGTGAAAAGATAGACCTACTTGGTATAAAGTTGGTTGAACTCTGAAACTACTCTGCAAAACAATTTTGAATAATGCTAAGAAAATGACTAAAATAATTATGCCTTTTAATCTAAAAATTCTATTAGAATCCATATACCCTACAGAGATCAATGGCAGAAGAAATACCCTATTCACCAAAATATAACAGCACTGTTTGCAATAATAACACATTGGAAACAAAGAGGATGACCATTGATTGGGAGTAGAATTTCATTGCACTGTATAATACAGTAACTATGAAGAATACAGAGAAGTCTGAAAAGATTTACATAAATTGAAATAAAGTGAAATAAGGAAAATCTGGAAGATAATGTACAGAGTGATAATAGAAATGGAAAAAAACCCCAACAATATATTGAGCAACAACACTGAAGGTAAAAGCTGTGGTTCTATTGATTAAGAAATAAAGAATAGAAGAATATGCAAATATTATATGAATATGTGAATAATGCAGATGTAAGGAACTGTGGGTATGGGATGTTGTACAAACTGTTAGACTCAGTTGATGTGTTAGTTAATTTTTCTGAATTGTTTCCTCTTTTAATCTTTATTGTAAAAGATAATTCTCCAGGAGTAGTTTAGAGAGATATATTGAGAAACATAGATGAAGTAAAAACAAAATATATTCAGAAACTTTTAATAACTTTTAAAGCCTATCACCACCTCCACCCTCTTGGCTTTTCTCCTAGGGTGGCTGTGCTGGCTTAGTGTAGGTAGAAATTGCCATAACAGGAAGTCTGGTTCTTCTGCTGCTATAGGTCCTTGGATCTCTTCCAATGAAGCAGGGTGGAGGACTGGAATTGTGACTCAGTTTAAGGAGCACAGCCAGAGATTAAATGAGAAGCAGTTCAATGGCAACATGGTACAAAGAGACTATGGTCTAAGGGAGAGAGTGTTGGATTTGAATTTGATTCAAATCCAAATTCTTCTAATTATCTTGAATGAGACACTGCCCATTTCTTTTCTCATATATAAAATGAGATAAAACCAATTTTCAGGTACCTTATAGATCTAAACCTATATCCTATGATTAGAGAGAGGGCCAGCCACCTAAATGATGTCATGGTGGATCTATGATTTCATGTGGGGAAGGAACTTTCTAGCATAAAAGTATGAAAACATGAAAACCCATCTGTCATTTTGGAGGTAGTCTTAAGAGTTTATTGAGGTTCAGAGAGGTTAAATTAGTCAGTTAAGAAACATAGTAAGTGCTCACTAGTCACAAGCATTATGCTAATGCTAAAAATATAAATAGAAGCAAAAAAAAATCTATCATCAAGGAACCTAAATTCCTTCTTTTTAAATTTTTTTTGCTGAGATAGTTGGGGTTAAGTGACTTGCCCAGGGTCACACATCTAGGACGCGTTAAGTGTCTGAGACTAGATTTGAACTCAGGTCTTCCTGACTTCAGGGCTTGTGCTCTATCCACTGCTCCAAGGAATCTAAATTCCAATGGGAAAAGATAGTACATAAAGGGAATTGCAACCAGTTGTGATAGCATACACCTGTAAAACTTGCTACCTGGGAAGCTGAGTTTGGGGGTCCTCTTGAGCATAGGAATTCTGACTTGCAATAAGCTAAAGGTAAAGCTTATCCATACTAAGTTCAGTATTAATATAACAAACTCCTAAGAAGGGAAAGGGATGCCATATTATCTATGGAAGGGTGAACTAATTTGGAAATGAAACAGGTCAAAATTCCCATGACAATTAGTAGTAAGATGAGGTTATAAACAGCTCCTACAAATCCACTTTAGATAAAGTGGATAGATATGCTCTTAAATTAAAAAAATTAGGGAGGGTGGAATGGAACTTAAATGTTTAGATGAAAGTAGTCACACAGCTCAAGGTGGGAAAATCCAATCATGAGCAGAGCCAAAAGGAAAGTGAATGGTAGTGGGCATGAATATTTCCTCAAATGGACTTTCTGAAAATCCACCAGTGGGAGGAAGGGGCAAACAATGGGATAAGAAGGCCACTTCGACCAAGGTAGAAAAGTGGCAAGAATGGATCCAACTCACACTGGTAAATGTCAGAGGCAAGTTTTGAAATTAGATCTTGATTATTCCAAACCCAGCACTCTACCCATTATGCCAAGCTTCCTCTACCTATAAATAGAACTAACATTTATATAGTTTAAGGTTTGTAAAGTACTTCCCTTATAGTCTCATACAATAGCCACAAGCTTTTAATCAGTTAAAAAAATAAATATAAGAAATAATGCTAAGCTGTACCAGCACAAATTGGTCAGTTTAAGTTCTTGAAAGCTCTATACTCTGAACATATTACCAATCTAAATATGGTACTTTGGCAGTTAAAACTGTGGGAATGATTAAAGATTCTAAATAGCTGGGTTTGATTTCCTACCATTAGTCAGAAGACTATTTTGTTGGATTTTCTTCTCTTGCTTTTAGGCTAAATGCTTTAGTCAGTACTTTAATGAACTCTTATTTCATTGGTTTGAGATCTTCTCAGAGTTACTATAGCCAAAAAAGCCCACATCAAAAATCCAGCCTTTTGCTACAAACCTTGCAGTCAAGTGGCATTATGGATAAAGCCCTGAATTTAGAGACCAGAAGACCTTAGCTCATATCTGGCCTCAAATACTAAACTAGCTGTGTGACTTTTGACAAATTAACTCAACCTCTGTATGCTTTAGTTTCCTCACTTGTAAAAATGGGGATAATAATAGCATCTACTTCCCAGAGTTATTATAAAGATCAAAGTGCATGTTTGCAAAATGCTTTCTTTTCCAATCTTACAGCACCATATTAATCTTAAGTATTAATGAAACTCTTCAAATTACATGATAGAACATTCTGGAACATTCACATGCATCCTCTGTCTGTCATTGCATCCATCTTCAAAGCTTTTCCAGCTTGACAACTCAGGATCATGTCTACAACACCGAGGCATCAGGATAGAACTTCCACCACTTACTTTATTACTTACTTGATCCCTCTCAGCAAAGGACTTGGCCTCATATTTTACTAGAAAAATCGGGGCCATCTGTCATCATGTCATGAAATCTTGCTCCCCTAGAATATCCTTCAAACTATCTCAACATTATCTACCATTAGTAGGAAATACCTACTATTTCCTCCTTTGCTCCATAATTTTAGAAAGAAGTGGCCTTTCTTCTTATTAATATCAATCTCTTCAGCTCATGCTTTAAAAAAATTATTTATTTTTAAATAGCTTTTTATTTAAAAGTTATATGCATGGGTAATTTTACAGCATTGACAATTGCTAAACTTTTTGTTCCAATTTTTCCCCTCATTCCCCCAACCCCCTCCCCTAGATGGCAGGATGACCAATACATGTTAAATATTTAGAGTATAAATTAAATACAAAATAACTTTACATGTCCAAACCATTATTTTGCTGTACAAAAAGAATTGGACTCCGAAATATTGATAGTTAGTCTGTGAAGGAAATCAGAAATTCAGGCGGGCAAAAATATAGGGATTGGGAATTTGATGTAATGGTTCTTAGTCATCTCCCAGAGTTCTTTCTCAGCTCATGCTTTTGATCCTTTTTTTCCCTATCTTCCTCCAGGAGCTTACTACTCAGCTCATCTGCTAGTTGTCAAACTCTCCTTGCCTCTTGACTTCTTCCGTGCTGCTTACAATCGTACCCAAATATCTCCTATCTTTAAAAAACTTTGTTTACTTAGCATGACTTCAAACTTTTTTTATATCTCTCTATTCTATCACAGGCCAACTCCTAGAAAAAGCTATTTATACCTTTTTACCTCCTAATTCACTTTTCTTTTTTTTTTTTTTAATAGCTTTTTATTTACAAAACATATGCATGGGTAATTTTTCAGCACCAACCCTTGCAAAACCTTCTGTTCCAACTTTTCCCCTCCTTCCCCCTTCCCCCTCCCCTAGATGGCAGGTAGTCTAATACATGTTAAATATGTTAAAGTATATGTTAAATGCAATATATGCACACATATTTATACATCAATTCACTTTTCAACCCTATGCAGCCTAGTTTCTTTTTCACCCTAAACTAACTCTCATCTAATTGCCTCTAAAACAATTTTTAAAAGACGTTTTATTATTGTATTTAGAGCTATAATATGGGCTTCAGAGCTGTAAAAAAAGGTCCTCTTGTATAACCTCCCTCATTTATACATGAAAAAACTAAGGTCCAAGAAAAATAAAGTGAATTACCTAGTCACATTACCTTGGATCACACAAGGTTAGCAGATTTAGGAAGTAATGATGGACCTGCTGATTCCATATCTGATATTAGAAAAGAAGATACTTCCAACTAAGAGTAAAGTGAACAAACACTTATTAAGTACCTGCTATATGTTGGGCACTTTATTAAATGCTGAAGCTACAAAGAAAAGTAAAAATCAGTTTTTTCTCTTAAGCAACTCACAATCTAAAGGGGGTAAACAACATGCAAACTATGTATAAATAAGATATACAATATGCATGTAATAAGCTAGAGAGAATCTTCAAGAGAAAACACCATGATTAAAAAGGAGATTAAGAAAGACTTCTTATAGAAAGTTCAATTTTAGTTCGACTCAGAAACTACAGAAGCCAGGAAATAGAACCAAAGAGGGAAAGAATTCCAGATATGGTAGAAAGTCAGTGAAAATTTGTAGAATTGGGGAGATAGTATATCATATGGAGAACAAGAGAGCCAGTTATCACTAGGTCACATACCATATGGAGAGGAGTAAGACATAAGGAGACTGGAAAAGTTGGAAGAGACTGAGTTATGATGGTTTTAAAAGCCAAATACTGAATTTTCTATTTGATTCTAGAATAAGGAGACCCTGGAGTTTATTGAATAAGGAAATGACATAGGCAAATCAGTGCTTTAAGAAGACAGTCAAATATTTAACATGTATAGGACTGCTTGTCATCCTGGGGAGAGGGTGAAGGGAAGGAGGGGAAAAGTCAGAACAGAAGTGAGTGCAAGGGATAATGTAAAAAAAATTACCCAGGCATGGGCTCTGTCAATAAAAAGTTATAATAATAATAAAAAAAAAAAGACAGTCAAGTGAAAGATGGAAAGAAGTTAGGGAAGACCAATTAGAAGCTAATATAAGAGTTCTGAATATGGCAAACTTCTGAAAACATTGAAATAGAATCTATTTTATTGGCTGTAGAGGAATTGAGAATATCTTGTTATCTTTAGCATGTAGTTAGCCAATCAGAACCAGTTATAGAATGTCTACATAAGCTTAACAATCTGATTCTCCAAGGTATCTGATTCCCTTACAAGTAATCACAATTGTCCCAGAAGCAGCTTCCTAGTATCTTCCAGGAAGAAATACCATCATTTCCTAGTTTTCTCCATATGGAAGTACCACAAGAGGTATTCTGGAGTGCAATAGATTATCATTGTACCACGTTAAATTTATGTCAATAAATTTATGTCACTTTATATTTGTATCTCTAACTCTTGCTAGAGTACACACACACACACACACACACACACACACACACACACACATTAGACATTTAATAAATGATGTTTGATAAACCAATTTCTTGTATGCAGCATAGTATAGTAAATTGGAAAGAACATTGGATTTGAAGTGGAGAACCTTGATTAAAATTCCAAGTCTGTTTGTTACTTGAAGATTCTCAAGCAATCATTCTTGCTTCTACTATTTCATAATGGTATGAACTTTAGGCATAGTGATGTTAAACTCTGAGAGGAGTAAAAACTGAAGAGGAATTTTGATTGTTGCATAAATGAGTACATCAATACAATTAAAATTTCATCAGCATGCATGTTCCTTCCCTGGTATAGTTCTCAACTATCCTCTCTGAGTTTCAGTTTTTTCCTTCTTAAATGTGTATGGTTAGACTAGCTTTAAGTCTGTGGTTCTATAATTTCACCTCCATAAGGCTTCAGTTTTCTTATCTTTCCAACAAGAGAGTTGAACTAGATGATTTTATAAATGCCTTTCAGCTCTAGAAGCTATGATATATGGATTGTATGGAAGTAAACAATTTCTCCTAAAAGTATCCTCTAAAAAGGGACAGGATAGGGATAACATATTATAAAAATAATTTTTCAGATGAGAGAAAAAATGGATACTTCTGAGCTAAAATATATTTTTTAAAAGCAGGTCCGGAATACCTCCTTACCTTAATTCATTCATGTTTGTGTTTTGAATAGGGGCCACTATTAGCAATATTAGAATTATAATCAAATAATTTTGATGGTTCTATTTTTTTCCAGTAAGCAGCCACATTCCATTAGAGCTGAGTTTCAGAAGACAGATGGGCATTTTAAAAAAATCATCAGTTAAAAATGTATCTGAAATATTTCTGTCTCAGACGTTAGCAATGTTTGTTGCAATACATCTGTGTTTATTGTCAATTGTTTTGATACCATGCTAACTGCTTATAGTACCTAGTTAGGAAAAGACACTGTTTTAGTACATAACTCTGACTCAAATTATCTCCTTCATCTTTGGAAGAAATGCTGAGAAGGAAAAAGAACTCAGGGAAGATTTATAATTGTAAATCCCAGCTCTTTCCAAATAATTCTCTTTATTCTTGATTTTAAAAAATTTTTTCACAATAACCCTAGAAGGAATATAGAACAAGTGTTACTATTTTCATTTTAGAGGGGGAAATAAACTGAAGTTCAAAGAGGTTTGATGATTTGACAAGGGTTACACAACCAAGAAGTCCCTATATATGGCACTCAGTCTCCTGCAGAGTATTTTCACTGATTGGTATCTGTGCCTGGAAAATGGTCCCTTCTTTATCACCCTGACTTTTCTGGTTTCCCTCCTAATGTCTCACTTTCCTCAAGAAGCCTTTCCTAAGTCTCCTTAATTTTAGTATCCCTCCTTAGAGATTACCACTGGTAGTAAATATATCTTGCTTTAGTTGATTGCATATTGTGTCCATCATTGAACTAGGAGCTCTTTGAGAATAGGGACTATAGTTTTTGCATTCCTTTGAATTCTCAGTGTTTACCATCATACTTAATAAATGTTTATTGACCACTGGTATTTTAGTACCTGAGGGAACAAGCGGAGGTGTAGTTAAGGGGAGTATCCCAGTTATGGTGACCATTCCTGTGTTTGGATGGAGACAGATTGGATACAGAAGTCAGAGGCAGTAAAGAGACTGGGCAGTCCAAGTAGTGAAAAGAAGACAGAGTGAGGGAGAAAAAGAGATTGTAAGCTAGAAGGTTTTTTTCTTTTTGGCCCACGATGGCAGCAGACTCTTACTGTCTATATAATCTTAACTGTTCTGAGTTTCAAAAATGAGACTGCTTGGCTAGATAGCTTCTTGAGACCCCCCTTTTGGCTCCAAATCTGAATTTATATAAGAAGTGTGAAAACTCTACCCAGTGGGTTTTAAAAGAAATGTTAGTTACTCTTTAGAAGAGTAGCAGCAAAAATAAAACTTTGGTGCTTGAACACAAGCATATCTCATTTTATTGCGATTCATGTTATATGCTTCATAGATACTTCATTTTTTAGAAATTTTTCCAAATTACATATTTGTAATAGTCCTATATTGAACAAGTCTATCAGCACCATTTTTTCTAACAGTATGTACTTACCTTGTGCCTCTATATCACATTTTGAAAATTTTTAAAATATTTCAAATGTTTTCATTATTATTATATCTATTATGATGACTTGCAATGAGTATTCTTTGATGTTCCTATTATAATTGTTTGGGGTGCTAAGAATCACACTCATATAAGACAACTAACTTAATTGATAAATATTGTCTGTATTCTAACTCCTCTACTAACAAGCAATTCCCCATCTCTTACTCTCTCTCTTTCTGCCTCCCTATTTCCTGAGATACAATGATATTGAAAATAGGCCAGTTAATAACCCTAGAATGGCATCTATGTGTTGAAGTAAAAAGAAGAATTAATCAATGTTGGAAATTTCATTGTCACTTTATTTTAAGAAATTGCCATAACCACCTTGACCTGCAACAATCAGCGCCCTGGTCAGTCAGCCATAATCAACATCAAAGCAAGACCTTCCACCAGCAAAAAGATTAAAACTCACTGAAGGCTTGGATGATGGTTAGGATTATTTTAAGTAATAAAGTGTTTTTAAATTAAGGTATGTACATTATTTTTAAGACATAATATGATCATACACTTAATAGACTACAGTACTGGGAAACTAAAAAAAAATATTTTATTCATTCTATTATGATATTGGCTTAATTGTGGTGGTCTGGAACTCAACTTGAAATGTCTCCAAGGTATGCCTTTACAAGGAAAACATTAGGAACATCTTTGTGGTAATATAGCAATGCACCTGGTCCTCAAAAGCCTACCCAACCAGGATATAGGGGACTTTTACCCTAGTTAATGTATTTTAGGAGAGGTATTGTCTCAGTATCTGGCTTCTTTGCAAAGATTCATTCTGACCACAAATGAGATTTTGAGAACAAGTTATTCAAGGAGTCAAGTATTTATTAAGCACACTTTGTGTGTGCCAGGCATTGTGCTAAGTGCAGGGGATAAAAAGAAAGGCAAAAGATATTTTTTATTCTCAAGGAGCTCATGGTCTAATAGGAAAGACAGTATAAAAATAATTATGTTCAGGCAAAACACAAATATGCAAATATGCATATATATATATATACAAACATATATGCACTATACACATATATATGCACTACACTAGTATATATGTACATATAGGCACATGTGAGTATAAATGCATATATATGTATATATGTGTATCTCTGATAAATTGGAGATAATTGACAAAAGGAAGGCATTATTATCAAGAAGGTGCTTGGTTTGGCATGAATATAAAATTTAGAATTTAAAATTATACTATACCATCCTCAGGAAGATCTATAGAAGTTTTTAATCATATATTACTGAATATACTGAACATACTAGGGACACAGAAGCCCAAGCAGATGATTCAGGGAAATCATTATATGAACTTTTTAGTGCCTATGATACTATCATAGACTTTATTCCTTTTGCTATTTTGCAAAGGCCACAGTCACCTACTAATTATTGCTTTGAAGTCTCCATTTTGGTTTTTTCAACATAAGTGAAAAACTTATGGCCCAGAGGAATGAAGGTCACTTGCCCAAAGTCACACAAGTAGTTGAAAGCAGGACTGGAATTAGTATCCAGGTTTTCTGGCTTCTAATTCAATATAACTAGCCACTTATTCTGGCTTATGATACTTGTATATTTGTTTAATTTTCTATGTTAGTTTTTCCTATGTGTAGTTCTTATTTTCCCAATTGAATTACAAGTTCCTTGAGGACAGGAACAATAAACATAGTACACTTCAATCAACCACAGCAAAGTATTGAGAACATGGTAGAGATTCAGCAAATACTTGTTTGTCAATAATGAACAAATGTGAATCTAAATAAATTTTGCAAATACCTTGTTTTGCTGGAGAAAAGAGTGGAACATAAACAATAATAGCTAGCATAGTTCCTTGTATATAATTGGCACTAAGTAAGTTTCTTGAATTGAATTGCTTTATTATTCTTAATGTATATCAGAGGGTGAAAATAGTGGACCAGTTACAGTGAACATGTAGATTAATTTACATTCTGAGCAACCCAGCTTATATTTAGGCAGTGTGGAGTCCTAGAGGAAGTTTCTCAGCATAAGGGAGAAAGGAAAAAGGGTGGTGCTTGTAGAAGATTTCAAGGAAAATGTGGACTTTTTACATGGAGAATGTAGGCCTAGTGGATGGGTTTCAGTCTGTGTTGTTGAAGGGAACACTCAAGTGGATGACATCATAGATCCAATGAAAACTTAAAGGATACAATGCTGAAAAATTACCTATGCATATATTTGTAAATAATAAGCTATAAAAAATAAATAAAAGGAAAGAAGAAAAAAAAATTTTTTAATTAAAAAAATCAAAGGATAGATCTAAACATCACTGGTATTAATGGATTTTTGTTTACCTTTGAAGGGACATCATTCAATGAAACAAAAAATGTCTCATATTGGCTAATTTTTTATAAAGCACAAATATAGAAAAGGATAATTAATGGCTAAGATGCCAGGAAAAAGATAGTGATAAATGTTGGAGAGAATGTGGGAAAACTGGAATACTAATCCATTATTAGTAGAATTGTGAACTGATTCAGCCATTCTGGAGAGCAATTTGGAACTATGCTCAAAGAATATGAAACTGTGCATATCCTTTCATCTAGCAGTTTTGCTATTGGGTTTGTATACCCCCAAAATCATAAAAGAATGGGAAAGGATCTACACATGCAAAAATATTTGTAGTAGCTCTTTTTGTGGTGAATGAGGAATTGGAAATTGAATGGATGCTTATAAATCAGGAAATGAATAAATTATGGTATATGGATGTAATAGATTATTCTATGAGAAATGATGAGCAGGATGATTTTAGAAAAGCCTAGAAAGACTTACTTGAACTGATACTGACTGAAGTGAGCAGAATCAGGAGAACATTACAAATAGTAACAGTAACATTATGTGAGAACCAACTATGATAAATAGCTCTTCTCAACAACACATTGATCCTAGACAATTCCAATAGATGTGGGATGGAAAATGCCATCTGCATCCAAAGAAAGAACATGGAGACTGAATATGGATCAAAGAATACTATTTTCACCTTTTTTTGTTTGCTTTTTTATTCTTATGGTTTTTCCCTTTTGTTCTGATTTTTCTTTCATATCATAATTAATATGGAAATATGTTTTGCATTATTGTACATGTATAAACTATATCAGATTTCTTATTGTCTTGAGAAAGGAGTTATGGGAAAGAAGGAAAAAAAGTTGGAACTCAAAATCTTCCAAAAATGAATGTTGAATACTATCTTTAAATGTAATTGAAAAAAATGCTATTAAAAAAAAAGGATAATTAATGGTGCAAGATATTTCAGTAGGCATATAGATTTAGAACCAGAAGGGGACTTGTTAATAGGATACAGATTCAGAGCTAGTCACATAAGTAATAAGCACCAGATACCAGATTTAAGTACAGATCCTCTAATCTAGGGGCAGACCATTTTTACTCTATCATAGAATACTGATACAATAAGAAGACTCTTTGGTTTCTCTGACCTTTTCCTTTAGTTATATCAGCTCTGGGTGCATGCACATAGACACATGAATCATGGCATCTTTCAGGGCCCAGTCAATTTAAAAAGGGTTGGAAATGTTTCCAAGTTAACTTGCCATCTGCCAAGTCTCCATAGTAAGCTTTCAAATATTTCAATCCTCTGTCCTACATTGCTGGCCCAGCTACCAATTAAAGAGATTTCATCCTTTTAATTACATAGGATGAAAGGAAAAGTAGGGTTTAAAAGGGGGGGGGGGGAGAATAAAATCCAAGAGTAGGATGAAATGACTTCTTTGCTTCTGCACATCTTTAGAATATGAAGACATGTTATTTGGATCATGCCCTTGTCAGAGTGTAGGTTTGGACTTTTAGCTTTGTTCAGTCTACTCTCTAGTGGTGGAAGTCACTTCTTTTAAAGACCTGAAGTTTCTTTCTATTAAATGAACTTTTCCTTTTGGGAGCATTCTTATAGCAAATGCTATAATTACAAACCACAGCTGAACTGGAAAATGCAGTGAGGTGACAGCATTTGCGATAGGGAGGGTGGAGAAAGCAGGAAAGCTTGTAATTTCATTTGAGGTGCCTTGAAGTCTGACAGCAACCCTGCCCTTATGATGTCAATGTGTGATGATTTAGGAGAAGAGTACTGGGCCAAGCCCAGCCAAGAGGCAGTCACTGCTTCATGGATCACCTATCAGCAAGCAAGTGAAAGATCACCTTGAATAAAGAATGGAATAATTTATCTAACTTTTCTAGAAATCTTAGCCCATCCCATTCCTTATGCTGTAACCAAATTCTGGAATCAAGACCTGTTGAGAAAATAGGTGGCAGCAAAAGGAACTTCTGAGTTTCTGATTTATTTCTATATTATTTTTGGTGGTCTTGGTGGAGAAGGAAGAGTTGAGAACACTCTGGCCAATTCTTGTTCAGGGAGTGACTGGAATCGTTTTAGCCTGGATCTTTGTGGGGAAGTTGAATTGTTATAAGGTAATAATAGCTAATAATAGCTAACATTCATATAGTAATTTAGATTCTACAAAGAGTTTTACATATATCATTCATATAATAACTTCATTTATCCTCACAACAGCTATTTAGTTACTATTATTATTATTTTACTGATAAACTAAGGCTGAGACTTGGCCCAAGATCACACAGCTAGTAAGTGTCTAAGGCAGAATTGGAATTATACTGTTTCTGATTCCAAGTAGTTCCCGTCCTTTTCTGTCTCTGTCTCCTTGTGTGTCTGTCTCCATCTCCCACTCCAATATCTTTGTCTGTCTCTGTCTTTCTCTCCTCTATTTTTTCTTTTCTCCTTCTCTCTCCTCTTTCTCTTCTCCTCTCCTCTCTTCTCTTCCCATTCTCCTTTTCCTCTTCTTTCTTCTTCTTCCTCTTGTTCTTCTCCTGCTACTCATCTTCTCCTTTTTTCTCCTTCTCTCTTTTTTATCTTTGTCTCTTTCCTCTCCTTTATCTGGTCTCTCTTTTTCTCTCTTCTTTCTTTTTCTGCCTTTTTTCTTTCTTTCTCTATTCCTTCGTTCCTCCTCCTCCTTCTCATCCTTATTTCCTCCTCTTCCTCATCCTCCTCCTTTTCCTACTCCTCCTCCTTCTCTTCCTCCTTCTCCTTCTCCTTTTCCTCCTCCTCTTCCTCCTTCTCCTTTTTCTCTACTTTCTTTTTCCTTTATTTCATTATGTCACTTAGCTATATTTTTATTTATATCTGGAAGGAACTTGAAAGCTGGGCTTCTCAAAAGAATAATGCTTTTGAACGAAGAAAATAGAACATGTAGGATTACAAAATAAATCAAAATTGAAATAAAAAGTTCACAGAGTCCTCCCCCCAATTTTGCCTGTGAACGCTTTTTAAGAAGTCCTACTTTCAAATGACTGCCCACTCCAAAATTTCATTTTATAAATGAAGAAACTGGGGCTTAGACTGGATTGAAGACTTGCTCAAGATCACACAGTGCCAATAAAGATTTGAATCTAGGTTCTCTGCCTCCAAATTCACTGCTCTTTTCTAGTACTCCATTCTGGTGAGGAAGACCCTATTCTATGGTAGTTAGAGAGGCAGTCAGGTACAATGAAAAGTGTGAGTGATTTAGAGTTGGAGGACAAAACTTCAAGCTCCAGGCACAGACTTCATCATCTTTTTTGGTTTTTGATCCTTTCCTCCCTCCCCCTTTCAGTTGTCTGGCTCTTTCTAACTCTGTTTGGGATTTTCTTGACAAAGCTATTGGAGGAGTTTATCATTTCCTTCTCCAAATCATTTTTATAGATGAGAAAACTGAGGCAAACAGGGATAAGTAACTTATGCAGGGTCATACTAGTAAGTGTCTAATCCCAAATTTGTACTGAGGAATATGAGTCTTCCTGACTCTAAGCCTAGCACTCTATCCAGTGTATCACCTAGCTGTCTGTACTTCCTATATAACTTTGAGCAAATTACTGAACTTCCCTATGCTATAGTTTTCTCACATATAAATGAAGATCCTCTAAGATCTTCTCCATCTGTAGATTTATTATTCCACGAATATGCTGGGCTTGGAATCAGAAGAGACCTGTATTCAAATCACTGTTCTAATATGCTTATTATTTAGAGAATTATGACCAAATCAATTCACATTTCAAAGCTTCTGAATAATGGATACCAATACCTGTGGTATAAGGACTATGGTGGAGTCAGCTTATACAGGCTTCCTATAGTTAATTGTTAAGGTTTTTACACAGTGGGAATTGCCAGTGGTCAAATGCTAGGACTTGACTTATTATGTCTAGATTTCAGAAAGTGATGGAGAAAATGTTAATAATGCAGATTAATGTTAAAAGTGTGTCATGGGTGTGGGGCAGCTAGGTGGTGCAGTGAATAGCGCACCAGCCCTGAAGTTAGGAGGAACTGAGTTCAAATTTGGTCTCAGACACTTAACACTTCCTAGCTGTATGACTCCTGGGCAAGTCTACTTAATCCCAATTTCCTCAAGGGGAAGGAAGATACTATCAGTAGATAGTATATATATATATATATATATATATACTTTATATAGATAATATATATGTGTATATATAAACATATAAAGTGTGTCATGGGTATGTTTTATGATTGTTGGGTGGGGATTTTTTTTTTGAGTCAGTTGTTAAACATTTACCAATACTGTAAATATTTACTAGCATATTCTTCTTAAGTGTTACCCACTTTACAAGGGTTTTGGAAAGTTGAAATAAAATTATTGATATCATCTGGCCTTGGGCACTAGCTGTATGATCTTTGACAAATGACTTAGCCTATCTGCCTTAATTTCCTCATCTGAAAAATGAGGATAATAATAACACCTACTTCCCAAAATTATGAAAATCAAATGAGATAACATTTGTAAATTGCTTTATGAACTTTAAAGTAATGTATAAATACTTTTTATTGCTATTATTATTACAATACTTTGTTCTAGAGAGAGAGTTGGCCTGAATCTAGAAGATCTCTGTTCAAATACTGATTCTAATATGTACCATCTATATGACCCTGGGCAAATAATAGCCTTTCAACACCAGAAGCAGCTCTCTAAGAATATAGGTTATAGAGCAGGCCCAATTTACATAGATAAAGCAAATCTCCAAGAAAAGGAATCACACTAAGGAAACCATAAAAAAAAAAAAAAAAAAACTACATAAGTATCAGATATCATTACTATTGACTATCTCTGAAAACCATCTCAATGTATCCTAGATAACCCAGAAAACTACATATTTTTTTGTGGCCCAGAATTTGGTCCAAAATGAGTTCATAAAATAAGATGTATCCTCATATTATCCATGTCTGAGCTTCCTAATATCATTGTTAACCTAGGGTTTTTGCACACAAGTTGAATTGTAAATTTTCAGAGTAAGTAGCATTCACTCTATGGTCACTTGACCTTAGCTAGCCCATCCTTCACTATTCTTAGGCATAAGAAATTTGATAATAAAATGCTAAATTTTTGATGGTAGCCTAGCACTACTCTGTATATTCTAGGGGAAAATTATCCCCTACAGAATTGTAGGTGACAGAGAAACATTAGTTTCACAAGATACAGAAGTTGCAGAACAAGACTTTGAAGCCAGAAATGAAAAATCTAAGCATCTTGATGTTTAAATCTGGGACCACTGAGGCTAATGCAATCATTCCAATTAAATGCAAGAATGATTTTTCATTTTTTTCTTTTAAATAAGCATCATGGCCTATTTAGCACCACTTATTCTGACTTTGATAAAACATTTAGAAAATACAGCAAGAATGTACTTCTAAAATCTGGCTGCAGGCATGTTAAATATTGCCTGTAACAGGCATAACTGGTTCAGTCTAGAAAAAGCACAGGAATCCTGAGTTTTGACCTGAGGACAGACAGGAAAAGCTAGTTGTAGAAAATGAATGCACAGACAGGTACATTAACACTGAATGTGTACACAAATGTCTTTCCTTATGTTTTGTTTACTCATTTAGGTGGCCTCAGTAGTCATTGCAGTCATTACCTACTGTCAAATTTATTGGAGTAATATTCACCATGTATTCTCGACCTTTGGCCAGACAGGACAGATGGAGTGATATTTGCATTTATAGCTCAATTCTTTAGAGCACAATAGGAATGAGGTCAAGATCATTTATTTCCTCTACATTTTATATAAAAGTAAACTAAAATCCAGAGAGGTTGAATACTTTCTCAGTCTCACAGCTATTGAGTTTCAAAGCAAGGTGTTGGCAACAGATCGGGACTGCATCTAGTCTATACCTAGAAGCTCTCAATTTAAGCTCTCAATTCCATCATGTCACATTTTTAAAAAGTGGGTCAGAAGTTATTGATGTCTTGTTTTTCACACGATTTTTTTTTATTATTCATCACACTTCCCCAACCATTGAGGCCTCCCTTGAAATAAAAAGAGACTCCCTTCTTTGCCACTATCAGTTTAGTATTACATTATCACACTCCCTTTACCTAAAAATAGTGAAGTATGGGATGACTTAATCTGAAATCTTAAAAGAGACTCTTCCTTCAAAACAATGTTAGGTGGTTTAGACATAAAATTTTAAGGCATCATCATCCTGAACCAAATTCCAAGCCAGAAATAAGTATATAAGTTAAACTAACAGATAAACATCTAGCTATGCATCTAAAGATGTATGCATTATTTCCTCTTATGTCCCCTTTTCCCTCTACTCTGCTACCCAGAGGTCACAAATGTGGTTCATCATTTGCTCTTTGAGACCATAACTGATCATTGCAATTAATTTAAATTTAGCTGCCTTTTAGTAGTTTCATTTTTATTATTGTCATGTGCTAAACTGTCTTTTGGCAGAGAAAAATTAACTTGCTAAGGTAGGCAAAAACATCTTTTTAAATAAAATAAAACATCACCTTGACAACAACACATCATAATCCTATTTCAGAGACCTTTCCAGTAAATTGTTATGGATGGATCAGAACATTATCTTTTGGCCAAGATTCCAAACCCACGATAATCTATATTAGAATTTTTAGAGGGATTTGTCACTTGAAGTAAATTCTATTCAAATGATCTTGCCTAAGGATTCATTAATGTTTTTTATTATGCTGGAGATAGCTTGAAGAAGCATATGTGTGTTTATAAGTGATGTATTATCTATTGTGTTTCTGTCAGATCTTGCCATGTGGTTCAGATACATACCAATACATCATGAGACTGTCAAACTAAGACATTCAAGAGAACAAAGAGCTCAAATCATGTCATCTTGAAGGATGGAGAAAGTGTCTGTTACCCCTGGCTTTTTTTATGTGATAGAAGCCAAAGGCAAAAATAGTCTTATTTACATGAGCACATGTTAGTGTTGGAGAAAAGATTGTGGTTTATTTTTGTATAGGCTGACCTGGTTTTAGGTATTAACAAAGCATGGAATATCTGTAGAATGTGTTTGAGAAAACAACAATAATAATATTTAAATGATGATTTACAAAATGCAGATAATATTGTGAGGCAGATAATATTCTGTTCCATTTTATAGTGTGTCATTTGTTAAGTATCTGCTATATGCATTACTATTTTAAAGCATCAAGAATACAAAGAATAGTAAAAAATAGACATTGCCCTTTAACTCATAATCTAATGAAGAGACAACTTGTAAATAATTGTGTCTAAACAAGATAAATATTTGAAAAATTCAAGAAAATCAGCAGAGGGAAGACAATAGAATTAAGGAGGATCAAGTTGTTGTTGTTGTTGTTGTTTTGGTAGAAAGTAATCTTTTAGCTGGGACTTAACAAAAGTCCAAGAAGCTGAGATAGAGGGATAAGGAGAAAGTTCAATGCTTGGGGGGCAGCCAGAAAACTGAACAGAAGTAAAGAAACAAAAGTTGAGAAAGATTAAATAAATTTCCCATAATCAAATGGCTTGGAAGCTTAAAAATAAAATACTAAAAGTATTGGAGAAGTTAGGTATTATTATCCTTTTATATGGAGATGATAGTGACAAATCCATATATATATCTGTGTATATATATACACATATATGTACATATTTTTTTTATTTCTACACACATGCACTCATGTGCATGTGCACACACACACACAGTGTTTTTGAATCTTTTATTGTTCAGTCATATCTGATTCTTCATGACCCTATCTGGAGTTTCCTTGACAAAGTTACTGAAGTAGTTTGCCATTTTCTTCTCCAGCTCCCGTTATAGATGAGTAAACTGAAGCAAAAGGATTAAGTGATTTGCCTAGTGTCACAAAGTTTCTGAGGCATGCTTTGAATTCAGGTCTTCCTAACTGTAAGACCAGTACTCTATCCATTACACCACTTCACAGCTCTCTATATAGTATTATATATTATATATTTGGGAATTATAATAGATTCAGGTATATATATATATATTAGCTTACACTTTTATTTATTGTGTTCCATATAATAGAAAAAAGATCTAAAATGTGAGTCCAACTCACTAATGTTATTTTTTTGCCAACCATTTAGAATAACCATGTGAGTAACAAAAACAGCATACTATTGTCTTGTGATTGTGGTGCATCACTACTTTTCCATGTGATCTTGAAGATCAATAAATCAATCAGCAGATATTTATTAAGTACCTATAATGTGCCAGTTGCTGGGGATACAAATCCAAAGAAAGAAACAATCCTCAGTCATTAGGAGCTTATATCCTAGTGGAAAAGACAATAAATATAAAATATTCATGTTATAAATATTCAGTAATAATTTAAAGTGAATAAATGCAAATATATACAAAGCAGTTAAATATGTTACAGAGGAGTAAAGGCATTAGCAATTGGAACTACTGAGAAAGATTTCATGTAGAAAATGATGTCTGAACTACATCTTAAAGGAAGAATGGGACTTTGTGAACCAGATATAAGAACAGAATAGATTCTATTCATGGGGAATAGTTTTTATAAAGGCACTGATTTATGCAAATTGGTTTATTTGTGGGGTCACCTTTATATGGAGAAATCTCAGTGATTTCTTCTAGACAGCCCAGTTCCTATACCAAGTTACAAGTTCTTTTTCTTTAAGTCTGACCCCAAGCCAAAGGTGATTTCCAACATCAGCCAGGAAAACATGAAGAAGCTATGGCTATGTCAGCAACAAGTAGGGAGATAGAAGGGTCTCAGCTGATTAGTTAATAAACAGCATTTATTCAGTGTTTTATTATATTTCAGGCACTAGGGTAAGCACTAGGGATTCAAAAAAAGGTAAAATCATCCTTCTCAAAGAGCATATAACTTAATAGGGCAAACAACTCAGAAATAATTAGGTATGATAAAACATATACAGATTGGTGACAGGTAATCCTAGATTAGAAGAAAGTAGAAATTGTGGGGCGTCCAGAGAAGCCTCCCAAAAATGGTAAATAGTAATTTAAGCTGAATGTTGAAGGAAGACGGGGACTCCCAAACATGGGGAAGAGTTAAAGAAAGGCATTGAGATAAGAAAGGATCTCTTCCTAAGGTGACTTTAATTAAAAAAAAAATTAATAATAGCTTTTTTTTTTTTCTGGGGCAATTGGGGTTAAGTGACTTGCCCAGGGTCATACACTAGGAAGTATTAAGTGTCCAAGATCAAATTTGAACTCAGGTCCTCCTAACCTCAGGGCTGGTGCTCTATCCATTGTGCCACCTAGCTGCCCCTAGCTTTTTATTATTAAAATATACACAAAGATAGTTTTCAATATTCACCCTTGCAAAACCTTGTGTTCCAAATTTTTCTCCTTCCTTTCTTCTGACCTCTCTTCCCCAGATAGCAGGTAATCCAATATAGGTTAAATATGTGCAATTCTTCTAAACATTTCCACATTTATCATGTTGCACAAGAAAGATCAAAAAGGAAAAAAAAAATGAGAAAGAAAAAAAAGCAAGCAAACAACAACAAAAGATAAAAGTACTATGTTGTGATTCCCATTCCATCCCCATAGTCCTCTCTCAGGATGCAGATGGCTCTCTCCATCACAAGTCTATTAGCATTGCCCTGAATTACCTCATTATTGAAAAGAGACAAGTGCATGACATTGATCTTGATGATCACCACATAATCTCGCTATTGCTGTGTACAATGTTCTCTTGGTTTTACTCACATCACTTAGCATCAGTTCATGTAAGTCTCTCCAAGCGTTTCTGAAGTCATCCACTGATTATTTCTCATAGAACAATAATATTCCACTACATTCATATACCATAACATATTCAATCATTCCCCAACTGATAGGTATCTACTCAGTTTCCAATTCCTTGCCACTACAAAAAGGGTTGCTACAAACATTTTTGTACATGTGAGTCCTTTTCCCTTATCTATGATTTCTTTGGAATACAGACCCAGTAAAGACACTGCTAGATGAAAGGTTATACACAGTTTAATAATCCTTTGGGGATAGTTCCAAATTGCTCTCTAGAATGGCATCCTTCACAATTCCACAATGATGTATTTAGTGCCCCAATTTTCTCACATTCCCTCCAACATTTATCTTTTCCTGTCATCTTAGCCAATTTAAGAGGTGTGTAGTTATATAAAGTGACCTTCTAAAGTCTAATGTTGAACCCTCTCACTATAAAGATGAAATTAAAAGTATCAACGCTCCTAATCAAATAAAGGAAATGCACTCAATCACTTCACAGGTAGTAAGTGACAGAGACAGCATTCACATACAGATTTCCTAACTTCCAATACAGTATACCTTCTACTAAACCCCTATGCTTCATCAAATGGAAAACTACTCTTTTAAACTAAAGCTCCAAAAACTGTCATTGTAAATGTAGCCCATTTGTTACCTGAGGACAGGCAGATCATATTTGGTCTCACCACAATATAAGATGATTCCATACTACAAATACAAAAAAATAAAACACTACGCTGTAACTGCTACTCACATGGTTCTTTTAAGAAGCTGAATATAGTGAGTGAATGAATATAATCAATATAGTGAATGAGTCAGCTTATCACAGTCTAGGTCTTTGAAAAGGATTTTTTTTTTAGTTACGCAGAGTGTAACAAAAAATCCTAAACTATATGGGTGGAAATCCTCTCTCACTCTTAATACCTTGTATATAAACTATTTTTCACATATTTGTATTTATTCACTTTGTGTTCATATTGCATGTATTTATATGTATAACTTGTTTCCTCCATTAGAACATGTTTCTTATGAGTAAGGATTGTTTCTTTTTTGGTACTTACACCCCAAGAGATTAGCATACAATAGATACTTGTTGATTGATCTTTAAAGATGATATAGGAAGACTAGGAATAAACCACAATCACAGGATTCTGTGCTGTCCTGATCACTCCTGTAGTTGTTCTTATATCTTTAAATATATATGTAGTTTATTATTATATATGTATATATAATTTATCATATAATTGTATAATATATTTTATTATAAATGTTATTTTATATATATGTATATATATATGTCCCCTATATGCTTTACTTCCTAATCAATTTTAAATGAGTTAGACTCCTTGACTTCTAAGGACTCTTTAACTTCTAAATTTCTAATATTATAGATTTAGGATCTACTTCTGCTCTGCCATTGGCTATTGTATTTAAACTTCCAGCCATTTGAAAATGGGTAATTCATGGAGAGGGAGGCACAAAACTGGTATTTCCTGATGTCATGGCAAAGACCCATGTTTCTATGGTATTCATTTCATTTAAATTCAGGAATACAATTTGTTGGTGGTTTTGTTGTTTAGCCATTTATAGTCTTGTCTGACTCCTAATAGACCATAACATGCCAGGCCCTTCTATTCTACACTATCTCTTGAAATCTGTCCAAGTTGATGTTTGTTGTTTCCATGACACTATCCATCTCATCTTCTGCTATCCCCTTTTCTTTCTGTCTTCAATCTCTCCCAACATAAGATTATTTTCCAGTTGTCCCCTCATCTCATTAGGAAGCCAAAGCCTTTAAGCTTTAGCTTCAGTATTTGACCTTCCAGTGAATAGCCTGAATTAATTTCTTTAAATAAGTATTGACTTATTTGATCTCCTTACTGTCCAAGCAGCACCATAATTTGAAGGTATCAGTTCTGTAGCACTTAGCTTTTCTTATAATCCAACTCTCAAAGCTATACATCACTACCAGAAAAAAACAAAATTTCGAACATACAGATCTTTGTTAGGAAGGTGATGTCTCTGCAGTTTAGTATACTGTCCAGATTTTCCATAGCTTTCCTTCCAAGGAGCAAGCATCTTTTAAATTAATGGTTGCAATTTCCATCTGCAGTGATCTTTGAGCCTAAGAATATGACATATGTCACTGTTTCCATTTATTCTCTTTTTGCCAGTTAGTGATAGGATCAGTTGTTATGATATTAGGTTTTTTTTTTTTTAAATGTTTTCAAGATAGCTTTTACACTCTCCTCTTTATCTTCTAAATTCCTTAGAGGGGCTTCATATGCATATCTGATATTTATATTATTTCTCCTAACAACCTTAATTGCAACTTTTGATTCCTCCAGCTTAGCATTTCATAGGATGTACTCTATATGTAAGTTAAATAAAGTGACAATATACAGCCTTGCTGTGTTCCTTTTCAATCTTCTGATCTTTTATTGCTACTTAGGCTATATACAAGTTCCTCAGGAGACAAGTAGGATGATCTGGTACTCCCATCTCTTTGAGGTTTGCTATATTTTGTTGTGAGTCACACAGTCAATGATAACCACCTAATGTTGCTTAATATTAGCAGTATCTTTTGAAAATACGAGGGGAAAAGCTATTAGTAGAAATTGAATATTCTTGTTTTCTGATCCATGGTTTTAAAGTTGAATGTTATAAAAATTAATATTTACTTTGAGATTTAACATTTATGATTTCATCTTGATGATGGAGGTAGAAATTTGTGAGGCAGAGAATTGGAAAGTATCATTAAACCAGACTTACTATAATGATGAACAGTAGTGTCAGTGCTGTTAAATACATGAGAAGAAGGAAGATGAGGATGAGCACCTGGAATGTTAAATGCCTACCCAGTTTTTGGAACTTTAGGTTCTGGTCTGAGCTCACATTCAGTATCAATTTTGTCATCTCATTCCAAAATGACAATAAATAAATAAATCCTGTGGGAGGAGCATGCACTTATCTCCTATCTGATCTTGGAGTGGACATCAAGATATTTGATGTGTAAGGTCCTCTAGTTTCTCAAGGACTAGTGTCTAAAAAGTGAATCATTATGGGGGCTGAGATGTTTATTTTCCCAAAAGCAATAGCAGCTTAGAAGTAATGGAGGTCAGTGGTGCTATTGATTTACTCTCCCTAATAGCTGAAATATGGGACTTGGGTAGATTCCTGAATATTATTTGGAAGAATAAACTATTCCCGGAGATATTTCTTCAACATTAGGGGTTTTATAGTGTCAGAATATCTTGGGCTACTTATTTTGAGAGTAATAGAAAGATCTACTAAGAAAGAGTAAAAGTATAACATTTAATAAAAAAAATTAGAAGGAATTTAGGATAGTTAACTTAACAAAGCAGTGGACACCCTCTAAAAATGGAGAAATAAAAATTCAGAATTTGAATGAAACAAGAAATATTAGAGCACAATAAAAAAAAAAACAACAGTGTTAGAAGAACAAATAGATTTTCTACAATCAAAATCAACTTATCAGGGGAAAAAGAAGGGCTCAAAGTGACAGTCTAAGAGAGGAAGAATATCAAATAAAGGATTCACATTTGAATAACTAGATAGATGTTGGTTACAGGATATTCATTGAAGAAACTTGTTATATTTAACTTAGAGAAGAGAAGATTCAGCAAAAACATTACAGTTGCCTTAAGCATTTGAAGGGCTATCACATGCAGGAGGGATTAAACTTATTATGTTTGAGTTCAAATGAAAAAAACAAGGAGTAATGGATCAAAGTGGCAAAGAGACAAATTTAGGTGTGATATCAGGAGGAAAAATACTTAACAAAGCTATCCAAAAAAGAAACAGGATACTTGTAGAGCATTTGGGGTCTATGAACTTGTTTCATTTTATTTTTTAAATATGTTGATATCTATAAAGCAATATAATTGGTTTCCTTTGTAATCTTATGCATTTTATTTTATGCAAAAAGGGATTCATGATCCCATGGAAGGGATCCATAGGATTCAGTGGAAATCCAAAGATGACTGTAATATAAAAAATATTCAGAAACCATGCTCAAGAGATTTTTTTCTCCTAGAGAGTCTCCAAGCAGAGACCAGATTAATCATTTATCATTTTATTGTGGGAATTCCTTTCACGTAAGGGTTGAAACTAAATAGCCACTTGAGTTCTCTCTCAGGCTCTATTATTCTGTAACACAATAAACTTTTGACAATTATAGAATACAAATGGTTAAAGAGTATATATATTTTATGATATTTTTTACAAAATTATTCATGTGCCTCAACATAACTTCTGAAAGAAATAAATCCAGAAATTTAGAGACATACAACACATTCTTTTTAGACTATGAAAAATTATAAGATTCCAGAGTCTAACATTCTTTCTCAGATCACTCTTCAAACTCTCATTTGAACTGCAAGTTTGGTCTCAAGAAGGTAGATGTTATTCTTCTTCTTGCCAGGAACCATGGGCCCTTAGAAACACTCTAAGCTCTGATAGATGAACTTTTTAAACTTATTTCAAATTCTTCTGTGCTTCTATATCACTCTCTGGATATTTCCAAACTGTCTTCTCTATCTCTCTTCACTCATAGCGCCACTCCTCTTATATGTTGTTGTTTTCCATCAAGCTCTTTGAGGACAATTGTCTTTTTTTTTTTTTTTTTTTTAAACAGCATGTCCAACACTTAGAAGGGTGAGTGGTACATAGTAAGAACTTAATAAATGCCTTATTATTTATTCATTATAAGAGGTAAATCCAGATAAATTGTTAAGGTTGATTTGTAGCACTTAGGATTCTGAGACCTATTTATTCATGCTAAACTGAAAAATCCAATAAACATTTATTAAGTGCTGTTATGTGCCAGACATTGTGCTAAGTACTAGGGATATAATTAATAAAAAAGAAAGACAGACTTTTCCCTCAAGAAATTTACAATCTTGAGGAGGGAGACAACAACAAAAGGAGGCAGGAAAGTGATAGGGGAAGGAGGAAAATCATGAGTGGCCCCCCTTTGCCTCTCTCTCGCTCTCCCCCTCTTTCCCTCTCTCCCTCTCCCTCCCTCTCTTTCCCTTTCTCTGTCTCTCTCTGTCTCTGTCTCTGTCTGTCTCTGTGTGTGTGTGTCTCTCTCTCTCTCACTCTCTGTCTCTCTCTTACTCTCTCTCTCTGTCTCTCTCTCTCTCTCTCTCTCTCTTCTCTCTCTCTCTCTCTCACACACACACACACACACACACACACACACACACACACACACACACACACACACACATTGGCACATGCACATTTGGTTCAGGGGCATCTTATTCCATGGAGTTGAAACTAGATAGAACGGCAGATGAAGCATGGAGTGATCTAAGAGTAAGAATGTATATTTATAACTGCTAATCTCTGCTTTTGCTCCTCTGACAAAAATTTGGACATACTAAATGAAAACAACTCTAATTAAAGGACCAATTTCATGCAGATTTCAATATAATTTATTAGAAAAACATTAAAGATATCTGGACAAATGAGATTAGTGAGTAATTGAAGAAGCTCTGCTTGTCACCACAAATCCCAAAGAAATTCCATTCCCTTTATCAGGTTAAAATATGAGTGGGTTCCCCTCCCTCCCATGTTTCCTGGACATAGAAGAAAAAAAAAGGTTTCTCAAATTTTTATTTAAAATGTTCACTCCTCTTTAGGCTGCTCCTTAACAAAAGAGCATAAAGATTGTTGGTGACTTTAATTGGTATGCTAAGGACATGTGCTAAGAATAAAAGGAAAACTACTGAGAAAGAAAGCTGGGTAAAGGGAAGAAAACGGAACTTTTTGAAAATGTAGAAAGAAATAAAGTCCTTCAAAAATAGAAAGCAAAGAAAATTGCTAGAAATTCTCACAGGAGGAATTTAATTAACCAAATGGGCAATGAGCAAGTTGACAGTATTATGTAGTAGGTAGAATGATGAGATTGGTTTCAGTAAGGCCTGGATTTGAATCCCTACTTGTTAATTACAATTAAAAAGAATTATAAATTAATTTGTCTCTCCCACCACCTTATCTTCTTAGAACATTAAAAAATTAAAAACAATTATTTTTGATTTTTCCAAATACATGCAAAGATAGTTTTCAACATTCACCTTTGCAAAACTTTGTTTCACATTTTTCTCTCTCCTTTCCTCCCCCTTCCCCCTAGAAGAGCAAGCAATACAATAGAAGTTTAACATGTGTAAACATCTTCTAAACATATCTCCATCTTTATCATGCTATGCGGGAGGGGGAAGGGGGAAGGGGAAATCAAATCATAAGGGAAAAAAAAATTCAAACAAAAACAAGGTGCAAATACTATGCTTTGATACACCTTCAGTTTCCACAGTTCTCTCTCTGGATGCAGATTGAATCACCTCAAATTTTGAAAAGAGCCAAGTATATTACACTTGATCATTATATAATCTTGTTGTTGCTGAATACAATGTAGAACAATTTTTAAAATAAAAAAAATAAAGCTATAGCTTCATAGTTCAGCAAAACAATCTCCACATTAGACATGTTTAAAAATGCATATTTCTGCAATTCTGCATCATCTTTCTGTCAGAAGGTAAGTATAGGGCATCATTGTTTTGGATTCATGATTTATCATTTCATTTATCAGCATCATAAAGTCTTTCAAAGTTGTTTTTTCACTATAATGTTATCATTGTATAACCTTATCTCCTGGTTCTGCTCACTTTGCTTTGCATCAGTTTATTGAGGTGTGTCCAATTTCCTTTAAAATTGTCTATTTCATCATTTCTTATGTAACAATAATAATAATTTCATTCATCTACCACTGGTTGTTTACCTATCCCTCATTAAAAAAACATCTCCCTTTAGTTTCTGAATTTTTGCTATCACAAATATTTTTATACATAGATCTTTTCTTTTATTTGGGTATGCAGCTAGTCATAGGATAGTTGGGTCAAAGAGTATGTATGTAAAGTTTGGTAATTTTATGGCCATAATTCCAAAATGCTTTATAGAATCATTGGGACCAATTCACAGCTTCACTTACAATACACTGATATGCTTATTTCCTTATAACCCCTCCAAAAATTTTAATATTTTTCTTGATTATCTTTTTTTCAGTCTGATTGATGTGAGGCAAAACTTCAAAGTTACTTTATGTTTCTCTATTAATGATTAATAACATTTTTATGACTATTTAAACTTGGATTTTTTTCTTTAAAACTTGCTCATTCATATCCTTTGACCATTTTATCCATTGGGAAATGGCTCTTAGTCTTTGAAATTTCAATCAGTTTCTTATATATGAGATCTATATTAGGTAAATTTATAGCAAAGATTTTTTTCTCCCAATCACTATTAGATTTGTTTGTGCAAAAACTTTTAATTTTACACAATTAAAATTTCCCATTTTACATAGTATGATCCTCTCAAGTACATGTTTGGTCATGCCTTTTTCTTTTATTCATAAGTCTGAAAGATAATTTCTTCCTTGTTCTTCTAATTGATTTTGCTATGACCTCAAATATCACTTTGTAGTTTATCTTGCTGGAAGGAGTGAAGTATTGTGAATTAAACCTATTTTTTGCCAAAGTTCCATCCATTTCTCCCAGAAGTTTTTTGTCAAGTAATGAGTCTTTTGTTTTTTGTATTTATTAAACGTTATACCAACATCTTTGCTTACTTCTGTATGTTCTGCATCTAATCTATTCCACTGATCAACTGCTCTTTTTTTTTAAACCAATACAAAATCATTTTAATAATTATAGTTTTTAGAATCTATAGAAACTCTTAAACACTTTATACTGAGTTATTGAGGGACTGTAATCTGCATTGGTTGAGAGTTTGAAGTATGAAAGAAGAAAAACCAGGAAATACAACTAGAAGAATATCATATTAAAACAATACAAAAATATTATAGACTTCCAAAAAATACAGTGAAAGATACAATTAAAACAATAAGATACTCAAAGAAGAACTAAAATCATTAAAGCAAAATTCAGAAATGCAAGTGAGTTAAAAAATTTTAGAAGATGATGACAGAATTTAGCAAAATGGAGAATAACATAGAAATGGTCATTCCACCATGCCAATTACTGAAATATCTGGTTGGATCTAAAAGCAAAATTAATACAATAGAAAACAGAATGGTAAATATTAATAATTGATATGTATGATATGGAAGAACTGTAATCTGAATGTAGCTGCTATAATGTGAGACAAAGATTACCAACTGCACTTTTGATACTAACTGTGAAGAACATGAAGGTAGTAAAAAAAAAAAAAAAAACTTACTCCATCTTAAATGGGGGAAAGTTAGTATTCAAAGGAAAGCAAAGTGTTCAAATGACAGATTTGATCTAAGGGACTTTTTCTATGTTGACTGGGTATAACTGTTGACTGAACTAATAAAAGAGCAGAAATATTCCTCACTATAAATTTTAATCTCATTCAAAATAAATTGACAAAATATCTCTGTGAAGAAGGGATTTTATGGCAGATTAAGTTCCTAAGGGTATCAACAAATGTAGTAATTATCTGATTATATCAATAACTCATAGATAGACAGATGATATCAAGAAGTAACAAACAGCAACTTGAAAAACAGAAAAGAATTTCAGCTGGGACACAGACCTAAAAGTATGAATTATCCAGGCCAACCATGTCCCTTTTTCTCCTCCTACTCCAATATTGTGGCATGGGAATCTGTTTCTTTTGTTATTTCTTTTGTTATTTATTTGAGGATTGCGTTTTGATTTAATGTATCCTCTTTTCTAGTCTGCTATAAAAGAAACATTAGATGTGGACTGAGTGGCATTACAAACTATGATTTTGAATAAATATTGAACTAGATTCCAAGATCCCATGTCTGAAGGAAAGCCCAGGATAATGCTGAATGTTTTCAAAATGCTGTGTAAATCATTTCACTTAATCTTCAAAACAACTCTGTGATATAAATGCTGCAGATATTTGCTTCAGTAGTTGGAACATTGACCTGGAATCAAAATGATTTGAGTTCGAATCTAACCTCAGACATTTACTAGTTATATGATCTCTCCATAAATCACTAAACTACTGTCTGTTTTAGTTTCCTCAACCATATGGAGATAATAGTGGCATTTGCCTCAGAGAGCTGTTGTGAGGATTAAACAAAATAATATTTACAAAGTACTTAGTACAGTACCTGATATATACTAGGTACTTTCCCTTCCCCCTCTTTTTATAGATGAGGAAATAGACTTATAAAACTGAAATGATTTGCTATGGTCACAGAACTGGAAAATGACATAGATAGTAATTGGAAAAAAATTCTATTTAAAAAGAGAAAATGACAGATAGAATCTCTAAAATTATGTTTAGTGTTCTTTTTGCTACACTGTATTTTTTTCTGCTGAAATGATACTATATGGTAAAAATATTCAAGTTAGAAAACAATCTTAAAAAACAAAAGGATTCTGAAGAAACATCAAGGAATACAAATCTCAAAATTTTTAAAAATTCAGAAAATATAAAATAAAAAAATAATTAAATACCATTCCATTCTATTTGAGCTTCCATTCACTCAGGTACATCAAATTTCAAAATTACAATCACAAAGATACTTTAAACTGCTAGAAGGAAGAAAAACAATATTTATCCAAACATAGCAATCAAGATAACATAAAATTTCCTATAGATATCAGAATTGACTAAAGAACACTATACAGATAAAATTTTAAAACAGAAAATTTTATTCTATAATCAGTTTCCTAAAAATATAAGTAATATTTAAAAACAAAACAAACCAAAAAAATCATATACCTTTCAATACCAAAAAGATCTCAAATAATTTGTGAAGAATAAACCTCAGCATCTCAAAAAGACTCTTGGACCTAAGGTGGAAAAATATAGACAGTTACTTTTCAATTGTGGTTAACAAAAAGACCTCTGATACATCTGGGCTTGAGAAAAACTAGATGAACAAAAAAGGCTAAATAAATGGGGGGAGAGGAACAATATAGAATTACATGGACATTGAAGATAAAGGTTTTATTCCCCCTAATGATATAAGGTAGATAAATAAAAGTAAAGAGAAAAAAAAGTGTGAGTAATACAAGGATAAAATGCTTATCTCCTATAACAGACACTTGAAGAACTTTAACATAATACATAGGGATTCTATTGTCATTTAATTTAAAAATAGAAATACTAATGAAAGAAATTTCATATTCCCTTTCAACAAAGTAAATAACAATTATAAAGGAAAGGTAGATGCTAACTCAAATTTAATCATGAAAAATAAGTTATACTTTTAGGGAGTAATTGAAAGTGAAAAAAAAGCAGATATAGATAAGTGGAATACATGCTAATTGTGATCACATAAAGAAAAATGAATATGAAAACTGGTACAAAAATGTGATGGGGAAATATCAAAAAGGACTCAAAAATGTTATATTTTGTGCTTTGAAGTTAATCAATTTAAAAGTACATAGATACTTAGCAAATTTAGTGTTCATCTTGATGCTTAATGTTTCATATGAAACATTTAATTTAAAAATCCTATTTTATTGATTTTTTTCATATCATCTTCATTTTCATATATTTCCTCCCTCTCCCACTGAAAAAGCTATTCCTTACAACAAAGATTTTTTAAAAGAAATAAAGCAATTCAGCAAAATCAACTAAACATCAAATTTATTTGGTAGTATAAGCAAAATGTTATAACTCTGTGTAGTACCCCACTTACAAAGGGGACGGAGATACATTTTTTTTCTCAATATATTTTCTCTTGGGTTACATTTGGCTATTATCATTAAGAGGATTTAGTTTGGGATTTTTGTTCTTTCCTTTTCATTGCTATAGTCATTTTGTATATTGTTCTCCTGTTAGTTCTTTACTCTGCATCAGTTTAAAGTAGCCTTTCCTTGCTTTCCTGAACTCTTTCTATTTGTCTTTTCTTAAGGTGCAGAAACATTTCATTAAATCCACATACCAAGATTTGCTTAGCTATCCTTCAGTTGATAGGTATCTACTCTAAATTAATTATTTTAAAAAATAGAGACGCAGAAGAATCAGTTTAAAAAAACCAATGAACATAATATTTACAAAACATAAATAAGTATGCAAAATAAATCCACAAAGTCAACAGCATTTTATACTTTATGAATAAACATTTATTAATCAACAACTTGTATTTGTCAAATACTCACTGTGTGCTAAGCATTGTCGTAAGCACTGGAGACACAAATGCAAAAAACTAGACAGTCTGCCCTCAAGACGCTTACATTCTAATAAATAATGACAAGCAAATACATGGTTATAAATACAGTGATGGCCAATGAGGAATATTTTAATTGGAGAAGTCACAAGAATGATAATTGCAGCAATAGGCAATTGATTGACATGTACTTGCCAGGAATGGTAATATTGAATTATTTGATTATGATTCTTAGATCTAGAGATGAAAAAGGGAGGGGATGGGGAGAAAGAATATATGGGTGGCAACATGGCAGGAAGGTAGTAGGGGAGTAGCAATTTAGCAAATCAGAATCAAAACTAGGTACAGTGAGTGCTCACCAATCAGAAGCTCAGTGTCCTAGATAGGGTGCCAGGTAAGAGGTGGAGAATTGAGTGTAAGAGAATAATGTGGTATGGAGATAGCTGAGGAATAACAGTATTAATTTAAACATGGAAGAAAAGATAAGAGAAATCTCATTCAAAATAACTACCAAAAAATGCATAAGATATACCAAGACTTCTTCCCCTAATGGCCCTAGCTAAACTCCTAGCTAATACAAATCCCTCTAGGCACCTTTTCTTCTCAATGGTTCTGAACTCAAGTTGCTTTATGTGGCTCCTAACACTTCTTATATTAGTAAAAAAATAATTAAATATAATCTGTAATGGGCTGAGGCTTGAGTTGATGCACTGAGGTCCCAAGCACATGAGGCTAAATAGTAATTGGAGCATACTCTATTAATATATAAGATTGGAGAAAGAATGGCCCCCGCCCACTCTTTGTGCAAGTCCTGATGTGTTGTATAGGAAATGACAATTTTGGTGGGTGGAGGCAGGGGAGTGGAAAAGGAAGAGGAGGAGATGGCTCAGTGGGTAGAGCACCAACCCTGGAGTCAGGAGGACCTGAGTTCAAATCCAGCCTCAGACACTTAACAATTCCTGGTTGTGTGACCATGGGCAAGTCACTTAACCCCAACTATCTCAGCAAAACCAAAAAAAAGAAGAAGAGAAACAAACAGAAAGGTCATTGCAATGACAAAAGCAAACAGGCTCTCCTCCCCTTCCTTTTCCACTCCCCTGCCTCCACCCACCAGAATTGTCATTTCCTATACAACACATCAGGACTTGCACAAAGAGTGGGTGGGGGCTATTCTTTCTCCAATCTTATATATTAATAGAGTATGCTCCAATTACTATTTAGCCTCATGTGCTTGGGACCTCAGTGCATCAACTCAAGCCTCAGCCCATTACAATAATCCTTTTGTTAAAATGAAGAACTAGCAAATCTTACCATTTGACCTGACACTAGAATTTAAGGAACTCTGAACCTTGTTATCTACTCTGCCAATGAACTTTTTTATATTTGTTATATTTCCTAATTAGCTTAATTATAGGGACTGTTTAACTTTTCATGTATCTTTGCACAATGCATGGCACATTATAAACTTCAGTAGATGCATTTATAGTCTTTGTGTGTGTGTGTGTGTGTGTGTGTGTGCACACGCGCGCGTGCACGTGCGCACAGGTGCCCATGCAGTATTGAGGTTAAGTGACTTGCCCAAGGTCACCCAGCTAGGACATATTAAGTATCTGAGGCTGGGTTTGAACTCAAGTTCTGATTTTAGAGCTGGTGCTCTATTCACTATACCATCTAGCTGCTCCAATGTATTTATATTCAATTGATATAAAAACAATTATTAAAACAGTCTAGAAATTTAAAAAAAGGGAAATTTAAATAACTGCAAAAAATATTTAGTACTTATGATTGGGTCAAATCTATATAATAAAAATGCTCATATTGCCTAAATTAATTTATAGATTTAGTGCTATATTAATCAGATTAACAAGACATACTTTATAGACTAAAAAATAATAAAATTCAGTGAGAGGAACAAAAAGTCTGGAATCTTAAAGAAAATCATGAAAAAAATAAAAGGGACATATCCAGAACCCAAACTATATTATAAATTATTAATTTAGCATTAAAACTGTTTGACATTTAAAAAATGTAATAGTGGAACAGATTAGATAAAGAAAAAGCTAGAAACAATTTAAAACAGTAACCTATTGAATGATATATCCATGAAAATAAATTACTAGGGAAAAAGCTCATCATTGACAAGAACTTCTAGGAAAACTGGAAAGCAATTTGGCAAAATCTCAGTTTAGATCAGTCTCTTCCAACATTTATCACAAGAAGTCCTACCTAAATGAAAGATTAAGGAATTGGAGATAATAGTGAAGATGAAGAATAGAGTTTGAGGATACAAGGGAGACTTGGAATGATTAACAAGTGTAATTAGATAAGGAAATTTCAGAGTTCATGAATATCAAAATGGAACTTGGAAGTAGATGCCATATCTATGTGGACTTTGTACTGTGTCTTTCTGAGACTGCTTCAGATATTTGCTAGCGATGTGATACTGGGCAAGTAATTTAACCTCCTTCACCCTCAGTTGTAAAATGAAGATTAAAAAAAAGAAAAGCATTTCATAGAGTTATTTGAAGGACCAAACTGGATTTTTATATGGATATATGTCTATATTTATATGCATATATACATAAATATCTATATTTACATATGACATATTTTACAAACCTTTAAACACTATATTAACACTATTAACTCCTATCACTGTTATTATTACCATTATTGCCTGGTTGCTTTGAATTGGGAAATGGCTTTTAGTCTTATATATTTGTATTAGTTCCCTATATACCTTGAATATCAGATATTGGACTGCATTGCCTCTGAGGTCCCTTCCAGTTCTTAATCTATGATTCTATGACCTTATGAATGAGAATCACTATTTTTGATGATTACAAAATATGTTATACATATGAGTTATTAACAATCAAACCTTTTTAAAAAACAGCACATAACCTCTGGCATGGTTAGTGGGACATGTCAGTCATTTATATCAGTAGTGTCAAACTCAAATAAAAGGAGTCCACTAAATCATACATAAATATGAGCCTGTGAGCTTATATTGACTTAAATTAGTATATATGAAAAAATTATGTATGTTTTATCATATTCTTATTTATTTTGTTATATATGTTCCAATTGCATTTTAATGTGGTTCTGGCCACATTGAGGAATATTGTGATTGAAAAGAAGCTAGCAGGCTTAATGTTTGACATCTCTGATTTACAGCACAGTATGAATTGATCTAATAAGCTTCCTTTTCCCCTAATACTTGAGATAGATGAAATTGAAGGAATGAAAGCTTGAGGACTGAAATAAATAATTAATGTTAGTAATATTGTTATGACTTTAGATGGTCTGATGAACTCTAAATAGGTATTTACAAATGATGGTTGAAGGCTGCACAAAGATGCTGAGGTACAAGTATACCAGGTGGTGGAAGAGAGGAAATATGGGACTATAACAATAAATCAATCAATAAGCATTTATTAAACATCTACTATGTATCAGGCATTATGAATTTTTGGCGTTACAAAAAGAGGTACAAGACAATTCCTGCCTTCGAGGAGCTTATTTGTATTTGTATCTTACTGAGTTAACATATGATGTTATTGGTATAGGGAGATGTTGGAAAGGAACTTCTAATAATGTAAATTGGCACCTCCTCTATAATTTAAGAGTGTTAGGAAGTCACCTGAGGTATTCAAAGCTTAAGCAACTTGGTTAAGGTTATCCTCAGTTATGTGTCAAAGAAGGGAGGTTGAGCCCTTTTCCTATTTTGGAGGCCAGTTCTTTATCTAGTTTACTATACTGTTTATTTGTACCTATTTTGAAATTTTCCATAGGACAAAATTTTTTTTCAAGATAGAGAAAAGATATTATATTTTCTTGTACTATGCAGCCCTCTCTTCCAAAGATCCAGAATTCAGGCTATCAGAATTCATAATGGTCACAGTTAGAGTCAATCACTGTATGCCAGTTGTTTTGAGGAAACATCCTGTAATATTCTTTCTAAAATGTAATATTCTCTGTTTAAGTTTTGTTGGGGTCTCTGGAGGCAGCCTTCATTTCAGTTCAGTAATCACCACAAGTGTGGCTAGGGGTTAAAGTCCAAATCCTTTACTGTCTCCTTCAAAGTCTTGTCTGCTTCACTTGGGGCTTGGCTAGTTTTTCTTGAGGTCTTCTGGATCTTGATTTTAGTGGAGAAGTGGAGAAGAACCTGCCACCACTTCTCTGCCTTCCCTAGTTCTGATTCTGGCTGAGTTTGTCCAAGCTTATACGGTCTCTTATTGAAGGTGTGACTCTTGTAGAATTATAGTAAGTACTAAGTACATGTACTGAACTAGAGAACTGTTAAGCACCATGCTAAATAACCATTGTCTCTATCAATTCCACTGACTTAGCAACTTGTTTCAAATTCTGGCCCATAACAACATTCTTTCTCTAATACAGGTTTATATCATTAACAAGTTAATGATTTTTGGAAGTGTTTCTCTTCCCCTCTGTTCTAAAGAGGGGAGAGGAGAAAAATGGATTTCTAACAACCAGTGTGAACTCAGAATGGATTTTCTCATAAGAATACATTTAAATAGTAGTTTTTATAGTTGAAACAAAATTATTAATAATGTACTGCACTGTGTGATGATTAAATAGCTTTTTGTGGGGAAGCTTGAAAATGTTATCTATAAGATTGTTTATACAGGAAATTGCCTCTTGAGTTCCAGACCATCAATACACAATGAAATATTACCCATTCATAAGTTGGAGACTTCCTGTACTTCATAAAGTTACTTCCCAGTTCCTAGGAAACAAACTTTAATTTGCATTCACAGACACTCTGTGTTCCAGTTTGAGGACTCAGGACAAAAATCACAAAACTAAAATTATTAATGGAGGCTCAAGTATTCTGTATCAGGTAGGACATGGACAAAAGCAACATAGATATAGATGTGGTGCTTAGATATTTGGCCTCAAATGGATAAAAATCCAAGTTCAAATCCTTATGCTGACAAAAACTGGGTTTGTGAGCTTGGGCAAGTAAGTCATCAATGCCTCTCAATACCTTCAGCATTGCTCCAAACTTCAGAGAATGTGCTGACTTACTACATTACTGGTCATTACTCTTCATCTGGATGTTTCCAATATCAGTGAAATTATAAATCTAATCCTTAACTTATAGAAAGTGGATGTCTGAGCAATCATCAATTATCACTCCTTAATTCCCATCCAACCACACACCATTTTGCTATACTTCTCAGTCACCGATTCGTGATAACTTTGCAATTTCCAAGATTAAATCTAAGAACTTCAGAAAGTTTTCAAAATTAATTTTTAAAAATTAAATTACCCATTTGGATTCTCTGTAGTAATTTACAGATTGAATAAACAACTCCCTCCATCCCTATCCCCATGCACATTTGTTCCTTCCCCACCCACTCCCACTCCTCTGTAAATACTTAGATTGTTTCTTTCCCATAGTTTCCCTCTATTCCTGATTACCCCAGCTGTTCCAAGTATATATTTCATCTTAAACTGTGTTACAAGGCTATAGAATTCAGTGCCAAAGTTTTCCTGAATTTATTTTTTCTTTTATCAAAGTGCATTCCAAAAATGTCAAGTCACTGATATGCTGTTTCCAGCAAATATGGGTAGAACTGAGGGACCTAAACTTCATTTTTTTAAAGTTGTTCAAAACCAGTGGGCATCTAGGAAGTACACTGAATTCAATACTGTAACTGCTATCAAAAAAATTAATTAAATTGCTGTGAGTGGGGCAGCTAGGTGGTAAAGTGGATAGAACACCAGCCCTGAAATCAGGAGGGCTTGAGTTCAAATCTGACCTCAGACACTTACCACACTTCCTAGCTATGTGACCCTAGGCAAGTCATTTAACCTTAATTGCCCCAGCCAAAAAAAAAAAAAAATTGCTGCAAAAATCTATAGAAGAAGTAAGGAGAGCTTGGATTAACTGATTAACTTTGTGCATGGAGAAAAGCTGTGTTACTTTTATGACTTGGGGCAAGTCACTTCAAGCCTTTTGGCTTCAATTTCTTTTTCAGTTAAAATGAAGAGCTGAAATCTGATTATCTTTGAGATCCTTTCCAGTGATTCAGTGAAGGAGATTGAGTTGGAGTTGAGCTAGAGGCAGAAGCTGGAAGAGCCAAAAGACAAGTTGCAAGAGCTCTTGGAACCAAGGAGGGAGAATGGCCTCTAAGAAAGCTAATTGAGCCCAAGGAAAGACAAAACTTGGAAGGAGAAAATAAACATTTGGATTTTATATTCTGAGGTGATTATTACTCTGAACCGAAACTAAAGCTGCCTCCAGAAAATGTCCCCAAGAAACCTGCTCCCAGAGAACCATTATTTTAAAGAAGAAAACACCACATTTTGGCACCTGAACATGGGACTGACAGGACCCTGATTCCAGTGGAAAAACTCTGATCCTGATCTCAGTAGAA
Source organism: Antechinus flavipes (assembly GCF_016432865.1). NCBI lineage: Eukaryota > Metazoa > Chordata > Mammalia > Dasyuromorphia > Dasyuridae > Antechinus > Antechinus flavipes. The sequence goes on from NC_067401.1 coordinate 219,888,020, forward strand.
AAGCTCTAATCCTGAATCTGATCCTGATATATAATGCTTATTCTCTAACCCTGTACAAGTGTGTATCAGTTTACACTAAGCTGATATACGAAAGGCTGGTTTTACAAAACAGGCAAATTAAGAAGTCTTTTTTAATAGAATAATTTACCATGTTTCCTTCTAAATATCAGTCTCTTACACACACATACACACACATAAATATATAATTTTTTTCATTTTTCCAGACTTTGCCATATTATCTTCATCTACCTATCACCCCCAATCTATTTTCTAGCAAAATCAACATATCTGTTATATGTGTGATATTGCATCTCCTATCTCTGTGACTTTGTACAGTCTGTCCCCTCATGCCTTCTTTTGTCTCTTGGAACCTCTAGATCCCTTCAAGACTAAACTCAAAAAATTTAAACTGTGTATCTTTTTATATGGGAAGATAATATATGTTATCTTCTAGGAACTTTATCATTATTCAGGAAGTTGGAAGGGAGTCTACATAGAAAGAGGGTACAGAGGTGAGTTGATTGTGTTGCAAAAATGTAAATGAAAAATGACGGGTAGGTAAAAAATAGGGACAACTTCAGAGAAGGTGGAAGAGAGAAGAAGGAGTAAAATTATCTTACATAAAAGTAGTATACAAGGAAGCGCTTTTTCAATGTAGGGGAAAATTGGGGGGGGGGGGAACACTTGATCTTTCTACCTAAATTGGTTCAAAGAAAGAAAACACACACACACACACACACACACACACACACACACACACATCTCACTTGCATAGTCAGTGTTTAATTAAAAAACTATCTATAGGGAAGTAGGAGAAGGGGATAAGAGAAAAAGATGGGTAGTGCTATAAAAGGGAAGAAAGATAAAAGAAGGTAGTGGTCAGAAGCAAAACAGACTTTAGATGAAGGACAGGATAAAAAGAAAGAAGGATAAGCAGAAGAAAGTAAAATAATGGGAAATGAACAGTTAGTAATCATAACTGTGAATGTGAATGGGATGAACTCACCTGTAAAATGGAAGCAACTAGCAGAATAGATTAGAAACCAGAAATCCAATAATATATTTGTTAACCAGAAGCACATTTGAAATAGAGAAATACGCAGAAAGTTAAAATAAGATACTGAATGGAATATATTATGCTTTAACTTAAGTAAAAAAGGAAGGAGTAGAAATAATGATTTCAGATAAAGCAAAAGCAAAAATAGACCCAGTTAAAAGGGATAATCAGGGAAATTACATTGTGCTAAAAGGAACTTTAGACAATGAAGTAATATCAGTACTAAACATATATGCACCAAATGGACATAAAAAAATTCGCAACCAAATACAGAAAAGTATTAAATGCACCCTTTTCCATACTATAATGTAATAAAAATTACATCTACTGAAGAGACATAAAAGCAAAGAGTAAAAGCTAATTGGAAACAAAACTAAACTATGCTAATTTTAAAGAATAAGTAGGTCAAAGAACAAATCATAGAAAAAATAATTATCTTGAAGAGAATAACAACAATGAGACAACATCTCAAAATTTGGGTGCAGCTAATGCAGTATTTGTGGGAAATTTTACATCTCTAAATATGTGCACCAATAAAAAGGAGAAAAAACAGATCAATGAATTAGGCATGCAACTAAAATACTGAAAAAGAACAAATTAAAAATCCCCAATAGACATAAAATTGAACATCCTGAAAATAAAAGGAAAAATTAATAAAATTGAAAGTAAAAATACTATTGAACTAATAAATAAAATTAGAAGATGGTTTTATAAAAAAATAACCAATTGTTTAATTTGATTAAAAACCCAAATTACTATTATCAAAAAATGAAAAGGGTGATTATTAAAGTTACCAATATGTCATCAATAAAGATGAAATTAAAGCAATTATTAGGAGTTATTTTGCCCAAATATATACCAATAAAGCTAACAATCTAAGAGAAATGGATAATCACAAAAATACAAACTGCTCAGATTAACAAAAAAGGAAATAGAATATTTAAATAACCCTATCTTAGAAAAAAAAATGGACAAGTCATTCAAATGAGCTTTCTAAGGAAAAAAATTCATAGGACCTGATGGATTCACAAATGAATTCTATCAAACAATTAAGGAATAATTAATCACAATACTATGTAAACTATTTTAAAAAATAAAGAAGGAATCTTACCAAATTCCTTTTATGACAGAAATATGATGCTGAAATATAAACCTGGAAGAGCAAAAACAGTGAAAGAAAACTATAGACCAATTTTCCTAATGAATATTGATGCAAATTTTTAAAATAAAATACCTGTAAGAGGATTATAGCTACATATCACAGAGATAATACACTATGATCAGATAGGATTCCTACAAGATGTGTAGGCAGGGCTCATTCAATATTGGGAAAACTATCAGCATGATTAAACAAACATATCAATAACAATAATAATAAAGATCATATGATTATATGCAGAAAAAGATGCAGAAAAAGTCTTTGACAAAATATAATTCCCATTTAAAAAAAAACAATGAGGAAACATAATAATCAATGGAATTTTTTTTTTTAATGATAAGTATCTAAAACCAAGAGCAAGCAATGCTTTATTGGGGACAAGCTTGAAGCCTTCCAAATAAGATCAAGAATAAAGTAAGAATGTCCATTATCACCACTGTTATTTGATAACATACTAGAAACACTAGCTATACCAATAAGATAAGAAAAAGAAGTTGAAGGAAATAAAATAGGGAATGAAGAAAGAAAACTATCATTCTTTGTGAATGATATAATATGATGTAGGATTCCAGAGAATCCTAGAGAATCCACTTTAAAAGGTAGTTGAAATAATCAAGAAGTTCAGCAAAGCTGCGGGATATAAATCACATCAGCATTTTTATATATTATCAATGAAGTCCAGCAACAAGAGATAAAAGAAAAAATTCACTTAAAAAAACTGCAAACAATGTAAAATACTTAGGAGTCTACCTGCTAAGACAAACCAAGGGATTATATGAACATAATGAACTCTTTTCACACAAATCAAGACAGATTTAAACAACTGGGAAATTATCAATTGCTCATGGAGAGGGCCTTGCCAATATAATAAAAATGATAATTTTATCCAATTTATTTATTCAGTGCCTTAGCTATTAAATTACCAAAGAATCATTTTATAGAGCTAGGAAAAAAAAAAAAGTAACAAAATTCATCTGGAAGAACAAATGGCCAAGAATATCAAGGGAATCCATGAAAAAGAAAATGTGAAGAAAGGTAGCCTAATTATTGGAGATTTCAAAGTGGTGATCATCAAAACAATCTGGGACTGGCTAAGAGAGTGGTGAATCTGTTGGATAGATTAGATACACAATACTCCATAGTACATCACATAGTAATCTAATGTTTCACAAATTCAAAGATCCAAGCTTTTGGGGTAAGAACTTATCACTTAACCAAAAAATGCTGGGAAAACTGGAAAGCAGAAATTAGGTAATCACCAGCATCTCATACTCTAAAGCAAGATAAGGTCAAAATGGATAAAGATTTAAAAATAAAGGGTTATGCCATAAATAAATTAGAAGAGCATGAGAAAAAAAATTATGAGAACTATGGATAAGATGACCAAACAAGAGATAGAGAGGATTATGAAAAGTGAAATAGATCATTTTGATTATATGAAATTTAAAAAGTTTTTGAACAAACCAAACTATGCCCTCCAAATTAGAAAGAAAACAGGAAACTGGGGGGAAAATAACAGCATTTTCTGATAAACATCTCATTTTTCAAATATATATGGAACTGAACCACATTTATAAAAATACAGTCATTCTCTAGTTGATGAGTAGTCAGAAGATATCAACTGGCAGCTTTCTGAAGAAAAACTCAAAGTTATCGACAGTCACAGAAAAAATCCTCTAAATCCCTACTGATTAGCTAATGCAAATTAAAACAATTTTGATGCCACTTTACACCTATCAGATTGACTAACATGGTAGAAAAGAAAAATGACAAATACTGGTGAGGGATTGGAAAGAGTGGGACATTGATTCAATGGTTGGAGTTGTAAACCAGTCCATTCTGGAGAACAATTTGGAAGTATATCCAAAGGGTTATAAAATTGTGCATATTCTTTGACCCAGCAATACTACCACTAGGCCTATATTTCAAAGATATCAAAGAAAAGGGGATCTGGAGAACAATTTGGAACTATGTCCAAAGGGCTATAAAATTGTGCATATTCTTTGACCCAGCAATACTATCACTAGGTCTATATTTCAAAGAGATCAAAGAAAAGGGGAAATGACCAATTTGTACAAAAAACATTTTTTAACAGGCTTTTATTGTTGTAAAGAACTGGAAATTGAGGAGATCCTTCAACTGGAGAATGGTTGAACGAGTTGTGGAAGACTTAGCTACTTTGCTAAAGACCACAATCCAAGATAGCTCCAGAGGAAAGAGAACTGATAAATTTTGAGTTCAGATTGAAGCATACATTTTTTTCTTTATGTATCTAATTTTTATGCAATATTTTTGAAGGAAAATATGATTAGCACTGATGTTTTTCTCAATGTTAATAATTTACATTGTATTCAAAATTTCATCAATTTAAAAAATAGTAATCTACTCAACAAAGTAATAAGTAACTGATTCTGAACAGTGCAAACAATGAATTCCCTGAAGTAATTCATTATTTGAATTTGCACTGAAGTTTCACAATGTAGTTAATTTTCACTGTGCTATATTTTAAATAATTATAACTTTGAATAACATGAATTCAAATATCTGTCCATTTCAGGAGAGTCAACATTCACACTAATCAGGATCCAGCTATAATGAAAAAGACTTTGGAATCAGGAAGCCTAAATTTCAATCCTAATCTGACCTTTGACAAAAGTCATTTAAGTTTTCTGGGCCTCATTTTTCTCCTCAATAAAATAAAGACATTAAGCAAACTTAAAAAAAGAAACAAACAACTATTTTTATTGTCTTATTTTACAGCTTGGCTAATATAGAAATGTTTGGCATAATTTCATATGTATAATCAAAATCAAAATGCTTGCCTTCTCAAGGAGGAAGGGGGGAGAGAAAGAGAGAGAAAGAGAGAGAGAGAGAGAGAGAGAGAGAGAGAGACAGAGAGAGAGAGAAAGAGAGAGAGACAGAGAGAGACAGAGACAGACAGAGACAGAGAGAGAGACAGAGACAGAGACAGAGACAGAGATAGAGACAGAGAGACAGAGAGAGAGGGAGAGAGAGAGTGAGTATATGGAACTCAAAATTTAAAAAAGAAAAAGACTACTAAAAATTATTTTCCTCACAATTAGAAAGTATTTAATGAAATAAAAATTTTACTAGGAAATATTTTTAAAAATAAATAAAAATACAAAAAAAATAAACCCTTAAATGCTTAAATATATTGAACAATCTATACTATCAGACTTTCAAGCAAACAGAAAATCCTAGTGCTATAAAGAGAACTTTCTTTCTTTTTTTTTTTTTAAATAACTTTTTATTGATAGAACGCATGCCAGGGTAATTTTTTACAGCATTATCCCTTGCATTCACTTCTGTTCCGATTTTTCCCCTCCCTCCCTCCACCCCTTCCCCCAAATGGCAAGAGTCTTTTACATGTTGAATGGGTTGCAGTATATCCTAGATACAATATATTTGTGCAGAACTGAACAGTTTCAAACAGGGAGAATTGAATTCAGAAGGTATAAATAACCCGGGAAGAAAAACAAAAATGCAAGCAGTTTATATTCATTTCCCAGTGTTCTTTCTCTGGGTGTAGCTGCTTCTGTCCATCTTTGATCAATTAAGGCTCTCTTTATCGAAGAGGTCCACTTCCATCAGAATACATCCTCAAACAGTATCGTTGTTGAGGTATATAATGATCTCCTGGTTCTGCTCATTTCACTCAGCATCAGTTCATGTAAGTCTCGCCAGTCCTCTCTGTGTTCATCCTGTTGGTCATTCCTTACAGAACAATAATATTCCATAACATTCATATACCACAATTTACTCAACCATTCTCCAATTGATGGACATCCTTTCATTTTCCAGCTTCTAGCCACTACAAACAGGGCTGCCACAAACATTTTGGCACATACAGGTCCCTTTCCTTTCTTTAGTATCTCTTTGGGGTATAAGCCCAGTAGAAACACTGCTGGATCAAAGGGTATGCACAGTTTGATAACTTTTTGAGCATAGTTCCAAATTGGTCTCCAGAATGGCTGGATGTGTTCACAATTCCACCAACAATGTATCAGTGTCCCCGTTTTCCCACATCCCCTCCAACATTCCCCATTATCTTTCCCTGTCATTCTAGCCAATCTGACAGGTGTGTAGCGGTATCTCAGAGTTGTCTTAATTTGCATTTCTCTGATTAATAATGATTTGGAGCATATTTTCATATGTCTATAAATAGTTTCAATTTCTTCATCTGAGAATTGTCTGTTCATATCCTTTGACCATTTATCAATTGGAGAATGGTTTGATTTCTTATAGATAAGAGTCAATTCTCTATATATTTTGGAAATGAGGCCTTTATCAGAACCTTTGATTGTAAAAATGTTTTCCCAGTTTATTGTTTCCCTTCTAATCTTGTTTGCATTTGTTTTGTTTGTACAAAAACTTTTCAATTTGATATAATCAAAATTTTCTATGTTGTGGTCAATAGTGATCTCTAGTTCTTCTTTGGTCATAAATTCCTCCCTCTTCCACAGGTCTGAGAGGTAAACCATCCTATGCTCTTCCAATTTATTTATCATCTCATTCTTTATGCCTAGATCATGAACCCATTTTGACCTTATCTTGGTGTAAAGAGAACTTTCTAAGAAATTATTGAAATGTTGCTTTGCTTGCTGGAATACAGAGCTGAGCAGGCTCTTTTCAAGCCAAAAAGTCTGAAAAGAAGTTTCCTGAGCTGAATAAATTGAATAAAGTCCAGAGAAACAAAGATCAGATCAAGAAAAACACAGGCTGGCATCCTCTAGAGGAATCTCAGGATTCCTCATTGGCTAAGGAAAGGTATCACCAAGGCCCTTCTTTCCTTGTTGGGAGGGAAAAAAGGAGAATTTCTATTGTTTTTGGAGATTAGCCTGTTCAAAAAACTCAGAGATCTCCATACACAGCTGTGGTAACCCACAATATTTGGGACATGTGACAGTTCAGTGGCTTGGGTTCCTATTATCACTGACACCTTCCTCTTTTAGACAGACGCCTAATGACTGGGCAGGCTAAGTGAAAGCCCGGTTCCCTGCTGGTTGGTACAATCAGCCTGGTGTTCTAAGATAGGCGAAGGAGTAGAGAGGGGGTTCCCAGATATGTGGAGAGCCCCTGCTTGACTCTGCAGGGGGGGAAACTAAAAGATCTAATAAGAAGTAAAGAGTTTCCTTAAGTTGGCAATAATAATGGCCTGAATGCTTAGACAGTTGAATCTGATATCCCCTTTTTGTCAGTCTTCTTTGCTTCCCACATAGTGACACTTTAAAATTAACGAAAAATGCTGGGATAGTGTCTAAGTCAGCTATATAAGCCTATTTTTATATATTAAAAATTCAGAATTGAACCTAATTTCCCTGAATGGTTTCTCCCCAAAGGTCCCTCCAGGAAGCAAATCCCAGATCTAAGTAAAGAAACAATTATCAGTGGGCTGAGTTGATTCCAGGACAGATTTCTTTTTTAAATAGTGACCATCAATAGACCTATCATTATCTTAGGGCCAGAGATGATATTATCTCAAAGTCAAGAAGTTTCCCAGGAGATGAAGATAAGAAGGAGCCTCTCTGCCCATGAAAGTGGTAGGATAGAAAGTTATAGATTTCCTCTTGTAAATGGAAAGAATTCAACTTCCTTTGCCTGCAATGTAAATGGCTGCCTATAAATATAGATCATCTCAGCTGGGGTTTCTTTCTTCCTTTCTCCCTCCTACCTTAATGCTGCTCATTAGTCTGATAGCAGCTGCTGTAGCAACAGGGTTCAGGGGAAGTCCCAGTGCCCTTTAGCTATAGCAGCTGAGATCCACCCTTGTGGGGTTCAGCTGTTGGCACACCTGGAGTATAAAATATATTCTAACTTTGAAAAAAGTTATGCTTCCAACCTTTTCCCAACCTTCCTAAGCAAAGTTATTTTTCCCAACTGAGATGGTCAAATCAATTATGGTTTTGTTGACATATTTTATAGTCTTTCTTGTTTTAACAATATTTAACATTTATAAAGTTTTAGAGTTCAAAAAGAGCTTTACAACTCATCTCATTTAAGTACCTCATTAAACTTATGAATTAGATAATAGGATTATCATTATCCCCATTATACATATGAGGAAACTGAGGTTTGGGGAAAATTAATTGATTTGCCCATGGCTACCCAGCTAATATATGTCAAGGGTAGGATTTGAATCCAAGACTTCCTGACTTCACATTCAAGTTTATATTCACTGTACTGGCCTGCTTCTCCTCAGCTGTACATTTTTCCTTTCCTTCAGAGATCCAGTTATAAAACATTTATCAGCACTCTTCTAGGTGTAACTTTGACCATGAGTATAATTGAATAACTTGACCTCATGGATTTGTGACATCCTTCCATTTGTTAGTTCTGGTCATGTGACATTTCTTATATATTCTATGGCCACATGTTATCTGTGTGAGTGTTTTCTACACTGGTGGCATGATAACATATAAGATAACATATCTCATGTATGCAGGAGAAAGATGATTGTGTCAACTTCATTTAATATGCTATTTGATTAAAGTGTTTACTTTGAATTAATGTGTCTATTATCTGGTTCAACAGGGACGCAGTTCTGAGTGGGCACTAGCCTGCAGAGTTTCTGCAACATGGGTTAGCTTTTGGGAGAGATCCATGTGTGGAAGAATATTTCAAGTGCTATAATAATAATAAACATAAATTATAATAATGAAGTTGTAATAAATGTAACAAAATGTAATTTTAATAACTGTAATAAGTTGTAAATAAATAATTATAATGGATTTAATAAATTATGTTCATATAGCATTTTGAAGTTTATAATGAACTTTTCTCAAAACAACCATATTATTAATAAGGAAATTGAGGCTTAGAGAGATTTAGTGACTTGATCAGCATTACACAACTTTGGAAAACTCTACCCTCAGTTTTGATACCATGATTTGTAGTCATATAACATCACAAGTAGAATATTAGCATTTAAAAGTTATGTAGAGATGCTTGAAATCATTGAAATCCCAAATTTAATCCCTCCATTCTGCTATTTTCTGACTATTCAGTTCTGGTCATTCATCTTTAGTATGTATCCAAGATATGTATAGTGTGTGTGTGTATGCATATGTATCATGCTATGTTCATTTTTTTTCTATTTTTTTCTCTTGTGGTTTTTCCCTTTTGTTCTGATTTTTTTTTTTCATTTAAAAGTGTATTTAAAAAGTTAATGTACATATAACCAGAAAAAAATAAAAAAAAATTTTAAAAAGTAATTTTCCTTCAGCATAGACTTGATCATGCCATTCATATCTACAATAAACTCCAATTTCCTAAAAAAAAAAAAAAAAAAAAAAAAAAAAAAAAGTTTGTATGTGTGTGTAGTCATTCCCAGCAGCATTTCATAGACTATAGGCATTCTTTTGGTTTTCCTTCTACCAGCCTCCTGATTCTCAGTCTCCTTGGATCTTCATCAACGAAATACCTACTAATTGGATATACCTTAAGACTCTGTACAAGCCCCTTCTTTTATCTTTCAATACTTTCTCTCCTGATGATCTCATCATTTCCCAGGGGTTCAATTATCATCAGTAAACAGATATTTCCTTGATTCATATATCTAATCCTAGTCTCTCTTCCAAGACCCAGACCTCATCACCAACTGCCTTTGGGACATTGGGACATCAATTTCCTAGATGCTTCTCAAACTCAATATATCCAAAATAGAATTTGTTTTTCCCCTCACCTCACCAACTTCACTCTTTTACACTTTCCTTTTTCAGATAAAGGTACCACCATTCTTCCATTTTCACAAGCTATCTTTCACCAAAAATACTCAATTGCCCAATTTTTTCATTCCTATGTCCACAAAATCTCTTGAATATGTACCCTACTCTATTTCATGAAACCACTATAATACCACTATAATAATCCAGATCGTTATCACCACTTACTTAGATTATTGGAGTAGCCTCTCATTGTATTCCTTGCTTCAAGTCTCTCTCCTCTCCAATACATCTTTCATATAACTGCTAAACTGATTCTTACAAAGCACAGGTATAATTGTCATCTCAGTAAACTCCACTGACTGCCTGTGATTCTCTAGAATCATGTATAAACTCCTCCCTTTGGTATTTGAAACTCTTCCCATTTAGCTCCTTCTTATCTGTCTATTCTTAAACATTACTTCCCTTTATAAACTCTATTTTAAACATCATTGTTGTGGAGTTATTTCAATTCTGACTCTTTAAGGTTTTCTTGGTAAAGAGACCAGAATGGTTTGATATTTCCTTCTCCAGCTCTTTTTTACAGATAAAGAAACTGAAGCCAATAGTTAAGAGACTTACCAAGTCACACAACTTGTATCTAAAAGCAGATTTTAACTCAAGAAGATGAAGCTTTCTGTCTCCAGGCTCAGTCTTCTATCCACTGTGCCCCCTAATGGTAGATGCACTGAACCAAATGCTATTTTTCATACATAGTTTTTCAACTCTCATCTGCATACCTTTGTATTGTTGACACCTGAGCTTAGAATGCCCTTACTCATCTCTGCTTCTAAAAATTCCTGATTTTCTTCAAAACTCAGCTTCAATGCCCTTTTATGATTCTTTGGCTGCTAGTATCTTCTTAGAAAGCACTTGTATCCATGGATCTATGTATGTATTTTGTTTATGTGTATATATGCATATTTCTGGCTTATAGTAAGTACGTTATTATATTTGTTGATTAAGTGATTCATCTACTTCATTTAACTTGTGTGGATTGCAAAGTGAAAATTTTGAGCGACAGTTCTCATTTAGAAAGCTTTGAAATGTTCTTGGGTTTGATGAAATCAGCATATAATCATCCACATACAAGAGCAATTTGTCAATACTGCATCAAACAATTTCCATAACAATCATAACTTTTAAAGTGTTTCACACACATATATTTTGTATATGTCTTTCTGTTGTATGATTTTCCAGACCTGTTCTTATATGTTCTCCTTTACACTGTGATTACTTGTATCAACATCACATCTCTCTTACTAAATTAAAAGTTCTGTAAAAATTAGAAAATAATTTTACATCTTTTCTTCAAAATCTAGCACAGTGTTCTATAAAGAGTAATTACTTAGTAAATATAATGGGTTAAATAAAATTGGCTATCATAAAAAAGAGTAGTTAATGGCATTAATACTAAACACTTTTGTGCTCCTCATAATTTAGTTGAATATTTAAGATAGAGCAATAATTTATGGGATATTGTTTGGAAATTGTTCCAGAATGTAAGTTAAGTCCATTGATAGGTATCAACTTATATAATTGCCTATATATCCATATAAATAATTTTTATTTTCTGTTTTGTTGATGCACTCATTTTCTTGTTCTAGGAAGCCCTGAAGAATAAAGTGTTATAGTTTTACATAAAAAGATTTATCTAGTAGATTATGGCCACTTACTTACTTTTTCTATGAAAAGCCATCATAATAAATGTTTGATGAATTAAAACCAGAGAAAGAAAAATATTCTTTAGAGACACTAACCTTGCAAAACTGAAAAAAGATTGTGTTCTGAGACAAGTTATTATCTTGGTCATTTCTGTTTTCACTTTGTGTTTATGATTTACATTTATCTTCTATGCTGCAGTATTTTTATAGGATAGTAAGATCTAGAAAGAAAGCTTTGATCTCACCTATTAGAAATTCCCAGTCTGGGAGATATGGAGATCAACATTCAGAAAGGTAAATCTTTATAAAGCATTTTACAAATTAAAATATCACTATATAAATGTTCTTTTCTATTTCTATTCTTGCTTTGCAAATTAGAGTCTCAGAGTTGCTTAAGTACACTGAGAAGTTAAACAACATTCCTGGAGTCTCATAGCCAGTAGGTTTTGGAAGGACAGTCTTCCTGACTCCAAAACTGGTTTTTAAAAATGTGTGCTGGTCTTATCTTTTCTCTTCTATTGTAAGCTCCCTGAAGTTAGAACTATATCTTTCATATGCCATTTGTATTTCCTGTGCTAGATATATAGTGAGTGTTCAAGAGATATCATTTAATATTGAATGTGAATATGTTAAGTGCTTATTATTTGTAAGGTTAGGTCTTGAGAATACAAAACTATACAAAGCATAGTCCTAAGTATAATGGCAAAATATACTTGAGGCAAGGATTCTTACACCCCTTTGTGGGTGGAGGGAGGAGGAAGGGGAAGGGCAGTGACAAAAATCAGCACTGCCCATGTAGCAGCTTTGTCTACCCCCTATGACTCAGTTACAAAAGGCACTAGTTAAAGCTAAAAAAGAAGGAAAGGATATATCTGATTTAAGAATAAAAGCATACCCTGTGATTGAAGAATTTGATTCTTCAGGTCAAGCCAGGAGAAGATACACTCCTTTTGAGCTGGAAATTATCAAAGATCTGAAAAAGGGTTGTACTCTTTATGGGACTACATCATCTTATATCAAGATGGTATTAGAGAATTTAGCTTTTGAAATTTTAACCCCTATAGCAAGGGAATCTATAGCAAGGACATGTTTAGAATGTGTACAAAACTTGTTGTGGCTTTCGGAGTATAGTGAACTATGTAGAATACAAGACCAAGAAATAGACAAACTGGAGTTAATATACCAATCACCTTTGATCAACTAGCAGGTATAGGTCATTATGCAGACATTTTAGTGCAGATTAATTACTCTTTGATAGCATATGAGGAAATTGCTGCTGCTGCTATCAAAGCATGGGGCTCCCTCCCAGGAAAAAAAAATAGAGGGGAAGCCTGCATGAAAATAGAACAAGGTCCAAATGAACCCTTTGCTGATTCTGTGGGACATCTGCAAACAGCTGTCATACAAACTATTGGTGAAAATGCAGCAACAGGAATAATGATAAAACAACTTGCTAGAGAAAATGCTAATGAGGTCTGTAGAAGAATTATACTAGGACTACACAAAGATGCTCCTTTAGAGGAGATCATAAAGTGCTGTGCCATAGTGGGCACAGATGCCTTTTATACCCAGGGCATGATGCAGAACATGGGAAGACAGGGTCCCTTTTGTCAAGGAACTTCCAGAGAGACTCGTCAATGCTTTCAATGTGGTAAAGTGGGGCATCTGAAAGCTCAATATTGGCAAGATAGAATCAGATAGAATGAGAAGACAGGGTGAGAGAACAAGACCCAAAAACCTATGACCAAAATGCAACAGAGGCTTCCATTGAACATCAGAATGTAGATTGACTCAGGGAGATGGAAAGCAAGGCCCAGCTCTGGAGTCCCAGAAAAAAACACTTGGGGCATGATGACAGCTGATGTTACACCCAGAGAGTCTTTAGAAGTTCAATACTCCAACATGATCAATCAGCCAAAAAGCAATCTGATGAAAGAAAGGGATTACAAATGGGGAGAATACAAATAGGGGGGTTTTATAACCCAACAGAAGGGCAATGTCCAGTGTGAGCAACTCCAATATAATCACCAGATGATGTGGAGAGATCCAGAAAGTGGTGAATGGAAGGGACCAGATAGGTTAACTGCTTGGGGGAGAGAATTTGCTTGTATCTCTACAGATTGAGAAGGAATCAGATGGGTGCCAACAAGCTGTATTCATCTTATCCATCAGAGAGAGAAAAAGAGAAAAACCTCAAAACAAAGGAGAAAACTCAAGAAACGTCGGGCAGTTCCATCTCTGACTACATGTGCCACTGAAAAAGCATGATTGTTAACCCAAACTGAATGGCAATTGACTCATGAACAAGAAAAATTATTGATAAGACTGTTAAAGAACTTCAAAACCCACAGGAATAATTGGATTTCCTGAGACATGATAAGATTGTTGCAGGACTTGAAAACCATCAGGAATCATTGGATTCCCTAACATATAATAAGACTGTTGCAAGACTTCAAAACATGCAGGAATCATTGGATTCTCTGACATGTGAAGTGATGGACAATAGATTGGTTTTGGACTATCTCTTGGCTGTGGAAGGAGGTATATGTGTGATTGTTATTTATATACCTTCCTTCTAAGACTTATGGAAATATTTTACAATATCATGTTGATTTATATTGTCTGTTATATCACTGCTTGCATGTATAATTCATGTTTGTTACACCATATTGAGCCTGTGCTGGCTGCAGGGAGAGCCATCACTACTAACCTGCATTATATTACCATGTGCTTGTGTAATACCTCCCATGCTGATGGATTTATGTAAACCTGTTTCAAGTAAGACCCTTCAGAAACCCACTAACAAAATCTGGTTTGACTCCCCATTACCCTTTGGTGTTTTCATCTCCCTGAGATGTCAGGGAGGGTGTGATCACCTCCTTTTTGGAGTTCTCACCTTCCTGACAAGTCAGTGAGGGTGTGACCACCTATGTTCTAAAACAAAAGAAAGCAGGAGATATAATGGGGCAGAACTCTGGAGAAATAAATATACTTGAGGCAAGAATTCTTACAACAAGGTGTTAACTCAGTGGAATTGATAAGACAATGGTTATCTAATTTAGCATGGTGATTAATAGTTCTCTAATTCAGTATGTAATCTTACAACAAATAATGGTTCCCTAGTGACATATTTGATTGGCTTATACTCAGTATGATGAATTGATTTAATTGTAATTGAGTATATAAACTATGGACAAACTCAGCTACAGAAGAGAAGACTTTACCAACCTCATGGTGGCTCTCTTGCCTTCATCACTTCTCCACTAAGACTAAGGACTTGGGCTGGTCCTGCGATGCTCCAGAAAGCTAGTTTGGACACTATATTTTAATCCACCCTAGTGTGGGAGCTCTAGAAACCAATGGTATGTTTTGTCACCCTAACTTGGGGGCTCTAAAAAGCAGAACATTACATTGAGATGTGAAGACTGCTAACTGGCTGACTGGCTGAGACTGCTGATGCAGATGGGAGACTAAAGGAGACAATAAAGACTTTGGACTTTATTCCTGACTATTCTCATGGTGATTATTCTGCTGAGACCAAGGCTGGTCCAAAGGCCCTCCAGAAAGCTAGACAGAACAGTACACCTTAGTGCTTATAATTTAGTAGGAAAAATAGGGCACAAAAAATTAACCATACATCATAACATATACTAGGGATCAAATAAGACAAAAAGGTAATAATTAGTAATTACTGAGTAATCAAAGATGATTGGAGAATCCAGGAAATTTGGAGAGTTTTGAAAATTTCCAGGAGTTTGAGATACCTAGGGGACAACCAGATGTAGAGCTTAGCAGGCAGCTGTCAATGCCAGGACTGGAGTTTAGAAGAGATACTTTCTTGACAAGCAAGATGATTTCAGAAAAATCTGGAAAGAATTTTATGAATTTCTGCAGAGTAAAATGAGCAAATCAGAACAACATTGTACACAGTGACAGCTCTATTATATGATGAATAACTGTGAATGAGTTAGCTATTCTCAGAAGTACATTAATCTAAGATAATCCCAAAGGATTCATATTGAAAAATCCAGAGAAAGAATTAATGGAGTCTGAATGCAGATCAAAGCATACTCTTTTTCACTTTATTTTATTTTATATTGGGCCTCTGTCTTCTTCCATAACATGACTAATCCTTCCATGATTATGCATACAAAAGTTATATCAAATTGCTTGCCATCTCAGAGAGGTGGTAGGGAAAAGGGAAGAAATAAAGGGAAAGAGAGAATTTAAGAAAAATAAATGTTTAAAATTGTTTTACATGTAATTAAGAAAAAATAAAATATTATTAAAAAAAAAAAGAAGAGATAATTTATAAGATTCTATCCAGTTCTAACTTTCTGTGAGATAAAAGAAAGAATAAAGCTGAACATACTAAAGAAGAAGAATAAAGTAGAGAGTCAAAATCAAGAATTAGTCTGGCCTATTAGAAGGTTGCAATGAGCAGCATAACTTGACCAGGTGTGCAAGTGTGCCAATGAAGTTGGAAGCATATTAAAAAAGGTCTTGAATGCCAAGCATAGAATTTTGGGCTTTATCCTATAAACAATGGTGGGTCTTGGAAGTGGGATCAAGGAACTTCCATTATGTGCAAGGTGTTATTTTTAGCAATATTTTTGAGATAATTTCTTATAGCATGAATTAAGTAGCAGGGAAAGAAATTGTAATGACCAAGGGTTGAGATGATCTATAATGAATAAAAAATGTAAAACAAAAGAAGAATAGGTAAGACTTGGTGATAAATGGAAAAGAGACAGAGAAGAATTTGGGTAACTAGTAGGTTTCAGTCCTGAGTGGTAACTATGGACAGAGTTACAGAAGTCAGGAATGGTTTGAGATGAGAGAAGATTATTTCAATTCTGAATGTATCTTAATTGGTTATTGTTAGTAACTTTGTGCCAAGGACAATTGTAGTAAAAAGGTTACATTTTAGAGGGTTATATTTCATATTTCTCACAATTCGAGGCCTACACAGAAATTGAGGAAGATCTTGCCCTGGTCAGCCCAGTAGGATGAAACCAACTCCCAGTCACAAGCACCCTTGCTAACATTGCAAAAGAAAGTTGTTAAAAGTCAGAATGAATCAAAGAGCATTCATACATTTTATAAGTGAGTCAAATTCTTGAAATTTTGCTTTTCTTGGCTTCTGATAAAGCACAATTTTGGTTCTCTAACTTTCTGACAACCCTTTGTTTCATTTATCATTTCCTCTTCTTCTCTTCACTTAAGTAGAATAGCATAATTAGGAATCAGTTGTGGAGATGAAGCTGAGGACAAATTAGAAAGGATCTTGAATGACAAAAATAAGAATTTGCATTTCGTATTTCAGGAGGAGTGGGATGGATGGGAATTAAAATCTTTAGCATAAATGCAAAACTTTTCTCTGAATCATTATGTTTGTCCAATTATGAAAATAGTGTTACTATATAATTCCATTTCAAGGTAAAATTAACTTACTATGCAGAAAGTAGTATAACTCTTGATATGTTTTTAAGTAATGATTCATTAATGTGAATGTAGAATATAATTTTTAACATTCCAAGGGAAAAAATATTTCTCTAGCATCTCTTTTAAATACTTGACTGCAACCTGCAGTAAGATATTTACTTTTTTTTTATTGTTCTTGCTGCTTTTCAAGAAAAAAATGTAATTTTTCAGAAAAAATATAATTTTCATACATACACACAATGTGGAAACTCCCTAAGGCTCCCTTACCTTCCCTTCTCTTCCCATCCTATCCTTTTCTTTCTCTTTTTTTCTCTTCTTACTCTATTTTCTCTTTTTTGGAAAAAGGTCAAGAGATTCTATATATTCTATCTATCTATCTGAGGCCCAATCTGAATCCAGGTCCTCTTAACTTCAGGCCCAATTCTCTATCCACTGTACTGCCAACTGCCCCTCAGTAGTGTCTAAACTGGCACTCCCAACTTTAATATCCTTCCTATAATCTATACTATTGCCATATTATTCATCTGAAAGCATAGTTGTGGTCATGGTGTGTATATTATTCAAAACCCTTCAATATTGCATACTATTGACCTTAAAATCAAATCAAAACATTCCAGAGTAATATTTGAAGTCTTTTTCATGCTTTCCTTATCTTTCCTATCTAGGTTTATCTCCCATAGCTCCCCAAAGGAAACTTTACATTCCAGTCAAACTGGTTTATTTGAGATCTCTCAAACATTCCCTGTGCTTCCTACCTTTGCTAATACTGTGCCATCTGTCTGCAATATCATGTTCCCTCTCATTGTCTGCTCATTCCTACCTTTCTTCTAACTTTGGCTTTAATGTCCTTTCAATTCATGAGGTAAAAGGCAATATGGCATAGAGAAGAGAAATCTGAATTTGGAGTCAAAGGATCTGGCTTCGAAACTTGATTCTGCTAAATGTTACCTATGTGACCTGGGAGAGGTACTTCATTCTCTCTAGACCTTTGCCCCCTCTCATCTGTAAAATAAGGAGGTTAGAATAGATAATCTTTAAGGTTCCTTCAAGTCCTGAATCTATAAACCTTCCCTGATCAATCCCTCTCTCACAAGATACATAATCTTTTCTTGTGAAACATACAGATCTCTTTTGATATTTATCAGTTTCTGTCTTGTATTACAACTATTTGTGTATCTTATCCCTCACACTAGATTTTGGACTATATCTTATTCTTGTTTTTATTCTGCAATCCTGCTTATCGTTGCACCTTGAATTCTGTAGGCACTCAAGAAATCTTTATTTAGTAAATAAATAAATAAATATCCAGCCTAGTAGCATTATGAGCCAAGAAATAAGATATCTCAAGTTAGAAACCAGGGCTATAGATAGAGTTGTATCCAAACATTTTGGGCATTAGGAATATTTTTAAAATGTTTAAGCTTTGTTATTACCATTTGTACATGTGTACATACATACATACATACATACTCTACCCCTACTCCTATTACTACTACTACTAATTATATAGCATTTTAAGACTTACAAAGCATTTTAATAAATTATTATATTTGTTCCTCACAGCAACCTTGTAGAGAAATGCTATTATCACTCCCATTTTACTGATTAGGAAACTGAGACACAGAAAGATTAAGTGACTTCCAGGCTCACACAACTAATGGCTGAGTCAGAATTCAAATTAGCCAGCTAGATAATACTGTGGGTAGAACTCAGAAAGATTTAGTTCATAATCCTGATTCATATACTATTTTTGCTTCCTAAACTTGGTGAAATCAATTAATCTTTTGAAGCTCCAGTTCTCTCATCTTCTCAACTGTCAAATGAAATTAATAATACTTAACTGCCCAGGGTTATTATGAGACATACACATATCCACACGTGTGTATATATAATACATGCATATACATATACATATATGTATACATGTATATCTATGTGTGTTTGTGTTTATAGTGTTTTGTAAACTTTAAAGTTCTGTACAAACTTCAGTGATCAAGAAGTCAGGGAGATGTTGGCTGCTTCTGTTAGGACAAGATTTGTCTTCAGTTACTTCCTGTCTATTGGTTCTTTGCTGCAACCTAAAAATATTTCCACATTCCTCCATCCTTAAAAAAACAAAACCAAAAACCTTCCCTTGATATAACCAATCCCTCCTAGCTTTCATTCTGTATTCATCCTCTTTTTCAACTAAAAGGAGGAAATCATCTGCATTCATTAGCTACATTTTCTGTCCTCTCCTTTCATTCTAAATATTAAAATACAGCTTCTAAAACTGTCATTCAATTGAAACTGAGCTCTCTAAAGTTACCAGTGAGACAGGAATGATAGTAGACATCTGAAATTCCAACAAGTTGTAATTATAAAGGACTGAAGATGAAGCATGTTACTTCTATCAGAAAGGTGATAGACTCAAAATGTAGATTGAGAAAGACACTTCTGGATATGACTAATGGTTATTCGATTTTACTTGACTATGCATAATTATTTACAAGGACCTTTTCTTCTGTTTTTTCTTTCTTTCTTCTTCTCCTCCTCTTCTTCTTCCTCCTCCTCTTCTTCTTCTCTCTTCTCTCTTCTCTCTCTTCCTCTCTCTTCCTCTCTCTTTCTCTTTCCTCTCTCTCTCTCTCTCTCTCTCTCTCTCACACACACACACACACACACACACACACACACACACACACCCTTTTGTTAAATGTGGGAATGAAAACATGAGACAGACAAAAAATAAATATTTGTTAATTTAAAAAAAATTAAGAAAGAATGTAAGCTTCTTCAGGACAGAAATTGTTTCATGTTTGTCACTACTTCTAGTGCCTAGAATAGTGCCTTGTACATAGCTGGATTAACATTTGAATATAAACACAGAGAGTCATGCTAGATTACTCAAAAACAAGATAAATCATAGCTTTGTTTTGTATTAAAGGTGAGTAGCAATAGTTCCCATTTACTTAATTCTTAAAAATTGATAAGTGCTTTCCTCATAACTATGAGAAAGGTATAAAGAATTATTACCCCATTTTACAGATGAGGAAATTGATATGACATACAAAGTTCTATAGCTAAAATATGTTTATAAATAAGACAAAGACATATCTTCTCAGTTAAAAAACCAATGATATTATCACCATATGAAGGTGCCTCTTTAAAGAAGATATTTTGAATTTTGAATTTTTTAAAATTTGCATATTTTACTACAATACATTGATAGATCCATAGATTCATTTCATCCATTTGTAGACTCCTAATAATGCCTATTGCAAACCATCTAATCCTACTTTTTTGGTGCAACTCTCTCTCATCCAATATATCTGTTTCAGAAGGTCCACCTACCATGCTGGAGGTTTTCTTCCAGAACTCTTGACATTGTATAGATAGCAATGGTATGTAAGCTATCCATTGAGTGAATATTCCTTACTCTGAGTATGTGAGCAACCCGCTATTTTTTCCTGTCATGCATTTCTTTCATAATATTCTTTATCACTTCTCTTCTATAATTCCTCATTTTTTACATCTCTCCATTGAGTATCTCCTTTGCTTTGGGGTGTATGTGTATGGGAGAGGGGGATGATGATTCTTAACTTTACTTCTTTGTAACCTGAAATATTCCATGCAAAATCACAGGTAGGATATTAGTTCAAGTGATGTGCCTATTGCACTGAGAAATCTGAGGTCATTTACAACACTGTATTTTCCTAAAAGCAGCCTGTCCTTCTTTCTTATTTAATTCTAGGCCCAGCTTCCTATCAAATTGTACTGTCTAAGATAAATATATTGATTGATGAGCTATATGAACTATATTGATGAGCGTTGTCTCTCATATTGCAGAATTATAATTTGCATAATAGACACTGATCATCCACTTGTTTTTTGCAAGGTGGATGGTTTGACCAAATCCTTTTGTATGATTATGAATCCTGTGTGGAAGACTCTGGAAAGTTCAGGGGCTAAGTACAGTCGTATAATGCTTGCATTACATAGGAATATAATTGAAAATAGGAATAATTGAAAGACTTCTTCATCAGTGGAGAATATCTTCAATTTCAATTGTGACCTTGACCTCTTCCAAAACAATTACTCCCACCTTAGTCAAGCCTAAGTCTCCCTATTTTAAGATTCATTTGATATTAAGAACTAAAGAATTATCAAAATTACCTCTTTTGTTACACTTTAAAATGAGCAGATAAATGTGTACAGGTTTTTCTGACACTACAAATTTCCATGTTTTAAGGATAACACTACTTTTAAGACACAGACAAGACACTTTGAACAAGTCTTTCAGTTTATTAAACTGCTCTATTTTGCAGCTGTGTGGACCGAGTTGCTGTTTTTAAAAGAAAAGGTTTGAATTCACACTCCACATGGTGGGAACTAGTGCTTTTCAGCTGATGGGAATGTAATCACCACTTCTGCCTTTATTTTGGAGTTTGTCACTTAATTATACGAACCATTAAGCATGAGGAGAAAAGATAATTGTGAGGATGGCACAAGAAGAAACAGCCACCCCCAAAGGTCCAGAAAAGTTCTAGAATTAAGAATACTAGCCAGAGGAATAGAAATGTACAATGGTATCATGCTGTTTTGGAGACAGTTAAAGAATCTCAAGTAATTGCCACCAGCTATTTGTTTTCAAAAGTACCCAGGTCAAATCAATAGGGTAAGTAGCCACCAGGTTAACTGACAAAGAGGACAAGAAAGAAGCTAAACTACTCACAGGCCCTATGAATTGTTCCAAAACACAGCACAAAGAGGAGCTAAGAATGACAACTAATAAACAATGTAGTGCTTTTTAAGGTATACAAGAAACAGAATAAATAACATGACTCTGCACTTGTTTAATGAGCCACAAAAAGGACATTCTGTTCTTTTTCATTCTATGAGGAATAGCTTCTAAATGCAGTGACTGCCTGCAAATGAATTTGAGGAAGAAATTCTGCAACTTCACCCAATTGGTTGTAAATATATTACAAAATTGATTGCAGAATTATTGCCAGTTGGAAACACTAGGGAATTGATAAGTAAGCACATGGAGTTAAACACATATGTACATGTGTGTATGTACAAAATCAATTGTGGGATTGTTATCAATTAGAAACACCAGGGAATTGATAAGTACACAGATGAAGTCAAATACATATACACATACATGTTTGTATGCATGGGAAGCAGGGGGCATATTGATAGGGTGGGTACTTCCCCTGTTTCTTCTAATCCGCTGGGGCATTAGCCAATGTGTTTTGAACCTTTAATCCACTGGACACTATGCTATTATGCTGCACCTGACAGCTAGTCCACTAAACTACAAATCTGATTTCGGTATTAGTAGAAACTAACACCTTCAAATTTCATGGATGTATATTTTTACTAACTTGTAATATAATGCAACTTCTAAAGAAAGAAAAGGCAAAGCACTCCAGCATCTTTGCCAGGAAAACCCCTTGAATAGCATTGGCACACTATCATCCAGTGTCATGAAAAGTTGGACATGACTGAACAACTAAAGAATAACAAATAAAGTACAATTTATATATACGTACACACACACACACACACACACACACATATATATATAAAATGAAAGAAAGAACTATAAGTATTATCAATATTAATAAAAAATTACAGCTAGCACTCCTATAGCACTTTAAGGTTGTCAAGTATTATCTCATCCTCTAAAAACCCTAAAAACTGGATGCTATTATTTCTTCTCTTTACAGAGGAGGAAAATGAAGCATGCAGAAATTAAATGACTTACTCATGATCATACAGATAATAAGTATTCAAAACAGAAATCAAAGTCAGCTCTTTCTGTCTTCAGGTTCAGTGCTCCATCCACATTGGAAAAATGGGGTCTTCATCCAGATGTGTAAAAAATTTCACAATGTGAGATTCTCATTAGCTCAGCATAGGAGGTTTGGGAGATTCTGTGTGAATGAGATCAATATTTGTATTATTTATTTCAATTAAATTCTGTCCAATTAAATTCAGCATCTGCCCTTAAGGAGTTAACAGTCTTCTGGCATATTTAAAAAATCTTTGCAAAAAAAAGACTTTGAACTGATGCAAATTGATATAATTGGAAGAAAACAATATGCAATGACTATAAAAATTTAAATGGGAGCAGCTAGTTGGTATAGTGGATAGAGCACCAGCTCTGAAGTCAGGAGAACCTGAGTTTAAATCTGGCCTCAAACACTTAATACGTCCTAGCTGTGTGATCCTGGTCAAGTTACTTAACCCCAACTGCCTCAGAAAAAAAAAAAAAATGAAAAGAATAACAACAACAACAAAAATCTGATTGCTCTAAAATTATCATGACCAAACTTGGTCCCAGAGAAGATATATAAAAATATATCTCTGTGGATGTACATACTGCATGTAACATTGGACTCGGTTGATATCTTTTTAAATTTTGTTGACATGATTTTTTTTTTGTCTTTTTAATTTTTATTTTTATGGTGAGGGATAGCAGCTCCTGGGAACAGAAGAGAGGAAGGATATATTGGGGAATGTATATTAAATAATAACAAAAGATAGCAATAAAATTATTTTAAAAAATGTTTCTATTTCAATTCAAATTCCTTCTATCTCCCTCTTTTGTCATTTTTGGGAACTGTTATGGGCCAAAACTTGAAACAAGGTACTAAGTGGAATTGAGGAGACAATGGTTAAATCTAGTTTAGCATTGATTTAATCCTACAACAAATAATGGTTTCCTAGTGATATAATGATTGGTGTATAGTCAGCATACAAGCTAGGAGCCTTAGCCAGGATTGACATTCGGCGATTCAGAGGGCAGAGAAGGAGGCAGGAGCTCAAGCTCAGGGAACCAAGGAGAGAGATAGGCCTCTGAGAAAGCTAACCAGGCCCCAGGAAAGGAGACAAGATTTTGAAAGAGACAATAAAGGATTTGGACTTTAACACCTGGCTGCACTTGTGATTACTGAACTGAAATGAAGGCCGCCTCCAGAGACCCCAAGAAAACCTCAACAGAGAGCATTACATTTTAGAGAGAATATTACAGGGAACATGACTGGTGACAACCTTGGGTACAGAGTTTCTAAGAGAGATTTATGGCATTAGAATAACTCCAGGTGGCTATAGGGCCAACAGGATTCTGTTTGGAATGTTGCTAGCATAACAAAAGAGAGGTAACATGGGAAATTTTGAAATGGGACACTGGAACAAATAAAGAAAAATGAAGGGTTTCTCCTCAAGGCATTAGCTCTTTTGAACAATCCAAAGATATTGAAAAGTCATCTGTGGCACATTCAACAAGACAGAGAAGAACAAGCTGAGCTACTACAATATCCAAGACCTTGTTGCCCAGTGTGGAACGAAGAGGTCATTAGGCATTTCTATGGCTTCAGCTTGGTACCCAGCTTTCAGACAATTTGTTTATGTACATCTTACAGTATTTAAACAAATTTTACTCTGTACTGAGAACACAGCTACAGAAGAAAGGACATAGTAGAATTTCCCCAAGGGAAGATGTTTTGTTGGAGGGAGAAATTTGTTAGTTGATATGAGATTGAAAAAAAGAAATAAAACATCATTAAAAAGGAGTTTCTGTTTGGGAAAGGATTGGATATGGTATTGGAATGTTACATTCTATGTGACATTAATGAATGCTTCTGTTTTATGTTTTTACTAATTTACATAAATTGTATGTTTAAACCTGGCCTTGAATATAAATAAGTATTAATGAGGAAAGAGAAAAGGTATGGCTATATACATGGTGGGTGAGCCAGAAATAGATTGACATAATGGTGGATAAAACATAAGTACCTAATACAATAATTGAGGCAGATAGTTTTATGCTCCTGGGTTCCTAATGATTTATAGAACCCAGACTATTAAATTTGTTACATCAATACAAGGAATAGAATTAGTATTGTATGGTGGGTGAACAGATATGGGTAGCAAATATGAAACAGTTATAGGGGCAACTCAGATCTGAGAAATCTAGAAGCTAATGTTCAAAAGTGCATATGAGAGTCTGTTGCTAGCAATTGCTTAGAAATCCAACTTCTTTGGAAAAGATAGCCATGCTTGATAGATAACTATAAATTCAAAATTCAGGTTTGATCAAAGTTATTAGAAATTCAGGCAATAAAATTGGGTAAAGGGGGGAAGGTGTGTTACAAATAGAGTAAGAAGGTAAGAAGCAGAGTAAGAATAGATAACAAAGATAAGGTTGTATAGAAGGCCAAGGCCAGATATAACAACCAAATGAATTCTGTATCAAAGGATTAGGCAAACAAATAGATAAAGGAAAAGTAGTGAATCTAAAGATACAGAAATAGAAAGTGGTATATCTTAAGATAGGCAATAACCAATGTTGATTAAGTATTTAATTCACCAAGAGCTCTATTCTAGGCTCTGAACGTTCAACCAGGAGCAAAAAGACAGATGCATGGTAATCACTGTACTTTTCTATCCAAAAGAGATATGTAAAGTCCTTCTTTCTGCTGAATAGTTCTTCCTTCAAGACTTGATTGCCCATAACTATCTAAAATAGTCAACCTCAACTTCTTAGAATCCTGAGAATTGACAGTATTATTCTCTGGTCAATAAGCTATTTCCTTCAATTAGGACTTCCAATATGACGACTTACAACCTCCCAAAAGAGAGCCTTAAAGTAAGTAGAGCCTGTAGTCTTGAGGATAGTGATTTGCAGTTGACTGGTGTTCACTGACCTAGGGAGTAGAAATAGATTCCCCAAGGAGTTTTCACTAGGTAGATAGAGTACTTCCTGGGTTTTCTCGCCCAATGTAAATGCTTTGTACATCCTAGATTCATAGATATCAAGTTGAAAAAAAAAAAAAAAAACCAGGACATTTTAAGATAAGATAGGATGTTTTAGTGGAAAATGTGCTAAATTTGAAGACCAAACCTTCTGTATTTGAATTCCACTTCTATCACTTTTGTGATCTTGAGCAAGTCACTTATAATTTCTCTGGGTCTCATTTTCTTAATAATATGTGATGACCATATCACATATGGTCCATTTCAACAATTCGTTGAAACTGAGTACAAAAGAGTTAAATGACTTGTTCAGAGTCACACAGACCTCAATCCCTTGTGCCATCTTGGGCCAAAGTAGTATTTATTATATCTGTCTTGGCAGCACTATTGAATATATTCTCTCAGTGTTCTCTCAGTTTGTTCAAAGATGCTTTTGACACACTTACTGAAATTACCTGCATCCAGATTCACTGGCTCTAGAAGAGCAAATAATTGTGTTAGAGTCAACATATCAACTTCTCTTAAATCCCAAGGCAAAACTGGCTTAGAATACCAGAATCCATAGTATGACTTGCCTCCCAACAAAGTAAATGTCATTTGAAGCTGAATTAAAAGAGGACTGATTTTGAGAGTGAAGGAGTTGATAACCTCACTTTTTTTTGCCTTGATCAGACCTTAATGTATCACATTCACTTTTGGGAGCTACAATTTTAGGACAATATTGATAAATTAGAAATCTTCCAGAAAAGAGAGACTAGGATGTTGAAAACATGATGAACTAACTAGGTTGGGCCTTTCTAGCAATCTATCTGAGCTCATTTTATGTAAGTGAGTTTGTCTTATGATCTTTCCTGATTTTATTCAGGACCTATAGAAATCTCATCAGTATTCTTCTAGTCTACCCTCTGGTGACTTCTTTATAAAAGAAGTATCAGGTTAGGATGAGTCTGGCTGACTGAGCTCCAGACACTATTGAGTCTGAACCTTGAGTCACCCTACTGTCCACTGTAGATTTATAGCATAATCATAACATTTACTGATAATTCCAGAACATGCCTTCTTACATAAACCAGATTCTAACTCCAGTTTTCTGAATTCTTAAGATCATAAATTTAGAGCTAAGAGAAATTCCAGAGATCATCTAGTCCAAAGTTTTCTTTTTTTTACAGATGAAGAAATTGAGGTCTGGGAAGCTAAGTGACTTTCCCACAATCCCACAGGTGAATAAATAACAGAGCCAAAATTTGATTTGAAGTCCTCTGACTCCAAATTCAATGTACACTTTCCCACTGTATGGTAGTTTCTTTTCACTAGCATTTATATAGTCCTTTATGGTTTGCAAAACCCTTTACATATATAATCTGATTTGATCTTCACAGAGATATAGTTGCTATTATTATCATCATTTTAAAAATAAAGAAAGTGAGAGTAAGAGACATCAAATGTCACTCATCTGCAGCTAGTAAGTTATTAAAAAAAAATTTAAACTCAAGTCTTTCTGTCTATATATACAGCTTCCAACTTAAATACACATCTACTCCTATGGCCAATGACTATTTCAATTAACTACTTTCAATGAGAACTTCCTAGATCAACTTGAAGAGATTGGTCATCATGAACTCTTTCAGAGCTCATAATTTTGAGAAATAAGTCTGTAACTTGTGACTCAATGGACCTTCCTGGAAATTTTAATCTGAATGGTAAACCCTCTTCCTTTCATTCACATGATGAGTCTACTGAGTGGGATCAGCCTCATTACAACATATCTCTTTTGTTCAATTGTACTTGTAGTGTGCTCCCTTAAACCCAAATTGCAGAGTGATAAGAATACATTGTTGTAGAGTATGGGCTAGCTCCCTGGAGGGCCTTGGATCAGCCAGAATCTCGATAAGTTAAAGTCCTTGGTCTTTAGGGGGAGAAGTGAAGGAGGCAGGCAAGCAGAATCCTGGATTCTGGAGTCCAACCCTGGCCTCTTCCCCCCTCCCCTCCAATCCTTGCCTACAATTATCTTAACACCAAATATTCAGCAAGCACCAATGGTGAGAAGACCCATTATCCAAATATATGCTAATAGAGTCATTATCTCACATCAAATAGGTAATTAGCCTTAAGTGCTCAGTTGTCTCATTCAAACATACTTTTTTGGAGTTTCAGTCCTCTACACATTGTCTTAGTCTCATAGAAATAATGAGACTATTTCTGTGGTTGATAGAATGGTAAAGTTATAAATCCAAGAAGAGGAACCTGCCCAATGTGCTTGTCCTAGAGTTGATAAAGATCTTCCACCAAAACTACAGCACTCATTCATTCATTCAATAAGCATTTATTACTAGTAATCTATAATCATTTATTAAGCAGCTACCATGTGTCAGGTACTATTCTAAGCATGGAGGATACCAAAGAAACAAAAGACAGTCCCTGCCCTGATGGAGCTTACAATTTAAAGGATTACTTTGTACCAGGCACCGTGGATAAACAATGAAAATCAGTCCTTGACTACAAAGAACTTATATTTGATGAAAATAATATACTGTACACACCAATGAATACAAAACAATTTCAGTGGAGGAACAGTATTTACAGTGAGAGATCAGGGCTGAGATCCTGTAATAATCTTTGCTTGCACTGCTCTTTGAAGAAAGATAGGGATTCTAGGAGGTAGAGGTGAGGAAGCATAACAACAAATTGAAGGAATCCATTCTAGAGGAAGTTATGGTGTTCCATTCTATTCTGGGACTATAGAGAAAAAAAAAGGGCTGCTAGAATTTCAGCCCAAGGCCACACTGTAGGGCAAGGATGTGGCCAACATCCTACTACTAGAAAAGAATGAGCGCTCTTCTGGGATGCAAAGTCATATGAAAACCAAGCCTCATCTTCTTCATGTCAACATGTCAACAAGGGTCCAATAACTTTACCCTTGACTTATTCCATACCAATTTCTCCCAGTTTTTTAATCACTGCTATGCCCTCTATTTCCTGCCTCCCACCCTTTCCTTTGAATTTGACATTCTGATGAACCTAAGCTTGACCTAGCAAAAACTGTGGTTTACTCTTCCAGACCATGACTCAGATTGTACCCTCTTTTCCACTGAAGAGTTCTTCCCTTAGGTCTTGCTGATTGCCTTTAATTATATACAAACTTAAGCTCTAATTAATGTTAGCACTCCTGCCAATGGCACAGATCACAATTTATCTACACCTTCCTGTGCAACGTTGGCCCAAATCCTTTTGGAGATCCTTCATAAGGGGTCCACTTAGATACTGAGGGCCTTCCTCTACCTTCTTAATCTAGAGTCCATGAACTACACACACACACACACACACACACACACACACACACACACTATATTTTTCAGTATAATTTGTTTCCTTTTCCTTTGTAATTCTTTCTATTTTATTTTATGTATTTAAAAACATAATTCTGAGAAAGGAATCCAAAGGTTTCACCAGACGCCAAAATAGTCCATAATACAAAAAAAGTAAAGGAAAGGAATTAAGCATCTACTGTGTGCTTAATGGCACTGTGCTAATTGCCTTTTATAAATATATCTCATTTGATCTTCCAGATAAGCTATTATTATCCCTATTTTACAAATGAAGAAGCTAAGAAAGATAGAGGTTAAATGAGTTGACCCAATTCATATAGTTAATAAATGTCAAAGGCTGGATTTGAATTTAGGTCTTTCTTAATTCTGACCCACCATTCTATCCATTGTTCCAACTAGCTGTTAAGAATAGGACTTCTAGAACTGCATGAATGCCAGGGTAGTAGATCAATTGCCTATCCCTTGTTTTTGCTTTTGTATCAATCTATTCTTTATGCAAACTGGTATCAAATCTTATTGAGGTACTATTCAAAGCATGGAAAATAATTTCTAAATCTTCCTGGTGATAGCTTTTATATTATTTCTTCAACACCATTATGTGGCAGCCTATGCAAAATCATCATGATTCTTTCCATTATCTTTTGAGCAAACAATAATTAATTCCAAAGAAATCATGCTATTTCATGACTCAACAGGCAGCATCAACTAATAGTAAGAAGATGGGCCTTTGGAAGTGAGGGAGAATATATTTCAATCATGAGTGTAGGAGACCAGAAAACAGAAGATAGACTACCACAGTATGTGAGGAACAGAAGGAAGATCAGTTTGACTGTATTGGATTGTGGAGTGTAAGAAGGGGAGCAAAATAGAACAAAGGTAGAAAGATAGGTTGGGTCCAGATTCTGAAAGGCTTTAAAACATAAAGAGAGGAAATAATTTTCCTTCTCTCTCCTCCAAAGTCACTGAAGTCAATGCAATTTACTGAGTACCATCCTTAATTCAATTGAGGAAAGTATCTTTGGCAGAAGTATGGAGGATGGACTGGATTGAAAAGAAACTTGAAGTGAGAATTGATGAAGGCCTGAACTAAAGTGGTTATCTGGATAAAAAAGAAAGAAAGGGTAAAAAAAAAAGGGGGGGTCAAATAGGAGAAGGCAGAGACTGCAAGATTTGCACTTGACTAGTCACATTAGATGAGGAAGAATAAGAAGTTGAAGAAAACAATGCACTTATGAACCCTGGAGATTAGAATGATTTTCAACCTGTTTAGAGATGAAAGAATAGAGCTTGAGAGAGTTTACAAAGCTTGCTTTGTAATTACAAGCTAATAAGTGTTTGAAGGAGGATTTGAACTCAGATCTTCTTGGCACAGTAAATCAAGCTAAAAAGTACACATTCAATTTTGTTTTGTATAAATATTAATGTTACACTAGTATTACTTCCTTATTTCATTTATTTATTTATTTATTTTTGTGGTTTTATAACGTTTTTGGAGTGAGACTTTTTCTGGGAACCTAACCTACATCTGTGACCTTCAGTAGGAAAGTTTGGTCCAAGTTCTAAAATGACTGACTTCAAACAAACTTTTGAAATAGAGCCATTTGTGATCTGGGTACTGACTTACAAGGTAGAATATAATCCATTAGGGTTAATGTAGTTTTCTCCCATGGTCTTTTTTCTCTAGATCTGGTTGTACTTTGTTTCTGTATCTGATTTCCTTTTCCTCCTCTCTCTTTTTTTCCCCACTCTCCTTAATGAATTTACCATTCCCTCTTTATGAATCCTGAATGCAGATGCTAATTTCTTTCCTTAGGGAATCAATTGAGGAGCACCAATTAATCAATTAAAGACTATTTATTATTATGTGCCAGCTAGATGTTGAGGATATAAGTATCCTTATAGCATTCTTATTATCCCTAGCAATTGTTCTCATTGAACTTACATTCTGATTGGGGACAGAGCAAGTACATGTATACATACATATAATATGACTATAAAGTTAATTAATACAAATATATATAAAATTAATAAATATACAGCTGTTACATGTACACATATACAAAGTCACTAAATATGAGAAGATTTGGAGGATTCAGAAAAGCCTTCATATAGATGATTGTACTTAAACTGAATCTTAAAGGAGAAGGGAATCTATGAAATATACATGGGGTGCATTTCAGGTCTTGGTGGGATAGACAATGCAAAGTAATAGAGGTGGCAGATGGAGTGTGGTAGGCAAGGAAAAGAGAGGCCAAGTTGATTGAATTTCATAGATATCAGGCAAAATTCTCTTTTACCTATGAACCCTCTGGAATTCATATGCTTTTGTTTTTCCCTCCCCTCCTGAGCTCATCAAAGAGCATCCCACTTGGGAGACACTAGACTAATGTTCTAATATAACCTTGAGACAGATTTAGTCTATAAGTGCCTCCCTTTTTGGTAGCAGTTTCCCTGCTCCAAAGTTAGTATATTCCTATTCTTTGATTTAGTAATACCTGTAATTCAGAACCAGAAGGTGTTGGCATATTTCTTGCTACGCTCTGCCATTTCCAGACACTTTTTTTGTTCACCAAAAAGTGCTCGTTGATGCACAATCTGATTGTATCAGCCTATTCAGACCTTTGTTAACTATATTCTGCCTAGTTTAATCTATCTCATTCTTGATTGTATTGACCCTTCAAATACTGTGGCTTAGTTTGTTGAACTTCTTAACTTTCATGATTTCTACTTCAGTTCTCTCTTAGCTTCCACAGAGAAGCTAACTTCAGACCTCATCATTATTCAAAATCGTTCCACTATCAAAATCATAATCTGGAAAATTTTCCTCTTTCATCCCAACCTTCAACTTTCCCTAACCTAATAAGTCTCACACTCAACTTCTGGGTCCTCAGTTCCTCTCATTTTTCCAATCCATTATCCCTGTTTTCAATTAATTTTTTTACTCTAAACCTTGTCTAGAGACAGCTAGGTAATACAGTGGATGCAGCACCAGGCTTGGAATCAAGAAGACCTAAATTCAATCTATCTCAGATAGTTACAAGATGTGTGAGCTTGAGCAAGCCACTTAACCCTGTCCCCTGAGTTTTCTCAGCCTTAAAATGATCAGGAGAAGAAAATGGTAATCCACTTTGCCAAAAAAAAAAAAAAAAAAATCCATGAAGCGTGATAAAGGATTAAACTGAACAACAAAATACCCTGCCTTGACTCTTTGTCCCCTGATCATCCTTAGCCTCAGGCTATCTCAACTATTTGCCTTTCTGCTTCTACCCCAAAGCAGTTAAATACTAATACAAGAAGTCACAAGGCATGTGGGCTGGATCCTTTACAATTTAAATAGTGGATTTCAGAGTCAAAAACACCGGGGCTCCAATATACCCTCTGACATTTATTACCTGTGTAACCACGGACTAGTCAATTTTATATATATACGTATATACATATGTATATATATATATGTAAATTTTTCAAATACAATGCAAAGAAGTTTTCAACATTTACCTTTGCAAAACCCTGTGTTGCAAATTTTTTTCCTCTCTCTCCCCTCCCCTAGACAGCAAGCAATCCTGTATAGGTTAAACATGTGAAATTCTTCTAAATATATTTTCATGTTCATCATACTGCTCAAAGAGAAATCTGATCAAAAGGGGGGAGGAGGAACCATAATAAAGAAAAAAAAACAACAAGCAAACAACAACAAAAAGATAAAAATACTATGCTTTGATGCACATTGGATCTCTGGATGCAGATGGCATTTTTCATCACAAGTCTATTGGATATATATATAGTCAGTAAATATCTGAGGTAAGATTTGGATCCAGGTTTTCCAAATTCCAAGTCCAGTGCCTGATCCACTATCCTCTACTCTCTCTTCCTTTGCCTTAAACTTAAGCATTCTATTTTTTTTTTTTTTTTTTTTGGTATAGATCTGCTGATTCTAATCCACAATATTTTGTGCATCTGTTTCCTTTCCTCCAACCAATCCTACCATCTCAGTTTAGGTACTCATCACCACTCAGGTAGATTATTAGAGTAGTTTTCCAATTTGTCCTCTGCTTCTAGTTTCTTTCCTCTCTACAATTAATCCTTATATTTCCTGTCCAATATTTACTGCAATACAGAGCTATGTCACTTTTTTTCAGAAGCTCTCTATTGTCTCCAGGACATAAACAGCCTGAAATTTAAGATGCTTCATAACCTGATTCCAACCTAGCTTTTAAACTTTACTTCATGCTTCTTCCCTTCCCTACTACACTATTCTCTGCTTCTGTACTATAATACGTCAAAAAGAGACTACTAAAAGTCTCCTGAATTCAACAGGTCTATCTACCACAATTAACGTTGTCCACATCTTCATCTTTTATTTTCCCTTAAAACTTGGCTGAAGTACTATCTTTTTCATGAAATAGTTCCAAATGCCCTCTTCCAGTCCCAACTTTACTATCTCTTGCTTACTACTTCCTCATATTTTCTTATAGCATTTTCTTTGGATAGTTTGTCTGTATATAGATAATATCCCTCTCCTTTTTTCCTCAGAAGAATGTAAACTTCTTGAAGGCATGACCTGTGATGTTTTTTATTTGAGAATTCTCTAACTTCATGGTAAAGTGGAAATACTATTTCCAATTCAAACTTAGAGGAGAACATATTTGAAATCTGTACTTTATGATAACAATGGTTATTATGAACTAACCCTCTATGGTTGACTGATCATGTCCTGATTGTGGTACCCAAAGTTGTAGTACTATTGTAATTACAGAAGATCCATGAACATGTGGGGACTGGATAAAGTACATTGTGAAAAGTTGTTCCACTGTCCTGAGGCAGTAACATTAGCTCAGATATTTGAGGACTAGCAAGAGCTGATATCAGTTTTCAGTTGATAATTGGGTTAGCCACAAGCCTTGAGGGGAATCCAGTGGGTTTCTAAACCAGAATCAAACAAAAACACAGCTCTGAGACTCTTTGGAAGAAGAGCTTGGTGGCAGTGATTAATTTCCCAGGAAGTTTTCTTGATGTGAGCATGCCTTTTTCCTTTTTAGGCTTTATTGCCGCCTTCTGTTTTTACATGAAATTTATTCCCAGTATTTCTCATAATCCCTGCAACAGAAGAAAAACACAATAATTTATCAACAAATAAGTCAAGCCAGTCTACCAATACGGAAAAATTCCAAATCATAGTCTCTCACTCTTCACCAACATCTGTACTCCTCTTCTCTTTTTTAAAGAAAAGATTGATCATTGTTATAATAAATCTGAGTTCCTTAGTTTTTAAGAGTTTTAAAAATTTCCATAATAAGCACTTAAGAAATGTTGGTTTACATATATCATTGTAGTCTTTGTTCTCCTAACCTGCTTACTTAGTATTAGTTCATACTTCCCTTAATAAGCTTCCCTTATTTCCTCATATTTATCATTTTTTAGGGCACAATAATATTTTATTGAATCTACATGCAATAACTTGTTTAGTCATTTCAAAATGGATGAGTACTCCTAGTATCTTAAGATCATGGGATCATAAAGTTCATTTTATAGGTGAGGAAACTAAAGGCAAAGAATGTCAAATTAATTGCCCAAGTCACAAAAGTATTATGATGTCAGAGGTAGGATTGTATTTCAGGTTTTTTTACTTTAGAGTCAGGGCTCCACAAAAAGGTAGTGACCACAAAAAGTAGAAAGAGCACTGCCTCAGATTGTAATTCAAATCCTGCCACTGACAAGTCCCACCCATATACTATATACATTTTGGCTTTTCTTTCTGCTTTGGATCTCTTTAGGGCATGGCCATTAGTAGACATTGCTTGAATTAGAAGGGTATAAACAGTTAATTGACCTTCCTCAAATAATTCCAGATTATTTTCCTGAAAGGTTGAATTAATTCACTGGTCCATTAGCAGTGTATTAGTAATCACGCACATATCTCTGAACATTTCTTTAGCATGTTATATCTGGTAGAAAAGCTGGTAGGAAAGCAACGTGTTGGGTTAACATTTGTTTCCTTCCTCAGGAATCTTGCATGCTGTGGCCACATTTGATAGGGTGGAGTTCAGTTTTTTGGTCTAATGATAATAAGGCCATCCAGATATAGTTCTCACTGAATTTATGACATAGTATTTGTTCTAAAATTCTGCCTGAGGGTGTGATTGAGAGCCCCAGATATGCATTCCATAGCAATAAAAGAACAGAGGTCACAGAATCATAGATTGTTGGGCGGGAACTTAAAGGCCATTGAATCCAACCCCTTCACTTTATAGATGGGGAACTGGGGTCAAGAGAAATTAAGTGACTTGTCCAGGGTCTCATAGCTAGTAAGTCTGTGAAATAGGATTTGAACCTAGGTTTATCTCATTCCAAGACTAAAACCTGATCTACTCTACTACTGGTATCAAAATAAAATAGAAATGAGGCCATCAATCAATCAATCAATCAACCAACTAACATTTATTAAGCACTATTTACCAGATAATGTGCTAAGCATTGGGAATAAGAAGAGGAAAAAAAACAATCCCTCTACTCTAAGAGCTTATAATTTAATGAGGGAGATGGCATGCAAACAAATATATACAAAATAAGATATATATATATATGTGTGTACATATATATGCATATATGCATACACATGCATACACATCTTTATACACCATATGTATATATTCACATATAACTATATATACAGATACCTGCAATTTATGTATATGCACATATTACGTACCATATATGCACACATACATGCACACAGGCCCATATATCAGAACATACATGTATACATATGTTCACATGCATTTATATACATATGTTCATATGCACGTGTATACATGTATAAGTATATTCACATAAACATATATGTTTTATATTTATACACACACATGAAGGAAGGCATTGGAATTGACAGAGATTGGAAAGACTTCCTGTGGAAGGGGAAATTTTAGTTGGGGCTTAAATGAAGCTTGGGTAACTAGGTGATATGGAATCAGGAAGAACTGAATTCAAATCCAGACTCAGACACTTACTATCTATGTGACCCTGAATAAGTCATTTAACTCTGCCTCAGTTTCCTCATCTGTAAAATAAACTAGAGAAGAAAATGGCAATCCACTGCAGTAGCTCTGTCAAGAAAACTCAAATGGAATCATAAAGAGTCAGACATAATTGAAATGAACGAATTACAACACAAGGAAAGCCAAAGAGATCAGTAGATAGGTAGAAGGGAGAGCAGAGCAGGCATGAAGGACAGCCAGCCAAAAATAACTAGAAGTGAATGATGGAATGACTCATTTATGGAATAGCCAGGAGGCCATTGCTACTGGATCAAAGAGTATCTATCTGGGAATAAAGTATAAAAAGACTGGAAAAATAAGAAGTGGCAAGATCATGAAGAACTTTGAATATCAAACAGAACATTTTGTATTTGGAGGCAATTTTTTATAGTGTTGTTGTGAGGCTCAAATAAGATGATTATGCAAACTGCTTTTTAAATCTTGAAGTTCTTAATGCCAGATATTGTTTATTCCATTCCATCTACCCTCTAACAAAAAGAAAAACAAATGAATAAACAAACTGGGATCTCTCATCTCAGCCCTCACATCTAATTAGGGCCTATTCAAGAAGACAATTCTTAAGACCAGCATTAACATTATCCTGTACATACAGGAACACTTGCAGATGGAGGTGTCTTTTACATCAGCAGTATCTTAGTTCAGGTTCAATATTAAATAAAATGATGTATTGAACTGTTATTGAACAGTGAATCAATTGTATCATTGATAGAACAATGATACAATAGTACTTAGCTTCTCTGGTCTTGACTTCCTCTTATTTCCATATGGAAATAAGTCTAGTCTTTAGGACAAGATATGGTAAAGGACACTGTAATTCATACAATATAGTATTTGGCAATCCATCATGTCCACGGAGTGCTTATAATTAGGACTTTTTGTGCCTTTCACTGACAGAAACCTGTGTCAAATAGATCTCCTATGGGCTTTATATTCATTTAGTTGAAAAGGTAACGGTAACCATGCTTTATTGTTTATTTATTTTATTAAATATCACCCAATTACATTTTAATCTGATTTAGATTATACTGAGAAGTGTTGTCAGTCTCATGAAATCCAAAAAGATGTGTGTTAGACATACCACCATAGAACCAGAGTGGGAAGGGGATAAATATTTATATGTCTATTATTTGCCAAGCATTGTGCTAAATGCTTTGCAAAAATAATCTTATTTGATCTTTACAACAACTCTGTCAGGTAGGTACTGTTATAATCTGTTTCACAGTTAATAGAATTCAGACAAACTGGTTAGACGTCTTGCATAGGATCACACAACTAGGAGATGTCTGAGGCTGGATTTGTATTCAGGCTTCTCTGATTTCAGGTCTGGAGTTCTATCTCCTTTATTATCAGATGCTCAATCTTTCCCATGCACTATCTTTTGAATTTGTGATTTCTTTCATATAGGGTAATATTGACATGGATAATGTTTTGGTCAGCTTTTTTTTTTTTTTTAAACTGCTTTACTTTCTTTTTTATTCTTTATTACAAGGAATGATTATTGGGGAATGAGAGAGGAAGGAACATATTTGGAATTGAAGGTGATGTGAAACCAAAATATATCAATAATTATTAAAAAATACAAAAGAATACAAAATAAACATTTTGAATTAAAAAAAACAGATAAATGAACATATAAATGCAAGATAGAAAACTGCCCTCTTTTCTCTCCTCACTACAGGGATCTGATACAAGGTTTTTAAAAGCTAAGGGCACAAGTATAAGAATTATATTGTGACTTCTAGGGTATCTTCACAACAAAGGCAGTCTATTCATTTGCAACTAGTGCAATTGGAGGTCAATCAGACAGTATAGTCCCTAAAGGGCTTATCATGCATAGTCTATGCTTCTGTTATACCTCTGATTATTTTGTCCAACTCTGCTACTTAGTACTAATTTAATTAGCCAAACCATAAAATCTCTCTGGGTCTCAGTTTCTCACTTGTCAAATGAATAAGATTGGATTGGATGATCTCTGAGATCTCTTTCGCTAAAATCCTGCCTGTTGGTGGGGACCAGGAATCAGAAGAGAGGCTTCTGAGCAACAGAGAGGAGTCCTAAGACTAGACAAAAAGACAGTAGTCAGAGAGAGAAAAGCTTATAAACATTTATGTCTATTATTTACCAAATATTATGGCAAATGCTTGACAAATATAATGTCATTTAATCCTTACAACAACTATTTCAGGTAGGTGCTGTTATAATCTATTTCACAGTTGATGGAATACAAACAGGTTAAGTGACTTGCTCAGGGTTACACAACTAGGAAGTGTCTAAGACTGGATTTGTATTCAGACTTTTCTGATTTCAGGTCTAATCTACCAGATGCTCATTTTTTCCCAAGGTACAATCTTTCTGGGCTTTTCATGGCTAATGCTTAAGATAAGAGCTCTAATCATCTAGAAGTATGGTGCAAGTAGCAACCAATTGTGAGCATGAAGCCTATCAGAATCAGGGAAAGAAATACTGCGTTATGGCAAAGGATTATCCATTGATTACATTTAAAGGAATGTTCATGTAGGGTTGCAGAATATAAGGCTTCTCTAGGGGAGGAGTGGGTTCAGGAAGGGGAAATTAGAACTTTTTTTTCCCCAAGGATCAGTGTTGGAAAAATTATCTTTGCAAATGTTTTGAAAGTAAAAAAACTTCAATAAAAAAATGAAAAAAAGAGAGAGACTATGAGGCTTAATTGCAGGACAGATAGTTTAGGACATTCATTCAAAAAGAAGAAAGTTCCTGAGTTGCCTCATAGCTAAGAGGTTTCCAACCAGGACTTTGTGTCCCTGGCAGGGGTGGAGGGAGGAGGGAGAGAGGAAAGGAGGAATGGAAGGGAGAAGGGGGAAGGGCAACAAGGAGCTCATCAGCAGGATATGAACAATATTTGGTAAATAACTATATTAGGTGCAAATTAAGACAACTCTGAGATACCATTACATACCTGTCAGATTGGCTAGGGTGATAGGAAAAGATAATGCTGAATATTGGAGGGGATGTGGGAAAACTGGGACACTGATACATTGTTGGTGGAATTGTGAAAACATCCAACCATTCTGGAGAGTGATTTGGAACTCTGCTCAAAAAGTTATCAAACTGTATATACCCTTTGATCCAACAGTGTTACTACTGGGCTTATATCCCAAAGAGATATTAAAGAAGGAAAAGGGACCCACATGTGCAAAAATGTTTGTGGCAGCCCTCTTTATAGTGGCCCCAAACTGGAAACAGAGTGGATGCCCATCAATTGGAGAATGGCTGAATTAATTGTGGTATATGAATATTATGGAATATTATTGTTCTGTAAGAAATGATGCTGGGAAATGAATGTGAACCACTACATAACATTTCCAATCCCTCTGGTTTTTTCTGCCAGCATTTTTTATTTCCTTCACAGGTTAATTGTACATTATTTCAAAGTCTTATTCTTCTTGTACAGCAAAATAACTGTATGTATGTATGTATACAGTTATTTTGCTATATACCATATATTTAACATGCTAATATTGCTAAATACCATATATTTAACATGTATTGGTCTACCTGCCATCTGGGGAGGGGGTGGGGGGAAGGAGGGGAAAAATTGGAACAAAAGGTTTTGCAATTGTCAATGCTGAAAAATTACCCATGCATATATCTTGTAAATAAAAAGCTATAATAATAAAAAAAAACTACATTATACTATTGAAACATTCCAAAAATCAAGTGGTTAGTGGGAGAGAAAAGTACATTAGAAAGATAACAGTGAGGAGACTGGAGTAGTGTAGCAATGTTGAGTAGATTTGAGAAATCTGAACATCACAGTTGAAGGAATAATTTCTATTGATCAAAACCAAATTGGATATAAAATTCTTTTCATATTTTAATAGGGAAAATAAAACAATCTAACAAACAAAAACAAAAACCTTAGTCAATGATGTAATAAAAGATGAGCTAATTGATGTCTGCAACAATCAGAAACTCTGAACTGCTTTTCAATGAGACAAGTTCCAAAATTTTTAATGTATTCTGGGAGCAGCATATCCCTCTCTTACTAAGTGAATTCTCAAGTCTTTAATTCCAGTTATTACAACTTACCTTTGGGAAACATGTTTCTCAGTTCTTTTACTATTCTCAATCAAATTAAGACCAAGAAATATACTGGAGACTAAATATAATGTACAGGTATCTCTTTCAAAAACAATACTGAGGATAAAATTGTTGGGTGACAAAAAGAATACAACACAACAAACAATAAAGAGAATCAAGGCTCTTACTAATTTGACACATTCTAATAAACATTTGACAATTTTATAATACTAAAATAACATGTACCAAATAAAGCTTTCATTATGAAAAATCAATCTTTATTTCATTTTCTTTCTTATGTGCACATGTAAATAAAAATTTATAGCAAGTTAAGGCTTACTGGGACTGGAAAAAGGTGGGAGCCTTGTTATAGCTGGAGGGGTATTGATATTCTCTGGAGGAAGAAGAGAGGGTTGCTCTGACAGGCAATTTCCATTGAACTAGCAGATGAGGTGATAACTCAAGTAGAGAAGTTTTGGGGGGGAAGTTAGTCAATAGGACCTTTTAGAGGTAATGTTTTGATTATAGTGGCTCCAACTGAACAATCCAGCCTGACTCAGTGGTTGGCAGCAGAGCTGAGAACTGGCAATAGTTGTAGTCACAGTATTTATACAATTATGTAAAGGAATCTTTAGATATTTATGTGGTAATAGAAAAAAAAAACATTTTGGTTAGAAGTTTCTTTGGGAAATAGAAGGAATGTGAAAGTATGTATGGGGTAAGAATAGCAAGAAGTAAAGGTATTTTTTTCAGGAGTGGAAGAGGACAGGTGGAAAATAATACTTGCCTATTGAGAATATGAAAATAAAGACCCTTACCTTGGCTGTAGGGTATAGTAATATTATTTTACTGCTCGCACCCCTCCTCCCCCCCACCATTATTTTTGGTCTATAGAGTGATTTATAAGCATTACCTCATAATGAAAATATTCTCAAGCTTTATTGATATTTTTCTACACCATAGTTCTTCCTTGACTATGAATCCTCACCTAATGGAACTCTCCCTTGTAACAAAGAAAAACAGTTACCCGAAACTGAACAACAGGGAGAATGTCTTCTGTATTCAACATTTGTCTCCCAGAATATCCCACCTCTCTTTAGAAAAGGAAATTATATTTCATTATCTGTTCTCTGGGACAAGACTAGTCATGGCAATTAATTTGAGTTCAGCAGCCTTAGTTTCACTCTGTTACATTATTGCAGTTATATTTATTATTCCCTTCTTGATTCTGTATCAACTCTGTATCAATTGTAAGACAATTCTGTATCATCAAAACCTTTCTGCGATTCTTTGCTATATAGATAGAGCTCCAGGCTTGGAATTTAAAAATTTAAAACTAGCCTTGAAGTCAGGAGGACCTGAGTTCAAATTTGACCTCAGACACTTAATACTTCCTTAGCTGTGTGACCCTGGGCAAGTCACTTAACCCCAATTGCCTCAACAACAAAAAAGAAAGAAAGAAAGTAAAATATCTAGACCAGTGCCTGGCAAATAGTAAGCATATAAGCAGTTATTAGTTCTCTTATTTTATTTTATCTGAATTATATTTAAAATGTATTATGGCACAATATTATCACAATACAGTTTGTTTAACTGCTTTAACTCATTGGGCATTCATTTTATTTCTTTTCTTTCCTACCAAAAAAGTGATAATATAATATTATGGTATAGATAAAATGGAACCTCTCTCTCTTTGACCTTTTGGAGATGTATAGTCCAGTAGAAGAATTACTGAGTACATACAGTTTAGTGAATTTTCTTGAATAATTACAATTATTTTCCAGACTGGTTGGACCAATTTACAGATTCCTCTGACAGTGTAATACAAGTTAATAAAATTATCAATACCCCTATTTTGTGGATGAGGAAATTGAGACTCATAAAGGTTAATGGCTTGCTGGAAGCTATAAAGCTAAATGACAGAGTTGCAACCTGAACTTAGGAATATGACTCCTTGTTCAGGGTTCTTGTATGTTATATCCGTTTTAATGCCAGTAAATTTTCTTAAAATAAATTTGATAATTAGCAATAATATTCATCAAATTAAGTAAGAAAATAATACATAAAACCTTGAAATATAAACAAATTTTTATTTTGTTAAGTATATGTAAATATCTAACCAAATATTAACAACAATATCTTCAGATTTATCTTTGGTTTTACTTTTGTAATACTTAGGGCCAAATACAGTGATTTTGCATAGAATAATTGCTTAACTGTTGAAATCAGTTGTTGAATTTGATTCTTTGATCTCTTCTAATTTATT
Organism: Antechinus flavipes; assembly: GCF_016432865.1. Classification (NCBI taxonomy): domain Eukaryota; kingdom Metazoa; phylum Chordata; class Mammalia; order Dasyuromorphia; family Dasyuridae; genus Antechinus; species Antechinus flavipes. The sequence continues at coordinate 219,930,514 of NC_067401.1, forward strand.
CTTCATCTGCATAATGCATAACATATGCATAGTTCTGATGCTTTTTTCTATTCTATGTCACGTCATATAGTTTTTTCAGTCTTTTTCATATGTATCATTTTAACAGGCAGTATGAAGAAGTAATTAGAGGGACTGCCTTGAAGCCAGAAAGATTTGAATTGGAATACCACTGCTGACAGATGATAGAAGTTTGAGGATAGACAAGTCTTTTCTCAATGGCCTGGGAAACATTTTGAGACAGGAACTGCAGATGACATGTCAATCAACATTTGTGGGTGTGTTTTCATGGTTTCCGATATAGATGAAATAGCAGTTTTGTACTAGTCACTCTTTAAATAATTTTTATTATAGCTTTTTATTTTCAAAACATATGCATGAATAATTTTTCACATTGACTCTTGCAAAATCTTGTGTTCCAAATTTTCTCCTTTTCTTCAACTCTTCACCTAGATGGAAAGTAATCCAATATATGTTTAATATGTTAAAAATATATGTTAAATCCAATATATGTATACATATTTATTCAATTATTGTGCTGCACAAGAAAAATCAGGTCAAAAGGGGAAAAAATGAGAAAGAAAACAAAATGCAAGCAAACAACAAAAAGAGTGAAATTGTATGTTTTGATGCACACTCAGTTCCCACAGTCCTCTCTCTGGGTGTAGTTGGCTATCTTTGTCACAAGATCATTGGAGCTGGCATCAGTCATCTCATTGTTAGAAAGAGTCACATCCATCAGAATTGATTGTCCTATAATATTGATGTTGCCACGTACAATGATCTCCTGATTCTGCTCATTTCATTTAGCATGAGTTCATGTAAGTCTCTTCAGGCCTCTCTGAAATTATCCTGGTGATCGTTTCTTATAGAACAATAATATTCTATAACATTCATAAATCATGATTTATTCAGCCATTTTCCAACTGATGAGTATCCACTCAGTTTCTAATTTCTTACCATTATGGAAAGGACTGCCACAAACATTTTACCATATGTGGGTCTTTTCCCCTCCTTTATGATCTCTTTGGCATATAAGCCCATGTACTACTCATTCTCGTGGTATAATAATATTTCCTTAAAGTGATTTCTAACAATTTTCTCAATCATTCCATTGAAGTTGGATGCTTAGATCATTTTCTGTTTTTCATTTTTATAAATTATGAATTTTCCTTTTAATAATATCATTAGGACACAATCCTAGTTGTCATTTGTCCTTCATTCTGGAAGAGGATCATGACATCAGGGAGGTGATGCCATGACATTCAAGTCAATTGAATTTAAGTGAGGGAGGACTGTGCAAGGTCATTTGCCTCATTTTCCCCTCCAGAACCATCTGGGTCCAGTGGCATGTGATAGATTAAGATGATTGGAGATGATCCTGGAAGAATTAAACCTTGGCTTTTGTAAACTAAGGTCTTCAACAGGTCTCAATTCACTGAGGCCATAACCATTCAGAGATTAAAGCTAGGTAGCAATTGAGACAAAGAATGTCTTCTTACACCTAGTCCAAAAATATCTAAATAAATAAATGAGTGAATAAATCTTGGAGGGGAAGACCCTCAAGGTTTCTGGTCAAAGCAGAAATGATGGTTATATACATTCAGTCTGAGTCAATCAGGACCCAAACAATGACCAAATGGAGCTTGACCTAGGCTAGATTTCTTTCTTAAGAACCACGTCTCTCCTTCCTTTCTCCCTCCTTAATTCTATTCTTTCTCTCATTCTTTATTTTCCTCTATTTCTTTCTCTCATTTTCTATTTTCCTCTCTCTCATTCTATCTTCATTTTTCTTCTCTCCTTTCTTTCTTTCCATCATTCTTGCCACAATAAGACTTTTCATATAATTTCTTCATGTGAGGTTAATAGAATAGAAATTTGTGTCCTCTTTGGAGATCTTGATTCCAAATGGCCAAGACCAAACCAACAAAAAGTCAATATTTGCTGTCTTAAATGTACTGAATAATTATAGATTCAAAAATATTGATTGCTCATATGCTGATTAATTCCATCATTTTTTCAACTTAAAAAAATGCTTGCAGGGCATTGATAACACAGCACAAAAAATGTCCAGCTATCTTTTCCCTAGATTTCATGCAGTAATGTTGATATTTGATTCCTGAATTAAATTGTTTAGCTTTCAAATAGTATCCTAATTAGTCTTAAAATTAAAAATTGAAATCTGATTGATTAAACACCTACTACCATATATATTTCTGTTCTTTTTAGACTTGTCATCTTTCTTCATGAATCTTTTTTTTCCTATTAAATACATGTTTTAAAATCACCTAAAAAAAAAAAAAGGACTAGGTCTAAAACCATAATCCTAGTAGTATAAATGATAGACAGGAACAGTCCTATAAGAATTTTTCTATATTGCCAGATGGTGTTCCAAAAGGATCTCAGCAATATAATACTATACTTGTTTTCCCCAATTGAAATAACATTGATTTTAGTTTTTGAGTATCTTTGTCAATTTGATAGGTTTATACCTATCAGGTTGATTCCTGAAATTTGCTTTAATTTGCTTTTCTCTGTATATGAGAGTTTGAACAATTTTCTTTTGGGGAAAATAGTTTTTATTTGTGCATTTTAAAATCTCTCTTGATTCTTAATCCCTGCCACTAATCCATAATAAAATCTGCCCTAGTGACAAAGCACTGTAGTCAAACAAAACAAACCAACACATTGACCATCCCTGACAACATATGCCTAATTCTGTACTGCTGTGCAGTATTCTTTCTTAAATGAAGGAGATATGTTTCACCACCAGACCTCTAGTATTAAGAGGGATCCTTACAATGATGTAAACTTTTTTTTTGGTATTGTTTTCCATTGTGTATATTGAGTTTCACTAGTTATTCAAGTGACTACTTGGAGGCATCTCCTGATACAAACAGAAAGCTTTTATTCAATTCTTGCAAGAAGCAGGCCAACACACTTATTAAGTGGTCTATTAGGTGGCACAGTACAGAAGCAGAAGCTGGATTATATAGCTGAAAAGCTGCAAGTCCCTTCCCTTACCCCGTTGATTTTTAAATTCATTGGTTTGACTGAATTCTTCAGGAACGTGAAAGGGAGTATTGACCAATATACAACAGTGCATACTTATTTAGCATGAGCAGTGCTGATGTGACAGAGTAGTTTCCATTAATGATCATGTGACTTCTAGAAACCTGAAATTTAGGTCTAGGGTCTAACCTACTTTATAGTCTTTGAGAAATCTTCATTTGTCCCACTCAGGTCTGAGGTAGATTAAAAATATGACAAGATTTCACATAATTATTGTTTTATGGCTTTCAAGTACTTGTATCAATATTATATTGAAAATGGGAAACAGCAATTTAGCTGTTTAATTAGATTACATTTAAAATGAATACAAATATACTTTATTTTAATGAAATAATGTGTTCTTTAAGAAAGTTGTAAATCAAATTTTAGTGATTTAAATTACATTACTAGTTTCACCAGAAGATTTCACTATGTAAAATATAGTACTGCTTTGGATCCATCCAGTCAAGGGTCTTCAGAATCAGCTGTTAACTTTTTCTCCCAGAGTTTTAGGGGTTAACCTCTTAGGAGATGGGAATGCTTATCTAATGTTCATGAATCCCCATTAGTATGCTTTCCAACATGGATATGACTTTATATTAATTAGTTAGCCAGATTTAAATTGCTTTAGAAAGTATTTGCACAACTATACAAATATTCCCCCAAAATATGTGACACATTTTTTCCACAAGGACATATGGACTCCAGGAGAAAATGGGCTAAAGCTTAGAGAAAATATTCATAAAGGGGTAATCCAGCCCTCAGAAGAACTTTTAGTGTAGTTACCAAGATATTTTCATTAGATATGGTCAGACTTTTCTATGGGAATCTTTGTAGGCCTAAATATGCTTTCCATATAACATCTAGTATGTTCTTGGTTCCTAATGCAGACATCACTTGGTTCTTCCCTCCTCCCACAAAAAAAATCCCAAACTTTCAGTTGACTGGAAGTTTATGAAGTCCCTCTTCTGACTGAGATGGGGAGGAAGGAGACCTACTGTGAAGTTGAGGCATTCTCCTCTCCTCCCAAGAAATTTTTCTCCAAGGCAGCTCTCTACCCTTTTCTCTACCAAACATTTTACTCTCTCAGCACCAAAGGAGCTCAAATGCTTTTACTCTGGCAATAAGGAACATGACCAAATCCTTCAGCCAATCAGAACAGAATTCCTGTCATATGTAGGAGGCATCTAGGCCTTATCCACACATAATCAACAATCAAGATATATTCTCACCTGATAAATATATCAGGACAGTAGGGGAAAAAAGTATTTTAGGCTATCTTTTTGTAATGCCACCCATTGGATTTTTTGGTAATATGAATGCTCAGTCTCTAAAATTAGATTAAAATTAAGCCTGGATTTTCTTATGTCTGGTTTTCTTGAAGCAGTACATATCTATAAAGACTGGCTCGGGTTATATCAAGTTGGGTGCCATTTTAATATCAGATGCTGATCTTTCCATCCAAGCTCTTTAATTTTTAACTCCCTGCAGGTGCCAGTGTTGGTAGGGAACTGATAAAATGCCATCTTCACTTTTAAGGTATAAACATGTTAAGGAAATAAATTGTTACCTCTAAGGTTGATTAAGTACATCTTTTAAAAAATTTCTGCTTTCTATAATCATCATGTAGGAGATTTGGTAGTTGACCTGGTAATGCAACATAGTAATAACTGAATCATCGACAGAAAAGATTCCAGGTTGTCTCACAATTGAAGAAGTCAGGTTGCAAGAACTGAGTTTTGAAAACAGGCCAATGATTATTAGATCCTAAAAATATGCTGGCCTCTTTAGTGTCTCATTAGTAAAATTGTTGCTGACATAATTACATTTTAGATAGTTTTAACTCTAAGCAAGTTAGTACCTTTATTGATGCTTTGAGATCATCATAAGAAGTCTACACAAGCAGAAAGAAAATTAACAACTGGCACAATTTTCTAGCAAACTTTGAGCAGTTTACAATGATTTGAAATAGATTTTGTGAAACTGTCCAAGTTTACTTTTATCTAATCAGATGAGACTTTTATATACTTGCATAATATTTTTAAAAAGTTAATTAGATAGGGGCAGCTAAGTGGCACAGTTAATAGAGCACCAACTCTTGGAGTCAGGAAGCACCTAAGTTCAAATATGACCTCAGACATTTACTAGCTGTGTGACTCTGGGCAAGTCTCTTAATCCTGACTGTCTAAAAACAATTAATTAGATATCATGACAGATCCATAGACAGGTGGCCTTGGCATCAGGAAAATTTGAGTTTCAGTCCTATTTATTCCAAATACTATTTATGTCACTTTTGGTAGGTCACTTAACCTTTATACTACAGCCCACACTTTCAAGACTGGCAATTGCAAAGTAGATGCTATTTTGCATTAAGGAAGCTCTTACATTGATATTTCATGGGCTCCAGGTTTGTTTGTTTTTCTTTTTTAGACCGTTTGTTTTTGTGTGTGGCTCCAACTTAACTGGAAAAATAATATCTTTCAATTTTTGCTCTAGCTAAAATTTAGCAAATGTTGATATTGATCCCAATATTCTCTCAGGGGTCCTCAAACTACTGCCCGCAGGCCAGATGCAGCAGCTGAGGATGATTATCCCCCTCACCCAGGATTATGAAGTTTCTTTATTTTAAAGTTTTTGTTTTTACTATAGTCCAGCCCTCCAACAGTCTATGGGACAGTGAACTGGCCCCCTATTTTAAAAGTCTGAGGACCCCTGTGAGGCTAGATTGACAAGATGATAAAAAAAAATGAAAATGACAAAAACAAGATATTTCTTCCTCTGCTAATGGAATTATCCTTTGTCTTTTTGAATTGATTTTTTGAATTTGGTTGAATTTGAATTTGAATTGGTTTGATATAATTTGAGAAGAGATAATTTTAAGGACACAGAAGAAAACTAGGAAGTATCTCACAAGCATATTCATCTTTTTTCATTAATGCTCCTTAATGATGGTGGAAAAAACAATGGAAAGAAAGAATGATGGAGTCAGATTATCTGTGTGAATTACAACTCAATTGTGTGCTGCCTATATGACTTTAGACAGTTAATCTCTTTGTGCCTCAGTTTTCTCACTGTAAAATGAAGACTTGAATTTGATACATTTAAACTATAAATCTATGATCCTATCATCAAAGAATGTATGGTTCCTAGGATAACTAAGCTTTTCTTTCAAATGCATTCCCAGCCCCATTTCTACACTGATGAATTAAGGATGCAAGTGAGGGAAGGGATAGAGGATAAGATTGGGCAAGGGAGACTTAGAAGTAGATGAACTAGAATTTCTTCTTCATAATCCTATTGGCAGATCTGTGATCTCTAAGACCAGCTCTCTTTGTCTCACCATTGATAATTCTGCTCAGAAATTTCTCTTTTCTTTCACTTGTGAAGAAATATTTTATTTTTACCCATTCAATTTTTTATCTTCTTTTCTACAACCTGCTAATAATCCTAGTTGACTTCTTTTATCAGTCAGGATAGTAGGAATGATAAATGCACATTTTAACTAAAATATAATGCTGCTGATTCTGTTCATTTATCAGTTCTTTTATCAGGCAACCAAGAAAGGGCAGAAAACAGATGAAGTTCATGGTTCATCTTTGCTACTTCTTGGCAGCTTTCAGGAGTAGTGAATGTAGGAAGGTGGAAGTATATTCTGAAGGCTCATATATTAAATTCTATAGTATCTGCCTAGTGAATGTAAGCCTCTTTAGGGCAGAGACTGTTTTGTTTGGTATTCCTAGTACATAGCACAATGATTTGAACATACTAAGTGATTAATAGATGTTTTCTGAGTAAATGAACTTTGATCAATGGGTTCAAAAAGGCAGATTTAGACTTTATGTAAGGACAGAAAAAAATACCTTCTTAATAATTAGACATCAATACTGTCACAACGAAATTGGTTGAAACATTGTTTATATGTATTCATGTGTCTGTATTACATATATGTATGTATCTGTGTTCATGCACATGTGTATCTTTGTCCATGTTAATGAATCCAAATAATCATTCCCTTACCCCTCCACCCCCCAATTGCAGGCCTTCAAGCAAAGGCATTCCACATCAGGCATGTACTTAAGAGAATTCTTATTCTATGATGAGTTAGTAACCCCTGAGATCTTCCAACTTTGAGGTTCTATAAATTTGACAAATTTAAACATCCACACAAGAGATTCAGTTCATACAAATCTATGTTCTAATAAAATATTAATAAACTGTAAAATTTAAATATTAAAATTTAATTAAAAAGATTATTAATCTATAAAATATGCTATGAAGACAAGTGATAATATCTTATTTTGGGAGGGATAGTTTGGTTGCAGTTCTACTTGGGAACACGTATTCAGAGTAAATTGTTATTCCTCTTACTCTTTCACCCACTTTCCCCCTTTTCTGGATCTGATGAGAACCTAACACATCTCTTCTCAGCCAAGAGAGAAGAGATGAAACTGACACTTCATCAGCAGTTGTATAGTGAAACTAACTCTAAAGAGGCTTAGAATTGTTCCTGTGGTGTTATCTGTGGTTTCCCTGGCTTTGTGCAACTACATTGTAATCTTCAAGAAGGGGAGGTGGGAGAGGAGATGTTTTTAAAAATATATTTTACATGGTGCAGAGTGATTTTAGGCAAGTCACTTAAGCCTTTTTGGAGGTGAGACTTGAATGAGATAACATCAAAGTTCTCTTTCATCTCTAATGATTCTCTGGTAGGTAAATTCAGTTTGAGAACCATATAATTCTTTTATATAGTTACAACTTTCTCAATTAGTGATTATGTATCATATTAACCCCTCTAGGATGGGTTTTCCTCAAAATAATTCTCATTTATGGAATACCACATAAACTATTTACAATAAAACTCAAATTTTCAAAAAGGCCAGTGACTATTAACATCTTGAGAACATTTAATGGTATTTGCTAAGAGAATTCAGTTTGCTACCTTCTTTTTACCCATCAGTTTCTGACTTAGTGTGGGTGGAGGGGCGTAGTGCTTTTTTTTTTTTTTTTAAAGCAATTTGCTAGCGGTTTTCTCTGGTCGTCTAGCTATAGAAATTTTATAGCATTCTTGATGGTTTGAGTTTGAAATATGACTTCATAAGTGTTTGTGTGTGTGTGTGTGTGTGTGTGTGTGTGTGTGTGTTGCTTTGAATGAATGTCCAAGTATCCAAGAATAAGTACTGGAATAAGAGAGAGAAGAATGAGCAAGATGGAATACTTGATGTCCTGCAACTGGAGAGCTAAGAATCATATGGACTTTAAAAGGGGGGTTAGATAGGAAAGGGATCCTTTTCCGGATTAGGCAGCAACGATATAGCCATTGCTTTCTATAGAGAAAGGAACTTGAAAAAGAGAATAAAGCTCTGGACTGCTGTTGCTCTGCTGCAAAAATTTGTGACCAAAATCTGCTCCGGCTACTGAGCATGCTCAACTCCAAGTCACATAATCATTGCAGCGCCCTTGTATTCCACAGCTCCGGATTTTAGCAGTAGCAGCAAGGGAGAGGAAGGTAAGAAGGGAAACAGGTATAAATAACTCAGAGGGCTAGTTGTTTCTGAAAGTGAAGGAACACTAGAGAGGAGGAGCAAGGTGGAAATAGGGAGGGATCTTAAGGAAGTTTTTCGCCAATCTTTATTAATTTTGCCTGTCTAGAGCAAGCCTATTGTCAGCCGAGGGGTAACAAATTCAATTCAAGGGAGAATGTAAACATAATTTATTAAGCCCTACAAGTTTAAGGCTCATTATAATAGGCAGACACTCCTTGCTTTTAAGGAACTTTTAAAAGAGGTACAGACACACAAACCAGTTTCATAACAAGGTAGAGGGGAAATTTAGATAAAATGCTCTAGGAAAATTTGGAGAGAAGGATTTTATGGGGAGAGTTAACAGGAAATGTGGCTTTGAAAAGGTAGCTCCGGAGCTTTGCAGCAAGAGAATTTAAACATGCAAATATAAAGATAGTATTAGAGGAAAGGTGAACAACTGTCAGAATTCATAGAGGCTAAGGGTATAAAAGTTATAGATCCTGAAATGTCACAAGTTAGGTACAGCAGGGGCAGCTAGGTGTTGCAGTGGATAGAGCACCAGCCCTGACGTCAGGAGGACCTCAGACACTTAACACTTCCTAGCTGTGTGACCCTGGGCAAATCACTTAATTCCCAATTGCTTCAGCAAAAACAAACAAACAAACAAAAACCAAGTTAGGAACCTCAGTATCTACGTCTACTTTCTACCCAATCCCTATTTTTAGACCCCTTTGTTTCTTCTGCCCTCCCCCCCAGTTTCTTCCAGACTCAGTCTCCCCCATGGAATCACATCCTCTGCTGAGACAACTCTGCTGGGAGAGAGGGGGATACAGGAGATCTTAGAGTTGAGGTCTTACAGTTCTCTGACCCCTTTCCCCCTTTGGCTACTTGTAACTTAAGTGGGTTTTAGCCTCACTTGATTACTCACTACTCTCTTAATTTTGATTTCATCATTTAACCTTAATGAGGTTCAGTGCTCATCTCACAAAAGCAAGGCTTTTAGGACTAGAAGACTGGGTTCTGTTGACTGTTACTAGTTTCTGACAAATTCCAATTTCTCTGGATCTGTTTCTTAAGTTATGAAATGAAGGAGCTGGATGAGATTATTTCTAAAATTCTTTACATCCCTAAATCCAACATATGCTAAAATGCTGTGAAAATAGAAGTGCATTACAAATGCAATTATCATAGCACTAATTATCTCATCCACTTAACTGCTATTTTAATAGTTACTTATATTTTTACTTTCTCTGTTGGATTGCACATACTTTGAAGGCAGAGAAGACCCTGGCCTCTTATATAATCTTAGGTATGAGTACTGTAGATAATATCAATCATACATCATTCTTGTATCTCCATTAACAGCAACAGTTTGCATATTGTAGGTTCCTTGAAAATATTTTTTTGGATGGAATATTTATAGAATAACTAACAGTGACACCTGCACTTATTTCCTGCTTTATCGATATATCTTTAGGACTTGTAATTTAAGATTATTCTTTATGAAAATTAAGTGACTAGATATCCGTATGTTGACCTAATCCCCTACTACTAGAACATTTCAATCAGCACCAGTCCAGATTGGAGGCATGAGGTGAAGTTGTTGTTGGTTGTTCTTGTTCTCAAAGAGGATTATGACATCAGAGAAGTGATACCACGACACGCAAGTGAATTGGACTTAAGTGAAGGAGAGCTGTGCAAAGTCCTCACTTTCTAGAGACATGAAGCAAACAGGTAGTTAGGGCAGAACTGGTTCAGAGACATATGATTCATTTCCTTTTCCTGGATGACTGCTGTACTCCCTAGAAGCCTACTCTGACGTTCACGGTGGAGCATGGATGGTCGTGGGGACATAGATTTTACAGCTGAAGAGTTTGTAGGCAGATTCATTTGGTACTAATGGAAAGAAAAAAGTAATTTAAATAATGTATTTTTTATTCATTCTTTGAATGAATTATAAGGAATTCATTCTTTATAAACTATGGCCCCCAACATTTTTAATAAAGAAATGTGCTTTAAAATGAATGTACATGTATAGTCCGAAAAATAAAAGTAATAATAAATAAAAAAAGTAAGCCCAATAATCAATGGTGTAATTAAATGGCAACCCATCTATATATTTGTCCGTAAGAATTGCCTGGGCACTGAGAGATTGTGACTTGCCCAAGATCATACAGAACTATGTCACAAGAAGGACTAGAACCTAGGTTCTGCCAGATCATAACAAACTTTTGGTTAGGATATGCCTGCTTTGGAGAGAGAATTGTGGGGAGCTGGCCATCGTCCTTCTCTGCGCCATCGTCCACTCCCACCCCTACCCTGAACTCTGGGGTATCTCCTATATTTCCACTAATTATGCTGCACTTGCTGCAGCAACAGCATGTTGGGATTTGTAGGGCGGTGGCACGTATAAGTCAGAATAAGTCAACAAAATTCTTTTTCAGGAAAAAAAAATGGGTAAGATCTACTTATCTGGTTTTGCTTAACTGACCCCGGAAGAGAAACTTTTCAGCGGCAGAGAAGAGAGAAAGAAAGCATATAGGTAAAATCAAATCAGTCTCGGTCTACTTTCTACAGTTGCTTCAGTCCCAACTCTCAGACCCCTTTGTTTCTTCGGTCCCCCCCAGGATCTTCCAGACTCAGTCTCCCCATGGAATCACATCCTCTGTCGAGACAACTCTACTGGGGGAGAGGGGGATACAGGGGATTTAGAGTTGGGGTCCTACAGTTCCCTGGCCCCTTTCCCCTTTTGGCTACTTATAAAACGTGGACTATTGGATCCCCCGTCCCCGCAAAACAAACTCCTTGGTGTCTTTTTCTCTGGCGGCAGCTGTAGCTGGGCATGCTCAGTCAGTCCGGGCCGGCTCGGGGATAAGAAGGAAGCTTTTGCGCGGAGCTGAGCTGGAAGCTGGGTGAAGTGGGAGGGGAGAGGGGGAAGGGGGCGGGGGAAGGGTTGGAAGCCGGCTGCAGGCGCCTGAGGTTGCTGGGAGCGCTTCCTGACCTCCCAGCCCTCTAGTCAGCCGAGACGAAGAAGGAGGGAAAGGAGGAGAACTACTGAGGGAAGAGCCTGCGTGGCCGGAGCTCACTGAGAGGGCAGGAGCAGCAGGAGCAGCAGCAGCAGCAGCAGCAGCAGTAGTAGTAGTAGTAGTGAGGCAGGAGGAGGGGGGGCATCAGAAACTCGAGAAGCAGACCGGGGAGGCGCGCTCTGCCCGGGACCCGCGGCAGCTTCGGGGCGGCGGCGGCGGCCGCAGCTGCTGCTGCTGCTGCTGTTGTTTCCGTGCTGCTGCGATGTTTCACTGCATCCCCCTGTGGCGGTGTAACCGTCATGTGGAAACCATCGATAAGCGCCACTGCTCCCTAGTCTACGTCCCGGAGGAGATCTACCGCTACACTCGCAGCCTGGAGGAACTGCTCTTAGACGCCAACCAACTCCGCGAACTGCCCGAGGTGAGTGTACCAAGCTTGGGGGCCCGGGCTCACCTGGGGGAAGGCCGGGGTGCAGGCAGGCGCGCGCAGCTCCTGAGGGCTGCTTCCTAGGAAGAGTGCCCAGTTGTGGGGCAGCTCCGCTAGTCTCAGCCCCACTGTGTCTATCCTGGTTCCCTTTTTTCTTCCCCACTCTCTCGACTCCTGGAGAACCTGGATGGACAGGTGCCCTTTTGCCTTATTCACCTGCTTCCCCCTTCCCCTTCATATGCGTTGTGACCACTGAAGGTTATCCACCACAGGCGGAAAAAGTTTATTTTTTTTTTAAAGGTAGAGATTTGTGCAATTAGAAAAGTGCATTAGGCTTGACAAGTTATGGGACAGAAATCCAATGAGTTAGACTTCTGGACACTCTTTCATGCTGATGAAATAACCCAATTCCCCATCTTGCCAATTTTGGAGTCAGAGCCTGTGGGTTCTGAGCTTTGCCTTTGAGTACTTGTGTGAAACTGAGGGAGTCATTTCTACTATCTGGGTCTTAATTTCCCCATCTGTAAAATGAGGAGGTTAGACTACATTGGCCCTAAAGATTCCTTCTCGCTCAAAATCTATGAGTCTTATGAGGAAATATTTCTCATCCCAAACCCGTTGGAAAAAGTTGTGCCTCTCTTTCAGGGACTTCATTTTTCTCCGGGTTTCATGGCCACCGTCCAAGTTGGGAGCCCCTCTTAGAGCCTAGCCAAGGCGTGCATTCCTTTTTGGCGGCCAGAATACTCCAGGTGGTGAAGAAGTAGTCAGCCTACCTATCTGGGCATCTTAATTGGAATGTGTTCTGAGCCTTATCTGCAGGTGGGCTGTGTTCGGGACAGCTGTAGATTGGCTGGTCCTGCTGTTTTTGGCACTGGGTGTAGCTGACGGAGTGAAAGATAGTAGAGAGAGAACTGGTTGTGGGGAGTTTAAGGTGTGTTTCCTGGTGTCCACTGCAGAAAAGCTGGATTCCTGATCCTGCTGCTGGAAAGGAGTTTTTTCCTTTCTCTTCCCCTCCTCTCTTCCCCATCTTACTTTCTCTTATAGCTTCCCTATGGTTTTCCCACCTTCTCATCCCTCTTTCCCTTACTCTTTAAATAAAACCTGGAGAGCTTTTATCTGGCCTTCCCCCTTCCTAATCAAGGCTCAGAAAGGACAGAATTTTGTTATCTAGACTTAATTAGATTCTTAATGATACCTTCTCCCCTTAAGTTGTTTACATCAATGAATCAATCCCTCAGTTGCTGCTGAACTTGTCAAAAGATACTTGCTGATGGTATTGATCGGGGACTTCAGAGTATCAGGACTCTTAATAATCTCCATGCTCACTTTGGGAGTCAAGCTGAAGAATGACTTTCAGAGAAAAAAGTCCACCTTCATAAGTATGTTAGGAACTGAGAGTTCACTAGATCTAAAGGTGTGCAGAGAGTTGATAGGATAGACCTTACTACCTCAAAGGGAGGGTTTTTAATGAGTAGTTGAAATTCAGTCACTCTTATCATCCCAAATCATCATCACAAAAAGATGATTTGCTGAAATGAAATGCTGTCTGGTTTATTCTTATGCCTTGATGTGATCATTATTGTCAGTTTCTTTTTTAAACTCAGAACTGTATGATTTTTTTTTTTCTTTGCTTTTTCAAATACTCTTCTTCCTGTAAAGATCTTTGCTTTAAAGATCTTTGCATAAGAGCTAAAGTTGGAAGGAAACTTTGAGATCATCTGATTCAAACCCTTCATTTGACAGATGAGAAAACTGAAATTCAGGGAGGCTAACTTATTTACCTAAGATTACCTAAATAGCCAAGTGGTATAACTGGGAATCAAATTCAGGGATTTCAAGTTTATGACTAACCTAATTTACCAAGTTAATTTTTTCTCCGAGTCTGGAAATTATGGGGATTTCCTTGACTTAGGAGTCCTGCAAAACCCCTGATTTTTTTTTTTTCTTTTAGTTCAATGGCAGAAAAGACACCCTTTTTAAAAAAGGCAATTTACTTTTCAGAGGCATTTTCCAAACCTATGACTTATCTCTTTGCTTTGTCTTTGGCCTAAGGTATTGAAGTGTACTGTTAACTAGTTGTGGGATCTTTAGGTGAAGTTGTCAGTTATCAGTGTAGAAATACTTGATTTTCAGAGGCCACAAAATATATCATATGTATTGAATGGGGTAAAAACTTGATATCCAAACTAGAAAAGTCCATTTGTTGTAGCAGTATCTCTAGAGCTTCAAAGTTCAATTATAGATCTAAAGTTAGAATAATCTAATTCAATCTCCTCACTTTACAGCTGAGAAAACTGAGGTACAGGGATTTGACTAAGTTCATATAGGGGATAAGAGTCAGAGACAGGATTTGAACCCATATTCTCAGAGACTGGAGTTAGCACTCTTTACACTGAACCAAAAATCATCCATCTCTCTTTGCTTCAGTGAATTTTTGACTACCTTGTTGTGTATACTTTCATGAACTTTTCTGTATACTTTTTGAAAAAAGGAAAATGATGATTTTTAAGTTTTTTTAGAAATGACAGATATTTCTGTTGACAGTAAATGGAAATTTTTCAGTAGTCCCAAATGTAATATAAAGAGATTGTGTCAAGGGAAGCAGATGAACAAGAAGTTCTTTCAGAGGAATTTCTTCCTGAGGTTAACCATTGCTCTAACTGTGCTCTTCAGAATTCAGTTAAAAAAAAAATTTAGACTCACTATGTTTATTATTTTGACTGACACTTCTTGATTCCTGGACTTGGTTATCCCTAGGAGGTCTACTCACATTAAGTATTCTTACTCCTTGACTGGAACTTCTTAGCTTGTCACCTTTAATAGTTGAAAGAACTCTTGAAATCATATATATGAGGGATCCTCCACCTACTAGATATGGATCTTCTAGCCCAACAAGAAAGCTTTTCCTGGTAGATGTCTAAACATTTGTCTCCTTTCCCTCCCCTTTTGAAATCTACTTTACCATATCCTCCTTGGGGACTTCCTCTCTCTGTATGACTTTGTCCACCACACATAGAAAATTTTTTTTAAAAAGATAAAAGGTATTTTCTTCCCACACAAAGAATGGAAAATCCTGATCTAATGAAATCTCCTTATTTTACAGGTGAGGAGACTAAGGTTTAGGCCGATTAGTTTAAAAGCCTCTTAATGTTTCATTGAGAAAATAAAAAAGTGTAATTGCTTGCTTTGAATATACTTAGTCTGGCATAATGAATAAAGTGCTGACTGTCTAGCTTGAAGTTAGGAAGTCCCAGTTCAAATTCTGCCTCTGATACTTTTATAACTGTGTGATCCTGAGTACATCACTTAACCTCTTTGTGCTTCTGGAAATAAATTTCCAAGGACTTGGACAGTGGATTGGTGGATACTGTTGGATCTAAAGTCAGAGAGTTTAGGTTTAAATTGTGGCTTTGGCTTCCCCCTCCTACAAATAACTATTTACACACTGAGATATGTCTAGGTATATATATATGTGTGTGTGTGTGTAAAATAAACACAAAATATGTACATATATGAAAATAGATTACTCTCTTTTCTCTCTTTTTCTCTGTAAAAATCATTTGACTTGTATAGGCCTTATTTTTTTATCTATAAAATAAAATGCTTGGATTAAATGACCATTTTTTCTTCCCTAAATGAAGGAAGTTGGACTTGTATGGTTTCTGAAATCTTTTCCAACTTTAATCTATAATTATTCTAAGATCTCCAACTGTCACCCCCTTCCTCTCAGTCAGTCTCAGTTCACCTTTATTAGGTAATTTCTGGACTGCAAAGCACTCTTGAAAGGAGGATACAGAACTTGATAGCAGTCTCATTAGATTAATATTATTTAACTTCAACAACAACATTTAACTTCCTTTTTTGCTACTTTTCATTTCCTTTTTTCATCTCTTATTAGTTCTCCAGCATAGCAGTTCTTCCAGACCTTAGGGCTTCTCAAGTCTTCAAGACCTTTGCCCATTTTTTATTCTCAAAGGATAGACTTAGATCCTGTTTTACTAAAGAGATCTAGATAATAGAGTATGAGTGATTCAAGAATCCCTCTTTTCTCCTCAAAATATCACTTTCTATGCATTTATTTTCTTTCAAAAATATTTTATTGATTGTTTTCTTTTACATCTCACCTGCTTTCTCAAATCCTCAGTTCTTCCAGACCTTAGGGCTTCTCAAGTCTTCAAGACCTTTGCCCATCTTTTATTCTCAAAGGACAGACTTAGATCCTGTTTTACTAAAGAGATCTAGATAATAGGGTATGAGTGATTCAAGAATCCCTCTTTTCTCCTCAAAATATCACTTTCTATGCATTTATTTTCTTTCAAAAATATTTTATTGATTGTTTTCTTTTATATCTCACCTGCTTTCTCAAATCCTCTCCTAGTTCCCAGTTCTCTTCTGTAATCCAGAGGCGCAAATAAGCAAATCAAATGGACGTAGCATATGCAGTATTCCTTATATGAAATTCCTCATATGAAGTTTTTCTCTTCTAGAGGGCAAGCTTAGTGGTGAAATGGATAGAGTTCTAGTCCTGGAGTCAGAAAGACTCATCTTTCTGAGTTCAAATCTGACTTCAGATACTTATTAGCTGAATGATCCTGGGCAAATTACCTAACCTAGTTTGCCTCAGTTCCTCATTTATAAACTGAGTTAGAGAAAGAAATGGCAAATCATTCCAGTTATCTCTGCTAAGAAAACCCAACAGGATCACAAAGTATTGGTTATGGCTGAACAATCATAATTGACTCTAGAGGAGGGAGATATGTTACGTCTTTTGTCTTTGGAATCACATTTGGTCATTAAGTTAATTTAAATCAGGTTTTTTTTTTTTTAACCTTCAGAGTTCATAAAACCTAAATGGTCTATGCATTCACAGACACTGGGACCTGTGAACTTAGAAGAAGAGAGCAAAAATGACTTATTTTCATTATTATTTATTTGGATTCCTTTGTAATCTTATTTCATGCCTTTAAAATTTTATCAGACTGACAGAAGAGTCCAAATTGATACCCAACCTTATCCTGCTCTCTCCTCTCCACTCCCCACCCCCCCAAACAAAACAAAATCCAAAGGCTAAAAAAATCTTGATCTAAATGTTTTGTTGTTGTTCTTGATGGTTTTTAGCAGAGGTTTGAGAATAAAGGGATCTGAGCTTGTGTTACTTGTTACTTGTGTGACATTGAACAAATTATTTCAAATCTTGAGCTTATGTTTCTACCTCCAAAAAGTGAGGAAGTTAGATTTGTGTTTTTCATTTCTTAATCATGATCCTACCATTATTGAGGTAATTAGACATTTGTTTTCTTGGATTTACTTATTTTGTTTTTTATCAAGTCATGTCTTTATTTGACTTTTTCATAGGCTTTCCTAGTGGTATTCATATGCATACCTACTGGTATGATTTCACTGCAATGAAAAATTCTGATGAGGAGATTGTTCTACTAATGCAGTCTACTAATACATTTTTATCGATGTAGTAAGTAATACAGTGCTTGACTTGAAGTCATGAAGATATTCTCCAAATCTTGCCTCAAAAACTAGCTATATGGTTCTGGATAAGTCATTTTAATTCTTTTAGCCTTAGTTACTTTATCTGTAAAATGAGGATAATAACTTACCTCTCTCGTGGATTTTGTGAAGATCTGATGAGAAAGCATATGTAAACCTTAAAGCATTAGTGAAATGCAAGTTATTATTACTATAATTATTATATCTTTTTACATTTCTTTGAATTTCTCATATTTGTCATTTTTATGGTATAATAATATTCCATTACATTGCTGAATTAATTTGCTGTTTTAAAATTATTATTTAAATATATATATATATAATAACAGGTTTTGGCTGTTTCCCAACTTTTCTCCAAGTTTTTATGTCATCACAAAGTTTAATGCTTTTATTGTTTTGGTACATATGAGTTCTTTCCTTTTGTCCTTATCTCCTTAGGTTGTAGGTTGTATGTCTAATAGTAGTTATGCAGAGTCAGAGTTTGAACATCATAGCCAATTTTTTCCCCTCATAATTCCAAATTGTTAACCAAATAGCTTAATCAACAGCATATTTTCCCCAAAAATTTGTCTCTTAAATATTGACTAGTGTAGTCTATCACCCTTGGACAGTTCTAGAGAGATTTTTAAATTTGCATTTTTCTTTCTCTAAATTTATTTTCTCATTATAAAATCATAATAGTTTTGGAAAGGGCCCTGGAGGTCATAGAATCTAATCTTCTTCATCTTATAGATAATTCTCTAGTCTCAGAGAAAGTGGTATATTTCCTTTTTTCTGTTTTTTTTTTTCTTTTTTAAAAAGCTTTTTAAAAATTTTTTACCAAATACATGTAAAGGTAGTTTTTAGCATTCACCTTTGCAGAACGTTGTATTCCAACATTTTTTTTCCCCTTCCTCTCCCCAACCCTTCCTATAGACAGGAAGGAATCCAGTATAGGTTAAACATGTGCAGTTCTTCTAAACATATTTCCATATTCATCATGGTGTGCAAGAAAAATAATATCAAAAGATGAAAGAAAAAAATGAGAAAAAAGCAATCAAATAACAACAATAAAAAATAATGTGAAAATACTATGCTTTGATCCATATTCGGTCTCCATAGATCTCTCTCTGGATGCAAGTGGCTCTTTCCATCACAAGTCTATTAAATTACTTTATTGTTGAAATTGTGTGATCCTGTTGCTGTGTGCGTTGTTCCCTTAGTTCTATTCACTTCACTTAGCATCAGTTCATCTAAGTCTTTCCAGGCTTTTCTGTATTTTTTTTCTAAAGGTAACCTGTCACTGTTGCTTGAAACTGACTCCTCAACTTTTTAATCTACCTACCACATTTATTCTCATTTTTTCTAGCATCTTCAATTTCCTATCTGCATTGGATCCTTCTCATTTGCCTTTATACAGACAAATAATAATTTAAAAAGAGCAGATGAATTCAGCAAACATTAGGCCCATATTTCCTGCAGTGCAAAAAAACCTCTTTGGTTCTGATTTATCTCCTTCTTAGTATTCTCAAATTTCCATATGATTCTTACTCTTCATTGCCATACTTCTTGAATCTTCCTTCCCATTGCCTTCCCCTTTACTTCCTTCATAAAATTCCTTCCTAACTTTGTAGTTTGGATGCTGCTATAAAACCTATACTTAGAGACTATGCTTGCTGTGATTATTAAAACTGTGGTAATTAGATAAACTTCCCTTTTGCCAAATCTAGGCTCCATTTTTTTGTCATTCTTCTTGATGTCTTTTGATATGGTTGATATTGATATTGATATCTCTTTTGATATTGTTGAATACATTTTTTTCTCAAAATGTTCTCCTTTGACTTCTGATACCTGATAGTTTTTTACTTTCTTTAAGTCTTAATTTTTTAATCTGTAAAATAGGAATAGCAGAATCTGCCCAGGGTTCCTCACAAGATTATTAGGAAGATCAAACGAGATAATGAATGAAAGAGTGTTTTTATGTATTACACAAATATATAATGGTACTCATTATTATTATTTCTCCTACATTTCTGGCTCCTATTTTACTGGTCCCATCTTCTTCCCTCTTCCAAATATGAGCATTCTTCTACATTCTATTCTTAGCTCCCTGACCTCTTTCAAAAGTCCCACAATCAATTTTTAAATTTATGACTTAACAGTAATACTTTCTAGTCATGCAATTTTGGTTGTCAGTTTTCCTCTCTGATTACCCCCATTTATAGAAAGGGGATTGTAATACTTCCAATATCTACTTCCCTTGGGAATGTACTTTGTAAACATTAAAGCCTATATAAATGCTACTGGTATTTATTGCATTTACTTTGACTTGGCCAATTCTGCTAAAATACTTTTTCCATCTTATGACTTCCTTGATCTGGAATCTACATTTGGCTCTCAGTTGTCTTCTGCAGTATCTACATTTCTTTGTCTGGACTTTAGTCATTCCATAATTTGGTCTCAGCTTTTATTACTTCTTTTTTTTCTTCAATAAAAATCCTGGTATATATTGCTAATTATAATGTGTCATCTCACAGTTCACCCTTCTCTGTGGTTCCCATCACATATTTGTCTTTCCCCTAAAGCGCAACTCAAGCAAGACCTCTTTGGCTTTCTTCTGTGCCTGACACATACAGATCCTTAATTAATGTCTGTAGATTTGTCTTGGGAAGTTGCATTGAACTCCAGCCCTCACTGATTTCTTCTTCTTCTGAAGTCCTATTATGTGCCTAGTTAATACTAGTTAGTTTTTAACCACTTAATTTTTTTAATGGCTTAGTTTTGTTTTCTAAACATGTTACATCTATGTCTTAAGTTTTATTTGTATTTTCCATGACATATGATTATAAGAATTTTAGAGAGAATGGGCCATTTAGCCTTGTCCCTTCATTTTATAGAAGTTGAAATTGAGACCCAGAAAAATGACAGCAATTTATTAATTAAAATCAATAAACTGTGTATTGAAAATAGAGCCAAATCAAATCTGTTACTCTTGGATGAGTGATCTTTCCATTGTACTATTTTTTTTTTCATGCAATCGGGACACAAACAATAAGATAGGACAATACTTGTATAACAAAATACAAAGGCATTTTACCTTAGTCTGTAGATAAAAATTTCTCAGTACTGGAATAAGTTCCTTCTTATATGCCTACTGAAGTAGTTCCTCTACTCCTGCTGAAATATAGAAATTATTTCAATTCATCTAACTTCTGTTTCACTTCAAGTAAACTCCATAGTTTTCTACATTTTTGCATCATTGTAAAGTTTATAAAAGAATTTCCTAACAAATCTGTGATGTATTCCACATTATACCAATTTTATACTTTATATTTTATTTTTATATTATTTTATTTATTCATATTTTATTCAATCTAACTGTGTAGTCTAGAGACAGAATAGTAGACAGAGACAGAATAGGAGTCTAGGTCTTCTGATTTCAGATCTAATGCTTTCCCCACTAGATTCATATGGAAGCTTTTGCCTGAGAGAAATCATAGAGACATACTTTAAAAGATTGGTCCATCATTCTACCTAGTGAATGAATCAATGAATAAAGCATAAGTTAAATATTATTTGCAAAGCATTGGTGCTAAGCTCTGGGAAAACAAATAGTACGGCAGTTCTTGCTCATGAAGTAGATCTTGCTATGAAGTAGATAACACAAATGGAAAGTTTCAATTTCAAGTCAGATGGAAGGGTCCTGTGATCCTTGATATGTAACAGCAATGCAGGTAGTAATAATGCTTCTTTAATATCATTTCTAGTGATAAAATCATATAAATTTCTAGTACTGAACCAAGGACTTTGTTGACCAGGGTTTTTAAAATGGTTGTAGGAGCAGTTGTCAGGCTGCATCTAATGCAAAATTATTTCTCAGATGCAGAATGTTTTGAGTTGTGTTCCTGCCTAGTATAAATATGCACTTTTTTTATTCTCTTGAGGATGTGTAATTGTGAAAGTATGTTGTGTGTGTCCTGTACTATGAACTTAGGTTTCATATCTCTTACTGATAGTTTAAAAATTTCGTACTTGATGGAAGTGTTTCTTATAATGGAATAACTTGGAAAGAAACTCATTACTGGAATTCCTTTGAATAAAAGGCCACAACTCCAACATAAATTAATAAAATAATAACATAAATAAAAGTTATTGAATTGATATTGATCATATAATGCTTCCAAAATGATTTTTAAAAAGAGGCTTGATTTGTATTTGTAGTTTGTATTTTATGAGTGATAAATAACTGTCTTTATAACAAGCCCCTGCTCCCCTCAAATCTCCCTAAAGCAAATTGCCCTTGTAACTATAGTCAGGGTTCTACTCTTCAGTGTAAAAATAATTCTATTTTAAAAAATCATGGTATCATTATTAACATTAAAAATAACAGTATGGATAGAGAACCAGCCCTGAAGTCAGAAGGACCTGAGTTTAAAATCTGGTCTCAGGCACTTAATACTTCCTAACTGTGTGACCCTGGGCAAGTCACTTAACCCCAATTGCCTCAAGGGGAAAAAAAAGGAAAGAAAGAAAGAAAATAACATAGTAACAATAGTAAATAGCTGTCTCTGGAGAGGATCCCTTTAAAAAAAAAAAAGATCTTTTAAGACAATTTTTTTATTTTGAAGGGCTGTATTATTTGAGGGTTTACATAGAACAGTGCCAATGGCCTCAATAGAATTTCCAAACTACTCCTTGTAATTATAATCAAAATAAATCTTTTCCTTGGGCTCAGTGGATCTATTTTTTTAAACCCTTTAAACCAAAGAAGTAGCAAGCCCATGAGGTCCTATATACATTTCACATTTACTGTGTCTTAAACACTGATCTTCCCCTTAATCTTCCCCTTTCAAATTTCTCTGTTACTGTCTAAGTGCTTCATTATCCTTCCAATCATTTAGGTTTAATCTTGATCTTCTCCTTGTTTGACCCACTGCCTTCCCTCACCCCATATATTCACATGGTTGTCAAATCATGTCTTTGCAACCACTCTTCATATTCCCCCTTTTCTCTTTACACACAACTATCATGCTTGCCAGGGCTATTGAAGTAGCTTCCTAATTGACTTCATTGCCTCAAGTCCCTTTACTAATCTACTCTTTTCACTGGTACCTGAATTATTTTCCTAAAACATGGGTTTGACCACCTTATTCTGTCATTCAATAAATTCCCTGTTTCCAATAGCTCTAAATAAATATAAAAAAGCTCAAATATTAACTTCTGTTTTTTGTTTAAAGGTCTTCACAAACTGTATCATCTTACTTTTTCAGCCTTCTCTGTGCATCACCCCTCCCCCCCATGCACACAACACAGTGCCCTCCTATGCTGATACTTACATATGATATTTCCTCCTGTCCTTAAGTTATTGCATTGATTATTGCTCATGCTAAGAATACTCTTCCTTTGTCCTGCCTCTTGGAATTCTTTTCAAGAGACAACTCAAGGGACTTTTTCTGCAGTAAGCCTTTCTTGATCTTCCTGAGAATGTCTTCCATACCAAGATTAGCTTGTATCCACTTTGTATATCTTTTGTGTATAAATATAAAACTCACATTTATGTATATAGTGTTTCCCTTGTTAGAATGTAAGTCTGTTGAAACCAAAGCCTTTCATTTTTGCACCTGGCAATTAGGAATTAGGAGAGCCTGGCAATGTAAAGAATGCAGAGTAGGACTAGGGCATTCACAAATGAAGTGACTGTATAAACCATGTATTCACTACTTGCTTCTACCTCTTGGGTACTCCAGGAGAAAGAGACAGATCTCTTCCTACAACAAGCTTAAATAGGATCTGTGAGGTCACATACACAACCAATCAAAGAGGGAGATGTCTCCCATAACGAAGCTATTTCAATATGACCAGGGTCCTGCCCACAAGGCAGTCTCTGGTCATAGAAATTACTTACTGGGCTCTCAAGTTCAACCTTCTGGTTGCACTGGCTTGTCCCATTTGTCCTCTGATCCTAACACCAAATTAAGTCATGATGGATTGGATATGATTGAAAAATGACTGAACAACAATCACTATCATTACAAAAGTGGTACCTGGAGAAGAGTTGCAGAATTTTCAGTCAGAAAATCTAGATTCAAATTCTGACTCTACCAGTTGGGCAAATTTCTGGACCTCTTCAAGGTAATAAGGTGTTGGACAAGGTGACCTTTAAGGTTTCATTCAGCTTAATGAATCCATTCCTAAATGTCTTTGAACAAAGTTGTATTCAGCTTTGTTTTACTCCTAAATGGAGTTGAAAATTTCTGATTCTAGTGCAGATGAAGATGTCAATGTCCAGAAGAGTTAGATGACTTGCTAGAGGTCTTATGTTTAATGTACTTTCACCTGGATAATGAGAATAGTGATTTTGTTTGTTTCTGCGTCATTAAGAAAGTTATGAGAAATGATGAAATAATGAGCTTGACTTTGATAAGTGAGGCCTCATAATGCACATTTGAAGGAGCATTAAGTAGGGTAGTACTTACTGGACAACAACTATAATTTACTACTTTAAATGGTACTTTGAGAAATTTAGTCTGTTTTGTGTAAGTATTTTTGTAAATTACTCTGTGCTCCTTATGTATAATAAGAAATTATTATTATTAACTTTTTGGACTGTCATTCAAATATATTTTCCTATCAAGGCTATCAACTATGATGTAGATTCCAGGGAATTTGATTTTATTGTAACAAAATTGATTTTTTTTTTTTGAGAGAGATAGAAAAGCAGCCTACTTTATCACC
Organism: Antechinus flavipes; assembly: GCF_016432865.1. NCBI lineage: Eukaryota > Metazoa > Chordata > Mammalia > Dasyuromorphia > Dasyuridae > Antechinus > Antechinus flavipes. The sequence goes on from NC_067401.1 coordinate 219,954,753, forward strand.
TTTCATCAAGAACTTTCCACGGTATGAATTTGTTACTTTTGGGAGTTCCCTTTAATTGTAATGTGTACCAGATTCATTTCCGGATAATGCTGCCAGCTGGAGAAGACTGAGTCCACTTTCCATCCCCTTTACTACCTCTAGGGTGGCTGGCTTCTTTCCACACCAAACAATTTTCCCTTGGCATATCTAATTAGGAAATGCTGACAGCTGCTTCATAACAAGAAATGGGAACTTAAGTCTGATAGAGTACCTTTGAGGGAGAAATTGGCTTTCTCTGTTGGCTGAAAAAAAAAATCAGTTTAGGTTTATAAGCAAACATAACATTGATTTATAAGATGTATAAAATATAGCTCCATTCTTATCAAGGTGCTTAATAAATAATTATCAGGACCATGTCCCTTAAATCTTTAATGCTTTTAGTCATGTAGAGATTTAAGAGGTTCTTAAATTAGAATCATAGAATTAGAATTAAATCTTAGCTTAGAATTCATCTGATACTTTCATTTATGGATAAGGAAACTGAAATCTAGAGAGGTTGTGAGTTATCTAGAATGACACAGTTAATAAAATAGCATATCTGGAATTTGAATCCCAATCCTTTTACTTTTCAGAGTGTTTTTACTTGGTACCAGGCTGTTACATGTGTACTTGTTGGTAGGGGCTTTAGGAAGTGATCAATAAATCTATTCAAACTAAAAATTGGACAACAGTGTAGCATCAGGAGACAATAAATAGTGACAAGCACAGTTAGTTTGAATAGAGATTTACATTAGAAACATCATTAATGAGAGACAGTCAGTACACAGAAGAAATGTAAATGAAGGATGAGACTTTTTTTTTAAACTTTTAATGAAGAAAAGTAATTTGACCAAAATTAAATGAGAATATTTATTTTCCTTTTATGAGGTCATCATAAATGTTTTTCTTACAAATTTTTATGTCATGAACAGATATTGCCTTCATATGTGTGTATAGAAATGCTAAGATTATGTTATTTATCATATATTTATTCAGAAGAAAACATGATTTAGAATCATTGTGATATGATGATGATTGGGCATTTTGAAAATAAAGTAATTAAATACATTCAAAATATCTAAGAGGAAAAATTATTTCATTGTTTAATAGGGAGGAAGAACAGCTTAGGAGCTCAAATGCCCTCAGCAAGTTTGTCTTGCCCTAAATGTTGCACTGACTCCCCATTTTCTTTAAGAAAGAAGTTTCTAACCTGAGAATTTAATTTTTTTTATAATTATTTCAATATAATTACTTTTCATTTTGCAATCCTATGCATTTTATCTTAGTTTCTTTTAAAACATTTTTTTGAGAAGGAGTCTAGGGGTTACAGGAGACTGCCACAGGAGTTCAGATCCTGCTGTAAGAACAAAAACAAGTTCCTCTGGCATTTAAATCCCTTCCCCCCCCCCCTCCCCTCCCCGCTTCACCTTCCTTCATTATGTGATCCAGCCAAATTGGCCCATCTCCTATTTCTCACACCCAATACTCTTATCTCCTGTCTCCATGCCCCTTTCTGTGCCTTTTCATAAGCTCTCCCTCCTTATTGAAATGCCCTTATTTCCTCCTCTTGGAATCCCTAACTTCCTTCCAAGCTGAGCTCTATAAAGTCATCTTCTATAAGAGACCTCTCCTGAGTCATCCTATTGCTCCCTACAAAAATTTCCTTGTTGTATTTACTTAGTATGTATACTTGCTGTCTACCCCTATATAAACTATACTTCTTGACCAGAGGGATTTCATATTTACTTTTGTATTCCCAGGGCCTTTAATTAGTGCTTGGGTACATAGAAAATGTTATATATTGATTCCTTTGATGAGGAAGTTGTCTTGCAGAGAAATCTGATATCTGGATCTCACCTCCACCAGTATCCTTTCACATTTATTTCGATCTTACTAGCTGTTTTGAGCTCTCAGAGAATCTTAGTTTATATAATATTGGCAAGTCACTTCCTTTCTGGACTTTATTTCAACTATAAAATTAAGAGATTAGGCAAGATCGGTTCTTTTTTTAAAAAATTATTTTATTTTTAAAATTATTTTTTATTTTTTCAAAAAATGCAAAAAATAGTTTTCAACATTCACCTTTGTAAAACATTGTGTGCCAAATTTTTCACCCAACTCCTTCCCATAGACAGCAAGCAATACAGTATTAGCTGAACATGTGTAATTTTTCCAAACATTTCCATTTTAATCATGCTGCACAAGAAAAATCAGATCAAAAGGTGAAAGAAAGAAAAAATCAGAAAAAAAGCAAACCGCAAAAACAACAAATAATGTGAAAATACTATGCTTTGATCCACATTCCGTCTCCATAGTTCCCTGTCTCGATTCAGATGATTCTTTCCATCACAAGTCTATTGGTATTGCCTTGAATCATCTCATTATTGAAAAGAGCTTAATTCATCACAATCGATCATCTCATAATCTTGTTGCTGTGTATAATGTTCTTTTGGTTCTAATCACTTTACTTAACATCAATTCATGCAAGTCTTTCCAGGCTTTTCTGAAATCAATCTGCATCATTTCTTATTGAACAATAATATTCCATTATATTCATATACTGCTTATTCAGCCACTTCTTAACTGATGGGCTTCCACTCAATTTCCAGTTCCTTGTCATTACAAAAAAGACTGCTATAAACATTTTTTCCACCTGTGGGTCCTTTTCCCTTTTTTTTTTATGATTTCTTTGGAATACAGACCCAATGAAAACACTTCTGGATTAGATTATGTACAGTTTGAGAACCCTTTGGGCATAGTTCCAAATTGTTCTCCAGAATGGTTAGAAGATTAGGTCTTCTTAATCTCTTTCTGTGTGTTTTAGATCACTTTGGCAGCATAGTGAAATCTTCCAACCCTTTTCAGTATGTTTTTTATAAAATGAAATATATAGGATTACAAAAAGGCCAATTATGCTGAAATAATTATTGAAATAAATATATTTTTAAAGTTCACAGACCCCAGCATAAATACCTTTTGACTAGATGAACATCTCTTTATGTGGTATCTTCTAGCTTTAAATTCTTCTAGCTTTAAATTCTGTGATTTTGAGAGAGGACTTGGAGATGTGCCAAGAGCAGATTTTTTTTTTTTTAAATTCCTCTATCTTGGATGGTATTGTGGTGAAGGAGAGAGAATCTGTATTTTTGAGTTTGGGTCCTACTTCTGTCACTAATTGCCCATAGGCCTCAGCCAAGTCATCTACCTTCTCTGAGTTACAGGTTATTTATTTGTAAAATGTTGCAGCTTTCTCTTCCCACTTGAACATTCTTTGAAATGAATTCTATGATTTGGTGCCCCAGCTTAAGCCTTAGAATAGTGGTGGGAACAGTTCTCCACATGCCAGTGAGACTTGTTGGCTTGGTACAACCACAATCCTAAGTTTAAACATTATAATCAAGGATTTGATAAGGAGGAGGGAGAAGCTGTTTCAAATACTTATGTTCTTGTGGTCAATTGTTGATTCCCAGAATCAACTAAAAAAAATTTTTTTTCTTTTTTAAGCTAAAGAAAATGAGAGTACGACTTGTGAATTTGATGTGTCCCAAACAGTAGTTCCTCTACTCTTGGAAATAAGATGGACAGGGACACTCTTTGGGGTTGTTTGCCTTTTGCTGAGTACACTTGAGCAAGTGAGAGGTCAGAGTTAAACTTTATTCTGTTGACTTGCTTCACCCCAAGTACCAAAGACATTGTATTACAAATACCTTGGTTAGGAATTGAAGATTGAAGATTTGATTCAACATCAAGCAGAAATAGCTCCTCAAATAATACATCAGCCTAATGGTTAACCTAAGATTAATAAGAGTCCCAAGACCTTGTTTTCTGTTTCTTTTGAGTCTCTCCTTTTCTCAATTTACACATATACTCTGGTATAGTGTCTTCTGTGAATTGCTTCTATTTTCCCCTTCTCCCCCTATCATTTTCTGTCTTTCAAAAAATGTTTTTATTGATATGATTTGTTTTTGTATAACCTTTCTTTCCAACTATATTCTACTCTGAGACTATCTCATAATAGTTTTTCTTAAAAAAAAAATCAAATTAAAAATTCAGCAAAACTAAGTAATATATCAAAAGAGTCTGACATTATATGCCAAGTTTCACATATTATATCCCTCCACCTCTTTGAAGAGGGGATAAGGGAAGTATCTTCTTTTATCTCTTCTTTGAGGCTGCCTCAGATGTCAGTATCTGTGTGATCATGGGTAAAGTTAAAACCTCTCTGAATCTTAGTTTTTTTTTTTTTTTTTTTTTTTTTTTTTGCCGGTAGAATGATGTCAGGTTCAACTATATGACTTCTTAAGGCCCTTACTAGCTCCAACTTCTATGAACTTCAGTGTTATTGTATTAAGCTGGGGGTGCCACATTTTAAAAGGGACTTTGACAAACCAGGGTATGTTCATACCAAGAGTAATTAAGATGATGAGGGAACTTAACTACTTGGGATTAGTTTAAGGGAATGAGCTAGTAACTCATGAGAGAAGTCATCTAAGTATATGAGAATTATTTTATACTTTTGAGGTTCTCTGGAGCTTATTCCACTGAATAGTGGACATGAAAGTGAGAACGAGAATCTTTTGGGGGGAACATTGAGATGATTGGTCTGATTGATGCAGAGGATTCATTTGGAAGTTTGTGAAATGCAAATTTTGATAAAGTTCATGAAAAAGTAGGAATATGACTCAGAAGATGGTAAATAAAAATCAGTTGTGGAGATTCTGAATTGCATTTTTAAAGGAGTTTGCATCCTAGTGTATAGGTAATAGGAACCCACTGAAGATTAATGAATAGGAATTGACATGATTAGAACTCTTCCTTAATAAGATTTTAATAGCAGGGTGGAGAATGGATTAAATGAGCAGGTAGACACTGAAACTCGGAGAGTTTAAATGACTTACCCAAAGTCACAAAACTAGTAAATTTTAGAGCCAGAACTGAATTCTGAGTTCTGGTTTCAAGTTGGTGAATTTTCTTTTACATGATGCTGGGAACCATAACTAGGAATTCTGACATCTGAGAAAAATTCAGTTGGGTGGGGAATAACACTGAGAATATATTCTATCCAGTTGGATGCTATTGTTGTTTATCCTGTATTCTGAAGAGGACTAATGACATCAGGAGGGTGATGTCTTAGCTTTGTGAGTCAATTGCATTTAAGTGAAGCAAAACTGTGCAAAGGCATTAGCCTCACTCTCTCCTCCAGTCATCACTGTCCAATAGTAAGATGAGTCAAGATGGGGTGACCCAGGGAGACTTTCGCCTTTTTAGGCTGAGGTCTTTTCCAGGTCTGACTGAAGCAATGCCCATCAAATGATTAAGGGCTTGCTTGTTGTTTTTGTTTGGTCTTAGTTCTTGAAAAGGACCATGACATCAGGGAGATGCTGTCATGACATGCAAGTGAATTGGGTTTAAGTCAGGGTGGGTTGTACAAAGTAACCAGTCTCATTCTTCTCCAGAGCCATTTGGGTTCAGTGACAAGATATAGATATAGATATATGGATATATAGATATATAAATACATTGATATATTGATATATCAGGACTACTGGAGATGGTCCTCAAGGGTTAGGTAAGAATTGAGATAAAAGATGGCTTAGTTTGCCATCACAAAAGAATCAATCTGGGAAAGGTAGACCCTCTGAGTTTCTGGCCAGAATAGAAATAATTGCTATTTATACTCACTCTGAGCTATCAAAACTCAAACAGTGAGTCAGAGAGTCTTGGGTTGGGACTTATTATTAGCCTATCAATGAACGTTAGAGTAATTTGGGTTTAAGGACATAATCAAGAAGCTCCATTTGAACCACAGTGGACTTTTTCAAAACCTGTTTTTTCAGAGCTATATTTCAAGAAGTCGTGAATAAAAACTACATGAGACAGAGTTAATTGTCCCAGCTCTCTCTGTCTCACTCAACTTTTCTAACTTTGCTATACCAGTATCATAGCACTATAGGGTTTATATGCTGCGTAATGTTTTTGCATCAGTTGTGAGAGTAGGATTCCAAACATACCTATAGTTGTAAGGAATTCCTGGTGGATGACATTGTTTGTAAATAAGGAAGAGATCTTTACTGTGAGGCCTTGAACATAGTGGAGAAGTTCTGGATATTGATTAATTTGCCATCTTAGTAGATCCAACAGGAGAAAGTCATGGTTGTTTGTATTTATAAGCCAGCAAAAGTAGCTTTGAGAATAGCCAGACTTAGGTGGTACAGTAGGGAGTGACTACCTCCCAACTGGGTTATTTATTTTTAACCATAAAAGAGTGGCATTGAGGCCAGTGCCATCAGAATCAGGTCACTGAATATTAATGTGATTACTCAAACATAATCTTTCACATAAGATTAGTGCTGCTCCCTGGCAGGATCTGGTATATTCAGAGTGTATCTCTGTCCTGTGTCACCTGGTAAAATAATATTAATCAGAAAGCCAAAAAAAAAAAAAAAAAAAAAAGGAAGAAAGAGGACAAGTTCTATTTGACAGAAATCCCACATAATAGAATATATTTTAAAAGTGTTCTTTTAAAAATAGAATCCTCTTGTTATGAGGATCAAATAAGATAACTATAGGAAAGTGCTTAAAATAGTGTCTGGCACATCATAAACATTATAAAAATGTTGGCCTTTTTGTTATTATTATTATTATTAGTGGGGTGGGGATAAGGTGGGATAAGACATAGAAAGTGGTGACCAGGGAAAGGTGTTTTGGTCTAGAGAGTCAAAAATTGTGAGTAGAATCATAAAACAGTTGATTGTTGCACTGTTTTTTAGAGATTTGATGATTGTTTCCAGAACAAGACATGGGGGAACAAGGTGAGATGGGAGAACATCAGGTTTTCTAGTGAATAGTTATATGCGGTGTAAAAAAATTCTTAAACTAGTGAGTTGTACTCACTAATTCACCAATCAGAAGACATTTCAATCCTAAAATGGAATTCCAAAACTAATTTCCCAGTATGGAAAGCGTGGTCCCAGTAGATTTGGCTCAACATGACGAAAATGGAAGCTGTATAGATACTTGAAAATGGCTACGATGACATCTTGACCCTCCTCTTTCTCACTCCCCCACCCCATTCCATTTAATTCTTTGTTCCCCAAATTGATCCTCATTTGACATAAAGTTCCTTTATTGCCCTAGATTTCCTTTGCTGAATGATCTTTAATATCACCTTCACTATTGGAGTTTCCTTTTATTTGTTATCATCAGTAAATTAAAGCTTCTTATAACCCAATGGTAGGTAGCTATAGGTAGAACACTGGACTTGGAATCAGAAAGAGCTGAATTCAAATTGACCCTAAACAAATCACTTAAAATGCTGCCTTTCTCAGTTTCCTTGTTTGTAAAATGGAGATGATAATGGCATCTTTTTTTCCTAAGGTGCTTTGAGGATAAAATGAAATAATATTTGTAAAGTATTTCACAAACCTCTTAAGGCACTACATAAATGCTAGCTATTATTTATTTTTATTGTTATAGTACTGGTGGTTGACATAAAGATAGAAGGGGAGGGATGAAGAAAATTAGAATTTGGTGTTAGAGAAAGACCTAACTTATTCTCCTGTCTTCCCATACGGATATTATGGAAATTAGTTTGTACAGGTTTTCAATTCATCTATATGTCTCCCTTTGTTCCTGGCAGGGAAAAAAGACATTCTTTGTATAAATGCTTTTTTTTTAAAGTATTTATATAATAGTCATAATAATAGAATTTTCAAAGGTGCTGCACAGGAAACAAAGCATTTGATGACAATAATTTTCTTTGTTTTTTTTTTTTTTTTCCCATTTACTATTTACATAAGAGAAGCAAAATTCATAGGAAAGGAATCATAAAGACTAAAGTTCTGAGTTGAGCTGATATTTGTAACTTTATAATAACACATATGGGATTACGTTTATAGGATCTATAGGATTATAAGGTACATGATGCACTTTACATATTTCATTAAGTAAAAATTCCATTTACCCTATTGAATTATTGAAAATCGTAAATTTGTGAGGGATTTAATTTAATAAGGTTTTGCTGTGTTTTCATCTTCCCTAAAATGGAGAGGATATTATTTTAACATTGGTAATAAGGGCCCATGGATAGTGATAAAGTAGTATAAACACTTAGTCACCTACTATCTTCATGGATTCTCAGTTGATTCCCATAGTGGAGTCCTCTTGGTCAATACCAGCATAAGAGTCTCAATTGAAGTTATCTGCCTTACTGGTACAGTTTTAGAAGCTGGAAATCTACAAATTTCCTCAAAATTTTACTGTTCCAAGCATCTAACTTTTCTGTTTCTGGCAACAAAAGTTATTTAGTTTTGCTGGTTAGAGCATGGTACGGATGATTCCAGTGTTGCAGATTTAATTTATGGATAGGTCAGCTTATATCCCATAGAGAGAAATCTTGTTCTGAGGCTACAACCCTGACCACTAACATTAGCCAGTTATCTCACTAATGTGTGTTGTCTGCCTTAAAGCCAGAGACAGGGTGGAGTGTGAATGATTCAACCTGTCTTGCTAACTCCATCTTAAAAGTATGGAAAAATTACACATCAGTCAAGCAACACACTCCCTCCCATCCCCATTTATGCCGTATTTATTTTCTTATGTATTTTATCTCCCCTCCCCTCCAATAACATGTTACAACATCTTTTAAAACTTTTATTTTTTAAAGTTTTGAGTTCCAAATTCTATTTCTCCCTTTCTCTTCTCCTCCCTTTTCCCCTCCCAAAGATGGTAAGCAATCAGATATAGGTTATACATGTGCAGTCATGTAAATCATTTTCATATTATTCATTTTATACAAGAAGACTGATAAAAGAAAAAATGAAAGAGTGAAAAATAGCGTGCTTCAGTCTGTATTCAGACAATATCAGTTCTTTGTTTGGAGATTGATAGTATGTTTCATCATTGGTTCTTTAAGATTGCCTTGGATTGTTGTATTGCTGAGAATAGCTAAGTTATTCATAGTTCTTCATTGTACAGTATTACTGTTACTATATATAAGTATATATTTAATATTTCTGTTCACTTCACTTTATGTTTATGTTCATGTTTAAGTCTTTTCAGGTTTTTCTGAAATCATCCTGCTTGTCATTTCTTATAGCATAATAATATTCCGTCACTATTGTATATCACAGCTTGTTTATCCATTTCCCAATTGATGGGCATTCCTTTCCAATTTCTTAATCACCAGAAAAAGACTTGCTATAAATATTTTTGTACAAACAACTCCTCCACCTTTTTATATCTCTGGGGTATACATGTAGCAGTGGAATAAACAAGATACTTATTAAGTACTTATTTAATGTACATAAGGCATTGGATATCCAAGTGCATCATTATTAATGTTGTTAGTAGAAACTTTCATTTTACTTTAATATTTCCATTAATAAAATTGCTTTTGAGTCACAAATTGGCCAAAGGGCCAGATATTTGTGAGAAATAGAAAGCCTGCAGGAAAAAGACTGTGAAATCTTGTTTCTTAAACACTGTCTGTCTTTTTGGTCCTAGGCAAGTCATTTAACTTTTTAGTACTTGAGGTAACTCTCAGGGAAGATGTGACCTATATTAGTGAGGGCTGCTAGGTGGCACAATGGATATTGAACAAGGCCTGTAGTCTGGAAGACTCATTTTCATGAGTTCAAATCCAACCTCAAACACTTATCAGTTGTATCACCTTGGGCAAGTCACTTACCCCGTTTGCCTCAGTTTCCTCAGCTATAAAATAATTAGGAGAAGCAAATGGCAAACTACTCCAGTATATTTGCCGCCCCCCCCCCAAAAAAAAAAAAAAAAATCTGACAAGATCACAGAGTTAAATGTGACTCAAACCACTGAACAACAACAAATCAGAGTGTAGGAGTTGTTGTTCTTGGTTCGCTAGTTGAATAATTCTTCCTTAGATTTACTACTATGGCTATTTCATTTAGAATAGAGTTTCTAGAAGTTTAAAGATAAAGAATAATTGGAAAATTGTGGACAATGGTTAAATTCATGCTTGAGAGGGAAGCAAAAGTGATCATCATTTGAAGACCACAGGCCTATGAACCAAAGGGTTTGCTGATTTACTTCTTCACAGTGTGAGCCGTGTGCTACTTCCTATGTGAGACCTTTCCTGATCCTTCCTAATTCCCTATCTCCAATTACTTTATATTTACAGTGTATATATTTTGTATTACTTAAAATTTTCCCCAATATAGTGTTAGTTCCTTTGAGTTGGGAAGATCTGCCCAGTTCTTGGCACATAGAAGTCACTTTTAAATTGCTTGCTGTATTAAATTGAATTGAATCCACTGAGGTTTCCAATTGTCTCATAGTGTGTAAGTTCTTGTCTTTTCTTCTCTTTCATCTCCATGGCTTTCTTCCTTTCCTGTGTTTCTCTTTCATTTTCTTCATTCTTGTTTGTTTTCCCTTCTAATTTCTTCCTTTAATGATTTCTATTAAAGTTTTAAAAATACTTAAATATTTTAAAATATCATATATTAAAACTATATTTAAAAATTTGCTTTTAATCAAATTATTGAATTAATAAAAATTTATTGATAACATTATCATTAATTTGATGTTTATAAATTATATATAAATCATACATATATATGTGATATTTATAATCATCAAATTTATTAAATTTAAGTTATAAAATAAAATTATCAATAACATTTTTTAGAATTTAAAAATATTTTACTTAAAATATATCTTAATATTTGTTAACCAAATTTTATATTATCTCTTCTTAATTTAAAAAAAAATGATGATTTTTAATTTATTAAGAAGTATGATTCTAGGGACTGGGCTGATCTTGGAGTCAAGAGGACCTGAGTTTAAATCCTGCTTTGGGCATTAGCCTTGACACTAGCTTTGTGACTTTGTATGAGTAACTTAACCCTGATTACTTTGCCCTCCCCCCAAATAAAATATATTCTAAAACAGAGAAAGCAATTTCCTAAAAATAGAGTTTATATATCCAAATGAGTATTGTCCCCTTGCCAAATGAAAAAAGGACAAGAAAACTTAACCATGGAAGTGAGGCACAGACATTCTCCCAGTGTTATTTATTGTTGTTTAAACCTTATTAGGAACATTGACTATAGAATTGTTTTCACTTTTGGTGGCACATTCATTTAGAATTTCCATTTCTTGTCTTAATGCCTTTGTATAGGCTGTCTTCTATATATAAAATAATCTTTCTCTCTTAGAACTGTTACTTCTATCAAGGATCAGATCAGGTAGTACTTCTTATATGAAACTTTTTCTTATGTTCCTAGATCATAAGTTCATCTTTTCTGTGTCATGGATCCCTTTGGTAGTCTGGAGAAGTCTAGGGACCCCTTTTCAGTATGATTTTTATTTTATGTTTAAGGTTTAAATAGTATTTTATTTTCCATACAAAGACAATTTTCAACAAATTTTTTTCCTCTCTCTGCCTCATGTGCAATTCTTCTATACATATTTCCATATTTGTCATGCTATGCAAGAAAAATTATGATCTAAGTTTTCTTCAGTGGGTATAACTTGCTCAATTTTTGCGTCATAAAACAAACAAACAAAAAAGCTTGAGTTCAGGGCCTTGGAGCTTTTGAAACAGAATGTTTCCCATTTTCTGGAGTAAGTACTTTTGACAAAGACTCAAAGCATGTTCTTGCCTTTCTTTTTTTCTCTTCCTTTTACAACTCTGAAAATGGAGAATAAGTTCACATTTTTATTTACCAGATTTACTACCTTCCCCAAGGAAGTAAGACTTTATTTACATTGTTGTAGTCATTGTGTATGTTCTTTTGGCCAGGCTTTCTTCCTTCATGAAACTGGAGATTTTCTAGATGAGACACCACCTCTTCCCAATTTCTTCCCCCTTCCTAACATACATTGTTCATTTTTGTTTAAGTTAATAATGCAGTCTGGGCATTTTCTTCAGCTTTGGAACAAGTTACTCTTGTACTTCCTTAACCTCCACTCCTATCCTCTACTGCCTATTTCCAGACTTGTATGCTTTCATATATTTTTTTGGGGAAAGCTAAAACTGAGATGGGAAACTCATTTATAGGATGACTGCAAAAATCATTACTGAATACTTTGTCCTTTGAAAAGCCAAAATATAATTAATATAGTGTTATACTTGGAAAGAATCTTCACAATATCTAGGCCAATTCCTTAATGTTGTGGTATCTAACCTTTTTTGGTTCTGTGAATCCCTTTCAACTACAAAATTTAAATATGTGACTAGAAAGCCACCCTACTCCAAGATATACTACTCATAATATTCTACAGTTATTCATTGCTAAAATGCCATCAGAGAATTTTCAATACAGACCTCTTGGACCATTGTCATGAATCCCTTAATGGCAACTGCTGCCTTAATGCATATCCAAATATATTTGGATATATGATCAGAGACAGAAAAATTGAAAAGGATCTCAGAGTTCATCTAGTCCAATTCTTAATTTTTCAGAATCAAATGATATAATAAATGTAAAACACTTAGCCTTGTCCCTGACGCATAGTAGGTACTTGATAAATGCTTATTCTCTCATCTCTTAGAGATGAGGAAATGAAGGCATAAAGTTACATGACTTGCTGAAGGTGGTAGTGTTAAGTGACAGCTGGAATCCAAACCAAGGTTGTCTTTCTCTAGATCCAACACTCTTTCCCTTACACTATATTATCTCAGTATGGTGTTATTTAAGAGTCAGAGACTGATTTATAGCAGAATTAAATGGCACCTTGGCTTTATAGAGAACCTGCTGAGAGTTAGGAAAATCTAGGTTTAGATCCTTGTCCGACACTTGCTAGTTGTGACCCAGGGCAAATTCATTAATGTCTTTATGCCTTCTAAGATTTAGCTGCTAAGTTTTCACTAATTCCCAAACTGGCAGTTCCCTGTCTAGAATTCATGTTCAGGTTGCTCTGCAAACAGTATGGAAGCAGCAAAAGGAACCTCAGAGATGAGGGAGCAGTGCCGGGCAGTTCAGACTACCATATTGACTACCCTCTCCTTTCAGAACAAGCCAGAAACATTGAACCCAAAACCCTTGAGTGGCAGTGACTCTTAGCCACTAGACCTGCTTCCCAGCCACCCCCCACAATCATTATCGTGGATAGAAATTTTGGTAGGTAAGGAGTCCTTCTTCATCATTTCTATGAATGACATTTTTTGGACAACTGACACCAATGGACTAATAGGTACAAGAGCCCTGAGAAAGTCAGTGCTGTTTTTACATCCTCAGACCACTGGTACAGTCATCATTTTGTGACACAAGTCTTGTGGAGAGGGGACCATCCACCCATATGGAAGGCAAACCAGTTTAGCTGAGGCTGCAAGTCATTCTGAGGGAGCATTATGAGATGGAATATGCCAGGAAAATCAAACCACTACCACTATCTTGACCACTATCTCTCCTCAGACCCCCAGGGGAACAACTGGAGATCCTGATCCTAAGGACCCTTGAGATAGCAATGAGTCCACCCCACTGCTTATAGCCATCATCTCAGAAAGCAACCCGAAGGGAGTTGCATCCTTGCTATATCCACATCTATTGACGATCACAGAAGAAGTTCTTACCATCATAGTCCTTGGCACTGTCAAATGGTTCAGCATCAGCAACTGATATCAGTTTTTCAATTGACATTAAATGACATTAAAGAAGAGGCCTTACCATCTGCTTTTTTAGCTTCGTGCTAAGTACCATGGGATCTTTCCATTTGACCTACAGCTAAAATCCATAAGGATTGTTGCCTCTGTTAGAATATGAGCTCCTTGGGAGCAGAGGCAATCTTTACTTTTATTTTTGTATTCAATGAGATTAGCAGTGCTTTCCATATTGTAAGTGTGTAGTAAATGCTTCATTCATTCCTTTATAGGATGTTTTTCAATATGGGCTAGGGAATTGCAGGAGATATTTCAGCATAAATGTGTGTGGAGTTTATTAACAGTTCAGTGACCTATTCTGATAAGGTTTCTTCTTTTCCCTTAATAAAACACTTAAATTGGCTTTAAAAAAATAACTCATCAGAATTTTCAGTAGCTAGAAGTCTGTTATTTCATATATTGATTCAACTTGTTGATAATATCTTTATAATATCCCTCTTACATCCATCCTTTTCTGTCCATTCACATACAGTAGTACCATACTGATATGGGTCTTCCTTGTCTCTTAATTGATGTCTTTACCTCATCTTTTCCCTTTCCAATCTATCCTCAACACAGCTTCCAAATTGATATTCTTAAAGCACAGTTCTTATCAGTTTAATCCTTCACTCAGTAAATTCTGGGGGGTGCAGATTATATTGCCTGTGAATATTCTGATTTCTAGCCTTATTGAATCATAATATTTTGTTATTGTTCAGTGGCTTTTCATTCCTGTCTTATTCTTTGTGTTTTGAGAATTTTTAAAGCCAAGGATCATCTGTAGTGAAAGAATATGCATCTTGGAATTTAGACATTTAATAAATGTCTGTTGATTTACTATGTACCAGGCACCATGCTAAGTTAATTCTTTTTGCTTTTAGATAGCAAATTTCTTTTGTATTGTATAAGTGATAGCATGTCTTTGGAGTTATGAAGATCTAGCTTAAATATTAGGTATGGGACCATGGGTGAGATTCTTAACGTCTCAGTGTTCTAAGACAACCCTCTAAGATCATGTTAGATATACTAGAATGAGCATTGACACTGGTTTGAAATCCTCCAAATCTTCCATGTTGCCTTTGACCTTGGGCAAACATTTAATCTCACGAGCTTTTAGTTTTCCCATCTGTAAAAATTAGGGTTTTGGATGAGATGATCTCTGACACCAGAAATCACATTCAGATTTCCCCAGGATCTAAAATATTAAGAAAGGTGACAGATTTGGTTTATAGGAGGAGGTTCCTATATTGGGACTTCCCTGCATGGATGAAAGCACAGGTTTGGCCTAAAGAAACAGTGCCAGTTAAAAAGCATTGATGATTTTGTAGATGATTTTTAAAACAATTTTGGCTTGTTTTCCTATTCCAGATGGACTTTGCTCATCATGATTCTTTTGGTCAAAAAAGTATTTTTATTCTGGAACATTCCTTTCTTTTGTTTCAGTAGCATGTGTCTGGGCCTTTGGAGTATTGTAAGAGTACTCCAAATTGTACAAATCCACCATTCTGAGGGTCAGACTGGAAAGGATGCAAGTAAATATGCTTGAAAGAATATAGCAGTTGAAAGAGGAATAATGCAGAAGTGTTAGGAGAATACAGCAAAAGTATAAAAGGCTCGTGAGAGGGAAAAAAAACTTCTAAACTTGATTCTCCAGTTTTTAAACACACTGAGAAAAATAAAATAAAGAAAAAATAGTCCCTTTTCATCAGTATTCCAAAAAAAAAGTCAGTGAAAGAGAAAATTAATGGAGTAATATCTCGGAATTGAGGAGGAAAAAGGAAAAACTGATCTTTGCTTACTATTATTATCTCAACCATTTAAACAGAGAAGGTAGACTTAACATAGGAGAAGTCTAGGAAAATTGCTGGCCTTTCCATTATGCTCATAAATAACTGACCTTGAATTGGTGGAAGCCATGTCTTACTGAAGAGAATTGCTATGTAGTGAAACTTTCCAAGTCTGTGTAGTCATAGTGCAACAAGCCAGATTAAGTTGGATTGCAGGGCAGTGGAGCAGCCAGACCAGCTGACTGGGTACAATTAAGTTGGGTTTACCAGACCCTTGGCCAGCTTGCTAGTTGATGCCAAAGTGTTGAAATCTTTTTGGGAGTTAACTGAATTCTCTCTCTTTTCATTGGGTTTTGTTCCCTTTATTCATGTCCATTCTTGTCATTTCCTGATACAGTTTCAAAATGTATGGAGAAATGCTTATGGGTAGAATAAGTTCTTGATGCTTTAAAGGCTTGCCGATATGTAACCCGTATGTGCTTCCTTTGAGGTAATACAGTAGGATTGGATTTAGGCCACTCCTCTAGGTTGTATATCAAAACTATACCCCAAAGCTCAAGAGTCTCTTTTTTTTTCTTTACATGGTAATGATCTGGTAATATATAGTGTAGAATTGACAGTAGAGAGGGTCCGAGGTCTAGTATGACCTCTACTAAGGATGATTTTGGATAAGTAACTCCTCTTTGAGTTTTAGTCCATTCATTTATAAAGGAAAGATATTCTAATTAATTCTGCTGCTAGTTGGGAAATTAGTCTTTGGCTGCACGGATAGTCATTTTGGAAAATCATCTGGTTTGTCAACTTTATGTTAATCCCATTCATAGCCCTCTTTTTTTTGTATCATTTATATGAAAAAAAAATTAGTTTGGGCCAAATTTAGTTGAGTTCAAGCTTTGTAAGGTTTTTCAAATCCTTCTGTTTTTTTTTTTTTCCCTAGACTTACACAGTGATGTCATGGTTGATTAAATGATGGCTAACTTTTTGCTGTCACAGCCCTCAGTGACCACAGGCATGTAATTTTCTATTCTGAGATGTAACATAAGTATATATGCATTATTTGGTCAAAGAGGGATTGAGGCATAAATGAATTCATTATAAGCAAAATATGACTCTTAAAAACAGCTTTCATTTGTATCTTTTACATCATTTTCATTTTCTAATATATTCCTTTCCCTTCCTTACCCAGAAAGTCACTTTTTAAAAATAAAGAATAAAAAGAGGGGAACAAAGGCAGTGCAGCAAATCTAATCAACAAATCAATCAAGTTCTATCATATGTGCTATGTTTTACTGCCATTTCCTTCCACCTTTACAAAGATAGGAGAGAAATGCATTCTCCTATCTCTTTTTTGATAGCAAACCTTGCTTAATAAGTGTTGAAAAGAATGAAATCTTTTCTCATAAGCTCATTAGGGAAAAGGGAAGGTAATAATTGTCTCCCAATCAATTAATCAATGATTGATCTATGTGCTAAATTGTGATAGATAAAAAAATGAAACAGTTCATGACATATTGGTCTATGGCCTCAGATAATTCCATTTTATTTGAGGAGACAGTAGGAAAATGACTTTATGTAGTTAGAGGAATTAGGTTTTAATTCTGTCTTTGACATTATCGATGTGATGTTGGGCAAATCACTTGACTTTAGTAGACCTCAGTTTCCTCATTTTTAAAATGAAGGCTGGTCAAATTGATCTCTGAAGAAGTCTCTTCTAGCTCTGGATCTATGATATTACTTGTGCATATAAATATATACAGCTTAAATACTAAATAATTAAAATAAAAAATTTCCAGGTTATATGCTAAACTGGCTTGGGATTGAGGGAATCAGGAAAAGTCTCATGTAGGAACTAGATTTTGAAGCACAAATTTCCTTCCTTTGAAGGCAGCTGAAACCAGAGGAAGGAACAAGTACATTCCAGGTGTGGAGGACAACAGCCCATTCAAAGACATGAATCTAAGAAATGGGTTATCATTTATGAGGAAAAAATTAAAGAAGAATAGTTTAGTTGTATCAAAGAGTTCTTAAAGGGTCCTGTTGAAGTTAAAAAGGTAACCTGGAGCTAAGTTGTGAAAGGTTTTAAATGACATAGGAGCTTATATATGTTTCTAGAAATAGTAGGGAGTCACTAAAGTTTATTGATCAGCAAGGGGAATGATATGGGAAGACCTATGTCTTAGGATTATCACTCTGGAAGTTAATGCTGGATGGATTGAATGATGGAGAGATTTGAAGAGAGGACAGTTAGAAAGCTTTTGTCATAATCCATGTGAAAAGGGATGAGAGTTGGAAATAGGTATTGGGTCCCAAGAGTGGGGAAAGAATGTGGAGATTCTGTGGGGATGGGCTGGATAAGGCTAGGCAACTAATTGGATCTATGAATAAAGAGTTGAGAGTGATGCTGAGGCTACAAACTGAATTTATCAAGTATCTCTGTGGCTGATAGTTCAATTTTGTGTGAGAGACAGAGACAGAATAAATGAGTGTATGTGTGTGCGTGCGTGTGCCAAATGCAAGGTATACTAAGCTCTGAAAAAGTAAAAATGAAAAATGACAAGTCCCTGCTTAAATGTACTTACAATCTAATGGTGGAGGTAAAGGAAGAATATGTGACCTATACACTAATAAGTAAAAAAAAACCAATGTGATGGAGGCCAACGAGACATCCATATAAATTGCTTGAAGTTTGTCGTGAGAGAGTCGAATTTTAACTGGTCAATGAAGGAAATAGATTTCAGTAGGTGGGAGAGATAGGCAAGGGAAGTACATTTCAGGCATGTGTGGGTGTTGTGCAGATGCAGGATGAGAGATTGCAGGATGAGGTTGGTGAATAGTCATAGTTCAATTTGACTTTAATAGAGTGCACAAAGGAGAGCTAGTGTCAAATATGTTGGCAAAGGCAGATTGGAATCGAATTATGATGGGTTTTAAATGTAAATTTGTAAGAGTTTGGGTAGAGCAGGAGTTCTTAACCAATTTTGTGTTATGGACCCCTTTGACAATTAGGTGAAATCTATGGACTCCTTTTCAGAATAATATTTTAAATGCATAAAATAAAATACATGTTTACAAAGGAAACCAAATATATGAAAATAAAGATACTTTTTTCCCCATCAAATTTATTCTATTTATGAACCCTCACTCAAGAATCCCTGAGAAGAAGGCAATAGGGAATTACTGTTTTTTGAGCAAAGGAATGGCATTATGAAAACAGGTTTTTTGGAGGCAGAGAGATTGTCAGAGGTTTTCACCATAGTCCAGGAGAGATGTAGCATGGGGTTGAACTAGAGTGCAGGGAAGGAAATAGATGGGACAGTTTCTGAGAATGAAAAATCTTCAAGATTTAGCAATAAATAATAAGTCAAAGATGACTTTGAACTTCTTAGATTAGCTGCCTAGATTGATAGTGATATAATCAATGGGAATAAAAAAGTCCATAATAAGGGCAGATTCGTAGGAAAGATGAATTTGGTTTTGAACAGAATTTAAAGGGCCACAAGAACTTTAAAAAAAAAAATTGTTTCTTAAAGCACTAGTGTAGATATAAATCCCTGATGAGCTTCTAAGCTGCTGTGATTGTTATTATGTAAAAACCCATATAGTTTTTTGCAAACCTAGGTTTTGCTTCTTGACTGGTATATCCATTCAGTGTTTGTCAGAAAGTTTGGCAACTTCTATAAAAAAAAATTAGAGAAACATATGTATTCATTTACAGAATCATTATCCTTTACAGACAAATTTATGTCTTCCCACTGTTGTAAGAGCTGCCTTAGAAGTCATCATGAATGGATCCTTTTCAATAAATTAAAAGTATAAAAAATGCCTCAATCCATCCAGTTTTCTATTTTTCAAAGTAATTAAGAAGGAAAGAGTGGGAAAACTGAAGAACCTTCAAAAGAAAGTGCAACTGGGATGATGAATTGAAGAGCAAAGATCTGTGGTTTGTATGGCCTGGAGAAAAGAGTGTGTGAGTGAATGAATAAATGAAAAAAACAGTCCTCAAGCTTTCAGTAGTTGTCAAACACAATGGTAAATACTTGGTAAATACAAAAGAAAAAGGTGTAGTCAACCATTGCTCTCAAGGACTTGTGTCTATGGCTGTATATTTTGGAATGATATTTTGGTGGTATGTAAAATGATTTGGAGAAATGTGAGATTCCAGGCAAGGAGACCACTGAAACTATAAAGATTGGGGTGATAAAGATCCAAACTAGGGAATTTAAAAGCTGATCTGGAAGGAAATTGGGATCAGCATATGGGATCATTCACATATTAAATGTTGAAGGTAAAAGGACCAAATTCAGATTTCAATTTTGAAAGAATAATAACTTAATAATTCATTAATAAAAATAGGGCAGTTGGAAGGAAAACAGAATTACATCTTTTTTTCTTCCTCCTAAGTCCCCTCTTCCCAATTTTGATGTACTTTCTTCAAGTAAATACAATTTCTCTGGTTACAATTTAAGAGTCTATGAGGGGCAGCTAAGTGGCGCAGTGGAGAGAGCGCCAGCCCTGAAGTTAGGATGATCTGAGTTCAAATCTGGTCTCAGACACTTTACATTTCCTAGTTGTGTGACCCTGGACAAATCACTTAACCCCATCTCAGCAAAAAGCCTCAGCAATAAAAAAAATAATAAAAAAATAGAGCCTATAATGTCTTCCAACTATTTTAATTTGCATTATTTTCATATTCCATAGTCAAGAAAAAGTAGACTAGTTCAAAATATTCCATAAAATACTGTGTTTAATAGTATCTTTGGCTATTTTCTAGAATAAGACTTGAAGATACAGAAAAATCTTGACACCAAAATATCCAATTTTACAAATGGAGGTGGAAAAGTCATTTATTCAACAAATACTAATTAGGATCTACTATGCTATTTCCTCCCCCTCCCGTTTCTACCCCCAAACAAAATAAAATGTAGTTTGCCAAATCTGAGGGCCAAATCCAGCTTATGCCTGCTTTAAATACAAAAACAAAGCTTTATTTAAAATATATTCAAAAAAATTAAAAACAAACACTCTTGGAAATACATTTAAAATTGATCAACACTTATTTTTCCTTGTGATTTCTTCTCCTTTTTATAATTTCATGAAACTAAACTGTATTTAAAGAGAATCAATGTTCTTTGCCATCATTTGGGGAGTGGCTGAACAAGTTATATATGAGTGTAATGCAATAAGAAATATAAGAAATGATCACCAGGATGATTTCAGAAAAGCCTGGAGAGACTTACATGAACTGGCATTAAGAAAAGTGAGCAGAACTAAGAGAACATTGTACATAGCAAAAAGATGATTATGTGATGATCAATTATGATGGACATTGAGGTAATTCAGGCCAATTCCATTAGACTTATGTTGGAGAGATAGAGCCATCTGCTCCAGAAAGAGCCCTGTAGGAATGAATGTAGATCACAATAGTACTTCCACCTTTTTTGATGTTTACTTTTTTTTTTTTTCTTTTTGATCTAGTTTTTCTTGTGCAGCATGATAAATATGGAAATGTGTTTAGAAGAATTATACATACTTAACCTACATTAGATTGCTTGCTGTATAGGGGAGGGGAGTGGGAAGGTAGGGAGAAAATTTTGAACACATGATTTTGCAGGGATGAATGTTGAAAACTATCTTTTACATATATTTTGAAAAATAAAAAGCTATTTTTTAAAAAAAGAACCAACATCCTTAAATATATTACATTCTATTTATATTCATTTAAAAATTATTTTAAAAATATAAACAACATGGTTGCTTGAAGCTCATTGGAATTAGTCTGATCCAATCACTCTGCTAGGCTTCTGATTCTGGGCCACTTATGGAAGAACTGAGTTGGGGAAGCAGGTACTTTTTCTTGAATAACAGTAGAGAGTTAAACAGCCTTATTTACCTGACTCCAAGAATGAGAACTTAGGACAGAAGACTCTCTCCCTTTTTTTGTTTGTATTCTTCTAATTTCAGGGCTTCTGAAACTTTTTACATTTGTACCCCTTTTCACTGAAGAAATTTTTATGTGATCTGAGAATATATCTATATAAATTAATAGGTATACAAACCAAACACAATAAATCATAAAGAAATTGATTTTAAAACAATTCTTCCATATACACATAATTTTACTATTTATTAAAGATGAAAGCAAATTTGTCTACTGATATGATTGTGCTTTTTAATTTTTACATCAAGAATTAAATCTTGGTGGAATATTTGATACTTTTTACTATTGCCAAATTTTTCATGACTCCCCTCCCCACCACATTCAGTTTCGAGATCCCATATGGGGTTGTGACTCACAATTTAAGAAGCTTTGCTATATAATCTAGCACAGTGCTTTATGAATTTATTGAAATGAGAAGCTGTTTCCAATTTCCATATTTGGGAGTGGGAGTCAATGTAATTTTGATGTTTGGGATTGAAGCTCAGAATAAAAAATACAGTTCTTTCTTCTTCAAGAGAATTAACTCCTAGGTGTCAATCATGATTAGGAATTGGGTATACTAATAAGAATGAAGATAGTCTCTATCCTCAAGAAACAAAAATTTTACTGGGAGAAACAAGTACATGGATAATAGGTAAAGAAAATGCAGAATACACAAGAGAAATACAGTACAGTGATGACAGAAAAGAAGGGAGTGCTAACAGCTGAGAAAAAGGTCAGGAGAGGCCATTTGGAGGAGGTGTCACTGTGGTATTAGGAAAGCTAGGGATTTCAAGAGGTTTGTCTCTTGAGGAGGGAGTGAATTCCAGGCATGGGGATAGCTTGGAATGTCCTGTACAGGGAACAGTGAGCAAATAGGCCAATCTGATTGGAATGTAAAGTGTGTGAGGGGGAGTAATGTGAAATCAGTTGAGAAAGATAGGTTGGAGCCAGACTGAGAAGGGCTTTAAATCCCAAGCTAAGCATTTGTATTTTCTCCTGGGGGACTGAGAAGCTAGAAAAAAGTGTGTGTGTGTGTGTGTGTGTGTGTGTGTGTGTGTTGGTTCATAACCTATTATATTCAGTTATTTTGTGGACTAACTAGACTTTTCTGAATTAGCTAAGAAACTTATAACATTATTTCTGTGAGGAAATGCCTTCTGAGTGTCTGCTACCCAGTTTATAAACCAGTGAGGTTTTTGAGGCAAGGACTAACTCATCACCTGGTTTAAGAAGAACTCAGTAAGATGGATCATCTGTATCTTGTTTCTTTTGTTCCTGGGAACTATTTTCATTCACGTTAGCACTAATTTGCTTTTGTTTTTTCATGGGGATAGGGGCAGGGGGGTTCTTTTTGAGATGTTTGGTTTTGTCCCAGTGGAGGGAGTCACGCTTAATTTCAAATAGCTGAAAAGCTCACTACCTGATGGTGACTCAAACTTTTGCCTGATGTTTTGAGGATAGATGCATTCTGGAGTGAGAGTTGTATTTGAAAGCCCTTACAAATGGGTAAAACTTGTCACAACAAAAAACAGTGCTGGAATGCATTGCCTTTGAGAACACAAGCACATCTACACATCTAAATGTATTGCCACCTTCTAAATAGTTCGACTTTGATTCTTTCCCAACCACCATGTCCTTGCCTCTCCCTTATCAACTCCCATCTTACCCTTCTTAGCCTCATCCAGAACTCGTTCATCATTTGTCTTTGCAGCAACTCTAGAACATATTTTAAAATTGGTTCATATGTGTCAAATACTCGTTTTCTATTTATCTTCTGTATTAGTATAATAAAAGGTAGTGTGTTGTAGGTGCTAGAGAGCCAAAAAGCTATGTTACTCTAAGCAAGACACTTAAAACTCTCCATTCTCTAGGCAGCACTCCAAGGTGTGTACAAGGTGCATTGTTTGAGAGTTTCTTCACTCTGACTTGTGATCTCCTGTTAGGATAATAGTTAGAAGATTTAAAATATTCTCTGCTAATGAATTTTGCAACTGACATTAAAGCCTCATTTCTTTTAGGCTTAGTCCTAAATGTTTTGATTTGGGCATGCAAAATACTCATAACTCCCATTGTTTTCTAATTATTTCAAGTGAAAAAATAATAATGATAGCTAGCATTCATATAGTGTTTTAAGATTCACAAAGCATTTATTTCATTTTATCCTCACAACAACCTTAGGAAATAGGTGTTATTATTATTCTCATTTTCCAGATGAGGAAATTGAGGTAGATAGAGATTAAGTGACTTGCCCAGTGTCTCACAGTCTTTGAAGGTCTTGATTTCAAATTTAGGACGTTGTGCTCTAAAATATACAAATAAAGATTCTTGCCTTTTAAAATAAATCTACTTTATTTTTCTCCACTAAGATAATAAAGATAATTTTTAAAAAATACCTTGTACCATTCTAAGAATAGACTAGAAAGGCAGTCACCCTACTTGAAACTTAGGTATGCCCTTATGGAAATGGCCAGAAACTTGAGTATAGAGGTAGCAGAACTTAAACTCATTAGTCTGGGAGTTAGAAAATCTACATTTGAGTTCCTAGTCTGGCATTTGCTAGGGAGGTCTATGAGCCCAAGAAAACCTTTTTCAAGCTTAGTGATTGCCTTTCTGCTCTTATACCTCATTCCACTATTATTTCATTCAGTAATACTGGCTTCCTGGTGGATCCACAAACAAGATATTCCATCTTTGGGTTCTGGTCATTTTCTCTATTGGTCCCCTGTACCTGGAATTCTCTCCCTCCTCATTTCTGCCTCTTAGATTTCCTGATTTCTTCCAAGTCCCAGTTAAATTCACACTGCTTACAGGAAACCATTTCCATCCCTTCTTAATTCTTCTCACTATTGACTATTTAATGTTTATATTTTTATAAACTGTTGATATATAACTATGGGATATATATCTAAATCATTGAAATGTGTGTGTGTATGTATTCTGATGAGATTATCTACATAGATATCTACATCACATATGTATATGTATATCTATATCCATATAATGTGTGTGTGTGTGTGTGTGTGTGTGTGTGTATTTATGTATTTATGTAGCTTGTGGATATATACTGTTTTGTATAGTGTTTCATCCCATTAGACTGTGAACTCCTTAAGGCAAGGGCTGCCTTTTACTTTTCTTTGTATGCTCTGGCATTCAATACAATTCCTTATGCATTATTGTTGTTCAGTCATGTTTGACTCTTTGTGATGCTGTGGACCATAGTGTCCCAATACCATCTATGGGGTTTTCTTGGCAAAGTTACTGGACTGATGTGCCATTTCCTTCTCCAGTGGATTAAGGCAAACAGAACTTAAGTGACTTGCCCAGTCACACAATTAGTAAATATCTGGTCAAATTTGAACTCGGGTCTTCCTGGTTCCAGGCCCAGTGCTTTGTCCATTGAGCCCTCTAGCTACCTCCAAGGGAAACAGGTTAAGTGACTTGCCCAGGGCCACACAACTAGTAAGTAAAGCTGGTTTTGAATTCAAGCCTTCCTGACTCCAGGTTTAGTACTGTATCTGCTGTATGATCTAGCTGTCCTAAATTTTTCCATAAAGATGGGCACCAGTCTCATTCTACCCAATCTGTTGGAGACTGGGCAAGGTGAGGTGCCACCATAGTTAAGCACATTACCACATGCCTACTGATAATAGGCATTTAGTAAATCCTTATTGACTGGCTGATATATCAAAGAGTGGATCATGATACTAGTACTATCTACCTCACAAAGCTTCTAAGAAAATAGTGCTTTATAAACTTTGAAGGGAATTTGAAATTTAAGACAAAGTTCTAGGTAGGCCTTTGGGTCAATTAGTATCTAGCAAAACCTCAGTTGACTGAATGTAAGCTATTTAGTAAGGGGGATTTGTTTATTCATTCATTCATTTATTTCAGGGAAGAGTGGAGTGAGATATTTTTATTCCTAGCATCCAAGCATAGTGCCTGATACATAAAAAGCATTTAATAAATGCTTATGGTAATAGACTGACCAGACCATAACCAAAGAGACCTTTAAATAAAATGAATTTTAAAAAATGCTTATTTATCAGAAAAAGCAAATTATAGAAAGTTTAAAATGTCATACCACTTACCTTTTTGTAGAAAGGTGCTGAACTTGAAATACAGAAAGACATTTGTCTTTAATCATGGTCAATATGGAAAATTTTTTGCTAGATATAGTTTATGACAGAGAGGGGTCTCTCCCATTACCCTAGGCATTCCAGTGAGTTGAAACTTTTCTGTCTGGATGAAAGTACAAGACCAGGTTTGCCAGTCATTCATTTTCTGTAGTTCTAGTGCAGATGTATTTGATGTTTTATTTTGGGCAAATCATCAACTTGGCTGTGTTCAGCTTTCTCCATGAAAAGAAGAATGGCCTATAGAGTATGAGATCAAATGAGTTAGTCATTTAAACCTGCCAAATCAAGGTCATGAAATCATAGATTAAAGATTTAAGGGACCTTAGAGATCATCTTGTCCATTCCTTATACAGATTGTAAATGAATTTAGTTCCTTGGTAGAGTAGGCAACTTTTGGAGGTACAAAAATTTATAGATAACTAAACTATTATGTATCACTAAGAAAGCTAGGTTATTAATGATACAGTGATTTGTTAGTTAACAAGTGATCTGAGAATGTGAACCTTTTAACTGACTTTTCCAGGCCCTAGGACTGAGACTGATCACTGAGAAACCACCAAGGAATCATTTTCCTCACAGAAAAGGATAAGGATTGGACCTTTAAGGAAGCAATATGGAGAAAATTCTAGATATAGATTTGGGTTCAAATTCTTTTTCTGCTACTTCTGTGTGATCTTGAGGAAGTCACTAATTTCTCTGAGTATCAAGTAGCTCTGTGACTAGAATGTTGGATTTCAGGATGAGAAAAGAGTTTGAATCTTGCCTCTGATACTTGATATGTGATCCTGGGTCAGTCACTTAATAAGTCTTGGCCCAGATTTCTTCATCTGTAAAACAAGAGTAATAATATTTACAATCAGTTTTGTAGGAAGCAAAAATGATTTAATATGTGTAAAATATTTTACAAATCTTATTGTTATTTATTCAGTTGTTTTAGTCATGTCTATTTCTTTGAGATGCATTTGGGGTTTTCATGGCAAAAATATTGGAACGGTTTGACATTTCCTTCTTCAGTGCATTTTACAGATGAGAAAATGGAGACAAACAGGATTAAGTTATTTGTCCAGGGTCACACAGCTAGGAAGTATCTGAAATCATATTTGAAATAAGATCTTCCTGACTTAAGGCCTTGAACACCATGCCAATTTGCTGCTTGACAAATCATATAGCACCATAAAAATGTTAGTTATTATTAATGTTTTCTTTAAAATGAGGGAGTTAGGCTCAATAACCTCTAATGCTTTTTCCCCGTTCTTAATCTTTGATCCTATGAGAAGATAATTTCCATCTCTGAGATCTTGATTCTGTGTTCTTTTGGATAGTGAAGAAACTAAAACAGAATCATTTAGGCTGTCAGAATTGAATTTTATTTGAGTGCCTGGAGATTGATTTTTATTTTTCTTCTATCTAGTTGGAAGAGCCAGACAGAAGACTATTGTATTTTGCAGCTAGGAATTGTTAATTTTGTGGTGATTGTGCTTGGTAACAGCATCCTTTGTGATGGATACAAAAACCTACTCCATAGCATTCCTGCTAGGTGCAGAAATACACCCCAGACATCTGGGAAAAACATTACAGTTGTTTGGCATAGGCAGACTGAAGTTCTAGTCTTTTCTTCTCTGACTTCTCTTAGCCTTAATTTCTTATTTTATTAAAGAGGAATTCTGATGCTTGTTAGATACTTTCACATTTCATTGTGGTGAGGGGTCACTGAGATAAGTAGGTAATAAGGTTTTCTATGTAGCTAAGTAGCATGAAGGTAGCCTTGGAATCAGGAAGACTCATCTTTCTGAGTTAGAATCTGATCCCAGATACTAGCTGGGCAAGTTACTTTACTTTGTTTGCCTCAGTTTCTTCATCTATAAAATTAGCTGGAGAAGGAAATGGCAAACTGCTCCAGTATCTTTGCCAGGAAAACCCCAAATTGGGTCAGAAAAAGTCATATATTAGTGAGAAGAGTAACAAGAACAATATAAAATAAAAGGCTTGGGGAAAAAAGAAAAGTGCTAAAAGATTTAGATTGGAAACTTTTTAGGATCCATCTTTTTGTTGTAGTTTACTTCTTTGTTTGTTTTTTGTACAGTAGTGTCACAGTGCCTGACAAATAGTAAACATAATGTTATGATTATTATTATTGCTGTGTGAAATCTAGCCATATTTGAATATCATTTCACTTTAAAAAGAGGGGAAAATTTCTGATCATGAGAACTTCTGGAGTCCTGCAGAAAGTAGTGCTTACATTGCCATTTTTAGCAAAAATAAATAAAAATAAAAACTTTTGGAGGCCAATTGGTCAACAAATATAATTCACAGGAGATTGTCAGGTGGTCCAGCAACATTAACTACAGTGAAAGAACCATGCTGTTTGAGAATCATTCATTGATGCTGTGGTTGTTGGTGAGGTTTTGGTATGGCCTACAGCAAATAATCCTGCATTTTTGCATATTTATTGGTATAAAATGAAAAGTGAAAATGTTAATTTGGTTTCTTACCTGGGCCATTACTATTTCAAGGTATAAAAATTAAACTTTCTTTTAAAATAGAAATAAAAAAGAAACCAGCATACAGTATCCTTGGAAAAATGCCAGTATTGAAAATTGCTCCTCTCCCTCCTGTCTTCTTTGTGAGCAAAGCAAATTTGTTAGACTTGGCTGGCATGTTAAGGTACAGTGACAATTCATGAGGTTTTGCTAAAGTGCGCCAAAGCCTGGAACGAAAATTCATCAGAATATAAGATTTGTTGGATAGTAATTCTTTCCCTTATGACTTAGATAATAGGGGCAATTCAAAAAGTTTTCAGAATTAGTTTTCATCCTGGTTAGGATTCCTCATCAGCATTATTATTAGGATTTACTATTTCATTCTTTTTAGGAAAGTAAGAATATTAAAATGAGTATACATTAAGATGAGTAAACCATTTTGTTTTCACAAAACTGAAAGTTTGAGTTACTCAAAAATGGACTCTTCAATTTTTTTCCTTTTGCCTTTTTACTAACATGTTTTTAGGCTAGTAGAAAAATGGTTTGAGCAGGTATGAAAAAGATATTTCCAAAACCCCAGAGGTCTGTAAAATCTTTTGGAAAATAAGAATGGGTACAGATAGAATTATTTGCTTTAAATGGACAAAATCTTAGTTTCATTTTAAATTGTAGTTGCAAACTGGCTACAGTTATTTTTAGGATATCTTAGTGGTACTTGTCATTGTTGGACATTAGCATTTTGGAGAAATGCCTGACTTGTATGCCAAGAAAGTCATTGACCAAAAGAAAGGCTTCCTTTACAATGAAAATATTTGTAGTAGCGTTGTTTATGGTAGCAAAGAATTGGAACCAAAGTAGATACTCACCTAGCAGGTAATGATCAAACAAATTGTGGTCCATGAATTTTAAAATTCTGTTATAAAGGATGGTTCTCTGGAAGGGAGATGCATACAGGAAAAAAATGAAGGTGATATAAAAAAATATCATGAGAAATATATTTACAAAAAAATTAAAAATGCCTGTGCCAAGCGAGTGATTTTTCTCAGTAGTGTTATTAATGAGAATACTCTGGTTCTTAGCATTCTGGTTTTTGGTTTAAAAGTGGTCATAGTATGATGGTCTTAGAGAAAAACCTCTATCTTATTAATCAGGTGGACATGACTTCTTAATAAATAAGCTATTTTTGGTGCATTTATAACCCAAAACTTGGGAAATCATCTAGGTGAATATATGAGTGCCATTTTTTATTCTAGTGCTTGCTAATATTCTACTGTTGATAATTATTGATTTGATCAATTCTCTGAAATGTAATCTCTCCAGCATTAAATACCAGTGTTATAATTAATAATGCAGTGCTTAACTTGTTTTCAGAAGTTTTGTCTTGCCTGCCATATGCCAGAGAGTTTTATAGTTGTCTAATCCATGTTTTATTAGAAGAAATGACTTAGTATTACTATAAATAAAAGTATGTTGCTGATCCTCCAGTTATCTTAAATGATGGGCTTTTAAAATAAAAAAGCAATGTGTCATGTATGCTTTGGTCTCCTTCCCTTCCCATCCCTTTATTCAGATTAACTTTGTCTAAATGTGTCTTTAAAAGTCAGCTTTGAAAATTGTGGGCTATCTGTGAACCTCTTGAGGATTATTATATGCTTGGTAGAAATGAATTTATTCAGGCTATCCAGATTGATAAAGTGCCTTGATATTTTTTCAAAGAATAAATTCCTCTATTTTTCTTGTCTTTCACTTCTTTCAGCCTTTTTGAGCTTTTGTTTTATAGGGCTTATAATTGTTGTCTACAGTGTGCTTAAGTTTAGAGATTGCTATTTTTAACTTGGGGGCAGGCACAAGGAGCATGATCCTTTTTTTTTTTTTTTTTTTTTTTTTGGTTAGATTTAGCAGTAATCAATAAATTATGATCAAAGACCCTTAAGTGAGTGAGTACCAAACTGGGACTTCACTCTTATTACTTCTTTTTTTGAAAGATAGGAGTTATCTTCTGGTGACAGGCTAATCTACAATGAGGGTGTAGTCCTCAAAGGCTTTGATTGTATTAACTTGAATTTGAGTTATTTAAGCTAAGTGTGGAGTGGTCGAGGTTACAAAGGTTACAAAGGTAGATTCAAGTCATTGTTCTTGCCTGTTGAAGTATATTGGAAGTCAGAGTTTCATCCTTTTCTTTTTCCTGCTCCAGAAATTCCATTGGCTCCCCAATTAGGGCCTTTTGGATAAAGTACAAACCCTTCTTAAATAGCTCTTCCTAATTTAAAAAGCTCTGTAACTATAGGTGAGTAGGTGGCACAATGAATAGAGTATCAGGCCTGGAGTCAAGAAAACCTGAGTTCAAATTCGGTCTCCCACAGTTAACTAGATGAGTCACTCATCTAGTGACACTGGGCAAATCACTTAACTTGTTTGCCTCATTTTCTTCATCTGTAAATATGAGCTAGAGAAGAAAATGGTAAACCACTCTAATATATTTGTCAAGAAAACCCCAAATGTATTTTCAGAGTCAGATTTGACTATAGTGATTGAACAATAACGAAAATAACTGCAGCCTTTGCATTTCTAAGTTTATGGCACACTGTTCCCACTCATGAGCTCTGTTACCTATACAGACTATGGTCCTTGCTGCCCCTTATGCATTACATTGTTCCAGTCTTCCCCACTTCTGAAATTTATTCCTTTCTCCCTTCTGCCTTGTAGAGTCCCTACTTTCATTCAAATCATAAGTCAAATGCTATGTCCTACAGGAAGCCTATCTTGATCCCTAAAATTATGGGTTACTCTCCATACTTCTCCTTCCCTACAAATTATTCTGTATTTACTTTGTATATGTAGGGTATCTCAAAGAGTAATTTTTCCAATATAATTGTATATATTTTAATTTACACAATTAAAACATTATTTTGAGAAGAGGACATAAAACTTCACTGGAATACTCCTGGTATCAATGAAGTGAGCGCATTCTCAGAGACAGACAGACTTTAAGGCATAGAATTATCTTCACATTTGGGATCAAGAATCATAGAAGAGAAAACATCACAAGTTCTTTAAAGTTTATTAGGTAAAATATAGCTTCTCTTAAGTTGACTTCTAAGGTAATAATAAGAAAAAGTAGATTAAATGTTTGACTCTTTAACTTTAAAAAAATGTTTATTATATTGACTCAATCAACAAACATTAAGTCCTTATTATGTGCTAGATATTATGTTGTGTTAAAGATAGAAAGAAAGCAACAAAACATAGTTCCTTTAAGGAACTCATATCTAATAGGTGAGACAACATGCAGAACAGCTATGTTCATATAACATATATACAACAAAAATGGGAGGTGTGACTGGGTTAGAAGAAGGTATTGTAGCAATTAAAAGAGTGAGCAAGATCTCTTGCAGAAAGTTAGATTTGAGCTGTGTCTTGAAGGAAGCCTGGGGAGTCAGGAGATAGAGGTAAAGAGAGAACCTTTCTATTCTAGACATGAGGAACAGTCAGTGAAAAGACATTGAGTTAGAAGTATATTTCTTTTATCTAAATAATATCTAAAATAATATTCTAAAATGTTTCCCTGAAGTTGACATTTCACATGTCATAGACAAACTGTTTTAGACTTTTGTCAGATAATAGTCAGCTAAATATTTAATAGAAATTTATCCTTAGGCCTTGTTCCATTATTGATGTCTATATAGATTTTGCACACTAATGTTCCTTTCACTATTTCTTAGCAAGATTTACAGATTACCATATCATAAGGAAGAAACCTCTAGAGATCAGCTAATCTAATCCTCAGAAAATACAGTGAAAAGAACAGCTTTGGAATCAGAGGAACTGAGTTTAAACCTCTCTATGTACAATTATGATCTCCATGTAATCATACAGTTGCATTTAACAGAGTAATTGCTATATAAGTTAGTGTTTATATCTATTTTTTTTTTCTCTTTAGGCTCAACAGTTAAATAAGGAACCACTTCTTATACTTCTCTTGTATTCTGTTTGTTTTAATACCTAGCATAATGCTGGTCACATTATGAAGACTTAGAACTTAACTGCTCGTTTTTGTCAAGGAAGAGTTGATAAGTTTGATGTTAGATTTGATAGGAATGATAGAACTGATGTGAAATATGAAAGAAAGTGTGTGGGATGGGTGCTAGACCTCCTTTCCCAAGTTAGCTAATCAGAGACATCTTCAGGCTTTCCAAGAGAAAGTATTTATCTAGTCCCTGCAGGGAGAGGCCCAACACACCCAGGAGGCATCCCAGCTCCAGCATGTGCTTGACCCAACCATCAGGAAGTAGAACACCCTGTTAAATAGGAAAAGACCAAAGCCTTTTCATTGGATAGTGTTTGCTTCCTATGGGTCTACTTCGTGTAACTTCACTAACT
Organism: Antechinus flavipes; assembly: GCF_016432865.1. Taxonomy (NCBI): domain Eukaryota; kingdom Metazoa; phylum Chordata; class Mammalia; order Dasyuromorphia; family Dasyuridae; genus Antechinus; species Antechinus flavipes. The sequence continues at coordinate 219,987,089 of NC_067401.1, forward strand.
TTGCTGTGATTTCTGCATCCCAGGGTTCAAGGCCTGATTTTCTGCCTCTGAGAAGAAGGGTCATGTGACTTAGTATCAAACTGAGAAAGCTTCATCCAATCAGTTCCATTCAAAAGAAAGGAGTAATTATTGAAGTTATGAGTTGAAGATTGCCTAACCTGTCAATCAGAAGTATACATTTTGATTATCCAAGTGTGTAGGAAAAAAAAAGGAATGTACTTGGCCTGATATATAGTAAAATGCTTTTTTTTGTCACATAGGTATTAATTTAGAGAGTTGTTATCTTCATTCTGTCCATCCATAGGTTTTTAAGGTAGTTTTATTCTACTTAATTGTGTTTAGGACCGTAAATCACGATATTTACTGAAATAATTTCCCCTAATTTTTTCATTGATACAGGGGGTTTAGGTAAAGAATTACATAGTGAGAATGGTCTTATAGGTTTGATAAGAACTCTTAAAAGGTCTGTGCAGTAATTATTACTGAAAGTTTTCACTTTTTCATGGTTTGATGGTGTTAGAATTCAAAGGAAGCTCAGAAATCATCTAATCCAAACCCTTCACTTTATAGTTAATGAAACTGAGGACTAGAGAAGGGAAGTTGCTTGTTCTAATTCATACAGTGAGTTAAAGATAAAACTGAGACAAAGAATTCAAGCATATCTGGAATCTCAATGCTGTATACAAAATTCAATTTAGCAAATATTTATTAAGTATGAACTAGATGCAAGAGGCTGATTTGGTATAGAAGGAAGAGCCCTGATTTTGGGGTCAGAGGACCTGGGCTTCTAGGACTTTAGGAAAATTACTTTGTCAGTTGCATGGAGACTAGATTGCAGGTGGAGAGACCACATGCAATTTAGGGAATTTTAGAGGCTGGTGAGATAGTCCAGGTACTAGGAATGATCAAATCCTGAATTAGAGTGGTGACTGTGAATAGAAGGGGTAAATGTTAAAGTTGGGGAGGCAGTCATTTCTAAAATATATAGAGAATTGACTCAAATTTATAAGAATACAAGCTATTCTCCGATTAATAAATGGTCAAAGGATATGAACGGACAATTTTCAGATGAAGAAATTAAAGCCATTTCTAGTCATATGAAAAAATGCTTTAAATCGCTATTAATCACAGAAGTGCAAATTAAGACAACTCTGAGGCACTACTACACACCTCTCAGATTGGCTAAGATGATAGGAAAAGATAATGATGTTGGAGGGGATGTGGGAAAACTGGGGCACTAATATATTGTTGAGGGAGTTGTGAACTAATTCAACCATTTTGGAGAGAGTGCATATCCTTTGATCCAGCAGTCTGTGCTGGGTCTGTGTCCCAAAGAGATCATAAAAAAGGGAAAAGGACCCACATGTGCAAAAATGTAAAGGAAAGGATGCCCAACATTTAGGGGGTGGCTAAACAAGTTATGATATAATGAATGTTATGGAATATTATTGTTCTATAAGAAATAAAAATGTTTATAGCAGCCTTTTTTGTAAGGCATTCCATTTCATTCATAGGCAAGGAAATGGAAACTGAATGGATGCCTATCAGTTAGGTAATGGCTAAATAAGTTATGGTATATGAATGTTATAGAATATTATTGTTTTATAAGAAATGATTAGCAGGATGATTTCAGAGAGGCCTGGAGAGACTTACATAAACTGATGCTGAGTGAAGTGAGTGGAACCAAGAGAACATTGTATACATTAATAAGAAGGTTATGTGATGATCAGCTCTGATGAGCTTGTCTTTTCAACAATGAAATGGTTCAGGCTAATTCCAATAGACTTGTGATGGAGAGAGTGATTTGCATACAGAAAGAGGATTGTGGAGACTGAATGTGGATCACAACATAGAATTTCCATCTTTTTTGTTGTTCACTTTTTTGTTTTGTTTTTTTCTCATTTTTTTCTTGTTCAGTATGATAAATATGGAAAATATATTTAGAAGAACTGCACATGTTAAACTTGTATTGATTAGTTGCTGTCTAGGGGAGGGCGCAGGGTGAAGAAAGGGAGAAAAAGGGAACACAAAGGTTTTGAAGGGTGAATGTTGAAAACTATCTTTGCATATATTTTGAAAATAAAATGCTATTATTTAAAAAAAATTAAAGAAATTAATGCTAGAGAGGCAGAATTGTCAATAATTGGCATTTGCTGGAAAATGTGGGATAAGGGAGAGCAATGGGATGAATTTGACTCCAAGCTTGTGCAACTTAGTGTCTAGGAGAATAATGGTGCCTTCAACCAAATAGGGAAGAGGAATGAGTTTGGGAAAAGATAATGAGTTGTGGTTTGGATGTGTTGTACTTTCGATGCCTTGAGACATTCTATTTTTTCTGTGTGAGAGAGAAAGTATTATGGTATATTAGGAGTATGGCTTTAGAGTTTTAAGTCTTACATGTGACAGTCCTGCCTTTGTAATCTTGGGCATGTCATTTAGCCTATTAATATCCCAGACAACTTTTTAATACTTAGTAAGACCTACACTTTTTGTGGGGGTAGTTAACATAGTGTAATAGATAATTTTGAGTCTGGAGTCAGGAAGACTCCTCTTTCTGAGGTCAACTATAGTCTCAGACTTACTAGCTGTATGACCTTGGGTAAGTCAGTTACCTTGTTTGTCTCTGTAAATTGATCTGGAGAAGGAAAGGCAAACCACTCCAATATCATTGCCAAGAAAACTCTAAATGGGGTCAGACACAACTAAACAGTAACAATTTTTGTACTCTTTAAGATTACAAAACCCTGTTCATACAGATTCTCATTTGATCATTATAATAATACTGTGAGATATTTGCTATGATTATCCTTTGTGACCCTAAATTATTGATAATTGGAAGTTCCCTAGACTGATGAAATCATATTTCTGCAAAAAAAAAAAAAAAAAAAAGTCTGGATGGTTTAGATCAAAGCTACTTAAAGTGTAATTTGAGACTTCACATGGAGTCACAAATAAAAGTAGGAGTCATGATTTATTATCAGTAAATCTTTGATTTGTATACCTATATAACTTGGGTTGCATAAAAATTTCTTAGGCAAAAAAGGGTCACAAGTGGAAAAAATCTTAGAAGCTCTGATTTAGATTATAATATGAGAAAAAAGGAGAGGAGATGCTGTTTTCACTGCAGGTCTGGCAAATAGAATTACTTTTATACTTTATATAGAATGATGATAATAGTATTTATAGTATTTTAAGGTTGGAATAGTTCTTTATATTTCATTTGATCCTCACAACAATCTTGTGTGAGGTAGGTAATTTTTTTAAAATAACTTTTTATTGATAGAACTCATGCCAGGGTAATTTTTTTTACAACATTATCCCTTGCATTCACTTCTGTTCCAATTTTTCCCCTCCCTCCCTCCACCCCCTCCCCCAGATGGCAAGCAATCCTTTACATGTTGAATAGGTTACAGTATATCCTGGATACAATATACGTGTGCAGAACCGAACAGTTTTCTTGTTGCACAGGGAGAATTGGATTCAGAAGGTATAAATAACCCGGGAAGAAAAACAAAAATGCAAGCAGTTTATATTCATCTCCCAGTGTTCTTTCTTTGGGTGTAGCTGCTTCTGCCCATCTTTGATCAATTGAAACTGAATTAGCTGTGAGGTAGATACATATCAAAGGCAGGATTCAAACACAGGTCTTACCCACTTTCAATCTAATGCACTCTGCCATTTTGATAGATAAAGCCATTTTTCCTCCAAGGCATTTATATGTGTACATATGTATGTATATATGTGTGTATATTCAATTAAGCATTCAGTTAAGTTAATCAATAGATGGGTTTAGAACAAAATCACAAGTGAATTTAAATTCAGTGTTTCTAGAATTTTAATTTGACAAGGAATCATGACTAAATGCCCAAATTAAACTCATTATTCATTGTTTCTTTGATCAAGAATCTTGACCATTTAATTTTGTTAGTAATGAATTAAATTTTAAATATATGGAACTAGGGCCAGTATTATAACTATGCCTTTTTGACCATGTTTTCTTCAAGACAAAGAGAACTCTCATGCTTGAGTAAACACCCGGGGTACATTGTGAAAGTGCCCAACTGCTTAAACAATTGGCATTGGTTTGGTTATTCAAATGAGTGACTTGCTTGAAAGGCTTTTATGTCCATTAATACTTTAGTTCAATCACTTTAAAGAAATTTCACTATTTTTTTTTCTGTAGATTTGAATAACCCACCAATTACAGATGTCAAAATGATCAATCATTTTATTGGACATTATTTATCACAGATAACTCTCTTGTATTACCTAATGAGAGATGATTTGTTTTACTTTTGAAACATTCTGAATGATAAGAGCTGATGCAGAGTGATATAAACAGAAGAAGGAAAACAACACAAAGAAGACAACAGGAAATGGAAAGGCGCACCCCCTCTCCCCCCCAGCCAAATTCCTAACTACCTGTATATTTATATGACTGTAGAGAAATGACCCTTATTTTTATATTTATTATATTTTATATTATATTTATGATTTATATTATCTATATTTTATTACTTTGCTTATTATTTTGCATTATTATATGAAGCTCCTTGTGAAATAATTTTTAAAGTATTTTTTAAAAATTAGCATCTGAAATACAATGGGCTTGTGACCCACAATTTCTACAATATTTGTAGAAATAAACATATGACTTTTATCCCTGTCAATTACTGTCCTCATAAGCTCTCTCTCTCTCTCTCTAGTTGTAAAAAAAAAAAATCTGTGGCTAATTAAATGGCGCCAGTTATCATTAATTCATACCATTAATAAAAGCAAATGCTTGTTGACTGACTGAGCAATGCCTTAAACTTTCACATGGTCAGAAAATTTGGATAATGAACTTATATGAAACTGATGCATCTTATGTGAAACTTTTGTCTTTCAGCAATTTTTTCAGCTAGTGAAATTACGGAAACTTGGACTTAGTGATAATGAAATTCAGAGGCTCCCTCCAGAAATTGCTAACTTCATGCAGCTAGTGGAGCTGGATATATCTCGAAATGGTAAGCAAAATTTACAAATTATTATTTACTATACTTTGTGACAACAAATTGAATCGAGAAAGACATTATTGCTAGAATATATACTTTTCTTGAATCTTGTGGTTCTAGAACATATTTGTATTCTAAGTGCTTAGGATCGTGCCTGATGAGTAGTAAGAGCAGTGCAGGAGGGAAAGATTGCTGATGAATTGATGTTAAAAAGACTTGTGTTCTGATCCTGTCTTAGATGTTTATAAAGCTCTGTGATGCCTTTCAAGTTATTTATTCTCTTTTAGCCTCAGTTTCCTAAGCAGTAAAAGGAGAATAATGGAACCTATGTTCTGGGGGTTTTATGAGTCTCAGATAAGATAATGTGTATAAAGGGTTTTGCAAACTTCAAAATACTAAATGCTAGTTGTTATCATCATCATCATCTTTGCTTGGTAGAGTAAAAAATACTGGAACTACCTTGTTCTTGAATAGTTGAATCAACTCTAAATAATTGCAAAATACTTACCCACTCACATGCTTTTTTGAAATCACCTTGTTCTTTTTAATGCTGGTACAATCTTTGTAAGATGCATTAAACTATCATTCTTTTTTCATTTCCTCATCCTGGGACTGTGTGTACTTCTAAGCCTTGTTAAATATTGTTTATTTAACGAGAACAGATCTGCAGTTGTGTTTCACTGACATCTGTGACACATTTATTCTTTAGTATAGCTTTGTGAGTATTTTTAAACAAAAAAGATCTGTTTAGTTCAAAAACTTTTACTAGTCTGCAAAATGCCCATCTTAGTCTCTTTTTAGTGGCCATTTTTACCAATGCTCATATATCTGTTTAGTTAATCTCTGTTCTGAAGAAACACAGCATTAATATTGTCTCAATTCTATAAAAATATTTTTACTTAAAATGTGGTCATTAGCAAAAATAAAAATAGAAGGGATATATCCTCACATAAAACATAAAGTCTTTAGCACTTAACTAAATAGGACTAACTGAATAAACAGACCAAAAAAAAAGGCAATGCCTTTTGTTTTCCATTTTAAGGTATTGCTAATCCTTGTCAGGAAATCGATAAACTTTTATAAAAGCTAAAACAATTATTGATCTCTGATAAGAATGGAAATGATTGAATGGGAATTTTTTTTTCTATCAGATTTCTCATATGAGAGTTTGCATACAGGATATAAAAACATTAAGAAGAAATTTGTAAGACCAAAAACCATTCTCCAAATGATAAGTTGTCAAAAGGTATGAACCAACAGTCCAAGGAAATTGAAAAATATAGCAACGTTAGGAAAGAATGCTCTAAATTAAGATTTGACAAACTATGATGGGAACCCCAAATTGGGTCTATTACCTGTTTTTGTATAACTCTTGAGCCAAAAGTAGTTTTTACATTTTAAAATACAATAAAACTTCATGAAATACTTCAAATATAATAACATTTTATTAAAAAATGTAAAAAAAACAGTTTTAACTTATCAGCTATACAAAAAAAAGCTGCAGGATTTGGGCTATAATTTCCCTAATACTTCCTCTGAATTGCTAATAATTAAAAGAGATGCAAGTCAGAACAACCCCGAGATTTCACATTACATCTAGCAAATTGGCAAGGAAAAGAAAAGATTGATGTAGTCAGTGACAGAGGGGGCATAGATGGACAGCCACACTAGTGTGTTTTTGTTGGAATTGTGAATTGATACAACTATTCTTAAAAGTAGCTTGGAATTATACAAGTAAAATGGCTAAAATGATTATATTCTTTCCCCTAGAGATTCCACTTCATCTCCAAAAAGAAAGTTTCCATGTTCAACAAAATATTTATGTTGCATTTTGGCATTTTGTGGTAGCAAAGAACCTGAAACAAAGTAGATATCTGTCAATTGGAGAATGGCCAAATAGATTGTGGGTAATGAATGCAATAAGAATATTAATGAACTGAAAGAAACAATGAATATGAAGAATATAGAGAAACATAGAAAGACTTAACATGAACTGATACAGAGTAAAGTAAGAATAATCAATAAAACTATCTAGAAATTACTGCAACAAAGTAAATGCAAAGATGAACAACCATAAAACATTTCAAAATGAATTTGTAAAAGTATGAAGAAAAGCTCGACCCAAAGAAGAAATATGAGAAGTTGCCTCTGCCCAATTCTTTGCAAAAATGAGTAGTCCCCAGATGTGGACTATTGCAATAGAATGCCCTTTTTTTGATGTATTGATCCATTTTTATTGATTTCTTTTTTTTATTGGTTTTATTTGTATGGGTATATGGCTTATTCAAACATATATGAGCCATATATATGTATATTTGTCCAAATTCTAACCCTCCTTTCCTCATAGCCCTTCCTGAGATAGTTAGCAATGACATAGACTATACATGTGTTATTGTATAAAATATATTTTCATATGAGTTGGTTTTTTTTTTTTTTTTGGAACCAAACTCAAACTAAAAAGAAAGATGCTTCTGTCTATATTGACACCATCACTTCTTTTTCAGGAGGCAGGTAGCCCTTTTTATCATGAGTCCTTTGGGATAGTCTTGGATAATTGTACTGCTGAAAATAATTCATTCACAGTTGTTTATTATACAACATTGCTGTTATTGTGTACAGTTTTTTTTCCTGGTTTTCCTCACTGCTCTGCATCAGTTATAAGTCTTTCCAAGTTTTTTTTTTTTTTTTTGAAGTTATCCTGCTTGTCATTTATTTTTTCTTTTAACGATAGCTTATTTTCAAAATAACATGCAAAGATAGTTTTCAGTATTGACCCTTGCAAAAACTTGTGTTCCAAATTTTTCTCCCTTTCTCCCCTTATCCATCTCCCCTAGACAGCAAGTAATTCTGTATATATTAAACATGTGTAATTCTTCTAAACATATTTCCACATTTATCGTGCTACACAAGAAAAACCAAATCAAAAAGGGGAAAAAATGAGAAAGGGGGAAAAAAGCACTCCTTGTCATTTCTTATAGCAGAATACCTATAACACAATTTGTTCAGCCATCCCCCAATTGATAGGTGTCCACTTTATATCCAATTTTTAGTCTTCACAAAAAGTGCTGCTATAAATATTTTTATGCAAGTAGGTTCTCCCTGCCCCTTTTCTTTTTTTCTTTATTTTGTCTTTCTTTTTTAATTTCTCTGGGATACAGACATAGTGGTGATATTGCTAGATCAGAGGATATGTACAATTTTTTTTAGCTTTTTGGGCAGAGTTCCAAACTGCTCTCCAAATTGGTTGGATCAGTTCAAAATTCTATCAACAGCAGTGCATTAGTGTTCCAGTTTTCCCACATTCCCTGCAACATTTATCATTTTCCTTTTCTCTTATGTTAGCTTATGGTAGTGTCTCAGAGTTATTTTAATTTGCATTTCTCTAATCAGTAATGATTTGGAGCATTTTTTTTTGTATGATTGGAGGTTTTAATTTTTTCATCTAAAAATTTCCTAGTCATATCCTTTGACCATTTATCAATTGGGGAATGACTTGTATTCTTATATATTCGACTTAGTTCTCTATGTATTGAGAAGGCCTTTATCAGAGGTATTCACTGTAAAAATTTTTCCCTCAGTCTTTTTGCTTTTGTTTATATATACTCTTTAATTTAATACAATCAAAACTATCCATTTTACATTTCATAATATCTTTTAATTTTTTGTTTGATCCTAAAATTTCCCCTTATCCACAGACTTGACAGGTAAACTATTCCATGCTGCTTATGGCATCACTCTTTGTGTCTAGACCATGTACCCTTTTTGATCTTATCTTAGTATATAGTGTGAGAGGTTGGTCTATACCTATTTCCTGCTATATTGTTTTACAGTTTTCCTAGCACTTTTTGTCAAATTATGAGTTCTTGTACCAAAAGGTTAGATCTTTGCATTAATCAGATACTAGACTTACTTCTGTGTGTTTTGTACCTGATGTATTCCAGTGATTCATCACTCCATTTCTTAAGCAGTAACAGATTATTTTGGTAGTTGCCACTTTATATAGTTTGAGATCTGGTACAGCTAGACCATCTTCATTTACATTTTTAAATTCCCTTGATATTCTTGACCTTTTGTTCTTCTACATAAACTTTATTATTCTTTTTTAGCTCTATAAAATTTTTTTTCTTGGTAGTTTGATTTGATTCTGGATAAATTAATTTAGATAGAATTGTCATTTTTATTTTATTGACTTGTCTACTTATAAGCATTTTTCCAGTTGTTTACATCTGACTTTGTGTGAAAAATATTTATAATTGTATTCATATAGTTCCTGAGGTTGTCTTGGCAGATAGGTTATGAAGTATTTTATATGGTGGGTAGTTTTGGAATTTCTCTTTCTATTTCTCCTGCTGGACTTTATTGGTACTAGGTAGAAATGTTGAAAATTTTTAAAGTAAACTCCATTTATTCCTGTTTTTTTTTTTTTTAAATAGGAATAGGTGCTGTATTTTTCAAAAAAATTTTTTGCATCTGTAGAAATATTCATATAATTTCTGTTAGTTTTGTTACTTTTATGGTCAGTGATAGTTTTATTAAAAATGAAGCAACCCTGTGTTCTTGGTATAAAACCCACTTGGGTCATAGTATATTGTCCTTGTGATGTATTGCTGTAATCTCTTTATTAATATTTTCCTTAGTACTTTTACATCAATATTCATTAGGGAAATAGTTTTTGTTTCTCTGTTTTTGCTCTTTCTGGTTTAGGTATCAGCACTATATTTACACTATGAAAGAAATCTGATATGACTTTTCCTTTGTATATTTTTCCAAATAGTTTTTGTAGCGATTATTCTTTAAATATTTGATAGAATTTACTTTGGTAAAATCTATCTGGTCCTAGGGATTTTTCCTTAGGGAGTTCATTCATGGCTTGCTGATAAAAAGCTATAATCCTTTTCTATTCCCATTCAGTTATCTAACATTCTATTTACCTCCTTAACTTCTTTCTTGTTTTTCTAAAAAAAATTAATTTAATTGCTTATTTTTAAATGTCTAGTTCTGAGAGGGGAAATTTGGGATCCTACCCTAGTATAGTTTTACTGCCTGTTTCTTCCTATAACTAGTTTGTAACTTCTTTAAAAATTTACATGCTATTCCATTTGGTGTATATATTTTTAATACTTTAATTTTTTTCTTTTAATTAGATCTCTTTTTGCTTTTCCTTTGTCTGAGATCATGACTGTTACCCATTGGTGTTGCTTTGTTTGGTTTTTTACTTTAATTGAAGCATAATATCTACTCTATCCCATTTTATTTTTTGTATGTCTCTGTGTTTCAAGTATGATCCTTGTTAAAAGCATATTGTAGACTTTTCTTTTTTAATCCATTATGCTGTTTCCTTCTATTTTATGGTTGACTTCATCCCATTCATATATATAGTTATGATAATTTCCCTCTATCCTATTTTTCCTCCTGTTTATTCTTCTTTTTGTATCTCACCTTTCCCCTTATTCCTCCTCATGTGGGTCTTACTTCTAATTATCACCTCCCCCAATTCATTCTCCCTTTTATCCTTTTATTCTCATTCACTTCTCCCTTCCTCTTTATCTCATTTCCATCAATCTATACACCTTATCCCATTCCATTAATCTAAACAGCCTCCTGTATCTCACTTTTCCCTTTCCCAGTAAAAATTATCTTCTCTAGTAGGAATGTAAACAATTTGATCTTATTGAATCTCTCTGTTTTCTCTTTCGTGTTTACCTTTTAATGCTTTTCTTGCTTCTTGTTAGGAATGCTTGAAAGTCCTCAATTTCATTAAATTTCCCATTTCTTCCCTGTGAAGCATCAGTTTTGCTGGGGAGGTGATTTTTGTTTTTTAATCCAGACTTTTCTGAGTTCCACAATATTGAATAGGACTGACTGGATAAAGTTTTCTCAAGAAGTTTGAGTCTAGGCCTAAGTCATGTGATCCCTTTTCCCAGCCGTCTTTAGAACTGGAAGATCCCTCTTTGGGCCAAGGTTGCAGGAAGTCATATGATTGCTAGGCCTATAGGTCTAAAGGCCAAGACCCTAGGTCAGTGATAGGAAGTGACATGACCCACAAGAAGCAGACAACATTGATGACTACTGGTCAATGATGATTACTTCCTTTTAGTCTTTCCAATGAGAAGTCTTGGGTCTTTTGCTATTTAACCAGCTACTACTTCCTGTTGAGCAAGTCAACAAGCACATTTTGGGAGCTGAGATGTCTCCCAGGTGTGCTTGGGCCTCTCCCTGAAGGGACTTAATAAATGCTTTATTTTTGTACCTGAAGATGTCTCTGGTTAGTTAATTTGCGAATGAGGGTCTAGCATCCATCCCACACAATATCATATTCTATGTCTCCCCTCTTCCTCCCCCCCCCTCCCCCCCCCCCCCCCCCCCCTTTTTTTTTTTTTTTTGATGTAGTTGATACTAAATCTTGTGTAATCCTGATTGTGGCTCCATATTAAATTGTTTATTGTTACCTTGATTTAAGAACTCTGAAATTTGACTAATATTTTTGGGAGTTTTCAAAAATAATCATTTTTTATTAATTTAGAGAAGATATTATAAAGGGCATATGAATTAGTATCACCATCACCCAACATGGAGGGACCCTGAGAGGTTCATTTCATTTTTTTTTCCTAATTTTATATATTAGGAAACTGAGGCCCAAGCATTTGAGGTGACTTTCCCCAAAGATCATACAGTAAATACAGAGGCATACTAGCCCCGAGGCTAGACCTCTACTTTTAGTATTCCTTGTACTGTATTAGGCTACCTCTGCCATTAGAGCTTTTTGGTACTGAAAATGAAAAGGGAGTTTTTACATTAAAATATTTTTACATGATAATTTGAACAAGATGGAAAAAGAAATGTACATATCTTGCTGTGTGTCCAATTTTGTTTTCCAGCATGTAGTTATAAGAAGCCTTTCCTAAAAACATTGTCAAGACAAGAATTACTCTTGTCTCCCTGGGACTCATCCCCTCTCCATTTTTTTTTTTTTTTTTATTCTTTTTGCTCAGTTGCTTTCTGTTTGTCTGCAGGTGTTTACATCTTGTGAGGGATCATGCTGTCTTCTGCCTTCTTGTTAAAACAGTTTTAGAATTGCTGAAGGGGAAGATGCCCAGATGGAGGGTGGCTGATACATGGATTCTTTCAGTGGTTCTTGAAGCAGAAGGTGGTTGAGGTAGAATTGTGTTTGCTTGTTGCATCTTTCTTAGTGAAAAGAGAGGCTGTAAGTGATAACCCAGCTTTTTCTCTCCTCTCCTCAAGGCCTCATTTCCCCCCAAATCTCCTTCCCCTTTTATAGAGTTGAAATAAGATTAAAATGGAGGTTGAGGACAGTCCAGTAGAGGGAAGGAGGTCACAAAGTTTGTTGTTAGAGAGGTATATGTATAAGGGGGAGAGACAGTCATTCACAAACTCTGCCATTGTTCATTACTTATAATGGATAAATTTTTATTAAATGTCCAGTACATACGTAGCATTGTGCCAGGCAGTGAGGGTACAAATTTGGAAATGAAGCAGTCCCTGCTCTCAAGGAATTTATATTTTATGGGGGAAGACAATGAGTACAAACAAAGTATATCTGAAGTAATTGAAAGATAACTCTGACTAATTTCTAATTTTCCTAGCAATTTTTGTCAAATAGTGAGTCCTGATTTTAGAAGCTGGGGTCTTTAGGTTTATCAAAGTAGATTACTGTAGTTATTGACAATTGTGTCCTGTGAGCCTACCCTATTCCTCTGAATTCTATTTCTTAGCCAGTACCAAATAGTTTTGATGACTGCTGCTTTATAATGTAGTTTAGGTCTGTTACAGCTAGGCCATCTTCATTGACATTTTTTTTTTCCTCTTAATTCCCTTGAAATCCTTGACTTTTTGTTCTTCCAGATGAACTTTGTTATGATTTTTTCTAGTCCTGTAAAATAATTTCTTGATTGATATGACACTGAACAAGTAAATCAATTAAGGTAGATTTGTCATTTTTATTATATTGCTATTATTATATTTATTATATATTATAATGCTTGGCCTATCCAAGAGCACTTGATATTTTTCCATTTGATTAGTATGGCAGAAACTAGGCATTGGCCCACACCTACCACCCTATACCAAAATAAGGTTGAAATGATTTCATGATTTAGACATAAAGAGTGATACTATAAGCAAATTAAGAGAACAAAGAAAAGTCTATTTCTCAGATCTGTGGAGCAGGAAGGAATTTATGGTCAATGAATATTTTGGAATGCAAAATCGATAATTTTTATTATGTTAAGTTAAAAAGTTTTTGTACAAACAAGATCAATGCAGACAAGATTAGAAGGGAAGCAGTAAACTGGGAAAAAAATCTTCCATCCAAGGGTTCTGATAAAAGCCTCATTTCTAAAATATATATAGAGAATTGATTCAAATTTATAAGAATACAAGCCATTCTCCAACTGATAATGGTCAAAGGATATGAACAGACTAATTTTAAGATGAAGAAATTAAAACCATTTCTAGTCATATGAAAAAAAGTTCTAAATCACTATTAATCAGAGAAATGCAAATTAACACAACTTTGAGGTACCACTACACACCTCTTAGATTAGCTAAAATGACAGGAAAAGTTAATGATGAATGTTGGAGGGGATGTGGAAAACTGGGACACTACTACATTGTGGATGGAATTGCAAACTGATCTACCCATTCTGAAGAGCAATATGATGAAGAGAGCTATCAGCACCCAGAGAGAGGACTGTGGGAACTAAGTATAGATCAAAGCATAGTATTTTCACTTTTTTGTTGTTGTTGTCATTTGCTTGCATTTTATTTTCTTTCTCATTTTTTTCCTTTTTGATCTGATTTTTCTTGTGCATCATGATAATTGTAGAATTATGTATAGAGAATTGCATGTGTTTAACATATTGAATTACTTGCCATCTAGGGGGTAGAGTGATGGCAGGGAGGAAAAAAAATGGAACACAAGATTTTGCAAGGGTGAATGTTGAAAATTATCTATCCATATGCTTTGAAAATAAAAAGCTTTAATAAAAAAAAGTTAACTCAAAGATGAGCACTAGGACCATGGTAGACTAGGAAACCCTTCACACAAAAGCTGTTATTTGAACTGAGGCTGGAAGAAAGATTTTAATAGGACTTAATTGGATTTTAATAGATAATATCATTTAATAAATTCTTTTTGGGTGATTGAAAGATGTTACAATTCTGTTCTTAGCTAAGAGGTTCAGCTCATTTAATTTTTTTGAGTTCTTAGATAAAATAAGTCTCAAGGTATTTGTTCCTATATCTAGTGCAAGTATTCCTAACCATTTTTGGTGTCATGGACCCCTTTGGAAATCTGGGGAGCCTATGGACCTTTTCAGGATAATTCTTTAAGATGCATAAAACATAGCACATAAAGAGAACCCTATTATGTTGAAATGTGATTATCGAAGCAACTCCACAGACCCTCTAAGATAAGAAGTTAGAGGAAAAAATAGATTGTATGCTATCAATAACAGTAGCTCATATTTATACAGTGCTTTAATTTTATCCACTATACAATTATAATAATTTTATTATCACATTTCATTCTCATTACAACCCTGGCAGGTGGACACTAATAAGAATTACTTCTTTCTCTTTTAATAATAACTTGTTCATGATTACAGTTTATAAATGGTTGAAGTGAGATTCAAACCTACATCTCTCCTATCTTAAGAGAGTAAATGAAAACCATTTTTAAAAAACCTTAACAAGTACCAAGCATTGTGCTAATAAAAAAGTAAGATAATTCCTTTTCTGGAAGATCTTACATACAAATAGGAAGAGACATTCCCCATAAAAGAATGACAAAGGCAAGGAGCATCATTATAAGGATAGTGCACGGGGCCATAAAGGAATTCATTGGTAGGTTCTTTCTGGAGCAATGGGAGTATTGATTTGATTATGATTTCTAGCTAAAGAGCTCACAGGCTCTTGCCTAAGCCTTCTTTTCTCTCTACATATTATTTTACATGGTAATCTCATCAGCTTCTATGGATTCAGCACCCTATGCTTATGATTCCCAAATCTACTTTTCTAGCTTTAATTTCTCTTCTGACTTCCCTTCTTATATATCCAACTGTCTATTAGACATCTTAAAGTATATATCCTGTAGACATCTTAAACTCAACAAGTCAAAAATTGTACTTAATGTCTTTCCCTCAAATCCACCCCCTATTCCAAACTTATTACTCTCAAGGACTAAGTACCTCTCAATAACCACTTTGGCTACCCAAGTATCTCACTTTATTCCTCACTGTTTCTCAACTATGGAGATTGAATGTAAATCAACAAATGTTATGTTCACTTCCTTTTTTTTTTTTTTTTTTTGGTCTTTTTTTTCCTCTCATGTTTTTTTCCCTTTCTTATGATTTTTCTCTCCCAATATGATTTATAAAGAAATATGTATTTTAAAAGTTAATATACATATATAACTAGAAAAAAACAACTAATAATTTTTTTGTTTTTTAAAAGAGGGCAGCTCCTGTTTGTAGTGGCTAGAAACTGGAAATTGAATGGATGCCCATCAATTGGAGAATGGCTGGGTAAATTGTGGTATATGAATGGTTTTTTTTAAAAATTTTTATTTAATAATTACTTTATATTGACACTCGTTTCTGTTCCGATTTTTTTTCCCCTCCCTCCCTCCACCCCCTCCCCTAGATGGCAAGCAGTCCTTTATATGTTGGATATGTTGCAGTATATCCTAGATACAATATATGTTTGCAGAACTGAACAGTTCTCTTGTTGCATAGGGAGAATTGGATTCAGAAGGTATGAATAACCCGGGAAGAAAAACAAAAATGCAGATAGTTCACATTCGTTTCCCAGTGTTCTTTCTTTGGGTGTAGCTGCTTTTGTCCGTCATTTATCAATTGAAACTCAGGTCTCTTTGTCAAAGAAATCTTCCATCAAAATATGTCCTCATACAATATCGTTGTCGAAGTGTATAATGATCTCCTGGTTCTGCTCATTTCACTTAGCATCAGTTCATGTAAGTCTCGCTAGTCCTCTCTGTAGTCATCCTGCTGATCATTTCTTACAGAACAATAATATTCCATAACATTCAGTGGTATATGAATGTTATGGAATATTATTGTTCTGTAAGAAATGACCAGCAGGATGACTACAGAGAGGCTTGGAGAGACTTACATGAACTGATGCTAAGTGAAATGAGCAGAACCAGGAGATCATTATACACTTCGACAACGATATTGTATGAGAATGTATTCTGATGGAAGTAGATTTCTTTGACAAAGAGACCTCAGTTTCAATTGATAAATGATGGACAGAAGCAGCTACATCCAAAGAAAGAACACTGGGAAATGAATGTGAACTATTTGCATTTTTGTTTTTCTTCCCGGGTTATTTTTACCTTCTGAATCCGATTCTCCCTGTGCAACAAGAGAACTGTTCGGTTCTGCAAACATATATTGTATCTAGGATATACTGCAATATATCTAACATATATAGGACTGCTTGCCATCTAGGGGAGGGGGTGGAGGGAGGGAGGGGACAAATCAGAACAGAAGCGAATGCAAGGGATAATGTTGTAAAAAAATCACCCTGGCATGGATTCTGTCAATATAAAGTTATTATTAAAAAAAAAAAAGACAAAAAAAAAATAAAAAGAGGGCAGCTAAATGGCACAGTAGATAAGAGTACCAGCACTGAAGTCAGAAGTACCCGAATTCAAATCTCACCTCAGACACTTAACACTAATTAGCTGTGGGACCCTGAGCAAATCACTTAACCCCAATTGCCTCCACAAATAAATAAATAAAGAATGTAAGTTTCTTGATAGTAGGGATTGATACAATAGTAAATAATAATACTATAATATAAAAATAAACCCTTGAAAACATTAAAAAATCCCTTAACAAACATAAAAATAATATATATGCAAATAGTTCACATTCATTTCCCAGTGTTCTTTCTTTGGATGTAGCTGCTTCTGTCCATCATTTATCAATTGAAACTGACTTAGGTCTCTTTGTCAAAGAAATCCACTTCCATCAGCATACATTCTCATACAATATCGTTGTTGAAGTGTATAATGATCTCCTGGTTCTGCTCATTTCACTTAGCATCAGTTCATGTAAGTCTCTCCAAGTCTCTCTGTAGTCAGTCATCCTGCTGGTCATTTCTTACAGAACAATAATATTCCATAACATTCATATACCACAATTTACCCAGCCATTCTCCAATTGATGGGCATCCATTCAATTTCCAGTTTCTAGCCACTTATCTTCTCATGCCTGGACCAGGAAGCTTGATTCTTCTCTCCCCATTTGTTCCAAGTCCCATTCCACTTTATCCTTCATTCAACTATCTTTAGAAAGCACAGAAAGGATGACCATGTCACACACCCGCCCCCCCCCTTTTTTTTTTTTTTTGTAAACTCTAGTGTCTTCCTAAAAATTCTGAAACAAAATCTAAAGTAATTTGGCACTCAAACCCTTCAGAACCTGAAACCCACCCTTAGTCCAAGCTTTCCGCATTCTTATACTTTAACACCCCCTCATGTACTCCATAATCCATTGATATTAGTCTAGCATTTTAGCTGTTCCTAGAACAAGATACTCCCTCTTTCCATTCTTAGCATTTTCTCTGGTTATTTCTCATTGTTAGAATGCTCTGCCTCTTCATCTCTGCCTTCTATCCTTTCTGGCTTCCTTCAGGTTTCAGATAAAATCCTGGAATTACAGCAGCTAAGTGACATAGTGTATGCAGTACTTGGGCTTGAGTCAAGAAAATCCAAGTTCAAATCTGGCTTTAGAGACTTACTAGCTAAGTGAACCTGGACGAGTCACTTAGCCTTGTTTACTTCAGTTTCCTCATTTGTAAGAGGCAATGGCAAACTATTCCCGTATCACTTAGGGAAACACCAAATGGGGCCATAAAGAGTCATAAAAGACTATATAAAAACAATAACAACAACAAAAAATCCTGGACTTGGAGTCAGGAAGACCTGAATTCAAGTACTGACCCCAGATACTTACTAGCTATGTGACCCTGGGCAAGAGATTTAACATTTCTCATTGGTAAGTAGCAGTCCCTGTCTAAAAAAGCATATATTCTCTTTTTGAGGTACAGTATAAGAGATGAATATTGTATAATAGAATTACCATGTACAGGTTAGTTCAAGAATAACTACAAAATACTGAGGGAGACCAAGGAAGGCTTCATGGAGGAGGTAGTACTTGAACTGAGCCTAGGGGGAATCTAAGGTGGTGATGAGAAAGGGAATGCATTCAGATATGATATGTACTCATAGAGGCCATGGCTATAAAATCTTGCTGAATCCAGCATTGGCTGGAATGTCCAATATTTAAAAGGGAAAATGGTATGAAATTATACTGAAGAGGGGCTTTTAATATAGAGTTGTTAGTGTTTGATCTCGGAGTCAATAGGAAACCCCTGAAGGGTTTTTTTTTTTTTTTTTTTTTAGTTGAGGTAATACTTTGCCAATTATATGAAGGATGGATTAGAGATGAGGTATACTGGAGAAAATAATTCTTAGATTATGATAAATGATCTAATAAATAGTGTAGTTTAATAAAAGATGGTAAGAGTCCTGGCATAGAATAGTGAATGTGAGTATAGTGAATAGGAAAGATCCAAAGGATAGTGTCAAGTTAGAATCAGCAATTTATTTGAAATGGGAGAGAGAAAAATCAATGATCACCCTAAAGTTATGAATTTGGACTGGGAAAATAGTGCTATTTAGTATCATATGATCTCCAAGGTCCTTTCCATCTTTAATGCTCTGTGAATCTTTTTTGTGTGTATGCATGTACATGTGTGAACATGCACATATGTGTATGCACATATACTGGTACAAATTATTTCTTTAAAATATATTAACAAGTACTTAAGTATAAATAATTGACATTTATATAGAGCTTTGAGTTTTACAAAGTGTCTTGCAGACATTAGCTCATTTTATTTGGTGTATATGTGTTTATATGAGTGTAGATACAATAAGTAAGAGATGATTAGTGAACTATCATATATATGTATATAATCTATAAAAGATTCCTATGTTGGGCTGAACTATGTAACACTAGAGTTTTATGGAGCTTATGTGTATACTTCAATATTTTAAAAGATTTCAGATTTTATCTTTGAAGAAGTATATAGGTTGTAAGTTCCTGGAGGGCAGAGGCTGCTTTATTTTTGCCCTTATAGCCCCAGAAACTGGCACTGTGCCTTGCATATAGTAGGTACTTGATAAATGCTTGTTGATTGATTTACAGATCCATGATTATAAATAATTTCTGTGGCCAAATATGTTTTACTTCTGATAAGCCTCTTAGATAACATTCATACTTTATGTAGGCTCAGTCTGACTAAAGTTTTGTATTTAAAATCTTTCTGGCTTGAGAGGATTTTCCTGTTTTCTCCAATATCTAGGGTTGACTCTAATGGCATGTGGAGTAACTGTTTAACAACCAGATCTGTGGGTGGAGAGAGTACACTCAACTAACTCAAATCTAGATAATCAATAAAACAATAAATTAAGTCCTGATAGGTAGTGTTTGTTGCTTTCTAAAGTCTAAATGCACACATTGAAAATTTAACAGTTGACTCTTGCTGGTCAGTTCCAACAGGCTTTATCATACATACATCATACTGCCTTGAACCATTGATTTGTTATAATTGTATTTGAAATTATGGAGACTCTGTTTAAGTTACACTGGTATCTTTGCTTTTCCTAGCACAAGACACTCCATCTCCTGATTCTGGGCATTTTCATTGGTAGTGATTCATCCCTGGAATGCTCTCCCTCTTCCTCTCTGCCTCCTGGCTTCCCTGGTGTCTTTCAAGACTCACCTAAAATCCTACCTTCTGCAAGAAAGCTTTTTTGAGTCCTTCTTAATTCTAGTACTATCCCTCTCCTGTCTCCTGATGTTTCTTCTTTATTCTACCTATTATATCTTGTTTTGCTTAGCCTCCCCTGTTAGACTTTGAACTTCTTGAGAACAGAGGGCTGGGATTTGTTTTTCTTTCTATCTCCAGCTACTAGTTCTCTTGGGGAGGGCAAGGTCCTTGCCATGGTACCTATATGGCATAGGAATTGGACTTTGTGTAGACAAAAGGGAGTAGATATAAAACTATATTCTCAACTTTGCGTGTCATAGCGTCATAGAATGACAACTGGAAGGGACCTTAAAAGCTATGTAGTCCATCTCACTCATTTTAACAGATGAGAAAATGGAGAGCTTGAGAAAGTGTATTTTTTCTCATGGTCACAGAGGTAGCACATGGCATAATGGGGATTTGAATCTAAGTTTTCTGACTCATCACACCTCTCTGCTTCCTGCTAATATAAGTAATGATAGGAATTGAGCATGAGTATGTGGGTAATTAGAAGTGAAACCATCATTTGAAGGAGAATGTGCATGCCTTCCCTGTAATAGACTGGTAGAATTATTCAGTTTTTATATCAGAAAAGGTATCAGCATCATTATAATAATATTATAATGAAATTATAGGAATTATATAGGAATATAATAAGCATTGCTTATTTCTTGTATGGATGCTTTCTTTTGGGTTTTGAGTAAAATTCTCAGTTTGATTGGATTCCTTCCAGTCAGATGACTGGATATATATATTGTTTATAGTTTGGTTTTATGTTGTGTTTAATTAGCTCTAAACCCAATCTTGAAGGTTATTGAAAATGACCTTGTTTCATCAAATCCTCTTATATTTTTGAGTATATTCTACTACAAAAGTCTGTTTGGCAAACAGTAAATTTACCATGCCTCTAAGCCCTCCCACTCAGTTATGAACAGTCTTCTTTTATTGCTACATCTAATTGTAAACACACCCACTTCAGAAGTACAGCAAAAGCCAATTTTTTAAAGTTCTTACAGATTTCAGTTTTGTCATTGTCAAGAAACAAGAAGCCCTTGTCCTGTTCTTTCTTTCTAACTGCCTTATCTATGTTCACTGTCTGCTTAGGATGCTTGTCTATATGGTTAGTAGTTCAGCAGGTGAGTTTCTTGTCCCAGCTGCTACTGGGAATAGTACCACCCAGGAGAAGCATAAGTCTGAAGAGGAAAAGTATCCCAAGTGTCTCTTCCCTCACTCTCTCAATTTTGGATACTATCCAATCCAGAATTTGTTTTCTTGCTCTGAAACTACCACTTCAGGATGATGAATCCCTTTCCTGGCCTGTCCCTGGTCTTCTATTGTATTAGGAAGTCAGAAGCTAGCAAAGGTTAAAGTAACATGGGAAAAAATTACCACTACCTTCCCATTCACACTTTTATTCCAAAGAGAAGCAAATGTTTTTAAGGTGAAGGCAACAGAAAGGAACTATACTCTTTGTTCAGTTTTTCCAATTTCCCTTTCCAGGTGAAAGCAAATTGATTTTGGGGAGAGAGAACATGTCTATACAGAGATGCTTTAAAATACTGAGGAAATTAATAGACTGTATCCTAGGATACAGAGCTAAAAGGGCTATTAGGGACCTCCTGGGGTCTAGGAACTTGTATGAAAAATATTTTGATAACTATTTAAATATAATTGGTTTCCTTTGTAGTACTGTGCATTTTTTTCTTTTCAAAACATTGCTTTAAGAACGAGTCCACGGGTTCACTAGACTGTCAAAGGATTCCATGATATGAAAAAATTAAAAATCTTTGTTTTAGTTCAACTACAAACCCAAGGCCCTTTACTTATTGTGTTTTAAGTTCTCTTATTCTAAATGACTAAAAAAAAGTTAAAAGTATAGAAAACACTTTATTATATTCTTGCTTTTAGTTTTTCTTTATAATTCTGATTTACTTTCTCATCTTGTCTTGACCTAAGTGTAGAAGACTGAACTGTTGCTTTCTTTTTGCTACTATATTATAGGAATATTTGTGTTTCTGGCATGATGATGTGGATATTCAAATTCTCAGAATTTACTGTGTAAATATGGGTATGATTTTCAGCCTCTCCCAACCTGTTTTCTCATCTAAAAAATGGGTATTATAATAATATTTGTAATGCTTCTCTCTCAGAATTATTTTGAGAAAAGTGCTTTATAAAACTTAAGATGCTATGCAAATATGAATTATTGACATTATTATTAAAAAATCAACTATTTTCTGACATTCTATAAAATAATGACTAGTGGTAGTAGATAATAATGGTAGTAGATACCATTGGAATTAATGGTTATCTAGGACAAGTTTTTTCCACTTTCTGAATTTGACTTTTCTCATCTCTAATATGAAAAGGTTGGACTAGATAGAATGGACAAAATGTTGGATTTGGAATCCTTACTCAAACACTTACTATGTGATCTTCAGTTGTTTAAACATTTTTAGCCTCAGTTTCTTCATCTGTAAAATGGGTATGATGATAGTACTTTATGAAGGTAATTTTGACTGTCAAATGAACAAATAGCTCTGTGAAATGAACAAATAGATCTGTGAAATGCTTTACAAATATTACCTCAATCATTTTTCATTTGTGTCTGACTGTGATCTCATTATTTATTTTGCAATGATATTGGAGGGTTTACCATTTCCTTTCAGCTCATGTTAACAGATAAGGAAACTAAGGCAAATAGAGTTAAGTGACTTATTTAGGGTCACATACAGCTAATAAGTATCTGAGGTCACATTTGAACTTAGAAGGTATATTTTCTTGACTCTGGGTCTGGTGCCCTATCCATTGCATTACCTACCTGTCCTTCAAGAGCTATATCAGTGTTAAGAATTGCTTTTTTTGTTGTTGTTATGAGTTAGAAAGAATCTTGGAGGTCATGTGTACAACCCTTTCATTTTACAGATGAGGATGTTATGGCCCAGAAATGTCTTATACCAGAACACAAGCAGTCAAATCAAGATTTAAATTTGGGTCCTCTGATTGCACATCCATATGTCCTTTTACTGCTTCATACTGCCATTCTTGGACAGATTTTCTGAGGACTCTTTCCAGTTCAGACAGCACCAAAGACTTTGCAAATATACTCCCACTGGTAGTAATATCATGAGGCACATCTACTATCTATCTACTGATAGAGCACTGTGCCTGGAGACAGGCAGACTCACCTTTGTGAATTTAAATCTGGCATGAGACACATATTAGCTGTGTAACCCTGGGCAAGTCATTTAACCTTGTTTGCCTCAGTTCACTCATCTGTAAAATGAGCTGGCGAAAGAAATATCAAACTACTCAAATATTTCTGCCAAGAAAAACCCCAAAATGGGGTCACAAAAAGTTGGATTGACTGAAAAGTCACTGAACAGCAACAGCAGTATAATAATGAATCAGCAATGTTTCAAAAAAAGAGGCAAAGGACCAATAGTCTTCTAAATTTGAATCTTTTTAGGTTACCAAGCCCTTTCTTTAACCCCAGTGTTTCTGCCCAGTTTATCCAGAATGTTTTTATTCCTTCCTGGGAGAACCTCTGCTTTATGTTGAATTTCAGTAACAAAACTGGATTCCTGGTTGAAGGTTTTGTCACTGTAGAAAAGTACTTGCAATATTTTCTTTAAAAAACCAAACAAATAAAACTCTAGCGTGTGGGCTGACATTTACTGATGGCTGCTCAGTTAGACAGTGTGGGTATTGGATTTGAGGTTGCCAGCTGGAAGAGAGATTCCAAATGAGTAACAGAGTTGTTTCATTTTGCTTTTGAAGTAATCTATTTTGTCATGTGAATCTGGTCTGAGCCAAGTGATAACAACCCACTAGGCAGCCTGAGGCTTCCTTCTCAGGAACCTAATTAAAAATGTTGTGACCTGTATTTCTCAAGCAGGACAATGATGTCAACTTGGACCTGTCGCTTACAAATCATCAGAGCTCCATTTTTATATCGTACTTTGAGCATAGAGTAAGTGACTCACACTTTTGGCTTGAACAGATCAGAGCTGCCTGGGAAAGCTAGAACTGGAAGCCAGATTTTCAGGTCCCTATTCCAGGACCTGTTTTGTCAAACTGTGAATGAGATATGAATCTTGATAAGAAATGATGGACACAAATGGACACACATCAGAAGGAAGAATAGAGTATGAATCCTGCCACAGACAGTACTAACTTTGTTTCTCTGGTTTTTCTTAATTTCTATTTCCCTCAGTTTCCTTGTCTATAAAATGTGGATAACAATAGTGCCAATCTCCCAGATTTGTTGTGACCATCAAACGGGATATTTGTAATATACTTTGCAAACTTTAAAGCTTTATATATGTGTAAGCATTTATTTATATATTAATTTATTATTATTATAATAATTAAACAATATAAGTATATGTTAGTTTATAATGTATGTAGTTACATATATGTATCACTATATAAAACTATTAAAAATTGTTACTAAGAATTATGATGGAGAAAATTATTGTTTTCAATAAATAATGTGGGTTGGGTTTTTTGTTTGCTTTTTGCTTTTAAAGGTCCAAATTGAAGACCTTTGCTCTGGATAAGTTGCTAAAGTTTTGACTCTGGAGGCTATCTAATTTGTCCAGTGCATGAGAATTGACACTTCTTCCCATCCACAAATATATGTGGCTGTTGAGAGAATAAACAGACATCTTCATTATCTTCTAGTAATATACTTTCCCAGAATTTCTTGACTATAATGTATCTGAATGATAAGTCAGCTGCTTGTGAGTTTTAATCAGAATAAAATTTAAATTTTAAATGAAAGTAAGCATTTTTAAGATTGTTTGAAGGAAAGTTTTTTTGCAAACTTTTAAGTTTATTATAAATGTAAGCAATAGTAGTAATAGCTATAATCAACATTTTCTTTATGAGTTTCAGATCCTTAAATCCTTTTCTTTGAGTATTCTATCACCAATTATGACTTATAAGATAACCAAAGATTTATAATTGACATGTCCTTTAGGGGCCAAGGAATGGTATGTCCCTTAAAGAAAGATGCCTGGGTATAAAAGTAGTATTTTAAGTTATTCTTATCTTTTAGTTTTTCAGTGGAGAATAAAAATGTAGTTTTAAAGCTTTACCTTTCCTTCTAGCTCTCAAAGGTAAGCTTGGAAAGGGGAATTTCCAGAAGGCTATGCCAAGTCAGAGGTAGATCAGATAGAGATTAGAGAGAAGTGGAGGAGTAAACAAATTAGGAGACTTCTTAGCTTGACCTAAGATCAGATATTTTTACATATCTTTGCTTGTGTGGAATTATGCCAAGGCTTCTTACCTTTGGGGCTTCCAGTTGAGAGCCAAATAGGTGCAGAAGAAAGAACTATTTAAGGTAAATGCTCTCAAACTTTTTTGGAATCATATGATTCTTTGGTGGTCTGGTAAAGCCTCTGGACTCTCCTTTCCAAGCTCACCTTTAGTTGTAACTGAAGGTTCAGACCTTACCTTGACACTTAACTACCCATGTAATGCTGGGGCAAGTCACTTCCCTTTCCTGACCTCAGTTTTCTCATCTGTAAAACAAAATGGTCTCTTAGATCCCTTCCAGATCCTTTGATAAAATGTAAATGCCTAAGAGCAGGAATTAATTGTCCTTCTATTCCCAGTGCCTAGTGCCTGACATATGGCAGGTCTTTAAGTAAATGTTTGATTTTTGATTAATTGATGCCATCTCTAAATCCTATTATTTTATTGATTTTTCCCATTATTGGAAAATAGCTTCATGCCTATGTACTCTTCCTCAAACCAGTTTTTCTTAGATAGAGGAATTGGAGAAATTGGTCATGGCTTCACTCTTTTGTTTCCTTTTTCTTAAAGACAGTTGCTTCTTGTTGGAATAAAATAGTAAATGGGTAGGTAGTCTTATTTTTCCTAAAATTGTGATACAGTGAAAAGAATATCTGGTTGAAAGTAAGAGGTCCTACCTTCAAATCCCACCCCTGTCATCACCTTTGTGACCCTGAGAAAATCATTTAACCTAGGGATGTCTTAATTTTCTTACCTATAAAATAAGATAAGAAAACTAAGACTTTTTTAGTTTAAGTAATTTCCCCGACATCACAGTGAGGATGGCAAAGAGGGATTTCATTCCAGGAAATAGGCTAGGGACACATAAGATAGAGTGCTGAGCATGGAGTCAGGAAGACTCATCTTCCTGGGTTCAATTCTAGCATCAAACACTTACAAGCTGTGTGAACCAGGGCAAATTCCTTAACCCTGTTTGCTTCAGTGTTTCATCTATAAAATAATGGAAAAGGAAATGGTAAAGTACTGCAGCATCTCTGCCAAGAAAACCCCAAATGGAGTCATGAATTATAAGACACAACTGAAAAACAGTTGAAGATCTGTTGGGACATATGCTCAAAAATGCTACAAATTAATTGATAATAAATAATAATGGTTGATAAGTAAAGCTGGGGACACAGTAACAACATGCTACATCTGGAATCAGGATGACCTGAGTTCAAATATGGCCTTGACACTTGTTAGTTTTATGACCTTAGACAAGTCAAGTCAACTATGTGAGCTTCAAGATTCTTTATCTGTTTAAAGATGATCATAATAGCATCTACTTCCCAAGATTGTTGTAACAATAAATTATAACACACTTTGCAAACTTTGAAGTGCTATTTGCTAGCTATTGTTATTATTAGTCATCCAGGTCCTTTTGCTTAGAACATAGTTGAGAGAGAAAAACTATATAGCTTGCTGGCAGGGTGAGACGCCAGATGATTAGTAGAGAATTATGGATGTGCTATTTACTATTTGTCTTCCTAACTCTTTAACATTTGAGAACAAATTGGAGCCAACTGGGCTAACGTATGAAGATATAGTTAGGCATAAGATAAGAAAGTGCTTAGCAACTGAGTTTAGCTTAAGATAAATATGATAAAGTGTACTTACAGGGTTGTTCTGTGGAAAATATTTGACAAACATAGCACTATGCAAATGTGAATTTACAGAATCATTTTATACTTCATATTTCAGTCATGTCTGACTCATTGTAACCACAATTAGGGCTCTCTTGGCAAAGATACTGGAGTGGTTTCCCATTTCCTTCTCCTGCTCATTTTACTGATGAGGAAGCTGCAATACTTAGGTGCTTATAAATAAGTATATATAAACTACATATAAAATAAGTACTTAGTAATTATGGGAGGGAAGATATTCCCTTATATTTGTTTGTATGTTTGTTGTATTGACCTATTTATAAGTTATCTTGTCTAGTTGAATGTACGCTTCTTGAGGGTTGGGAACATCTAAGTGTATCCCAGGGCTTATCTCTTAACTCTTTGCCTTTTTACTGGCTCATGCTCAGAATACTCTTCTTTCTTATTTCTGCCTTATTTCAAGGCAACCTAAATCCTACTTTCTGCAGTAGATCTTTCTTGATCCCTAGGTCTACTAAAGGCAGCTAGAGAGCCACTCATACAGCAGGCCTCAGAAACGTAGTAGTTATGTGATCCTGGATAAGTCACTTCACCCCATTTTCCTCAGGTTTTTCATCTGTAAAATAAATTGGAAAAAGAAATGGCAAATCATTCCAGTATCTTTACCAAGAAAAACTCAATTTGGATTATGAAGAATCAAACAGTACTGAAAAAGACTGACTACTTACCAACTAGTGCCTTCCTCTCTAAGGTTACCTTGTTTCTAGATTTTATGTATCATATTTATACTTGTGTATATAAATGCTATTTTGCTCATTGGAATGTGAACTTCTTGAAGGTAGGGACTGATTTTTGCCTTTGTATTCTCAGTGCCTAGCATATAGTAAGCTTAATAAAAAGCTTGCTTGCTTACTGACTCCTTTGTGCTTAATGGATGCTTGATTATTAATTGGTAATAAGAATTGGAAGGAACAGGAAAAACTTTATGTAGAAGGTAATATTTGAGATGATTCTTGAAAAAAAGTAAGGTTTCTTAGGGATATAGAGATGAGGAGGGAGGACATTCCAGGCAGTATACATGCAGTCTGTACAAAAGCTCAGACATGGGAGCTGGAGAGTCAGTTTGGAAAGGTAGGTTTAGGCAAGTTTGGGAAGAATTTATCAGACTGTTTGTCCTTTAAAAACTTCTCAGATTGACTAAGATGACAGGAAAAGACAAAGATGAATGTTGGAGGGGATGTGGGAAAACTGGGACACTGATACATTGTTGGTGGAACTGTGGACGGATTCAGCCGTTCTGGATAACAGTTTGGAACTATGCTCAAAAAGTTACCACACTGTGCAAACCCTTTAATCCAGCAGTGTTACTAGTAGACCTATATCCCAAAAAAGTCTTAAAGGAAGGAAAGGGACTGTGCAAAAATGTTTATGCCAGCCCTTTTTGTAGTGGTAAGAAACTGGAAACTGAATAGTTGCCCATCATTTGGAGAATGGCTGAATAAGTTATGGTATATGAATGTTATGGAATATTATTGTTCTGTAAGAAATGACCAGCAGGATGAATACAGAGAGGACTGGCGAAACTTACATCAACTGATGCTAAGTGAAATGAGCAGAACCAAGAGATCATTGTACATGACAACATCAATATAATCAAAGATCAATTCTGATGAACTTGACTCTTTCCAACAATGAGATGATTGATGCCAGCTCCAGTGATCTTGTGACAAAGAGAACCATCTACATCCAGAGAGAGAACTATGGGAACTGGGTGTGGATCATAACATAACATTCTTCCTTTTTTATTGTTGGTCGCTTGAATTTTCTTTTCTTACTCCTTTACTTTCCTTTTTTATCTGATTTTTCTTGTGCAGCAAGAGAATTGTATAAATATTTACATATATTAGATTTAACATATATTTTAACATGTATAACATATATTGGGTTGCTTGCCATCTAGGGAAAGGGATGGGGGAAGGAGGAGAAAATCTGAAACACAAGGCTATGTAAGAGTCAATGTTGAAAAATTATCTGTGTATGTGTTTTGAAAATGAAAAGCTTTAAAATTAAAAAAAAGAAAGAAAACTGATTGGTTGATTTTTTTTCCCCTTTTAATACATGTCTTCTTTAATGGAATACAACATTCTAGATACTGTTTTACTAGGGCTAAATACAACAGAACTATTATTTCCCTTATTCTTTACATTATGCTTCTTGTACAACAACCCGATAGTAGATATTATTCCATTAGTTGTTTGATTTTCATGAAGGGCACTGTCACAGAATGGATAGAGAATTGGCCTTGAAACCAACACCCAAGTTAGGTCTTCCTTGGGACACAGAAGAATCATGTGATCCTGGGCAAATTCATTTAACCTCTCACCTACTACTAGTATTATACCAGTGAAATCATAATGTAGGCCCTATTTATTCCCTGTCTCTCTCAGGTGTACATAAATTATTGTAGATATAGTGTTCTCCATCAAAAAGATTGATTTTATTGAAAGAGGAATGATATCAGTAATTTGTTTGCTACTCTCATTTTAATAACTCTGCCATTTTAATAACACTCTAAGGGGTGTCACAGATTCAGTCATTGAGTAATCAGGTACCTCACAGATCCTCTAGGTTTATAGGATTTTAAAGGTGAAAAGAATATCAGATTATCTAGCCTTACACTTTTTTTGAAATTTTAGAAATGAAACTAAAAGCTCATATTTATAAAGAGCTTTAAGGTTTGCAAAGCATTTTATATACATTATCATTTGGTTCCCAAAATAGTTCTGTAAAGTAGAAGGCATTATTACTGATTAGGAAAATAAAAACTCAGAGAGGTTTAATGTCTTAGGGTCATACAACAATTCTTTGAGTTAGTATTTCAACCCAACTCTTTCTGACTATACTATTCTGCCTCTCTCACAGGCCTAGAGAGGAAAAGTAACTTGTACAAGTAGCAGAGACAGTATTTTCACACTTGGGTCATGGAATCATAGAATATAGCATTTGACTTGGAAGAGTTTTTTTCTAGTCTATCTGGGTGTAAGGTAGGAACGCCTTTGATAATATCCAAACTAGTGGTCAGCAAAAAAAAATGTAGCTTAAATGGATAGCCAACTTATTGACTCTTGTGGCAGGCCATTCCACTTTTGAAGTACTCTGCACATTAGGAAGATTTTGCTAATAAATTTCATGATTTCTGTTTTGCTTCTCTCCCCCTCCCCCCAATACATCATGATGTCTTCTTTTCCTTTAATTAGTATTCTAAGGCTCCTTCTTTTCTCTATTTTTTGTTTGAAATATGGTTACTCTGATTCCAAGTCTAGTCAATCTTTTATCTCCCAATATTCCTATCTAGTTCATTTTGCACCTGAAGCACATACATCTTCTTCACAACATTTCTTCTTCACCAGCTTCTTTGCCATGCATTATGGCTTTATTACTCCCACTATGACTTACTCCCACTCACTTCTATTATGGCTTGTTCCTCCCACACAGTATCTCCCATCTCTGTACCTTTGTATTGCCTGTCCATCAGGCCTTGAATGAGCACAGTTCTATCATGAAGGAAAACTTTAACATCTGCCCTTTCCATGAAAATTTTTCTTATTCTCCCCAGATACAAGGGCATTGCCTCTCCATCTCTTACCCCCATTTTTCCTTATAGACATTTTGTACCTATCTTAGGAATGCCTATTTACACATGTGTTTCTCCCAATAAGAATGTAAGCTCCTTGAGGACAGAGACTGTTGGTTTTGTTAGAAATAACAGTCTTGACACCGAAAATCAGATATCAAGGAAATTTTATTAAAGAAAAATCTTAAGGAATTGTCTTAATGTTTTCTTAAATTTTGTGCTTTTCTCAAAAACTACAATATTCTTTCTGGTTGGCTGAATCCACCTGTGCTTTCCTAGAATTCCTTGTTTGCTCAAGGCTTCTATTGATTATTTAATTGTTCTGTGAATCTTAACCTTACCTCTTACATTCTGAAAATCTCTTGGTCAGTGGTACCCACTATCCCATCCCACACTACCTCAAAGCTTGCAACACTGTGAAAAACCAACTTTTCAGCATTTTTCACAATTTTTATTTTTGTATCCATAATATCTAGCATAGTGCCTAGAACATTTCAGTGTAATAAATGCTTATTTGTTTATTGATTGATTGGGTGAATTGGGGGAACTTGTTCTACCACTGAGGCAGTGCATTATATTTTTATTTTATTTTTTTTCTTTATTAAAGCTTCTTATTTTTCAAAACATATGCATAGACAAATTCTTCAACATTAGCCGTTGCAAAATCTTGGGTTCCAGTTTCCCCTCCTTCTCCCAAGTCCTTCCCTAGATGGCAAGTAGGCCAATATATATTAAGCATGGTAGAAATATATGTTAAGTCCAATACAGTACATTGTATTTTTAGATAGCTTAAATGGTTAGCCAGGTTTTCCGCATCCTTCTGTGGATCTGCCTGAGTCCAGGAAGAAAAAATCTTGACTTTTTAAACTCCTTGACCATTTTCCATGTCCTGTGTTACTATCCCCAGGCTCTAATCCAGTGCCTTGTGGACAGATTATAAGCACTTAATAAATATTTGTCAGATTATATATATGGGCTATCAGATACAAATGTTATAATAATATATGTCTAAAAGTCGACAGATAAATGATTGTTTCCAATAAAGAACTAAATATGATTAGAAAGTAGTATGATTAGAATTTTTTTTTTTAGCTGAAACAATTGGGGTTAAGTGACTTGCCCATAGTCACACAGTTAGTGTTAAGTGAAATTAGATTTGAACTCAGATCTTTCTGACTTCAGGGCTGGTGCTCTATCCACTGCGCCTCCTAGCTGCCCTTGTAACTAGAATTTTTAAATACCATCCCGATTTATGTGGCTATCTGCTCTCATAAAAAAGTATTACTTACCATTGATAACAGAGAAGTGAGCCTCTCAAGCTTACATTCTCTTAGGAGGAAATAAAATATACACATTCTACTTAGTACAAAAATACAAAATAATTTTGGGGATGGGGAATTGGGGTTTGAGAGAACCCTTAAATTTGGCAGCAACATTGGTTTAAGTATGAAGTCTCCTAGACCTCTGTTTAGATGAAAAAAACTTTGACAGATATTAAAAACAACAAAATCTGTTTTAATTACTCTCTAATCAAATCAATATATGACATCTCAGGCAGTTCACAGCCAAGCTGGAATACTGAAGTACATTTTAAAATTCTGGTTTATCAGCTGAATCCAAGTCAAACAATTGTAATTTGTGGTTTTGTGGTTTTTTGTTTAACTTCCCAGACACCTTTGGCATTTCAACAAGCAGCTTTTTTTTTTAAGCTTTTAAGTCATTTAGACTACTAAAGCAGATGTTTCAGGGACAAGAATTTGCATATCTAATTTAGATGATTATAAACAAATTGAACGAGAGGTAGATAATACAGCCAACCAGAGCTGCTGAATTTTTACTATGAGAAACAAGAAAGTTCTAGAGCAGAGGTTCTTGGAAGCAAATCAAGTCATCATGCATTTGTTGACCCCTTATCATGTATCTGGCACTATGCTAAGTATCAGGAATATAAAGAAAGACAAAAAAACAGTCCTTGTTCCTAAGAAGCTTAGGGCAGCTAGGGAGCACAGTGAATAGAATGCCAGGGCTGGAATAAGAATGGCTCCTCTTTCTGAGTTCAAATCTGGTCTTGGATACTTCTACTTGTGTATGCCTGAGCAAGTTACTTAACTTTGTTTGCCTTAGTTTCCTCATCTACAAAATGAGCTGGAGAAGGAAATGGCAAACCACTCTAGTATCTTTTCCAAGAAAACCACAACTAAGCTCATGAAGAGTTGGATATGACTGAAACAACTGAACAAATGTCATGGAGCTTATACTCTAATGGGAAGTGGAAATGGTTCTTATTATTTTTTGTATCATGGACTCCTCTGATAGCCTAGTAAAACCTTCTCAGGATCATGTTATTAAATAAATAAAATAAAATACAGAGTAAATTGTCAGAATGTTTTTTTTTTTTGTGTATATATATATATTTTAAACAACACATTCACTAATTAAATTTTTTCTGCTATTCTTATTTAGTGTTTTAAAATTAGAAATAACTTATCTCATTAGATCCCTAAATTGAATCTTCAAGGTAGGTTCTATAAGCTTTATTACTCATAAATTATTTAGGAATAATCTCCAGATAAGGAAAGTCAGATTCAGAGAGATTAATGAATTGATAAACTGTCACCAACAGTAGAGCTGACATTTAGATCTGGGTCTTCCCTCTCTAGTCTTGCATATATTAGACACTTGATGAGTATTAGTTCAAATTGTTGAAGGTAAGTTTTCTTTCCCCTACAAGACACCTTTGATAGTGAAGAAGAATTCTTATGAGAAATTGAAATTTTCAGAGAGACATTATCCCCTGAAATTTAGCAGTATTTAATTCCTTGTCCTTTTCTGTGGTAAAGAAGCCTAGTTGATTAATAATGGGACACTTTCTCTTTCTACTTCCTTTTTTCTTTGGTTTGGACCAGTGATTTATACTGAATTATACTGAAAATTTTCTCTCTAACCATGCAGATTATCCTCATAAACTTAGAGAGCTGCCTAGTGGCAATGAGAAGTTAACTATATATAATATAGAATATATGTAATAATAATAGCTAATATTAACTAATCATAACTAACATTACCTAAAATTAGCTTTCATTTATAAAATGCTTTCAAAGTTGTATCTGTATTTATGTCTATATTCATATCTAGAAATCTATATCACCCAGGGTTGTTGTGAGGAAATGAAAAATATGTGTGTATACACATAGAGGTATCTCTATAAAAATATATCATATATACAAATATATATTTTATTCATATATAATATAGAAGTTATATGTAAATGTATCTCAAAAGTATCTATAAAAATATAGATAGATATAATACATATACCCACTTCAACAATTTTGAAAAAATACTAATTAAGTATCTAATATTTACAAGACTGGGGAGTCAGAAGACCCAGATTCAGATGTCAACTCTGCTGCCCTACTATATATAATTTTGTATATATGTGTATAATATAAATTTCATGTTTTTATAACAATCCTCTTGGGGAGATACTATTATTTTCCTCATTTTTTTGGATGAAGAGTTTGATCTCAACCCCCTGGGGTTCTTTGTCATATCATTTTTTCCTGTATTTACCCTAGTCTTTACTTTTTACATCTTTAAGCCAGTTGTATGGTTCTGTTCCTTTAGAGTCCTGACCTTCATCCATGATGTTAAACAGCCAGGCTATTCAGGAAAAAACAATAGTCATTAGATCTATATTTTCATTAGCTTTTTTTTTTCTTTCAGTTTTTCATTGTCAGTGGGCTGCTAGCGCTTTGGGATTCTTGAGATAGATCATCTTGTCCTGCAGTTGTGTCTCTATTTTAGATTTGAAAAATCACTTTAAAGGAATACAACTGATAAATTTTCTAGAGCTTCTTAGAGTTTTCTGATTTGGATTCCTTTCCAAAGAATCCTTCTGTTAATGACTAACTCTAGTGCTTTATCTTTGTGGAGGTAACTCTTTGTTCATAAAGTCCAAGGCAATGCTTATGAGCTCCTAAAGGGCCTACAATCTAGAAAGGCTTAGGTTAAAGAGTAGACAGTAACTTAGATCTCTGGTAGAATAGCAGCTTCTTGAGAGCAAAGATTGTTTCAATTTAATCTATCCCCAGTGTTAGGTACATATAAGTAGGCATGAAATAAACACATATTGATAGATGAATTGGGAGAGGGTAATAAAAAAAAGTGACTGCTTACTAAAAAGTAATTTTTTTTTTTTTGCTTTCTAAAGCATAACAGTTTAGGAAGTTTATCTGCTAAAGTTTAGCAGTTCTGATTTGGTATCTATATCAATGAAATTATAGTTCTTTGGAATTATTAAATGTGATTAAAAACTAAGGTGTTTTTTTCTTTTTCTTTTTGAGGCATTTTCAAGTTCTTTGATTTCAAATGGACTATGAACTAAACAAAGTTTTTCTGAGATGTGAAGGAAAAAATATATTTAAATCATAACCTTCATTTCATCTCCTACTCTATTCTTTTTCTCTCCTCCAACCAGCTAGTCTGTTCTCTATCCTTTTTTCTTACCGCAAAGGAGTTGTTAACAGACAATTCTTGTCTTGAGATTTAAGTGAAAATCTCAAATTTCACTTTAATCCTTAATCACTGAATGGGTGTGGTCTTTGTCAAACTAAGACCTGTTCAAGATCCTAGTTTACAAAGGCCAAGGCTTCCCTATTTCATCAGGGCTATAGCCTGTCATTTAGATCTATGTCTTGCCACTGAACTCAGGTTCTGGAGGGGAAAGTGAGGCAGGTGACCTTGCACAGTCCTCCCTCTTCTAAATCCAATTCACTTGCATGTCATGATATTCCTTCCCTGATGTCATGGTCCTCTTGGAGAATGAAGGACAAACTGCAACAACAACCCTATCCTATATATGAGATCATCTCTGCCCTTAGGGCACATGAAGTCTAGTTTGGGGACAAATGTTTTATACATTCTAAGTAGGATACGAGAGACCAAAAAGTGGTGAAGATGCTCTGACATATCTGAAGACTTTATTATGAATGCTGGGATAGTCAGTGTGTACTTCATTGAAGAAATTGAAATTAGGTTCCTAGATAAGGTTCTTCCTGTGCTATAAAACTTCATTATACTTAGAGACTTATTTTTTTTGAGGACAAATATCATAGAGATTAAATGTGTAAATGTTTGCAGTTAGAATTTCTATTGTAAAATAACAAAGTTCAAACTCACATTCATTTGAATGTGGTAGCAGTCTTTGAAAAATACTTTATTTTGGTTCTCATTGTAATTGGCTCAACTAGGGCAGCTGTTATTTTTGATTGTTTCTTGGACTCCTTTGGCAATCTGGTAAACTCTATGGACCCTTCTCAGAAAAATGTTTTCAAATGCATAAAACTAAAGACACAGGATTATATTAAAATTAACTATTTTTTTCCCATTCAGAATTATGGATCTTCTGAAATCTATTCAAGGACTTATACTCTGATCTAAGGTCTGAAGACTTCTACCCTGGACATCTAGTTTGGAAGAATAGATTTGGAGAGAACTGTAAGAGAGTGCATTTTATATGCTAAATCATGCAAATTTAGAAGTTTCTATAAGAAATCAAACAGGAGGAAGAAAAAGAACATTCTTTCCTTGTTACTTTTTAGTTAGATTTTTGTGGGAATTTATATCTTTTCCCCCCATATTTATTGTATTTGAAGAAAGAGAATAAGAAAAAAGAAAAACAGAAAAGCAATATGAAACAAAATGAAGCAAGACAAAAGAGAATATTATAATGTGCCTAGCAGAACATTAGGGAAGCTTCAAAATATATAACAAAACATAGCAGTTTAAGAAAGTATATATATTAGAAGAAATTTTATTCATGAGTATCCATTTTTTCTTCCTTGTAAATTGTTCTTTTGTTCTCTGTTGTGCACCTTTTTTACTTTATTCTTCCCCTTTTCATCCCATCCCACTCTCAAGCAAGCAATATTTAAAAAGGGATATGTTTATATTTACATATATCTCTCTCTTTATACCTATATCTTTATGTATATCTATTTATATATCTCTAGATACATGTGTATCTATATATATTATATATCTATAATTGATATATAATCTAGATAGATAGATATAGAGAGACACACATATACACATAAGGGTATATTTATGTATACATATGTAACAATGTACTTACATATACATACTACATTTAAGTGTATATACCCCACATATACACATGTCTTTCTTATCCCTCTTGACTCATTAAATTCTGCTCCATAACTTGGCTTACTATTATTTAATCTTTTCCCATCCAGGGATCCTTCCCTTGTCTTCTTCCCTATCCACCCATCCCTCGTCCCTTATTTCTTTATAGATTTTGGAAGATGATATATATGCTTCATGGTATATATGTAGTGTTGCCTGTTGAATCCATTCCCAATATGGGTAGGTTTTAATGCCTCTGTATCTATTCTTCCTTTGTACCTCGATTGTATAACAATTACTATTTTTACCTTTATTCTGCCAATCTTTCTTTTGAGATTACCCTATTGTTGATGTAAATCTTAAACACAAAGAATATATAATTCCATGTAAAAAAAAAACAAACAATTTTTCCATGATGAGTTCCTTAAAATTGATCTTTGATGTTGGCTCTTATATGTTAAATTTTCTGTTTAGTTTAGTTCAGGTTTGGTTGATAGAAAATCCTAAAAATCTGCAAGTTTGTTGAATGTCAGTTTTTTCTCATTCAAAATTGTAAATAATTTTGCTGGATATGACGTTTTTAGCCACAGGCCTACTTCTTTTGCTTGTCTGTAGACATGATTCCAAGACCTGCAGTATTTTATTGTAGCTGCTAAGTATTACCTGTTCCCATTTGTTTCAGTGGTAGGGTTCTTTCTTCTTTGCTGGTTCATTTTTTTTTTTTTTAATAATAAAGAGGTATTAGTGCAAACACTTCTGAATTGTAGAGTGAGAGGATGATGCCTCAAGCTTTCTTTCAACTCTCTCCTCTGACCACTGTTCTTGGAGTGTCCCTGCTCTACTGCTTCTATACTCATCAGGTGCTGGTTCCTTCTTGCTTAGTGTCTCAGCAGCACAGCTGGGTCTGGTGTTCCCAAACAGCCGAAATTTACTCTTCTTCCCAGACTCAAACTCCCATTTGATAAACAGTTGGGGAAGTGAAAGTTTTTGTGGTTTCTACTGAGGCTTCAGCTACAACCAGCTAGTCTAAAAGATCTCTTCTGGATGTTTCTGTGAAACTAGCCTGGAGGTCTTTGCACTTCAGATAGGTTAATCCTGGTCCAGGGTCTTTCTTTAGATTTAGTTGGGTTGTACCTGGAAGACTCCTGTTTGGTACCAAGTCTTTTTGGTTTTTCATCATCCTATATTTGCTCTGATTTTGAGCAAATTTGTTCTGTTTGTGGGGGAAATCTGGAGAGCTTGAAATTTACTAACCTATTTTGCCATCTTCCCAGAATCCTCCCTGGGAATTGGCATCTTGAAGGTGATCATGGGATTCAGGGTAATTGTGTTCATTTAATTATTGGGGTATAGAATTCATGGTAGAAATAGCACTGGAAATAGCACTGGTAATTGTGATACTTTTCTTTATCTGTTTAAAATCTGTAAACAATGGTTAAGTTTAAATTCAAACCTCAAAACCTAGGCACTCTGCAAAGAGATTTTTCTTCTTCCCTCAAATTACCATACACAGAACTACTCTTCTTATATCTCCCTCTTACAGATTGTTTTCATCATGATCCATATCTGGGCATCCCTCATCCCTACCCACAGACATGCCATAGGGGCAGCTTGGATAGGAATAATGCTGATATCTTCAAAATTGAATTTGATTCCTTGGAGATTTCATGGCTGTTGAACAAACTATAATAGAGATTGGATTTTTTTTTTTTTCCCTGATCACAGTTAAGCCATTTCTCTGTCTACTCAGGAACAGCTGTAGTAGCACATGCCATGTTTTTTGTTTTGTTTTTTTTTTTTTTTTTTTTTTTTTTTTTTTTTTTTTTTTTTTTTTTTTTTTTTTGGTTTGTTTTTTTGACAGTGCTTGTTATTCTTTTAGCAGTTGAGCTGGACATCTGACAGTGCAGCATGTGAAACATCTTATCCCCCCAAGACTGCTTTGCACAGGAAAACTGATATACCACAATAGTAGATAATTCTGAAAGATGCAGAATGCATTTTCAAAGAAAGCACCCAGAGTAAAAACTGATATTACTATTTTCTTCCTGAATCTGCCAGTAGCATTTCTCTGAACTTTTATTTCAGGTGCTTGTTTTAACTTTACACCTTACTATTGAAGGCATAAGTGGTACAGTAGATAGTGTGCCAAGCTTGGAGTCAGGAAGATTTTAATGCCTCTGTATCTATTCTTCCTTTGTACCTCGATTGTATAACAATTACTATTTTTACCTTTATTCTGCCAATCTTTCTTTTGAGATTACCCTATTGTTGATGTAAATCTTAAACACAAAGAATATATAATTCCATGTAAAAAAAAAACAAACAATTTTTCCATGATGAGTTCCTTAAAATTGATCTTTGATGTTGGCTCTTATATGTTAAATTTTCTGTTTAGTTTAGTTCAGGTTTGGTTGATAGAAAATCCTAAAAATCTGCAAGTTTGTTGAATGTCAGTTTTTTCTCATTCAAAATTGTAAATAATTTTGCTGGATATGACGTTTTTAGCCACAGGCCTACTTCTTTTGCTTGTCTGTAGACATGATTCCAAGACCTGCAGTATTTTATTGTAGCTGCTAAGTATTACCTGTTCCCATTTGTTTCAGTGGTAGGGTTCTTTCTTCTTTGCTGGTTCATTTTTTTTTTTTTTAATAATAAAGAGGTATTAGTGCAAACACTTCTGAATTGTAGAGTGAGAGGATGATGCCTCAAGCTTCCTTTCAACTCTCTCCTCTGACCACTGTTCTTGGAGTGTCCCTGCTCTACTGCTTCTATACTCATCAGGTGCTGGTTCCTTCTTGCTTAGTGTCTCAGCAGCACAGCTGGGTCTGGTGTTCCCAAACAGCCGAAATTTACTCTTCTTCCCAGACTCAAACTCCCATTTGATAAACAGTTGGGGAAGTGAAAGTTTTTGTGGTTTCTACTGAGGCTTCAGCTACAACCAGCTACTCTAAAAGATCTCTTCTGGATGTTTCTGTGAAACTAGCCTGGAGGTCTTTGCACTTCAGATAGGTTAATCCTGGTCCAGGGTCTTTCTTTAGATTTAGTTGAGTTGTACCTGGAAGACTCCTGTTTGGTACCAAGTCTTTTTGGTTTTTCATCATCCTATATTTGCTCTGATTTTGAGCAAATTTGTTCTGTTTGTGGGGGAAATCTGGAGAGCTTGAAATTTACTAACCTATTTTGCCATCTTCCCAGAATCCTCCCTGGGAATTGGCATCTTGAAGGTGATCATGGGATTCAGGGTAATTGTGTTCATTTAATTATTGGGGTATAGAATTCATGGTAGAAATAGCACTGGAAATAGCACTGGTAATTGTGATACTTTTCTTTATCTGTTTAAAATCTGTAAACAATGGTTAAGTTTAAATTCAAACCTCAAAACCTAGGCACTCTGCAAAGAGATTTTTCTTCTTCCCTCAAATTACCATACACAGAACTACTCTTCTTATATCTCCCTCTTACAGATTGTTTTCATCATGATCCATATCTGGGCATCCCTCATCCCTACCCACAGACATGCCATAGGGGCAGCTTGGATAGGAATAATGCTGATATCTTCAAAATTGAATTTGATTCCTTGGAGATTTCATGGCTGTTGAACAAACTATAATAGAGATTGGATTTTTTTTTTTTTCCCTGATCACAGTTAAGCCATTTCTCTGTCTACTCAGGAACAGCTGTAGTAGCACATGCCATGTTTTTTTTTTTTTTTTTTTTTTTGGTTTGTTTTTTTGACAGTGCTTGTTATTCTTTTAGCATTTGAGCTGGACATCTGACAGTGCAGCATGTGAAACATCTTATCCCCCCAAGACTGCTTTGCACAGGAAAACTGATATACCACAATAGTAGATAATTCTGAAAGATGCAGAATGCATTTTCAAAGAAAGCACCCAGAGTAAAAACTGATATTACTATTTTCTTCCTGAATCTGCCAGTAGCATTTTCTCTGAACTTTTATTTCAGGTGCTTGTTTTAACTTTACACCTTACTATTGAAGGCATAAGTGGTACAGTAGATAGTGTGCCAAGCTTGGAGTCAGGAAGATTTTAGTTCTGATATGACCTCAGATACTTACCAGCTATATAACCTTGGACAAACCACTTTACCCTCTGCCTACGTTTCCTCATCTATAAAATGAACTGGAGAAGGAAATGGCAAACTATTTCAGAATCTTTGCCAAGAAAATCCCAAAGAGTCAGATGTGACTAGTTGACTAAAGAACAACTACCATTGAGGATACTGCCATCCTTCCAGTCATTTAGGATGACAATCTAATTGTCATCTTTGAATCTTCACTCACTTTTGTATTATCTTGAATGTGCCCCATACATAGTCATGGTACCATTCTACTGTGGTACAGGCTCTTATCTCCTTAAGTTTTAGTAGACTGTTGTTGGTCCAACCTGTAAGTCCCCCAGATGGCAAGCAGTCCTATATATGTTAAATATGTCACACTGTATTCTAGATACAATATATGTGTGCAGAACCGAATAGTTCTCTTGTTGCACATGAAGAATTGGATTCAGAAGGTAGAAATAACCCGGGAAGAAAAACAAAAATGCAAACAGTTTACATTCTTTTCCCAGTGTTCTTTGGGTGTAGCTGCTTCTGTCCATCATTGATTAGTTGGAACCGAGTTAGATCTTCTCTTTGTCAAAGAAATCTACTTCCCTCAGAATACATCCTCATATAATATTGTTGAAGTATATAATGATTTCCTGGTTCTGCTCATTTCACTTAGCATTTTGCATGAACTGCAAGTCTCTCCAAGCCTTTCTGTATTCATCCTGCTGGCCATTTCATTTTTTTTTTCCACTCCTAATGAGGTACCTAGGAAAATGCTTTAATTTTTTCTTTGTATGCCCTAGAATCTTCATATAGTTACTAAATCATGTGTAGAGATCTGTCGGTTGTTGCTGAGCGATTTCAGTTGTATCTGACTCTTTATAACCCATTTGAGGTTTCCTTGGCAAAAATACTGGAGTGGCTTGCCATTTCCTTCTCCAGCTCCTTTTACAGATGAGGAAACAAGGTTAAGTGATTTGTTCATATGTCACACAAATGGTAAGTATCTGAGATCAAATTTGAACTCAGGTCCTCCTGCCTTCAGGGCTAGTGCACCTTTTAGATAACACCATGTCAATTGGTTTTATTTCACAGCTTTTCATTCTTACTATCCCCTGTGGTGCTTTATAAACATCCATCTTTCCTTTTTTTTTTTTTTTTTTTAAAGTAACTTTTTATTGACAGAATCCATGCCAGGGTAATTTTTTACAACATTATCCCTTGCACTCACTTCTGTTCCGATTTTTCCCCTCCCTCCCTCTACCCCCTCCCCCAGATGGCAAGCAGTCCTTTACATGTTGAATAGGTTACAGTATATCCTGGATATAATATATGTGTGCAGAACCGAACAGTTCTCTTGTTGCACAGGGAGAATTGAATTCAGAAGGTATAAATAACCTGGGAAGAAAAACAAAAATGCAAGCAGTTTACATTCATTTCCCAGTGTTCTTTCTTTGGGTGTCTGCTGGTCATTTCTTACAGAACAATAATATTCCATAATATTCATATAATGTGGGTCCCTTTCTTTCCTTCTTCCCAGAAGATCTCTTTGGGATATAAGGCCAGTAGAAGCACTGCTGGATTAAAGGGTATGCACATTTTGATAGCCTCTTGGGCATAGTTCCAAATTGCTCTCCAGAATGGCTGGATCTGTTCACAACTCCACCAACAATGTATTAGGGTCCCAGTTTTCCCACATCCCTTCCAACATTCGTCATTATCTATTCTTGTCATCTTAACTAATTTGAGAGGTGTGTAGTCAACCCATTATTTTAAATGAATAAACTGAAGCTTATAGATGT
This sequence comes from Antechinus flavipes, assembly GCF_016432865.1. Classification (NCBI taxonomy): domain Eukaryota; kingdom Metazoa; phylum Chordata; class Mammalia; order Dasyuromorphia; family Dasyuridae; genus Antechinus; species Antechinus flavipes. The sequence goes on from NC_067401.1 coordinate 220,029,501, forward strand.
GACATCTAAAATTCCACAATAGGGGGAAGATTTAGGATATGAACGTGGGTCCTCTGACTCCAAATTTGGTCATCTTTCTACCCTGTCACAATTTACACATACTTTAGTTTTTGTTTAGTCAGAAAAATGTTAGCTAAAGCTGATCATAAAATAATATTTAAGATATTTTCCTGGAGAAATCAGTTAATGTAGAAATTTCCCTCTTTCCTCAAGATGTTTTAAATATTGCTGTGCCATGTTCTCCAGGACATTGTGGCAGAGAGTGTAAGTGATGTGTTTAGAGTTTGGTCATGTGAAGAATTCACAGGGGTCTTTCTCTTTGGAGAAAGATAGTTTGATTTATAAGAAGAGGTCACAGACAAAATTAAGAGATACAATAGATATTTGTGTGTGTGGGATGGATGCTAGATTGCCTTTCCCAAATTAATTAGAGACATCTTCAGGTATAAAGAGAAAGCATTTATTTATTTCCTGCAGGGAGAGGCCCAGACACACTTAGTGGTATCTCAGGTCCCTACATGTGTTCGACCTGAGAAGCTGGAAGGAAAATACACGGTTAAATAGTAAAAGACCCAAGCCTTTTCATTGGATAGACTAAAAGGAAGTAATCATCATTGACCAGTGGTCACCAATGTTGTCTGCATCCTGTGGTTCACGTCACTTCCTGTAACTTCCTGTCACTGACTTAGGGTCTGGTGTTTAGAGATCATGTAACTTTTGCAAGCTGGGGTCCGAGGCCTGATCTTCCAGCTATGCCGACCTCTGGGAATAGGGATCTAGTCTCAGGCTTTTTGAGAAAGTGTCACCTGCCTATTTCACTCACTAGGAATAGTAAACATGAAATAGATTTGGGAGCGCAATAGGGTTACCAAGGAAAGGAGTCAGTTTGCTGTAAGAAGTCATTATTGAGGCCTTGTTAGGGGATAAGGAGGAATGCCATGAAGGTCTAATCCAAAAAGGATTCAGCAAAGATGGTGTGGGCCATAGACAGATTTATAGGGGAAATTTAACTTAGGGGTTTGACATAATTTGGATTTCTGGCAAGACACAGCAAAATGGGGGTACCAAGACCTCCAAAGAGGGTGGGATAGTAAGTTTGAACCGATCTCCATCATGGCCCTTTCCTGCTTACCTCAGGAAGTAATCTTATCAGCACTTCCGGCTTTCTCTGCTAACCCCAAGTTACCCCAAAATTCATCATAAGTAACGGTAACCTTCAACATTAAGACATTCATTTTAAGATGTTTTTCTAGTACCAGTGATAGATTTTTGTTGATTCTTTTATGTTCTTTTCAGATCACCATTTTAAAAACAGGTGACAGGGTTACAGCCTCAGAGGATGGTCATGGAATTATGTGGGATGGGTGCTAGACCCCCTTCCCTAAATTAAGTAATCAGAGACATCTTTAGGTACAAAGAGATTTATTTATTTAGTCTCTGCAGAAAGAGGCCCAAGCACAGATGAAAAAATCACATATTGAGAAAAAACATGTTAAAAAGCAAAAGACCAAGTCTTTTCATTGGATGGACTAAAAGGAAGTAACCTTTATTGATCAATGGTTACCAATATTGTCGGCTTCCTGTGGGTCACATCACTTCCTGTCACTTCCTGAAGCTGACCTAGGGTCTGATCTTTAGAGACCTCTAGTTCCAGAGATCATGTGATTTCCTGCAACCTGGGCCCAAGACTGATCTTCTCTATACTCTGGGAATAGGGATCATGTGATTTAGGCCTAGTCTGACTTATTTCATCTCATAGACTCTATGAAATCTTCACCTGATCTCAATCAGAATGGATAAGAGTTGGCAGAGAGATTAAATTTATGACTGTAGTCTCATTACCATTAGATTGTGTTGTGTTAATATAGTATTCTAAATGTCCATAAGAAAATAAAGCAGATAGGATAATTGCTCTTGATAGTTTTACTTCTACATTCAGGCAAAAACTGTGGTGATGGTGATAAAAATATTAGCTTTGAGGTTAGAGAACCCAGATATTCTTTTGGGCAAATCCCTAACATTTCTTGGGCTCAATTTTCTCATCTGATAAAACATGACACTTGGCTTAGATCAGGAATTCTTAATCTTTTGTGTGTCATGGACCCTTTTGGCAGTTGAGTGAAGGCCTTGGACTCCCTCTCAGGAGAATGTTTTTAAATGTATAAAGTAAAACATATAGGATGACAAAGGAAACCAACCATGTCAAAATAGTTATTAAAAACAAAAACTAAACTAAACCAACTTCATTGAGTTCATTAAGAACCCTAGTACTAGGAGATCTATGTTTCCTTCCAGTACTAATTTATTTCATTTTAATAAACACTTATTAAGCCCCTACTTTATGCCCTGGGATTACAAAGTCAAAAGAAAAAGAAAAGAAAATCATTCCTGTCTTGAAGGAGTTTTTGTTCCCTAAATCATTCGATTCTTATTTGGTTTATTTGTCTTTAGAAAGCCTTAGAAGTGACTTTCGTGTGGTGGACTTACTATTTCAAACTCAGCTTAGTTTACTAAATGCTCAGCAACATTGATACCAAATTTGGGTAAAGAGAGGAGGATGACTTAAAGTCAATCCAAAGTTTGCTGGGCTTTGCTACCCAGAAGAGAGTCACAGCTGATATACAGCAAGAGAGAACATACATATGGTTGTCTATGGGGACTACAAGAAAATCAAAGAAAATAATTTTTATAAATCATATATCTACAGTTGGAAAGGATGGCATAGAACGTAAATTTGTTAATTCATTTAAGCTTGAGATGATGTCATACACATAGTCTTCTCCCCCATCCTCCAATGTCTTATAATACAAGTTTGAGTTGAGACAAAGAAACATTCTAGCAAAGTTTCCTAAGAATGTTGAGAGACAGTATTTTAGATTGAACCAAGAAACATTTGAACAAAGCCTTTGGGCAATCTAATCCAAGAATCTATCCCCACCCATACCTGTGTAGAGCACTTAGGACTTCCCCAATTTAGATTAGATTCCTGGTAAAGTTGGGTGGGGTCTGAACTAAATTTATGTTAATTCAATCTTATTATCAGCAATGTACTCCAAAGACTCAACAATCTACAGGCTTCTGAAAAAAAAATCCTGGTCCTCATTCAATAATGGATCATTAATATTATGGAGAAATAATCATTTTTCTCAAAAGACCACTCACAGAATCTTAAATCTAGAAAGGACCTCATAGCTATTTAGTTCTACTCATATCTCAGAATCTCATACTTACATTATCTGAGAAGTGATCATCCAGATCTCTGCTTAATAAGTCTTCCTGACACTTTCTAAGCAATACTTTGTATTTTTGGATGGTATCGTGGAAAAGAGTTCTGACTCTAGAGTCAGGTATACCTCTTATGTTTATTATCTGCACAATCCTGAGCAAATCCTTTGGCCTCCCTGGGCTTTGGGTTCTTCATCTGTAAAATGAGAGGTGCACTAGATTACTTCTGAAGTTACTTTGAACTCTTAGTTTATGGGCTCTAATTTTTAGGAAGTTTTTCCTGACATCAAGCTTAAATTTGCCTCTTAGCATCTTTTGTTTCTTGTTCTTTTTTCATTCCTCTTGAATCAAACAGAACAAGACTAGTTCATCTTCCATGTAAGGCAGAGAAGTATGCAGAGGAGTAATAAGGCTTGAAAAATATGAAATAAAAAGCTCAATAAATAATTTGATTAGTCAGGTTTTATTATAGATGTCAATTCTGGCTATTGTTATAACTAAAATCTCATGTGAAAGCAGAAGGACCTGTATAAAATGTCTTGGAAATAACATTGGAGTGAAACCATCTGGCTTATGAATTTTTCAGTGAAAACTTGTGTAATATGTTTGAAATTAGTTGTGTGTTTCTGTTTCCAATTTATGGAGAGAATTAGTTTTCTTTGTTCCCATTTCCTTTTAAAATTGTCAAATTATGTTAATTTTGGTGTTTCATTCAAAATTAAATATAGGATATATAGTACCATTTAGTACTGATATTGTAGAAATGATATTCAATTGTTTTTCAGTTGTGTCTAACTCTTCATAAACCCATTTGTGGTTTCCTTGTAAAAAATGAGGGAGTTTGCCATTTTCTTCTCCAGATCACTTTACAGAGGAGGAAACTGAGACAATAAGTTTAAGTGACTTGCCAAGTTTCATACAGTGTCTGAGTGTCTGAGATCAGATTTGAACTCAGGTCTTCCATGATGAATGGCCTTTTATTCTATCCACTATACCATTTAGCTAGGAAAGAGGACTTTTGTTTAAATCCTATCTCAGATGCTTATTCTTTTTATGATTTTGGGAAGTTACTTTTCTTGGGTTAACTTATCTGTCAAAGAATAGATTAGATGACTTCTGAGGTCCCTTCAGGTCTACATGTTATGGTTGAAAAAAATGGTTTCATTTATGTCATATGAGTAGGTGACAAGGAATTAGAGGCAATTATAACTGTTAGTTTTTGGGTAAGAGAGTAGCATGATCAGACCTATATTTTAGAAAAATCTCTTAGGAACTTGTGGGAATGTATAATAGAGAAGAGAGAGAATTGACTCAGGTGGAGGCTGTTTCTTTGGAAGCTCTTTCCTTGATCTGGATGAGAGACTGTAAGAGCTTGAACTAACATTTGGTGGCTTTGTGATGGGGAGGAGATAGATTTTAAAGATGCTTTCAAAGTTCAAAGGCACTAATAAAATTATCATTCACAGTGAGTAGAGACATCTCTTTAGTGACCTGAGGACTCACCTGAGAGTTGGCGATGATGGATGTAAGGAAGTTAGAAATGGAGAAAGAGAGAAGGGGTCTGAGGTAGTGAATATCAGATGGATTGGGAAAGGATCCCTATAGATGTATAGAGAAAACTAGAGAAACCAGTAGGCAGAGGTAGAAGGAAGCATCTAAGCTAGAGGTACCTAACCTGAAATCTGTGAACTTGATTTTTAAAAATATTTTGATAACCATATTTTAATTCACATGATTTCCTTTGTCATCATTCATATTTTATGTTGTAATTTAAAAAAAAAGTTATTCTGAGAAGTGATCTTCATTCAGGCTTCTGCAGACTGTCAAATTGGTCCATGACACTTGAGAACGTCAAGAATCCATTGACTAGAATATGTTTTCTTTGGGAGATAGGAGTTTAGTTAACAACAAGAAGAGAGGAGAAAAAGTTTAAATGAGAAGTGAGACAGGTAGTCCATAAATATTGTTAAGCAGCAGTCAGGGATCTCCTATAGTTATGATTCATACAGCTGTGGTAAGTAAAATCAACTGGGGATTTTCTTTCTTCTTTTTGTTTTAGATTAGTAATTTTATTTTTTCAAGTACATGTAAAAATAGTTTTCAACATTCATTTTTGTAAGACTTTGTATCCCAAATTTTTTCTTTTTCCTCTCCTTCATTCCTCTCCTCAAGACAGTAAAGCAATCCAATGTAGGTTAGACATGTGCAGTCCTTTTAAACATATTTCCATATTTGTCATGTTGTGCAAGAAAAATCAGACCACAAAAAAAAAAAAAGTGAAAATACTATGCTTCAATCCACATTCAGTCTCCATAGTTCTCTTTTTGGATGCAGATAGCATTTTCCATTTCAAATCTCTTGGAATTGTCTTGGATCACCGCATTTCTGAGAAGAGTTGAATTGCTATAAGCCATGATTTTCACCTACTAATGCTCAGTTAATTGAGATGGTGAGACAATCAAGGATGAGTATTCCCTACTCAGAGCAGCAAGGAATTCTGCATAATATCTAGTAACACATAAATATTAATCATGAGCAGAAGGAGGGATGAAGTTTGGATATGAATGTGAGTGAAACTAGAATGGGGTAAACACTGGGGAAAAAAGCAATGAATCTTGGTTGGATAGAGTGGTGAAGGTTGAAGAAGCGTTCTAGTGTGACAGTAGGGAAGCAGTTCTGGTTAGAACAGAATTTCAAAGTTCAGGATCATCACAGTAGAAATGCTAAGAGATAGTGAGGGATGTTAAATGCTCTTCATAATTTAGCCCCTTCCTACCTATCTAGACTTATGACTTATGACTTTTTACAACTTCTTTACATTGATATTCTAGCTTCCTTGTTCCACAAACCATATATTCTATCTCTTGGCTCTGGATGTTTTCTTTGGCTGTCCTTTTCTGAAATGTTCTCCCTCCTCATCTCTGCTTACTGACTTTCCTGGTTTCCTATAAGTCCCAATTTCTAAAGGAAGCCTTTCCCAATCCTTGTATCTCCCTTTTCGTTATACACTATTTGCCTGTGTATAGCTTGTTTACGTGTGTGTGTGTTCTCTGGGTGTGTATACTTTTTGTTTTCTTCTCCATTAGATTGCAAGCTACTTGAAGACAAGGTCAATCTTTTCCCTCCTTTTTGTATCTCTGGTTCTTAGCAAAGTACCTGGCATCTAGTTGGTACATAATAAATGTTCACTGACTGGCTGAGAGGCCAGTGTGTCCTTTCCAGGGTGTATCTGAATCAGGGAGATGAGAAGAAAAGGTAGTTTTGGGGGTTGAAGAAGCTGAGGAATTTTGTAGTCTGATTATTAGAGAGAGATGACTGTATAATGTTGAATTCTCAGAAAATAATGACAGGGGAATAAATGGAGAGAGACTGTGAGCCTAGCCTTTAGTCATTTGGTAGAAATAGCATGATGCCAGGAAAAACTTATTTGGCTTTCTAATTTAGTTGCTTTACCATGTTAATGTTTAACATATCAAAAGCAAATGTACATTATTGAAATGAAATGCTAAGAGACAGCTTATAAAAAATACATGAAAATGTCCTAGCAAAGAAAATTTATTTAGATGATTTTTGAAATAACTCAATTTTGAAAATCCTCAATCCTAGCCATTTAAAATATTTTAGTTCTGGTTATCAGTCAGTAGGGAAAAAATGCAAAGTGCATTTTTTGTTTTGCATTTTACTCAAATCCATCCTATGTTGAGGATATATCATAAGATATTGTTAGCTGTAAAAGCAAATGATAGTTATTTTCTTTCTTTCTTTCTTTTTTTAAACAGATATTCCTGAAATTCCAGAAAGTATCTCATTCTGCAAAGCACTTCAGAGAGCTGACTTCAGTGGAAATCCATTGACTAGGTGAACTGTCTCTTTTTACATTAATGTAACTAAGTTAAAAGCCAAATAAAGCTAAGATTATTTTTATATCTCAGTAATGCATATATTGGTTAGTGTGACAGTTTTCAATCATATCAGGGGCTATTGACTTTTAAATCATTTTTATAAATAGCATTTCACTTAGCACATGCCAAATGGAAAAGAAATAGAAAAGGAGACTGTTCTATTGATAGAAATGATTGAAATAGAAGAAAGGAAGAGCAACATGGTAAGGAGAATAAAGTACATATTGGGAAGAATCTGTGTAAGGAATTTCAGTAACTTGTAAAACTTACACTTAGAAATGGGAAATAAGTATATTATATTTTATGCTTTATTTAAAAATTGATCAACAATATTTGTGGAATAAATGTGCAAATGGGAAGGAGCCAGTTTTGAAGAAGGGACCATGTAACCCTAAGAAGATAAAAGACATGATTCTTTTATATATTTAAATATTTTAATATATTTTAATGAATTTTTAGCATTTAAAAATTTTTTGAATTCCAAATTCTCTTCTCACTCCAACCTTGTCTCTATCTCTAAGAGGACAAGCAATTTGATTTTAGGTGATACATATACATTCATGCAAAACATATTTATATATTGGTCATGTTATAAAAGAAAACATAGACTCTCCCTACTTTCCCAAAAAAACATGGAACAAAAAAGTAAAAAGTAGTTGGTTTTTAGTCTTCATTCAGACTCTGGAGGTGGATAGCACAAATCCTTTGGAACTGGAAAATATGATTCTCGGTCATAAGGATTTTACTATGCAATTTTAAAAAACTAAAAACTATCCTATTTGAATCATTGTCTGTTTCTTTAGGTTTTCTTATAATTTAATAGTGAGTTCTCCTTAACTTTAAAAAATGTTATTTCCTTATTTAAACAATCCTCCAGTGTTTTCATTGAGTTCATTTCTTCTCTCTCTCCCCGCCTTGTTTAATTAGCAGCAACCTTCAAGTTGGTCTTCCTGGGGGGAAGCAATTAACTATCTTAAGACTTTCCTGGAATCCTCATCTTACTTTTACTAGTAGGAGACAAAGTGGTGAAGAAAGATGCTGGGATTTATGACTTGAAGACCTGATGTTCCTCTGACCTTGGCCAAGTGACTTGATTTCTGTTTCTTGACTTATTTGTGAAATGAAGTGTTGTGGACCTCTTTGATAACTTAGTGAAGGTTATAGACCCCTTCTCAGAAAAAAAGATTTTAAATTAAGCCCTTGAGTCTGGCCTCATTTTATGGATGAGAAGAGATCACATAGAGAGCAAGTTTTAACCTTGTATTTGATATGACTCCAAGTCAAGTACCCTGCCACACAGAATGGTTGTTTTGTAATTCAATTTGAACTTTAGTTTTCCTCATTTGCAAATAACTAAGTAATTTCTAATAACTTTTCTAACTCTAAAAGAATGATCTATGAAGAGTTTCTCACAGTGAGGTAAAAATGTTAAGTGCTGGTCTTCTCTGTTTCTCATCTCAATAATCTATTTTCTGAACATGCTTCTTAAATTATCTTCATGAAGCATAGATTTGACCATTCCTCAGAAACCTTCAATGGTTCCTTTTAGACTGAGATATGAAATATAAATTTCTCAACCTTACTTATAAGTCTCCTACCATTTATCTCCAACTTCATTTTCCAAATATTTCTTGGTGTTCCTTCTCTTGCATTCTCTTCGTATGCACCGAATTTGACCCAGGATGATCTCGTTTTCTTTCATGTTTTTTCATAAGTTTTCCTTCTGTGACTAAAATGTTGTCCTTTCTTATTTCTCTTTTTTCAATGTGTCCGATTTGAAGCAGGTATTATATGCAGGGAACTGGGAATGCATTAATGCCAATACATGGAGATATTGTGATTTTTTTTTTTTTTTTATTGCACGGAAGAAATACTTTCCACTAGCTCAGCTCACTCTCTTTATAAATTGTACTTTTAGAGAATTGTCTGAATCTTAGAGAAATTAAATGACTTGCTTGAGTTTAGCTAGTAAATATCAGAGCAGATTTGAACTTAGATTTGTTTGACATCAAGTTCAGGCCAGGTTGTCCACCTCTCAACCAATTTAAGCTCATAGATGTCTTGGACTGCTTATTTTTTAAAAAATAAATCCCCTTACATAGTTTTCAGCACAGAGGAAGTACTTAACGAATGTTGGTTAAAATGAATTGTATGGTGAAATTGAAAGAACACTATATTTAAAATTTGGATTATTGGGTTTTGATTCTCTTTTGTTTTTGTCATTACCTAGTCAACTGTGGACAAATCAATTCCTTTTTCTAGTCCTTAATATCCTCCTCTGTAAATAATGGCACTTGGGCAGGAGTGAGAATTAGACTAGCTCTTCTTTAAGGTCCTTCCAAGACCTGAATCTGTTATTACATGAGTAATTTTTTTTAAATTAGTTTAAATTAGTTAAGTCATTTCAGGTGTTATAAAAATTGCCCTTAAGAGAGTTGATGAATGAAGTATGGTGTCAGGAAAACAGGATGTGCAGTCAGAAGACCTGGGTTAAAGTTCAAACTCCAACTCTTAAAAAACTATGTGACTGCAATCAGATCATTATATTTCTGACTCACAGTAGGTGAATAATGTTTTCTTGGTGAGAAAAAGTATTTTGGAAATTGGAAAACCTTACCTATAGTCAAAGTGACCGGTTCTTAAAGAATTTCTTATTTTTCTTTCTGTATTTTCATTTGGGGGTTAGCTGATTGGTGCAGTGCTTAAAGTGCCTAGTTTGGAGTCAGGAATACTCCCTGATTTCAGATTTCACCTATGTACTTGCTGTGTGACCCTGGGCAAGTCCTACACCTCCATTTATCTCAGTTTCCTTAATTGTAAAATGAACTGGAGAAAGAAATGGTAAGCTACTACAGTATCTTTGCCAAGAAAATCCTAAATGGGGTCACAAAGAGTTAAATTGGAACTGAAAACATGAAACAACATCAAACACATATTTCATTGTAATTAGTTATATTAATATGAAAAACAGTAGTGTTAGTAGAAGGTTTTTTTTTTAAGTGAATATTAGAGTATCAGCATGATTTTCCTCGAGTTTTTTTTTTTTTTAATCACATATTATTTTATTGGAAATAAGGACATTTTAAGTAATCAAACAAAACTTAAAATGCTTAGGAACAATGGAATTTTTATGGGTGTGTGTGTGTATGTATATATTTTTCCTTTCTGTTAAGTTGGTTTTTCCTCTTCATACTGGTAACCATAGAAATGTTGAGTTGGGTTCCTTTATACATTTTCAAAGTTCAGAATATTTTTATTTAAAGAGTCCAGAGTCCTGTTGTGAGCAAGAGGAATACAGGAAGTTTCTTCTAGCAGAACATTATAAAACAAGTAATTGTCCCAGGTGATTGGCAGCCTGTACAAATGAATTGAAAACAGAAAAAAGAAGACAGTCATGGGCTGTCAGCCGATCAACTATAATAACCAAAAGCTTTGCAGTTGGGATTGAAAGACACAGGAAGGAAAATGAGTAAGACTGCTCTGTGATTTATGAAAATCTTGTGGGTTGAATGAATTCTCTATTCTCATGCAATCTGTCAGTAGTCTATCAAAGAAAAAAAATCACTCAGACATTTTGTACTAATTAGGATTTAAAATATAAACAATTTCTTCACTTCTTTGTTGTGGTTTGAGGACTGGACTTGAAATCAGGAAGGCCTAGACTTGAATTCTGTCTATGATATTTACTGGTTATGCATATCTCAGTTTCCTCATTTCTCATATGTGGAAAATATCTCACAAGGGTTGTTGTGAGAGGGAAAAAAGTGCTCTGCAAATTTCAAGATGCTATAGAAAGAAATGTCAGTTATTTTCATTTTAGAAAGCTTTTAAATAAAATCCTTGATCATTTTCTAATTAACCAATCTATAAGTATTCACTGAATCCTCAGTGCTGCTGCTAGTGCTAGGGCTACAGGTAAGATTATGTCGGCAAAATTTTATCCTTTATTGTATTGCTTCTCTTCAAAGCAAGCAAGCAAGCAAAAAACCCCAAGTTGTTGTATTTATGCTGATTGTTTTAAATACTTGGAAAACTTTTCACTTATCTGAGTTTTTATATTTTAGGTTACCAGAAAGCTTTCCTGAATTACAGAATCTAACATGTCTATCTGTAAATGACATCTCACTCCAGTCCCTACCTGAAAACATTGGCAAGTAAGTTCCTTAAACAGACTCTTTTTGCATCATAGACCTCAATGGAAACTTAGGTCACTGAGTATATTTTGCCTTTCACACAAGGCTGTTAGTTTTACATCAGCCAGGTGTGTTTGACTGTTGTACAACACTTCCAAGGCACATTGTATCATGTACTCCCATTTTCCAGACTCTAACTGCCACAAATGTTAAAATATTATTGAACATGAAACTGATCCCTGTATCTTTGTGTTAGAAAAAAATGAGTTTTTAAAAAAATATATTATAACTTATTTTTCTCTAACAACAACACTAGATTTGGTGGCAGCAAATAACAAATTCATAACTTAATTTTCCTGAATCTTCCCATCCCCATCTAATCATAATTGCATCATCTGCTTTGCAAAGTTTCTCTGAAGAAGGCACTTTAAAGCAATATACAAATAAACTTGAGCCAACTTGAGCCACTGGCACTGTTGTTATTAAAGAAGTTAACGAGGTTTGCTTTGAACTGATATTAGATCTTCAATAAAAAATGTTTGGGGGTGTGAACTGTATAGCTGGAAAGGAGGAGTAAAACAGGTAAACTTGCGTAAAAATTTGCATGAAAATTATTGGAGCAGTTAAAGCCCTGACAGTGAATGGAGCATCTTAAGAAAGAGTTATACTATAATAGTGGAAAACTTTTGCCAGAAGAAAACATGCATTTATCAGTTACTATCTTTTAGGTCCTGTCCTAAGTGCTGAGGTTGCAGAGGCATTCCCTGTCCTTAAGGAGCTTACATTCTAATAGTGAAAGACAATAGTGAGAGTGGGAGAAAAGCAAAAACAAAACTCAAACTGGGTAGGGGGAACAAGTGCTTGTGAAGAGGTATGGTGGCAAAGTGTAGAGAATTAAAAATGGTTTAGACCCTTCTTAAAAAAAAGGAGGCTCCAGGAAAAACTCACCAGAGGGAAAAGGGATTACAGGGATGCAAAGAGAAGGCATGTGATGAAGTCCAGTGAATAAAGTCCAGAGAATGAAATTCTGTGATTCATAATCACTGAATTTGGTAGGTGGGTGAGATCTTAGTTGTCATTTAATCCAATGCATACATAGAAGGCATTCCTATTATAACATATCCTGTGTGTGGTCATACAGCTTCTATGTGAAAACTTCCAAGGAGGAAGAATTCATCAGTTGCATTTTTTGGACAGTAGTTCTTGTTAGGAAGTTTTGTCCTATATCAAACCAAAATTTACCTCTTTCAACCTATCTTCAAATGTCAAGGGTTCAAGACTCATTAAAATCTGGGTTATTCTTCTCTGGATATTTTCCAGCATATTATCATAGTTCTTAAATGGAATATGATATTCCAGATGTAAAGTTTTGAGTGACTTAATTAAATTAATTTATGAGAGCTTTAGCCAAATAGTGTTAAAAATACTGTAAGTCTACCTCCACCCAAGTAATTTTGTATATGAAGTGATTTCTTCTTCTCTTCTTCCCTTCCTTCCCTCCCATTCCTGAGGTCTCACAGGGATTTCCAAGGAGGGGAATAAAGCTAGCAGTCTGCATGGCAGAATATGAAGAGGCTTAGATTTGCAGCAAGAGGATCTCTTTTCCATCCCAGCTTTGTTATTTACTGCCTGTATAACCATTCTTGACCTTAGGTTCCTTATCTGTAGAATATTGGTGTGACTTTTTAGTTCATATAATTTCAAATAAATCCATGATCCTGTGATAGCTTTTTTCAGCTCTTTTTAAAGTACTTGTTTATTTAAAAACAACAATAACAAACAAACAAACAAAAAACCAATTAATTTCCTAAGTGAACTGAAGATTTGGTAAAATTTTAAGGTATAGTTCCTCTTTTAGAGTGAGATGCTAGTATTCCTAGTCATATGAAAAATACTCTAAATTACTATTGATCTGAGAAGTGCAAATTAAGCCAACTGTGAAGTACTACTATATATCTTTCAAATTGGCTAAGAATGACAAGAAAAGGTAATGATAAATGTTGGAGAGGATGTGGGAAAACTGGAACACTAATACATTGTTGGTGGAGTTGTGAACTTGTTCAAGCATTCTATTTGAAACTATGTCCAAAGGACTATCAACCTGTGCATACACTTTCATCCAGCAGTGTCTGTACTGAGCCTTTATCTCAAAGAGACCATAAAAAACGGAAAAGGACCCACATGTGCAAAAATGTTTGTAGCAGCCCTTTATTAAAAAAAAGAAAGTTAGTTTTAATACACATTGCTTTATGAATCAGAGCAAAATGGGAAAACCATGGAACAGAAAAAAAGAAGTGAACATAGCATGTGTTGATTTACATTTAATCTGCAGTTGTTTTTCTGAATGCAGATAGCATTTTCTTTCCAAAGTCAATTCAAAGGGATTGCTTTGGATCACTGAACCACTGAAAAGAACCAAGCCTTTCATAATTGATCATTACATATTTTTGCTGTCATTGTGTACAATGTATTCCTGGTTCTGCTTGTTACAGCATCAGTTTGTGCAAATCTTTCCAAGTCTTTTTGAAATCAGCTTGTTCACCATTTTTTATAAAAAAATAATATTATATCATTATCTTCATATACCACAACTTATTCAACCATTCCCCAATTGATGGGCATCTACTTATTTTCTATTTCCTTATAGCAGCCCTTTTTATAGTGACAAGCAACTAGAAACTGAGTGGATGCCCATCAGTTGGAGAATACTAAATAAATTATGGTATACAAATCATGGAATATTATTGTTCTATAGGAAATAATCAGCAGGATGATTTCAAAAAGTCCTGGAGAGACTTTCATGAACTGATGCTAAATGAAGTGAGTAGAACCAAGAGAACATTATACACAGCAACAACAAGATTATAAGACAATCAATTCTAATGGATGTGACTCTTTACAACAATGAAGTGATTCAGGCCACTTCCAATGATCTTATGATGAAGAAAGCTATCTGCACCCAGAGAGAGGGCTGTGGGAACTGAGTGCAGATCACAACATAGTATTTCATATTTTTGTTGTTGTTTGTTTACTTTCTGCTTTCTTTCTCATTTATTTCTTTTTGTTCTGATTTTTCTTGAGCAGCATGATAAATGGAAATATGTATAGAAGAATTGTATATGTTTAACAAATATTGGATAACTTGCCATTTAAGGGAGGGGATTGGGAAAGGAGGGAGAAAAAATTTGGAACACAAGGTTTTGTAAGGGTAAATGCTGAAACTATCGTTGCATATATTTTGAGAATAAAAAAAGCAATTATTTAAAAAAAATGAAAAAACAAAAAGAACCCCAAAGAGGTGGTGATGGTGGTGATTGATGGTAATGGGGTTATGGTGGTGATGGAAAGAAACAAAGAACTATTTGAAACCATGGAAACCTCAACATCCTGAAAGTTCATTCTAACCCCTGGACTATTCACATTGATAGTACCTATAATCTGCAGCCTTTTCCTCTGATTGGTTAGTTCTTCCCACAACCTCCATTTTAAGGAGGATGCCTAGACCAGCCATGTCTTCATTCCTTTCTAGGTTATACTGTGGATTTTGTTTACCATGCTATTGTGTGGGTATTCCTACCTTTTAAAGTTTCTTTTTATGTGTTATCTTCTTCCATTAGAATATGTGCTTCAAGGATAGGTACTTTCTTTCTTCTCATGTGTGTAATCAAAGGTGTTCAATAATGTTTCTTGATCTGACTGGATGAAATTCTAATTTATGTACCAGTATGACTTTTAGGCAGATCCAATATAGGAATTCCTGCATTTATACACAAGATAAATTCATCAATAATTATCTCCTTTATGTAGAATTCTTTTAAATAGTGAAGTCTCTCAGTGAATTTAAAATAATCAGTTAACAAAAAAATTTGGTGTATAGTCAATCAATGAATATTTATTGAAATGCTAAGTGTCATTCACTCTATTAATTGCTGAGAATTCAAATACAAAAAGCATTTACCTTTAAAAGAACTTATAATATTGTAAGACTACTGATATAGAGATTGGCATCCAATGGTTTAATTGGAAGTCACTGGGATGTTGAATGGACCCTGAGGCCAGTTGGTTGACATGCTTTCCAAGCCTGATAGTATTGACTTAATTATGGTTTCAGGATTGGAATGTACAGTGTTGTTCCTGTGAAACAGCAGGGAGATAGGCATAAAGATAGTTGGAGATTGCCCACACTATACTGATTACTGTGGTAAATACTTTATGGAAAGAGACAATACAAGGATGGAGCTGAGATCCCTGGGTGCCTAATTTAAAGGGGACCTAGTTGAGAGGGCACCATTAGACTTTCTAGTCTTTTAGCAGCATAAAAACAACAAAGCTTAGCAACTGTTGAACAAGAATAGTTAGCTAGAATCTTTTCCTCTGCTCCCCTTCAAGTGAGGGCACTTTTCATGGTACTTGCCTCAGGCCCTAAAAAAATTTCTAGCTACAACTCTGGAATAGGAACAAGAATTTGCTTTTCAGTCTTTTGCTAGTCTGAAACTCCTGAGGTGCCATCTGCCCTTTAATCCTTCTATTAGCTGTCCAGATTATTTGATAGCCTTCTCTCCCCCTCCATTCATTAACCCTCTTGATAAATTTGAAGAAAAACATCCAATTGCTATAGTTCTTCACTATCAAGACTTTAACTTCTGATTATATGAATTTACTCCTTTTGTTGTATATGTTACTATGGTTAAACTGGTTTGTTTCCTTATCTATAAATATGCATATATTCATATGTATGTGTATGTATATCTATATTTGAATGTGTATTATTTCTGGATCACCCAACACTTCAAAGTGACTGCTTTATAATTCACTTTGTAATGTACTTTCCTTAATATCACAAACACTCCAGTACTAAATAGTTGCTTGTGACAGTCCTTAAAATACCACCACTTCCACACTCCCTTTTGCCATTAGAGGACAGAAATATGTCTCGAAGATGCCTTTCTGTCTCCTTCATAGTTGCATATCCTTGGCATAGCTTGTTACATATCAAGTATTCTTCTGGTGAAACTTTTATTTTCAGAGACACCCTTGAAAATAACTTGTTTTGTTTGATGTTTCTGTTAACCAGAAATGTGCAAACATTTCCTTTTTGGTAACTTGGATAATACTTTCTGAATAGGCTTTCAGTTGTTCAGACTTGTTTCATTGCTCTTATGAATGGATTTGAATGTTCCAAAATAGCATTTTAGTGTCATAAAATGTGTTTTTTGTGAGACAATAATAAATGAAATTAGAGGCCTAAATTTGCTCCAGACAAAGTTAACCACTCAGCTTTGCAATCCAGAGTGAAGTTAACCTATTCTTGGAAATCATTTCTGCCCACTCTTGTTTAGGATGCACTCCTTAATTACATTTTCTTGTCTAAGAATAGCATTCTTGAACATTTAGTTGTGAGGATTCTACATAAGTAGAAGAATTTCCCATGTGGACTGGCCCAGTAATTTTTGGCTGATAGAACTGGAAAGGAGCAGTCTGAATTTTAGGCTCCTACGGCTTTGGGAATGATAACCTGAATTTTTTTAGAGTTATACTGTAAGAGCTTCACTATTTTAGCTAATAAGATGCAAGCTCTTTAATATGTTAGCACAGCCAAAGGCTAACTTGGACTGTGTACTGTTAACATGTCTATGAACTGAGAGATAAAGAGAGAGACAGAGGAACAGAGGGGAGTTGGAAGAGGGAGGGGTGAAAAGAAGGGAGGGAGAGCTAGTGCAAGAGTTCCTTTCTGAGAATTTTTGCCATGTGTAAAAACATTCTTTTCTGTGGCTTAGAATTTGCCATAAAATGATTATTGTTTCAAAAATAAAAGCATACCAGAATTTTATTTTTACATTTTTCCAAATCAAAATCACCAAATGGAAATTAAAAACTGGTGGCACCCTGTTTTTAAACTTTCAAATCAAACAACTAATTAGCTAATGAAGGACAAAAAAATTGTTAATGGGTAAGCACAAATAATTTTTTCTCAAAAAAAATATTTTTGAAAAAAATCCTACTATCTTTAGGCTTTTGTTAAATTCTTATAATTTGATGTTTTTTTTGTGTATGTTTTTTGTATATTTGGATGATGCTGTGTACTGTTCTTTTTTCCTCCATTTCTTCAAGGTTTTTTGGCCTCCAAAAAGTGGGAAAACAAATTCAAGTAGATTGAAAATATTTTAAACATAGTGGAGAACAGATGTAAATTCTTTAAAATAACCACTTTATCCAAACCTGGAAATAGAACTGTAAGATTATAGTTTGGCTTACAGTCTTATTTAAGGAATATTGCAACTTTTGTAACTGATTTTACAAACTTTGTAAATATTAAGTACTTGAGTGCTCCTAAGACGGTTTTTTTCAATTATTTGGGTGTGGAGCAGGGCAATGGGAAGGGAAAAGGGCAAGAAAGAAGGATAAAGTCATGTTCTTTGTAAAGGACAATGGAAACTTTTTAACATGGGTGTATGTCACTGTCATTTTTCAGAAGCCGAAGCATATGTGATGGAAACTTAGTTTTATGACATGTTGTCATCCAAGTCTCTGCTTCTGTATTTGGAAAGTTGCTAGACAGACTTCCTAGTTTTCTCCCACTCTTTGTATCATATTCCAGTAGAGGTGACTAATAAAGTTAAATGGAGTTTGAGTCAGTCTCTTCCTCTCCTTCTTATTTAATGACAGCATAGTGTGGCAGAACCTGGGTTCAAATTCTGTTTCTCAGAAATACAGGCTCTATCACATTGGACAAGTCATGTACCTTTTTGATCCTCTAGGCAATTCACTAATATTATAAGTACTAGAAAAGGTTGCTCACCTTTATTAATAGTAGGAATTAAGGAAGATTCTGGGAAGATGGCAGAGTAAGTAAATTTCAAGCTCTCCAGATTTCCCCTACAAATAGAACAAATTTTTGTCTCAGGGTGAACATAGACTGGTGAAAAATCTAGAATATTTGGAGCAAAACTGAGGTCCTCCAGGTAAGCGGGAGAAGAACTGAAGAGAGTGCAAGAGAGCAGGGATTAACCCAGAGGAAGTGCAAACACTTCCAGGCTAGTTTAGCAGAAACACTCGTGGGGTCCCCTGGGGCTCATTGAGTGTAGCTGGAGCCTTAGCAGGAATCATAGAGACTTTCACCTCCCTGGATAATATATGGAATTGGGTTTCAGTCTGGGAAGACTGAATGAATCTCTCCTGATTAGGACTGCTAAATCCAGCTGTGCTGCAGGGATGGGCCCTGGGAAAGGAGCCAGCACACACGTGCAGCACACAGTACTGTGGGCTGGGACACTGCTAGCTATGGGCACTTATAGGTGGGTGAAGCTGGATTTGAGGTTCCAGATCAGAAGGGAGAGCTGAAAAAAGGCAGAAATACCACCCCATGATTAGAGTGTTTACACTAATGCTTTCCATTAAAAAAAAAATAAGCCAAAACAGATTATAAAGATTAAAAAAATAGAACAGAATGTAACCATCTTATAAGAGAAACAATAGATCTGGAAAAGACATCAAGAAGGGAAAATTTAAGAACAATTGGATCATCTGAAAACTGTGACCAAAAAAAGAACTTTGACACAATAATGAAAGACATAATCCAAAAAAAATTGTTCTAGAGTGAGGGGAAAGTAGAGATAGAAAAAATTCACCAACCAGATCGTTGGTGGAAAACACATAGGATTATTTCAAAAACCATATATCAAAGAGAAAATTTTGCAAGAAATAAGGAAAAAAAATTAAAATACACTGGAGCTATAATTAGAATTGTACAGGACTTAGCAGTAGCCACAATGAAAGACCACAGTTTCTGGAATCACATATACCAACAATCAAGAGAACTAGGCCTGTGGCCAGAAATCATATCCAGCAAAATTATCTATAATATTGAATGAGAAAAAAATGGATATTCAACGAATTTGCAGATTTTTAGGACTTTCTCTTAAACCCAAACTTAACAGAAAATTTTACATATAAGAGCTAATATCAAAGATAAGTTTCAAGGAATTTAACATGGACAGATTTCAAGTTATCTTGTATTATTTTTACATATGCAAGGGAAATGCCTTGTTGGTAGTGTTTAATCTGTCACTTAGAATGTGTGATGTAGGCATTTCCCATAAAATAGAGTACAGATTACTTTTTTGCCCTTGGTACCTGTCCTTCCAGAATGTTCTAAATCTCTTGATACTGTAAAGATAGCAATAGAGGAGGTGGGCTGCCCATAGGTTATCTATTTCTCATCCTTGTAATGTGACTTTTTCACCTCCTTTAATGATGTCTTTTATGCTTGTTCTCCTCTGCAACTCTTCAATGTTAGTATATTGCAGCTTTTTTTTTTTTTGGCCTACCTTCTACAGTTCTCCTTTTTGGATAGCCCACAACTTTAATTCTGTAGAGACTATGTCATTTATGACTCACATCCTTCTGAGTCATGATCAGTGGAAGAATATTGATGTGAAAAAAGTTAGGCTATTATTACTGGGAGAAATTTGGGGTTACTTTAAAGCAGTATGCAGCTTTCCAAAGTGTAACCTGCCTGCTTCTTCCTTTTTCTGGGCTCAGTTCATTATTTATGCTTAGTTTCTGTCTCATATGTTTGTACTGGAAGATCAGCTCTATGTGTGCATCCAATAATCAGTACAATAACTGTTCCTCATTGACTTGGTTTTTAAGTACGGATCCTTTGAACTCTTTTGATTAGTTTTGTTTCTCATTTAGAAGCATCTTTTTTTTTTTTTTAATCATTGAAACACCTTTATTTCACAGTGACAGCAATACTATTAACTATTCCTTTCAAGGATATTACATAGAGCATTCAGCAGATTTGCCTCCTCCCTCTTAAATCATAGTAACACTGAATTAAAATGCCTCATCAACTATCTTCTAACTATATAAATGATGGGCTTAATATGAGAAATATTGAGTTGAACTTTAATCCATATATATTGAAAATAATTTAAGACATTTAAAGAAAATAACAATTCAGTGAATTTAATTAACTAATTTACACAATGTCCCATTTACCTGAAAATCACTTATATAATTTTTACCACACATGTATGATATTGAATAAGTCACTTAACCTCTCAAGTTTGGTGCTATCTAGTCATCATCCATTCAGAAGCATCTTCTGTGACTTAATACATTCAGCATAATGCCTTCTGCAAAGACAAGTACATGAAACACTATCTTTCAAAGGGAATTTTGGCTCTAAATTCCTTGACAGTGGGAAGCAGTTTTGTGCCTAGCTTTATTTTAATTAGAAGGTCATCAAAGTTATCTATTACCTTTTCAAGGAATATTATATCATTTTGACGTAAGATTAGGAAACACGTTGTTGGAACATAACCTTTAAGGCCCAAAGTTATTCTATCCACTCAAATAATTTTTTTAAAGTCATCTTGTACTAAATATAGTGGGATCTTATAGTCTCTTTTCCTTTCAGGCACTTGTATAACTTTAAAGGTTTAGATGGTGATTTCCTCTCTTAGATGTTTATCAAAGATACTCTCAAATCACACGTAAGTTATTATTACAATAACATATTTGTAATGGTGAGAAAATAGCAACTGATATTTTTATCTTGTTTTTAAGTAAGAAAAAAACCTTAGATTTATACCCTTCACACACAAGAGTAGAGCATTGCCCCCTTTTTCACATGTCTTGAGAATCGATCCCTCATTGTCCTCTAGGATGACAACTTTAGCACAGACATCTTCCTAAATTAGCCATTTCTACTTCATTTTGTAGAATATAGACAAATTTCCAGATCTGCTCATAATTTTCTTATTCCATAAGATTTTATAAATTAGTTTATATTATAGGCTAAAGTTGCCCTTGGCTAACTTATATTTATGCTTGAAAAGAACAAAGTTTGGAGGAGAAGCAATTTTTAGGCTCTTTGAGTTTTTTCATTGTATTGCTTTGCTGTTCATTTACTTAAATTTCCTTTGGAAAAGATAACAGAGTATGTTAGTGTCTATTTACTTTATTCATTTCTTATTCCTTTGGTATTAATAGCTCATTTTAAATGAGGTAATGCCTCAGTTAAGTTTCATGCCTCTTTCATTTTTCTTTTGGTTTTGTATTGATTTTGATCCTTGCTTTAGTAGGCTGGTCCTTTACCGTACACAGGGGCCTCAGAAATGACTCCCTTATAGGTAACCAGTAGTTTCTTGTCAAAATATAAAATAGTAATAATAATTTTTTTGTATTGACATTTGCTACTTATAATAATGAGTATCTCACTTCTAAAAATGTCTGTTTCATATAGGTATGACACCTCTGTTTAACTTATAAAACATTGGTTTTGCTTGTTTCTTTTTTTTTCCTTTTTTTATTATAGCTTTTTATTTACAAGATATATGCATAGATAATTTTTCAGCATTGACAGTTGCAAATCTTTTTGTTTCAACTTTTTCCCTCCTTCCCCTCACCCTTCCCCCCAGATGGCAGGTTGTTAAATATGTTAAAGTATAAGTTAAATACAACATATGTATGCATGTCCAAACAGTTAATTTGTAGTATAAAAAGAGTCAGACTTTGAAATAGTGTACAATTAGCCTGTGAAGGAAATAAATGCAGGCGGACAAAAATAGAGAGATTGGGAATTCTATGTAGTGGTTTATAGTCATCTCCCAGAGCTCTTTCTCTGGGTGTACCTGGTTCAGTTCATTACTGCTCTGTTGGAACTAATTTGGTTCATCTCATTGTTGAAGAGGGCCACATCCATCAGAATTGATCATCATATAGTATTGTTGTTGGAAGCGTATAATAATCTTCTGGTCCTCCTCATTTCACTCAGCATCAGTCCATGTAAATCTCTCCAGGCCTCTCTGAAGTCATCCTGCTGGTCATTTCTTACAGAACAATAATATTCCATAATATTCATATATCACAATTTATTCAGCCATTCTCCGATTGATGGGCATCTACTCAGTTTCCAGTTTCTGGCCACTACAAAGAGGGCTGCCACAAACATTCTTGCACATACAGGTCCCTTTCCCTTCTTTAAAATCTCTTTGGGATATAAGCCCAGTAGTAACATTGCTGAGACAAAGGGTATGCACAGTTTGATAGTTTTGCTTATTTCTTATTCCTGTAATCATTTTTTGTTCTCTGAAAATATTTTTATCCATCCTTCCTTGTAGCCACTTTGGTATTTAGTCAAGAATATTAAGGTCTATATTTATTTAATTTGGAGGGCTTTATTAAGTTCTTAACAAAGATAACTGGAATTATAACTTTATTATTTGCTTATTGTTTTAAAGGATTCAAATAAGTTGGATGAGGTAGTATATTTTAAAGGTAGAGATTTTTGACATCACACATTATGAAATGTTTGCAATTAAAGGGTTTGTTTGCTAACATTGAAACTTTTAGATTTGCCTAGCACTTTATGTATATTATCTTATTTGACTCTTGAAATAATCCTATAAATTAAGTTCTTCAGCTTTTATCATCCCCTGGTTGACAAATGAGGAAATAGATACTCTGACAATTTAAATGATTTGCTTAGAATCACACAGCTAGGAAGACAGATCCAGTTAAGTCCTGCTGTCTGTACTATTTTTTACTCTGTGTGTGTGTGTGTGTGTGTGTGTGTACATGTGTACACGTGTTTATGCAGGTGCACTGTCATGTGCACTTTTGGGTCTCATCTTCTTCAGCTATAAAATATGTGGGTTAGACTAGATGAAGTCAAAGCTTCCTTCCATTGCAAAGTAATAGGACCCTATGATTGCAGTGCCCCATTTATAAAACCATAAACCTTAAATGACCATTTTTATGTTAAAACTAGTTAGATATTAAATGAAGTTTTCAAAATTTCATTTCTATGAAATGGAATGAAAATACATGAAGTGAACTACATATTTCTAGTTTTCATGTTACATTTCTCTTTTAAGCCTTTGTTTACCTCTCGATAGTATGGATTAATTTCAAAATAGAGTACTATGGTATTAATCCACTAAGGGTCACTTTTCTCTAAATCTGGTTTATATAACACTGAATGTGGTTTATAACTGGGGGTGTTTTTTCAATATACACATGTATATTTTTGCATTTCAGAGATCTTATTTTGTGGCTGTGATCTATATTTGAAGGTGACGTATTTCGACAATTATAGGATAATGTGTACTGGATTATTTTCTTTTCTTAAGACCCCACCTAAAAATACCATACCAATTGGCTTAAGAACAATTACAACTGAATGTTTGAAAATCAAGTCAAGTCAGCAAACATTTATCTATGCGTACAATGTGCCAGATGCTGTGCTAAGTCCTGAGGATTCCAAGAAAGTTCTTAACTCTCAAAATGCTCACAGTGTTCTGAGGGAGACAATATATAAACAAATATATATGAACAAGGACTATGCCAGATAAATTGGAGATAATTACAATGGGAAGATACCAATGCTTTAGGAGGTTGAAATTTCCAACCTCTGCCTAGAATTGTATTCTATGTTGGTTTACCTGCCATTTGTCAAAATCTTGATTGATTTTTTTTTTTTTTTAAGGATAAACTAGTTGAAAAACTTTGAGAGGATTGAGTGACATTATTAATGCTTCAGTTTGCCATGTAATAAATATTTTTTTGGGGGTACAAGTTTCAGTAATTGTGATCATTAAGATTGGTATTCATTCATTCTATACTAGTGATAGTACATTTCAGTGTACAGATAGCTTTGTAAATAATGGATTTATAATCTGGGATTAAATTTAAATTTTAAGAATTTCTGTATCCTGAGCTTCAAATGAAATTCACATTTTCTGATATGGTATAACCTGTTTTGCTTGTAGCCTCAATATCTGGTTTGTATTTTGTTTTGAGAAGGGAAGAGAGAGGATTAAGACAGATTATGGCATTAGGATATCTAGCTCCTTGTGTTTTGTATGCATACAAATAACCCCTTGAATAATCTGAATTTTTCTATAAATGTTGTAAAATAAATAAATTGTAAATAAACTGAAATAAATATCATGAAAGTTGAACCTGTTAAAGTAAATGTATAATTTAGGGTAACATATATCTTAGAGTTGTAAGGATCCAAAGTAGATGATATATTTAGTATACTATACTATTGTTTTTAACATTTTGTAAAAATACATACTTCTGATTATCAGTGACCATTAAAAAATCACTTCTATATTCAGCAATTAAGGGCAAAGATTTTTAACATTTCTTTTTCCTTTTGCAAATATATAATGCCTTGTTTTATCTTTTTGAGTAAGGCAGCAGAGTTTACTTAGAAGAAGCCTATGTTTTGAGATTTAAAATCAAGTTCCTCTCTAATCCTTGCCACACATTTTTTTTTTTGTTTTGTTTTGCAGACAATATTAGAGAAAGCATTTAAATTGCTGCTCCTCATTGTCTATGCCTTTAAAACAGGAATATCTGACTGTTATTTGGAGAACAATAATATATATGAATTGCCCTGAGCCTTGTGATATTAAAAGCATTATTATTTTTTATAGTCATGACATGTCATTGGCATTAAAAAAAAAAACAAAAAACAAAACATCAACCTTCTAGAAATACATGTTGTGTTTTTTATCACTGTGCCAGGCGTGGTTGTATTGATGGGAGTATTCACATATTAGAAGCATGAGATGTTTGTTCCAGGGGTGTCTTGGAATCATAATAAATAAGGATTTGTGCCCTGCCTACTTTCAAAAGACTGACTAATATTTTAACATTATGAAGTATAGAATAGATATTTTAATCCTTAATGATTATTGAAGATAATCTCTTCTCCTTCCCCCAATATGTGCTCTAGACTAACACATTTGTTGTTGTTCAGTCATGAATTGGTTTACCATTTCCTTCTCCAGCTCATTTTATAGAAGAAGAACTGAGGCAAGCTGAGTTAAATAACTTGCCCCGAGTCACACAGCTAGCAAAGACCAGATTTGAACTCAGGAAGATAAATCATCCTGATTTCAGACTCAGGACTACATTATTTCATTAAGATCTTCAGATTTGGGAAGCATGTTGAGGTTGGGATTTCAGGAATTTTGCTTATTCTTTTCCCTACTTACTTTCTAGCCTTTATAACCTGGCTTCACTGGAACTAAGAGAGAATCTACTTACATATTTGCCTGAGTAAGTTTCCAGGGAACTTGGGAGGGAATACTGAATGGAGAGAATTTTTTCCATGTAAAGACAGCTCATTGCCAGATGTCATGCATTTTAAAAAAATGATTTCATATTGGCCCCTTCCTTATCCTTGCCTAATGAATTGTAATAAGTTGATGGATGCTGAATTATTAAACTCTATGGTAACACTGAGTGTTTTGGTGGTTTTTCATTCTTGCAAATGCTCCCATTTTAAATGTCATCTCATGCTAAGTGACTTATGGAAAGCAGTCCTAAAAGGTTGTGTATATTTGGAGAATGAACTAGGGATGACAACCTTTGCTTTCCAATTCTGTTTATGATAGCTTGTAACTAATAATATATGCTGAAACTTATCTTTCAAACTAAATTAAACATAGAAAGTGCTTTTATTCTTGATCGCTAATTCCAATTGAGATTGCTTTTCCTTTTGATTCTTTCCCTCACAGATCTCTCACCCAGCTACAGAGACTAAAGGAACTTGATTTAGGAAACAATGAAATCTACCATTTGGTAAGTTTTTGTGGAAAGAAGAAAGAAACTCAAAATAGTCATCCTTAAAAAAATGTGTGACCTTTAATAATCTCACACCTCATTCATAGACAAACAGCTCTTTTAACTTTCATGGGTGAACTGAGATCATTGAGGAATCTGCCACAATTCATCCAGGGCTTATGAAGAAGAGATGGAAGATGCTATTAGCAAGAAGGTTTAGTGCTCAACTGGTTGAAGGAGTTGGTATAAGATTTGATCACAATGTTTGGGAATGAGAACTAGCATTTTAACTAATTTTAACTAGCATTTATTAGAAAAGACAAGGACATGGTAAATGGGTACCCATTTATTGATTGATTGATTGATGTTGGAGCATGAAATAAAATAACATAGGATGCCAAAGAGAACATACTGGTGATGGAATCTCAGTATTTTTCAGCCAAGTCTAGTAAAATCACTTTTTCAGAGCAAATCTAATTATAAACCAAATATACTTCCATTTTATCTTTGGGTACATTATTCATTGCCATATAACTTTTTCTTATTAAAGGTACATTGATTGTATTTAACAAACTAGAACTGATTACAAATGTAGACTTTTGTTTTACTTAGTTCATGACTAATAACTTTAATCAATTTTTTTTTCTTCTTGACCATAATGTGATTTTGACTGCTTTTAGCCAGAAACAATTGGAGCACTCTTACACCTTGAGGATCTCTGGTTGGATGGAAATCAGCTGGCTGAGTTGCCTCAGGTAGATAATAACTTTATAACAACATAAACACAGTGCAAACTGACGTCTGTTTTATTAGTTAAAAAAGGGACTTACCAAACTGAAAGGAGTAATGGAAAACTACATTTGAAGCAAGATTTTTTCTTCAGCACTATTTATTATGCTTTTGATAAGATAAAAGTAAAATTCTCAATCATTCCTTTCAATAGACTGTAAAATCTTAGAAAGGAGGGACTAGGTTGTTTGTTTTTTTTTTTGGTGGGGGGTGGGAGACGGGTTGTTTAGTGGGAAAGAATAGCCACAGTTTCTAGTACATAGTAGATACTTAATAAATACTTACTGACTAGGTATATCTATATCTACCTTGCCTACTTTGGACTCAACAGATGTCTGGGTAAATTTTGAGATCCATTTTATAGTTGGCATATATTTCTATAGCATTTTATAGGGTGTAAAATGATTTGGAGTAATTTAAACTACTTACTGCTCTTAAGATTCTTATGATAGTCTATGTAAAAGCAGTGTAAAAAACTTTACTTATATATCTCTCTTAAATATTACAAGTTGTTTTGTTGGCATACAGTAGGTTTTTTTTTATTTTAATTACTAAATATAAGAACCATGTTTCAGATACAGTTGAGTCTCAAATAGATCTTGAAGGATAATAGCTGTTTTATGTAACCATAATAAGCTGATTCTTCCATCTGGTGACCAGAGATAGAAAATTTTAAAAATGCTTTCTTTTTATGAGTTTGCCACAATTTTTGCTCACACTGCTCTTATTTCTGCTCTTATTATTCTTTTATTTCCCTCTCTTTCTCCATCTCTTAGTTCTTTTCTTTACTGTATACTAAAAATTAGTCTTTAGTTTAAATAATTATATGTAGGTGATTCTTTTAAAAACATTTTAAAATATAGTCAGGTCTGCTATAACTAGCTATAAATGTTCCCCAAAGTAATGAAAATCACAGAGCTTATGGGGAAAATGAAAATAAGGATATAGTATTCAAAAACTTTATCACTGACACATAAAAAGAGAGAAATCTACCAAAAATTGTAAAACAATTTTATACATGTTAAGTGGTTAACAAATATATAAATGCTACTGTACATAAGAGCAGCATCTTCTGCCTAAGCTGCTTCTCAACCTGTACCCCAATTCCCACTGGTCCAGCCTGGAGAGTGGAACCTCAATGGACTGCAGCTCCAAGATGAGAGGTCTGAGCATGATGGACTTCCACCCATAATCCCTACTGGTACTAGAAAACATACTACAATTATGTACTTTACCTTGAAAAAGACCTGAAGTTTGCTTATGGAAGCAGACTTCTGAAGAGTTGTAACTTGTTATTGTGAAGTGGTGTTGTTTTCTGTATTCTTTCAATGTTTTTTGAGGAAGAAATTGCAAGCTCAAATTCAAATTGTGCTTAAAATGTTCCCTAATATATCAGTTGCATTTGGAAGAAAAAAGAATTGGACTTTGATTTGTTTGATTGCCTTGATTCAGCTGTAGTGAATATTTTTTAAATCATATCTTTGGGAATAGCATTTATTTATTTATGTCAGTGAACCTTTATAAAGTATCTACTATGTGCAAGGTGAACTCTTCTTTCTCCGTGTTTCTCTCTCCCTCTTTGTGTCTATTGTCTGTCTCTTTCTCTGTCATCTTTAGCTTATAAAAACAAAGCCACTTGAGTAATATTATGAGTACATGTTTGATTTTGTTTTTCCATAATTCTTAATAAATCAGAAGAA
This sequence comes from Antechinus flavipes, assembly GCF_016432865.1. Lineage (NCBI taxonomy): Eukaryota > Metazoa > Chordata > Mammalia > Dasyuromorphia > Dasyuridae > Antechinus > Antechinus flavipes. The sequence goes on from NC_067401.1 coordinate 220,057,839, forward strand.
TTCCTAGGAGCAAATTCAAGCCTAAATGTCACCTCTCTTCCTCAATGATAATTATATCCTAGTTTTTTAATGTCCTTTTTCAGGTTAATAAGCCTATGTTATTGTGGGATCAAAAATTTCTAAGATAGTGAAATGAAAGATGATCATTAGCTGATATGGGTTAAACATTTAGTTTGGATTTGGAGCTGGGTGGAAAGTTACTGGGAAATTCCAGGGTGGGGAAAAGTGGGAGTGGTAGTTATTTTGGGGGACAAAGGAGAAAGAGAGGAGGGAGAAGGGGGTATCTAGAGAATTAAGGAACACCAGCTGAAGGGTGGGGAAGCCTAAATATATTTATATATGTACACATGTAAATATATACTCCCCAGGATGGAAATTTAGTTTATGATCTTTTCAATCATCTGGTTTTATTTATAACAAACTGCATTTATATTTATAAGTATCTTTACAGTAAATTCCTATTTCTCCAAAATCTCTACCACCAGAAAAGTTCAAGATATCTGAATTCTTACAATATTAACTTAAAATAGGCATGTAACAAAGAAAGAAATTGAGAAATGGGATTTACTAATTTTTTAAGAAAAAAAGTCAACAACAAGTATTTGTTAAGTACCTAAGCAGTTTGGGAAATGGTATAGTTCTAGCTGCTGTGCAAAGTGATGGGAATACACAGAAAGGCAAAAAACAGATTCTACTCTGAATGGGCTCACAGTTTGATGGCAGAGACAAAATTAAGTTTATAACCTGGGGCAATGGAATTATAAATTTATTATTAAATATTCAACCCAATTCAACAAACATTTATTAAGTGCCTACTATCTGCCAGGCACTGTTGCTAAGCACTGATGATGCAAATAAGAAAAAAAAAAAGAGGTCCTGCCCTCAAAGAGCTTACAATTGAGTGGGAGTTGAAATTGCAAAAAGGGAAGCAGGAAAGGGAGCAGACCATTCACCAGGGAGGAAGATATTTGGGGAGACTGTGGAGTTGAAGTCAAACTGCCACCCATAGGTGGCATGTGGTTACTGGAAAAATTCTGAGTACTTTATAAGAAAAGCCTTTCTTTTTTATCATTTATTTTTTATTTTTTATTATAGCTTTTTATTTACAAGATATATGCATAGGTAATTTTTCAGCATTGACAGTTGCAAATCTTTTTGTTCCAACTTTTTTCCTTCTTCCCCCCACTCCTTCCCCCAGATGGCAGGTTGACCAATACATGTTAAATATGTTAAAGTATAAGTTAAATACAATATGTGTATACATAATTCTGTATTTCCTGCCATCATAATGTCCCCAGATTATGCTTTTCTTTTTCTTGCCCCCCTTTACTCTCTTCCCCAATATTAAACTTATGGACCCCACTTGCGTCATGCAGCTCTCCCTCTTTAGGATACCTCCTTCCTCCCTTTGAATCTCTTTCCCTTTCTCATACCCTTCCCTTATTACTCTTTTCCTTTTCTCTTTTCCTCTCCCACTTTTTATGAAGTGAGAGAAGATTGTCTGTAAAACAAATATGTCAATTATTTTCTTTGAGCCAACTTGATGAGATTAAGATTCACTCAATGTTCCTCCTCCTCTCTAAGTTCCCTCAGATATGATAGGTTTCTTTTGCCTCATCGTGGGATGTAGTTCCCCTCTTTTTATTTCCCCTTTTTCCTTTTTCTGACACTATCCCCTTTCCATATCTACTTCCCTTTTTTTAATGTTATATCAGTAAAATCAAATTATACATGTGGTCTTTATGTATATCCACAACAGAGATACAGTTCTCAAGAGTTTCTTTTACCTTTTTCTGTTTCTCTTGAGTCCTATGGTTGGAAATCAAATTTTTTGTTTAGATCTGGTTTTTTCCTTAGAAAAAAATGGAATTCCTCTGTTTCATTGAATGTCCATCTTCTTTCATGGAAGAAAATGCTCAGCTTAGCTGGGTAATTTATTCTTGGCTGCATTCCAAGTTCTTTTGCTTTTCAGAATATCAGATTCCAGGCCCTTCCATCCTTTAATGTTGAGGCAGCCAGATCTTGAGTGATCCTAATTGTGGCACCTCGGTATTTGAATTGTTTTTTCCTGGCTGCTTGTAATATTTTTTCCTTAGTCTGATAGTTCTGAAATTTGGCCACAATATTCTATAAGGGAAGGCTTTAGAAGGTGTTTAATGCTCTGACTTCCAGGCTGTGGTCAGAGAAGAGAGGCAACTGAGAGGGTTGAGAAGGTATTAAGTAGCAAAAGCTGAGTCAACCTAACAAGATTAAAAAAAAATCATTAGAATAGTCCCAATCTAATAGGATGTCATAATCTAAAAAAGCATGCTCAGATATATAGTCACATACACAAAATCCATAGGTTAAAGGAGAAGTTCAGAAAGAATGTGATGTCACCCTTAGCATATTTCTTTGCATGTAGCAGGTACTAAACTATTTATTTGTTGAATTAGATGAAATGATATCAACAAACCAAAAAACCTTGTTCAGTCATTTGTCAGTTGTTTCTAACTTTTCATGACTCCATTAGGGTTTTTTTTTTTCTTCTTCATAATTATAACTTTTTATTGACAGAACCCATGCCTGGGTAATTTTTTACAACATTATCCCTTGCACTCACTTCTGTTCCAACTTTTCTCCTCCTTCCCTCCACCCCCTCCCCCAGATGGCAAGCAGTCCTGTACATGTTAAATATGTCACCGTATATCATTAGGGGTTTTCTTGGCAGAGATGCTAGAATGGCTTACCATTTCCTTCTCCAGTTCATTTTACAGATGAGGAACCTGAGGCAAACGGGGTTAAGTGACTTGCCCAGGGTCATATAACCAGTCATATATCTGAAACTGGATTTGAATTCAGGTCTTCGTGATTGTAGGACCAGATTTCTGTCTAGTGCACCATCTCAATCCTAGTTTTTAAGCTGAAAAGTAATTATTATTTGTTGAAATGTTTTTGCCACTTTAGCTGAATGGCTTTCAACTAGAGTCTTTGGTTTTGAGGATACTAACATCAAAAGAAAATTGAAGCAAGAATAATTTTACCATAGATGAGTTTGTTATCACTGTGTTAAATGCATGCATCTCCTTAGAAAGTTATCCCATTCCAAAGGTGAATTTGTTGAAGTAGAATTGTAGCTTCAACCTCCTTTACACAATAGACTTGTGTTCTCTTGAACAAATCACTAAAATTCTTTGGGCAATAGTTAAGTCATTCTGTAAAATGGTGATGATAATACCTTATTTGTTTAAGAAGATGAACAAATAAGAGAGCAGCATAATATAGTTTAGTATAGAAGGAAAGTATTGATTGTAGAGTCAGAGATCAGTTTCAAAATATTTTCCCTGTATATCCTTGATGAGCCTTTCTTGTTCTCAACCTCGGTTTCTTCATCTATAAAATGAAGAGGTTGTCCTAGATAATCTCTAAGAGACCTTCTAATTATAAATCTTAGGATTCTAGTTATTTTCAAGAAGACTATCATAACTTTTACATTTTAATCCATTTTTCATGAAAACATGTCTATGGCTTCAATTTAGTTATTAGATTTAAATGATTTTCAAAATTTAAGAAACATGTTGTCCTTGCCCTTCCTTGAGAATTTAATGGTGTGAAACTGTTTCAATGCATTCCAGTGCAAACAGACCTTGCATGTTTGAACAGGATTTTCTTTTTCTGTGCCATTAATATAGGAAATAGGAAACTTGAAAAACCTGCTGTGTTTGGATGTCTCGGAAAATAAACTGGAAAGACTTCCTGAAGAAATCAGTGGTCTAGCTTCCCTAACAGATTTAGTCATTTCTCACAATTTACTGGATGTTCTACCTGATGGCATAGGTATGTGTGAAACCCACCTGGGAAGTAGTTCCTTTTTTGAACATTGAAATATATTGTATACTATATGCATTTTCCATGTATATGTGTGTGTTTTTGTGTGTGTTTGTGTGTGTGTCTGTGTGTGTGTGTGTGAGAAAGACAGAGATAGAGATAGAAAGGTAGAGACAAGATTCATTTCTTATTTGACCCTTTTTCAGATTATTTATGAAGGAGATTTGTACATATGTGCTACTCATTTGTTTATTCATTAGATGTGCTTTTTTTTTATTTTAGAAATTTGATATCTTTTTGTATATATCTTATTTACATTTCCCTTTCAAACCTTCCCCTCTTTGTTTTTGGCATTTAAATTCTTTCTGTATCTGTCCTACCTTTCAGGATTTCATATTTTCCTTTATGCAAGGAAAGTACACTATTGCCTCACCTCTGCTTCTTAGAATCTCTACTTTTCTTCAAAACTCAAATCAGATGCCTTCTATAAGAAACCTATTCTCTTCCTTTCTTCCTGTTCTCTTCCTCCTCATTATTTTACTATTTTATATAGTTATCCCTTCCACATCTTGACTTTTTAATATATCATGGGTCAACATAAGAAACCAAATAGAAATTTTTGTTTGTTTTGTGGAAGCAAAAGACAACATGGAAAGGCCAGAAAACAACACAGAAAAAGAATCTCATATATAAAATATTTGTATAGGATTGCAAAATATCCAGTCCAAATTTTACAATAAGATACTATAAACATCCCATTAAAAAAAAAAAAAAAGAAAAAAAATCAGGCTCCTTTTTCTGCTAAGAAGCAAGGGCTAAAGAATTTTATATATTTTCCAGCTCATGGAGGTATCACATTTTCAATCCCTGCGATAAGGAAGTGATAATTATATTTATTTTTCCTTGGCACATATTGTTTTCTCCAATAAAATATAAATTCCTTAAGGATAGGTACTATTTCAACTTTATTTTTGTATACTCATTGCTAGAAGTTTAGTAACTATTGGATAAACAAATGAATGATCATCACCTAATGGAGACAGAAATATTTGTGAGAGAAGTGGCCTTTGTTCTTATGTTTAAAGAATAGATAGGAGTTCATTGGAGAAGGAGATAAAGTAGGACTTGTCATACATTGGAGTAACATAGAGGTCCAAGGAGCAAAATTTGGGGATTGAGAGCAATTCAGTTTGGCTACATCAAGAGTATATGAAGAAGAGTAATATGAAATATGACTAGAAAAATAGGATGGTATTATATCATGAAGATCTTGAATGCCAGGCAAGAAAGTTTGAAAGGTAAATTAGTAGGGAGTCACTGAAGGTTCTTGAGTAGATAATGAGATTTATGCATGAGAAAGTTTTTTTTCTGACAAAGATATGAAGGATGAGAAATGGTAAGAGAGCCTCTTAGGCTAATTTTTTTGAGTTTTTGTTTTTTTTCCCAGTGGTATAAGACCCTTCATGATTCTATTTAGAGTTTTCTTGTCAGAGATACTAGAGTGGATTGGCATTTTCTAGATTTTAGAGATGAAAACACTAAGGCAAAGAAAGTTAAATGACTTGCCTAGGATCACACAGCTAAGTGTCTGAGACTTCTTCATTCTAGGCCCAGTACTTTCTCTACTATACCACCTAAATGCCCTCTCTAAGACAAATACAGTTGTCCAAATCATCAGTAATAAGGACCTATAATAGATTGGTGGCACTAAGAATAGATAGTGAATTTGATAGAGTTTGTAGAAAACAAAACCAAATATAGATTTATTTTTAAAATGCTGATTATATCAGAGAAATGCAAATTAAGACAACTCTAAGATACCACTAAACACCTGTCAGATTGACTAGAATGATAGGGAAAGATAATGTGGAATGTTGGAGGGGATGTGGGAAAACAGGAACACTGATACATTGTTGGTGGAATTGTGAACACATCCAGCCATTCTGGAGAGCAATTTGGAACTATGCTCAAAAAGTTATCAAACTATGCATACCCTTTGATCCAGCAGTGTTTCTACTGGGCTTATACCCCAAAGAGATACTAAAGAAGGGAAAGGGACCTGTATGTGCCAAAATGTTTGTGGCAGCCCTGTTTGTAGTGTCTAGAAGCTGGAAAATGAATGGATGCCCATCAATTGGAGAATGGCTGAATAAATTGTGGTATATGAATATTATGGAATATTATTGTTCTGTAAGGAATGACCAGCAGGATGAATACAGAGAGGCTTGGAGAGACTTACATGAACTGATGCTAAGTGAAATGAGCAGAACCAGGAGATCATTATATACCTCAACAACGATACTGTTTGAGGATGTATTCTGATGGAAGTGGATCTCTTCGATAAAGAGAGCTAATTCAGTTTCAGTTGATCAAGGATGGACAGAAGCAGCTACACCCAAAGAAAGAACACTGGGAAATGAATATAAACTGCTTGCATTTTTGTTTTTCTTCCCGGGTTATTTCTACCTTCTGAATTCAATTCTCCCTGTGCAACAAGAAAACTGTTCGGTTCTGCACACATATATTGTATCTAGGATATACTGTAACCTATTCAACATGTAAAGGATTGCTTGCCATCTGGGGGAGGGGGTGGAAGAAGGGAGGGGAAAAATCGGAACAGAAGTGAATGCAAGGGACAATGCTGTAAAAAATTACCCTGGCATGGGTTCTATCAATAAAAAGTTATTTAAAAAAAATGCTGCTTATAGGGACAGCTAGCTGGCACAGTGGATAGAGCACCAGCCCTGAAGTCAGAAGGACCTGAATTCAAATCTGATCTCAGACACTTAATACTTCCTAGCTGTATGACCCTGGTGAAGTCACTTAACCCCAATTGCCTCAGCAAAAAAAAAAAAAAAAATGTTGATTATATTCCATTTTTAGTTGGCAAAAAATTTGAGAAAGGCAAAATATCAGACTTGACTAGGTTTGGTAATTATTTGGAACTATAAAAATACTCAAATTGACATCAGTAGTACCTACTATGTATATGTTTGTGGGAGCTAATTTAAGTATTTCTAGTATAGTATTATAAATGACTTTTTGAAATAGTTAATTAAGAACTGATTGAATGAGGTATTAGTGGAATTAGTTGTTACACCTAGAAGTTTCTTTTTGCTTGACCTTTTGCAAAGGCTTATAATTCATAGAAGATGAGTCTTCCTGACTCTAAGCCCAGCACTGTATCCACTCTGCCATTTTATGAATAAATAGACTTCATCATTAACATCATTATCATCATAACTTTATTTAGAGTATCTCATTTGATCTTCACCGTATTCCTCTGAGATAAGTAGGGTATTATCATCATCATCATTCCCTTTTTAACAGATGAATAAACTGAAGCTAAGATAGGTTGAGAGATTTGCCTAGTGTCTAAGGAAAGACTTTTTTAAAAAATATATATTTCTACATTTATCATGCTGCACAAAAAAAATCAGATTAAAAAGGAAAAAAAATGAGAAAGGAAAAAAAAAGCAAGCAAACAACAACAACAAAAACGTGAAAATACTATGTTGTGATCCATACTCAGTTCCAACAGTCCTCTCTCTGGAGGCAGATGGTTCTCTCCATCACAAGTCTATTGGAATTGGCCTGAATCATCTCATTGTTGAAAAGCGCCAAGACCATCAGATTTGATTATAACATAATCTTGTTGTTGCTGTATATAATGTTCTCTTGGTTCTACTCACTTCACTTAGCATCAGTGTCTCTTTAGGCTTTTCTGAAATCATCCTGTGAATCGTTTCTTATAGAACAATAATATCCCATTACATTCATATACCATAACTTATTCAGCCATTCTCCAATGATGGTTAGCCACTCAGTTGCCAGTTCCTTGCTATCACAAAAAGAGTTGCTACAAATATTTTTGCACATGTGGGCCCTTTTCCCTTTTTGTGATCTTTTTGGGATACAGACTCAGTAGAGATATTGTTGGATCAAAGGGTTTATACAGTTTGATAGTTTCAAATTGCTCTTAAGGAGAGACTTAAACACAGGTCTTTCTAGCTCCAAGTCTTAACATTTCATTCAGTAACTCACATTGTCTATCCTTAGGTAGTTCAGAAAAATGAGATAACATAGGAGGAATAGGAATCGACCACATTTCTGCTATGTTTTATTATCTATAAATTACTTTTCTCCCCTAAAATGGTAAAGTAAATAGTATCATCTTCCTTGTATACATAGAGAGACTTGGTTAAGTGACTAGCTCAAAGTTATGTGGATAGTCAGGGACAGAGTTAGAATTTGAAATCTGTTTGTCAAACTCTGACAGAGCTCTTTTTACTTCATCACCTGTGGTTCTAGTATATGTCAACAAAATACATTAAAAAAGTGAGAAACCATGCATTTTAATTATATCATTATTAGCCAAATTTAAATACTTCATAAGAGAAGAAGGAAACTTGAAAGAACTTTTCAGATACCGAAAAAGTCAATTTTCCCAGTGGCAGTTGCAATATTACACAAACATTTCTATCTACCTACTTTCTTGTATTTGTGATATTTTCAGTTACTAGCATAGAACAGTGAACATGGAACAGGCACTCCTTAGAAAGTTGGTCAAAAGAAAACAAAAATCTTTAAAATAAATGATGTAGTATTTATAGAGAATTAAATATCCTCAGATAATGAATGTGAATGAGTGAATAAGACCTGGCCTCAGATTGGAGAAGACTTGGATTTCATGATACCCACTTCTGGCACATACGGGAGAAATGCCATATCATTTGGTATAGTAGGTAACTCTTTAATACTGTAGGTTCCCCCCTTCTAAAAGAAAATTTAGTCATCTGGGTTCTCCCTACTCAAATTAAATCTCCTTTCCAAAAAAAAAAAAAAAAGATTTTAAAAAAATCTTGAAGTGATAGAAAACTTCTAAGTTAGGCAAGGAGTTCTGTGTGCATTGTAAAGTTAATGGCGCTATGCTGTTGTCACACAGGGAGTGTGGTAAATCCTTGGGAAGATCATTACAAAATTAATGATTGCACAGGCTTGCACAAGAATTTAGTGGAATTCTTTGAAAACAAAACAGTTACCTTCACTCTCTGTGACAGCAATGCACAAGATGAGACTAATGTTATTTTTCCCAAAGTGATTGTCTCATCTTTAAGGTCCTGGCTGTATTCTGACTTTGCTTTGGAAAGGGCTCCTTAATACTGGCTGATCTCAGTAAATAACAAAGGCATCTTCATTTGTCTTTTCCTAGACTTTAGTTGCAGTCACTAAGAGCTGCTCACATTTAGAATGTCTTAAGGTTTACAGAGTGCCCTCCTTACAATAATCAAAAACAGATTAGTTAAAAAATTATCTCTATCACCAAATACCTTTGTGGAGCTAGCCAATCAACTAAGTGGACAAAAGAGGATTAGAGCAAGAAATGTTGAGGTAGAATCATCAAGAATTGACAGTACAAGACAATACATTGCAGTTTTACTACACTGAGACTTTTGAGACATGCTGTACATTGGATGTGGGGGTGGGGGAAAGAGAAATACCAAAGATAATTTGTATGTGGCTTGAAAAGCATTATTGCTTTCCATGAAGATAGAAATTCTATTAAATTTTCCTGCCTGTCATTCATTCATTCAGTGTAACTGTGTCCTTTTTATTTTTTTAGTTTTCCCTCATGTCTAACATAGTGATAAAAATAAGGAAGATATAGTTCATTCCTTCCAAAGTTCAATTTAACATAAAAAGGAAGACATTGTGATAGACACTAGAGACATAAAGACAAAACATTCTCCACCTTCTCTGGGGAGAAAATAATGTTTATACTCTTAAGGAAATGTAAAGTAACACAAAATAATTTTAGGAGGAAAAGACAGTTATTAACTGGAGGAATAAAGGAAGCCATCCTAGAGAAGATAGCCTCTGAGTTACATCCTGAAAAGATGTGATGAATTTTAAGAGGGAAAGAAAAGGAAGAAGTACATACTAATTTCAACATTTTGGAGTAATTGCTTTGTAGCTACTATGCTATTTTAATTTTATGTTCAAAAATCAGTTTTAAATTTGTTATTGAATTATTTGGTAAATAAAATTTAGTTTTATATTTTGAGAAGCTGAGCAAATTAATAGCAAAATGTGGCTTTTTTCATGCCAGTTTGGACAAAAAACTTGTGATGTTTGCTCAAAGAGCAACACAATGATGAACTCTTGGTATGAAATTTCTCTTCATTAATGTCAGTATAACAAGTCATCTGTAACTTACTTTCTTAGCCAGTATCTGTCAGAGGATAGACTGGGGCTTTGGTCTTCCCTGACTTCAAGGCCAGCTCTTCATGTATTCCAAGAATCTTAGTGAAGTTTTAAACTTTAATGCTTGAAACCATACTAAGACTTTTCGGACACTTTGACTGTATGATAGCTCCTCTCCATGATGTTCCAGCTGATGTTTTCCACTCATTTAAAAATTATATTCTTATAGGAAAGTTAAAGAAACTGTCCATCTTAAAGATTGATCAGAATAGACTCGTGCAGCTAACAGAAGCAATTGGAGAATGCGAAAGTCTTACTGAACTTGTTCTGACTGAAAATCAACTTCTGGTGAGTGGTTTCTTGCTATTTAGCTGTTTTCCCGCTTACAGTAGGGAGGGTAGGAGGTCCACAGCTTTGGCTGTCCAGTGAAATCTTGATGGACTCCATGCAATTGTTGTTTATGTTAGCTGGGCTAAAATGACCTTTTTACTAAACCTATAGAAAAGATCTGTCCATTAGATTAGTTTATTTAAAGCTGAATATTTTAACTGCTTGGAGAATAATGTTTTTCAGAAAATTGTTTTCGGCAAAATGGTACTTATTGCTTATAAAACTTAGGAAATACTCATTTAAATATCTTTATTAATCAAAACATATTCTCTAATTAACAATATCTTTTTTTATAGCAATAATTAAATTTACTTCATTAACATAATGAAAACCTATTTATAAATTTAGATTATTCTCAGCTTGTCAATATTAGTAACATTTTACTGTAATGATTTTGCCTTTGAATACCATATTTTGAAATAATTTTCCTAAATACCACTTCATAAATACTCACTTTAAAAAAAAGGCCATTAAATTGGTCACTTGGCTAGAATTACCAGATGATTGTAAATTTGTAGAGTAGGAAGGATCTTAGATGTCATCCTCCATTTTACTGATGAGAAAACTTAGGCTTAATGAGAAAAAAAAAAAAAAACCTTTTCCAAAATGAGCTTATTGGCAGAATTCTTAGGATCACAGATCTAGAAAGAAAGTGCATGTAGAGGTATTCTAGTTCACCTCCTTATTTTACAGATAAGGAGACTTAGAGAAGTTAACTGAACTTTCTTAGATAAGAGGTCCAAGATCAAGCACAATGGCACAACTTTCCAAGTTCAGCACTCTTGACTTACAGAGTTTTTCCTATTCTCATACGTCATTCCTAGGATTACCTTGTATACTTACTATTTTGCATATATTCTCCATTAGAAGGTAGGTTCCTCGAGGGCTGATTTATATTCTCTCCCCCATTCCCTCTCACCAAGAGTCCTTGGCTTTCCCAATCACTCCCAGTCTATTTCTTTTCTAGTTCTTGAATTGGGGGAGATAATGGTACCTGTAACTATCCTAACACTTTAAATATATTTCATAGTCTAGAAACCCTATAACAGTTTTTAATAATACTCCAACAACAATATAACCTCTTCATCCTATTTTTATTTCTTTAGAAGGATCATGAGTTGTTATTCATCTTTTTTTCTCTTCTTTTCTATTCAGTATTTTCTTTCTTTTTCTCCTTTAATCTTTTTTATTTTATAGCATACTTTTATTTATTTATTTATTTTTGGATACAGATTTTTATTAATGTTATTTTTAGTTAAACATTCAGAACCAGTTCATTCACACACTCAGGAAAATTAAATCTTAAAATTTTAAATCTTTTTCTCATCCTTTTATTAAATGATTCAACACGCAGTCATTAATTATATTTTTGATCTCTAGTATTGTGCTAAATACTGGATAAGATGGAAAAGCATGAAATAAAACCACAATTAATGTAGTGTGATGTAAAGAGAAACAGATCAGAAGATTTGTTTACTTTTAAAAGAAAGTTTTAATTTTGGTCATTATTCATTTTTTTGTTGCTTCTTCCTTCCCATATATTCTCCAGTTCTCCCATTCCCCCTTTTTTCTGCTCTCCATTCCTTTCACTCTTTTTTTTTCTCCTTTCCTTTTCTTTCTTTTCCTCTCATAGTTCTTCCTATCTCTTCTTGCTTTTTCCTCCATATTAAATGGTGGTACCAGAAAATAAACTCTAATTTTAGAGTCAGAGAAACTTGCTTCAAATTGATTTCACTACTATCTATATGAATTTGGACAAGCCAGTTCAGCACTCTGGGCCTAATTGATTGATTGATTGTTGTCCTTTGTTCTCAAGAAGGATCAAAATGATGCTGTCATGCTACTGCACTGTATTTTGAACTATGGCTGATCAGACCAATATGAACTCAAGGCTCTACCACAGGTCAAGCACAAATAGGCCATATGAACAGTTATACTGAGCCTAATTACTGCAAAACAAAAGAATTGACTAGATGACTTTGGAGCCCTCAGCTCTGATTCTGTGATTTCATAATGGTTCTATTATAAGGAAAGCTGTAGGTTATACTTCAATAAAGAGTAGCAAATTTAGGGGTGAACAACTGAAACAGGCAGGGTTGGGGGAGTTGGAGTCAATTGGTAGCATTTCAAAGCATAGCTTAGATTGTGGCTCTCTGTCATATTTTTTACCAACTTCTTTGCTAGTTATTTACAATTTTAGATGAAAAAATTCTCTTTTAAGACTAGGCAGGGCTTGGATTATAATAAAAAATTCAGACTTTCTGAATACAATCAATTCAGCATCATTCTATGTATTTTTTCTTACCTGTTACATTTTCTTCTTTTTTATACATTGCTCTCTTCCTGTGACCTTCGTGACCTTCCTTACCCAATTCTGCTTGCCTTCCACAGTACTTTCTATCCTTCTGACACTCAGCACACTCAGGAAAACATGCAGCATAACATGGTGGGAAAAAAAAAAAAAAAAAAAAAAAAACAAGGTTTAGAGCCAAAGGACCTGATTTCAGATTCTAACTACTTAGACAAATCTGGGCTTTGGAGGCTGGGGTCAGTGACCTCTATGTCTCTTCCCCACTCAAAATGTTTGATTCTAGTCCCAGAAAGGTATGGATTTATTACCTCTTGGAGATTAGTAACATTGTGTTGTTGTTGTTTTCTTTTTTCCATTTGATGTTTTCCTGTCAGACAAGTGGCACAGCAGATAGAATGTGGGCCTGGATTTAAACAGATTGGAATTCAAAGACAGCTCCAGATACTTACTAGTTACGTAACCCTGGAAAGTCATTTAATCTTTTTGCTTCAGTTTCTTCATCTGTAAAATGGGGATAATAATAGCACTACTTTCCAGGATTGTTGTAAAGATCAAATAAGATAATAATTGTAAAGTACTTAGCATAGTGCCTGGCACATATAAGTGAATTACAGAGTAAGCACTATATAAATCTCTATTTTCCAGGAATGTTATGAGGATAATATAATACTATTTGTAAAGTGCCTTGTAAATCTTAAAGTTAGACCATATAAAGGATTATTATTATTATTATTATTATTATTTCCTGTTGCCAAAGATAGTAATTTTACTTAGATCAGTCACATCCTAATTTCAAAGCTTAGCTTAAATTTATGCCTCATGTAAAGGTTCATGTAATGTAAAAGCTAGCATAATAATAGTATAACAGCATGTAATATGTTAGTGATCACAACAATAACATGTACAGTAAGGCCTTCAGTTAGAAAATAACTTGTTTTCTTTTGAAAATTAATTTTTGTTAATTTTTAAACATTCCCTTTGTATGGATAGTAAATAAAGACTTTTTAAAAATAATAATAAATTGTTCTTATTAAAACAGACATTGCCCAAAAGCATTGGAAAACTAAAGAAGTTGAGCAACTTGAATGCAGACAGAAACAAATTAGTGTCCTTACCAAAAGAGGTATGTATACTTTTGTATGTCTACAGAGGTGTTGATACTTTTAAAAAAGGAAGTGAAAGTTGATTAGTGTTTTGACATATGTGATTTTTTTAAGATTGTGGATTTTAATCAATAAATGAGAGCCAGTGATCCTTTTAATACTAACAGAAAAATTTATGTGCAAAGAAATTGGGTAATGAATATGGATAAGTATTGAGTCCAGCTACTGGAAGACTATGGATATAGAGTTTAGAAATATGAACATTATTGATTGAGGTTATGGAAGTATTCTAGGTTTCTATAGACACAAGAATAACTGATGAAATAATTGTTAATAATCTGGTATCTGTGTGCAAGAGTGGATGTAATTGAAGAGGGATTGAAGTTAGGATGCCATTTAGACTTAAAATGATGAAATTTTGGATTTAAGCTTCTGGGGGGGGGTTTAAACAATTTATTTTTGTCTTTTTTATGTTCACAAACATAGCACAGTTCTTGGCACATACTGGATGCTTAATAATAGTTGTTGGAAGAGTGGTTGGTTGATTAAGCAAAATATCAAGAAAGAAGGAGTTTTTAGAAAGAAAAAGGAAAAATTAGTAGGATTTATAGGAGGTGAAAGAAGAGGACTTAGAAATGACTAGAGTTTCAATTTTGGGGGACAAAGAACACTGTATCATTGACAGAAATAGGTAAAAGATCCAGGTTGGGAAGGAAGATGGAAGACAGAATTTTTACCTGTTGAGTCTGGCATGGTGGTAAAATATCCAAGTTAATTTTTCCTATAGACAATTTTAAAAAATGATCCAAGTCCAAGTGAGAAGTGAGGATATTTGAAAACACTGCCTAAAGAGAGGATTATGAAAGATAAGAGAAGAAATAACTCCTCAAGAGAGTAAGCATAAAGGAGAAAAGCAAGGGGCTAATGACACACTACTAACAATAATTTTTAATTATTGTTCATATTTCTTCCAGAAGTAAGAATTGATAAAGCAGAATTGTACCACAGTCTTTTTTATTTTTTTAATTATAGCTTTTTATTTACAAGCTATATACATGGGTAATTTTACAGTATTGACAATTGCCAAACCTTTTGTTCCAATTTTTCCCCGCCTTCCCCCTGTCCCTTCCCCCTTTGGCAGGTTGACCAATACATTGTACCACAGTCTTGATGAAAGGTCCAGGAAGTCTAAGATGCTAGTAATATGAACATATAAGTTGCTAGTTCTGAAGCTTAGGTTGGGGAAGAATCCTAGAGCAGCTAGAGAGAACTGATGTGGGAAGGATTTGAGTATTTGAAGATCCCAGTGACAATAGGGTAGATTAAGTAGGTTTGGTGGATTTAAAAATCTAGAGCAAGGGTCCTCAAACTACTGCCCGCGGGCCAGATGTGGCAGTTGAGGACAATTATTCCCCTCACCTAGGGCTGTGAAGTTTCTTTATTTAAGGCCCACAAAACAAAGTTTTTGTTTTTACTATAGTCCAGTCCTCCAACAGTCTGAGGGATAGTGAACTGGCCCCCTATTTAAAAAGTTTGAGGACCCCTGATCTCTAGAGAGCTTGTATTTAGAGGAAAGTAATATGGAGCTAAAGGATAACTAGGGTGGTATAGTAGATAGCATGATAGGCCTGAATTGAGTCTGGAAGGCCTGAATTTAAATCTGGTCTCAGGCACTTACTGTGTGACCCTTAACCCTAGTTGCCTCAGTTTCCTTAGCTATAAAATGAGCTGAAAAAGGAAACAGCACACTATTCCATTATCTTTGCCAATAAAACCATAAATGAAGTCATGAAGACATATTTCAACACAATAGCAATATGGAAGTGGTGATTTCTAGAGTTAAGTACTTTCTAAAGCTAATTTTAACTCATATCATCAAACTTTTTACTTCATCATGGACTGCTAATGAGAAGCAAATGGACCCTAATTGCCTGTCCTATGCCTTGTCTATTATTTATTCCTCTAGCTTTAAGATACTTTCTTTCTATAGAATTTTTGGTATTTAGATCTCAGTTTTCTTTTATTTTCAATATTGCTTCTATCTTCCTCTCAACTAAGATATTTAGACTTTGACTTTTTTGCAAATTGATCCAGGACTGTCTTCAAGAACTATGTATTCTCAGTAAACAGTTCAAGTTAAATGCTTGCTTTCATAATTCCTAACTTTTGATGAAGCTCAGGTGGCTCAAAATTACATAGCCTCCCTTTTCCCTTCTTTTTTCTCCTTCCTCTCACCTCAGTTCATTCCAACTCATTCATCTCCTGTGCCATAGGCCACCTTCCAGGATCCAGAACTCCAGCTGAGCTCATGCTGGGGATTTTCAGTGACTTTTTCAGTTTTTAAAGGTTTCTTATTTTATCTTAGCAGGGTAAGAGTGCTTTTATAAATGGATTGCATTCATAATTTGCAAATAGACAATAATGTGATTCACATTTAAGTTTAAGGCTGTTTCCTAGAATGAAGATTTAAGCCTAAATTACAAAGAAAGGTTAAGTTAACCAGACAGAATCCAGCTAATTAAAGTCTTTATAAAAATCATAAACACTCAGAAGTAAGAAAGATCCAGCAAACCTGTGTGGTCTAATCTACTTGAATAGGAATCCCCTTTGCAATACCTTTTCCAAATTGTCATCCAGTTTTCATTTTCTTTATGTTACTTGAGGAGCTCTCTACCTTTCTAAGAAGCCAATTCTACTTTTGCATAGGTGAAAATCTTAACAAGTCTTTTCCTCATATCATACCAGATTTGTCTCTCTTGAGTGATAGTTAACCTGAATTTTGTTTGTGCTTAAATTTTAGGAAAGAGAGGCACAAATCTCAAGAAAATGGGCAGATATCTGGAATATATTCAGAAATAGCTTCCTGGGTATGCCTTGGGTTTACTGTTGGCTTTGCCCAATTTCCTAAAAGTGCCACAATATTATCAAACTATGGCCACCAATCAGAATGATGATCCCAGAAGACTGAAGAATGTTAGCCAACAAAAAAAGCCTCTCTTCAGTTCTAAGTTAGGATAAATACATAGCATTGGAAACCTCTTTAGTAGACTTAAGTAGTGTTTTTTGGTTAATTGTGAAATCTACATGAGTAATTATTCATATAATTAATACAACATAATAATCTCCATTAATTTTTTTCTTAGATTCATCTAACTTCATGAGAACAAATTCTAGACTAAGATTTTTTTTTCTCCTCATATAACCCTCAATGTCTTATCTTTTTTACTCCCATTTTTACCTTAAGAGAATGCCTTTGACTTTTGTTGCCTTTTAGGAATTTAAGCAGTATCAATAATCTTGTAAATTTAAAAGACTGTGTGATTTTGGACAAATTATATAAATAACTTCTCTGGGCCTCAGGTTCCAAATCTATAAAATGAAGAGGTCATATTGGATGTCTTTTAGTGTCTCTTTAAATCTATGATGCTGTGAAAGTTAGCTAATGAATATTAGCCTTGGCAATTTAATCCATGAACTAGATGGCTCAGTGGATAGGGCTCTGGCCCTGGAATCAGAAAAACCTGAATTCAAATATGGCTTCAGATACAGATACAGATGAGTGGTCTTGGACAAATCACTTAATCTCATTTTCTTCAAATTGTAAATGAGCTGGAGAAGCTAATTGAAAATCACTCCATTATCTTTGCCAAGAAAATCTCCAAAGGGAATATGAAAAATCAGATACCATTAAAAAAATCAATAATTTAATCTATTTAAACTCGTTCTTCTTTACCTTATGAATGTAGGTATACAACTCTGGAATTTTTCTTATTTTTGTCCTTATTGTTTTATATTGTTTTCATTAAATATCTTTGAAAAAGTTTTGATTATAACCCTATGTTCTAGGGTTATATACTAGGGAAACTTCCATTTCTGGTTGTTGGAGAGGATCCCAGACTCTAAAGGATTTTTGCTTTCACATCCTGTCCTTTTTTTATATTTTCCCTCCTATGTTTTTCCTCCTACCTGTTAAAACATTGAATGTTTTGGTTTTTTAAAAAAATGAACCTTGGGTGCATCCATTCATGCACATGCATAATAAATGAAAGAGAAAATGTGCTGAACATCTGTCTACAAGTCTGTATGATAACAGCTTGGTAGTCTAGAAAGAAGCCTTTGAGTTCTTGACCCCAGTGGTTGAGATAGAGCAGCCAAGCCACAATGAGTATTCTGGCTCTCTTTGCGTCATAGTGGTCGCTGCTTTGGCTTTCTTGCTTTCTTCCCTGAACCTTTCTGGGACACGAGAGTGGTTGCTTTGGAATGTGTGTGTAGCCTGTCTGCTTTTGTGGCTCACTCTGCTAGCTCTATACCATCTAATCAAATTCTGCTATTGTTGGATTCTGTGTTGTTTTGTGAAAATGAGCACCTTCCCTTATAAGCAGTTGATTGATGTCCTGAGGGAGTAGGAGTGTGCTGAGATACATTATACTTACACAGTTGAAGTGATTGACAATAACATGATGTACAGCGTTTTTGATTTTTGTCTTTTTCCCCTCTACTGCTTATTTTGAAAGATAGCATTGTCTGTTGTCATTTTGTTATTACAGTTAAGTCAGAAATAGCTCTTATTTGTGAGTTATTCTTGGGGAAAAAACTGGGGAGGGAAAATGTATGTATTGTCTGCTTCATGATGATTTTTTAAAAAAATGTTTGTGGCATTATTTGTATTAGTGGTAAACTTGTCATTCAAATGTATGTCTCTTGTTTTCTTAATTGTTAGCTGCTTGGAAATTTTAAAAAGTGAGGTAACCTTGTAATCCTGTAAGTATTGTTCAGCTTGTAGTCTCTACAATAACTTCCATTCTATGATATGAATGCATGATGACTTCATTCCTCTTGGATGCTTTGCTGTATCCCTCATTGTCAATCATTGAAAATTTCTGTCTTAAGTTGAACTTTGCTCATGGCTGCATGGCCCCTAATCCAACTTCGCTTTTTGTGTGTTGAATATATTCAAATTTTTCATTCTCAGAAGAATGCTTTTTTTCTGTGAATGAAATTTCCCAGGTGATTCAGAATTCTGAAAGCAATAAAGCACCGCAGATGGCTCATCTGACTTGTACTTCATAGCCATTTGTCAGCGCTGTGCTGTCTGTTTGATGGAAAGGTTCCATTTACCTTCTTTGCTGTACTTGTTTCAGATTTTTAGGAGAGAAAGAGAGAGAGGCACAAATCCCAAGAAAATGGGCAGATATCTGGAATATATTAAGAAACAACTTCCTGGGTATGCCCTGGGTTTACTGTAGCCTTTGCCCAATTTCCTAAAAGTGCATACTGTCACATTATGGCCACAATTCAGAATGATGATTCCAGAAGAGGGATGAGGTAGAATAGGCATCAAGCTTGGTATATAGAAATAGTTTTAAGAGAGCAAAAAATTGAAAATATAGTAGAGATTCAATTTGTAACAGAACTACCATGACAAGACATCCATCACAGATTACAAAATTATCCTGTTTATTATGTGAATTAATAGGGGGAAAGGTGAGTTGCCTGATGGAACTCACCATTAAACAGGAGAAAGGAACCAGTAGAGGAAAGATGCTATGAGGTAAAGAGTATTTTATTAGGCTTAGTTTTGGAAAGAATTCAGCAAAAATCATCAAAAGTACATCTTTTTATAGAGGAAATATAACCTTGAGGGTTTCTCTTTGGAGGAAGGGAAATAAAGGTGGGAACCAGATGTATATTGAGATGTTGAGACTGTCTTAAAGATATTCTGGGAAGATTTGATTCCCATCTAGGTTTAACAAAACAGTTTGGAAAGTTCCCAGCTTAAGTATCTGAAAAATGTCTTAAAAATGCAAATTAAGATAGGTTTCCTTAACTGTGATGATAAAACCATCCCAGGATGAATATTTTATCATTTCCTGACTAGGGGAGGGAATAAGCGGGTTTCAGGATTCACATTAATCTGTATATGTACTTCTTACCCTCTTATGTAAGTACAGGCATTTTGAAAGAAGGTGACATCCTTAATGAATTAATATTTTCTAGGTATGTGGAAGAAAAGCAGGAATAACTGAGGAAGCCACATGGGATACCGAAGGAGTAATAGTTTTAGAGTCAGAGAAAATAGGTTCAGACTGCCTCTGCTATTTACTACTTTCTTAACCTTTTACAAGTCATTTCCTATCTTGGAGCCTCAGCTTTCAAATTTCTAAAATGAAATTTTAAAAATGATCTTGAAGGTCCCTTATCACAAGATTCTCTTGGAGCATGGATGCATAATTAGTATCTATTATTAATGTCATCAGTTAAGCTTTAGAGTTGAATTCAGTAAGTTGATTTAACAGATGTGACCAGAAAATAGAGCAGAAAGCCATAGGTGGCCAAATGTTGAATGTCTAGTTTATCTCACTTGTCCTATTAATTCCAGATGAAATTCTTTTAACAACTTGGTGCTAATTGCTTCTTTGTACTGGAGATGGGGCTTAATCCAGAACAATAGAATGTAAATATCCTGGAGGCTGGGACAGTGCAGTTTTTATTCCAGTCTTTCCCCCTCTAAGTACTCCTGCACCCTTCTCCCTCATCTTCTTCAAAACCACTTAAATGCCTTTGAATGAATGAATACTGGAGAATAAATATATTCTGGAAAGTGAAAGGGAACTGATTAAGTATAAAATGGAGCTTTCTAAGTACATTCTAAATACTGTATTTGAAGGACTGATTCTAGATGGTACTATGAATGATCTGAGGCTGATCTTCTATGTATAAAAATTGTCTTCTTCATAACAAAGATACTGAATTAGGTCCAGAATGGGAAGGGGAAGCTTTATAGATAAGATTCTGAGTAAGCAAACTTTGTCTTTCAATGAGTTAAGGATTTTTAAATACAACTTTTATTTTTCCATGCGTTGTAGTTTGCTGACCCATGATCTATGTTAATGCCTTCCATTTCCCAGTCTTCTTTAACCAATCTATTCTGCCTTTTGAATCCCCTCACCCCCTTCCATACAAACTTCGTTGTTGACAATACCTGTTCATCTTCTTATTTTCCTTCCATAGGTTCCTAGCCCTTAATGAAACTAAACTTTCCCCAGAGGATAACAAAGATAACTTTTACTACCCCTTCTAGAACTGGCCTCCTCCTTTTCTCTATCCCAAAAGAGTCAGGGGGAGAATTCAACATACTCCTTAGTTTTTCCTACTTCCTCTGGTTCTGCTACCATTGCTTAACATTTCCACCTTCTCTGAAATTCATAACATCTGATTATACTTCCTTCTTTCCCAATCTTAAGGACATTTATCCATCTTTTCCTTGATTTTGCCCATTTCGTCCTCAATGAATTCAACACCTGCTCTTTTAATTCTTTGTCCATCCCTTATCCATGCCATCCTTTCTTTATTCCCCTTTGTATCAACTGTCCATGGTTTATTGAGAGCAGAGATACAGAACCTCAAAGGTAGAAATAACCTTTGGGATTACCCAATTCAATATGTACAAGAATCCTGTTCACAACATACCTGAAAAGTGATTGTCTTGCCTTTGAAGACCTTTCAGGGAGAAGGAACCCACCACCTCTCAAAGCAGCCCATTCCTCTATTATTTGATCCTCATTTTTAGGAATTTCTTTATTATATAAAACTTAAATTCACCTTTATTCTGTCATATCAGGTCAAGCAAAACATGAAACTTTTACTTTAAAAATCCACTGCTAACATATCTAACATATATAGGACTGCTTGCCATCTTGGGGAGGGGGTGAGGGAGGGAGGGGAAAAATCGAAACATAAGCGAGTGCAAGGGATAATGTTGTAAAAAATTACCCTGGCATGGATTTTGTCAATATAAAGTTATTATTAAATAAAATAAAATTAAAATTAAAAAAAATCCACTGCTCAGAATTCCCATTCTTTGACTATGATATCATTAAAGCTGGCAAAAATCTGACAAGATTATAGTCTAAATGTCTAACAGATGGGAAATATATAATGCTGGAGAAAGTGAGGCAAGCTAGAGATTAGAGAGTATTTATATTTTATTTGAAAGGGAGAGATTTACTGGGACCCATTGGATCTATGGTTGGTCTCAGGACTGAATGAGACTATCGTCTCCTAGAATCCAGCAGCCCATCTCAATGACAAATATATGTGACTCAGAGGCAGGGGTGGAGTCAGGGTGTTGAGAGCTGGAACTGGACTCTGACTGGGTGGGGGGAGGCACTGGATATTCTGGGATTGGGAGAGGCAGTCTGATATGTATGGAAGGGCTGGGGTCATGATGTCTAAGATAGAAGGTCTTTTATCCTTATCAAACATTCTGATGATTAGGAAGGAGGAATGGTATTACAGGATTGACCAGAACAATTAGGAACTGAGGCAGAACAATTCAGGGAAATCAAAGCAGGACAATTTAGGGAAACTGAGTCAGGATAATTAGGGAAACTGAATCAGGATAATAAAAGAACTGTGGCACAACAATCAGACTCAAAAAGGTAAAATGACCTTACTCTAATCACCTAAGTAGGAGGTGGTGAACCTAGTTGGACTCGGGCCCTCTGCCTTTCTTTCTGTTCTATTCTTCATTTCAAATCAGCAAATATTTATTCAATTTCTACTATTTGCAGATATATGAACTAGAGGCTGAACAAGACATAAACCAAAAATAGGCCTTTTCCTCAAGGATCTCACATTCTTCTAGGCAACAGAGACAAGTAAATATAATAACTTGAGGTGGCAGGGAAGCATTGATTAGAGAAAGCTTCATAGTAGGGGACATCTGAAGAGAACCTCAAAGTAGATTATAATCTCCATGGGGATAGGGGACTGTTTCACTCAGTATCATATCCTGTCTTTCCATCTTTCTCATAATCTCTACTTCTCTGTACCTACTTTCCATCATCATGATAATATCCAGTCTTTTGGCCTCATTTCCTTCCTTCCATAGTCTTGATCCTGCTGTCAGAAACAACCTTTTGTATACTCCTGAATCCCTTCCTTCCCCTCCTTTTATCCTTCTTCTTTCCCTGTCTTGCTAGGCCCAGTGCTGGATAATTATTATCTATTAACCTCATCCTTCCCTCCATGTCCCACATTGCTCAGTACTTCTGGAGGAAGTCAGGAAACCTTGCTAACCATAGTCCCCACCTGATCAGACTATCTGACCTCAGCTTTCCCTTCACTTTTGCATGGTAATGATTATTCATCTTTTTATTGTCAGGACCTAGCATAGTTTAGTAAATGTAATGATTTCAGAGATTAAGCCAGCATTGGTTCTGGTGATTTAAGCTTTAGTTTTGATGTGGGTGGAATTTTAAATAATAGTCTATTGTTGGTAAAAAAAATGTTTAAAAACATTTTGTTTTCTAAGTTGCTAGATTTCAATCTTTATTAGGATTTTTTTTGGGGGGCAGGGCAGATGATACTTAATGTATTTATTCCATTTTTTTCTGGATGATGTGGTGAGGGTGGTGTGAATATGAACCTGTGATTCTCTCAATTTTTAATCACTAAGAAATATTAATATCTATTTTACTACTCTTTTAGAGAGTAGTTTAGGAGCAGTATTATTAGACTGTTTGTCCAGGGTCACACAGCCAATACTGGTCAAAGGCAGAATTTAAACCCAAGTGTTTGGGCTTCAGGATTTGCTCTTTCTCCTTTGCTAAACTGTCTTTGTTTATTTGCAAGCAATGTAGTTCAAACTGATTTTCTGAGCTTATGCTAACTAAAAATGCAGTTAAAAGGTCAAAACAAATGGAAACGACATTCTTCTATAACATCCTATTCAAGATCCAAAGGTCTGGTATGAAATATAGAGAATAAATATGGAGTCGATGTAAAAATAATGTGTAACTTAGCACTATTTTAATTTTTATTGCAACAAAATTCCTTTTCATCCTATGATAGGGCCCTAATATCATTTGTGGATTTTTAAAGGGACAGAATGGAGTAGAGTGGTAACAGAGAGGCTAGTAGTGGATTTTATCCAACTAAGAAAATTTTGCCATGAATCAAGTGCCTTAAAAAGATTAGACTTTTTAAAAAATCTTCTCTCACAATTAACATGCAAATTTATTTGGCACTGAGTTCATTTAACTCATTTTCTAAAAACCCATAGGTAAGTTTTGGCTCCTATGAAGTGAATTGCTTTGGAAAGTTTTTTTCCTTTGAAGAGCAAAGCAAGAAGCTTTATTTTATTTATTTTTGTTTGTGTATGTGAATGTTTGTGAACCGAGGAGAGCTACTAGGGAGACAGAATGTGACTTTGAAAGTATGACTAAGGTATGTTCCCTGAATACTTCACAACAACATGTGCTTTTCTGTTGGCAGGAGTTTATAAGAGCAGCAGTGAGGTACAGAAATTGGGTAACAATTAAGAGATCAAAGGTCACATGGATGCTTTGACAGTACACGGCATAGACTAGTTTCTCTTAACACAAATGCCATCCGCTCTTGGACAATGTCTAATGAGTGTGAGTTTAGGGTGGGAAAGGAAATGGAAAATGTTAAGGAAGTACAGAACATAAACACATCATATTAAAAAGATGCTTTACGGGATAGTGTGTCCTCTTTTTCTCAAAAAACAAAACAAAACAAAACCCCAACACACCAGAAGCTATGCAAAATTCAGAGTCCTCATTGTCACATTAAAAAAAAAGTCAAATAACAAATACATCTAATGATTCATTCCAGGAACCAGAGAAATTTCCAGTTAGCAATTTAAAAAGCTGACTTCTTATTGGGTAGAATCTTATGTCTTCAATTATTTGCTTAACACTGTTATGTCTAAGGAACTATGTTGTTTTTAAAACAACAACAGCAAAACCTCTTATTTGCCTTCAAGGAACTTATCTTCTAGTTGTGGGGAAAAGATAGAAACACAGGAAAAGTTAACAATAATATAAGAAATAACAATGGTTTAATACAATGGTATGAGTAATCATGCTCCCTTCTTATAGTCTGTTCCAGCCAAGCTGTTCCCTGAGTATCCTTTGGGCCCAGGATGTATTTCCTCCTCATTTCTGCCTGCCATGATCTTTTTCCTCTTTCAGGACTTAGTTAAGGGGCCACCTTTAATCTTTCTTGACCTCTTCCCTCCTTGCCAAAATGATGAGAAACTAGTTAGGGATAGGGGTAAAACACATGCTAGGTCTGCCTAAGATAGTAAACCAAATGAGGCTGGGGCTGAGAAATGAAAAGGCTAAAACTTCCCTGTCATGGTTTTTGGTCCAAGGGATAAGAGCTTGATGAAAGGAAGGATAAGGAGCAAAAAGTGAAATAAAGGGTATGTAGCCCAGGCCTGCCTGAAAGAATGAGCACGCATTTGTACCCATAGAGAGGAGGTGGGAACTGAGAGTGGATCACAACAAAGCATTTTCACTTTTTGTTGTGGTTTACTTGAATGTTTTTTTTTTTTTTTTTAACTTTTTGATCTTGTTTTTCTTGTGCAGCAAGATAATTGTATAAATATGTATGCCTATATTGGATTTAACATTTTTTTTTATCATGCTTTACATTTATTGGATTACATGCCATGTAGGAAAGGTGTTGGAGAATAAGGGAGAGCTGTTGGAATACATGGGAGCTACCTGACAGTGGCTGCTGGACATCCAACCCAGAATGGATCTCCTCTTGTGAGAGGATGATACAGGAGAGTGAGAGGCCCTTGCTGTTCTCTGACCTTTCTCCTCTTTCCTCTGCCTCCAATTTATCTCATTTCCAGTTCCTTAACAGAGAGGGGTGGGAGAAGGGGAGGAAATTTGGAACACAAGATTTTTCAAGGGTCAATATTGAAAAATTATCCTTGCATATGTTTTGAGAATAAAAAATTTCAGTTAAAAAAAAAATGAATGGGCAACTCTCCTAAGAATAAGAGTTGGATTTGAATTTGATAAGAGGCAGTGTTGGGAATGGGGCCAAGCCCCTGGTAGGGTTATTGCTTTTGACCTGGTTCAGAGCCACTTTGAGTTGAGCTGTGAAGGTATGTTACCTGTTAAGGAAATAAACAGAGAGAAATCCTTTTAATGGTCAATCTTTTGCCAATCTCGCTGGCTCATTACAGTGTCAGCTTAATTGATGGAGGCAGTGACAGTAGTGGTAGTGAAAACAAAATTAATTAGCTAAAAGATCTGACTTTGTTTCCATAATATAACTGAGACAGATGGGAGTATATTGGACAGGCATACTGTGATTTATCCATCTTCATAGGTTCTATAAATATTTAATGAATCCTAAATTATACTAGTTTTTCTTCTGAAATTAATTTATTCAGTAAACATTTTCTTTAGGTCTCCAGGTTTTTGATTTTGTTGTTTAATATTGATTTTTAAAATTGTTACTTTAGTCTGTTTGCTATTTCCTGATTCCTGTCTCTTTTTATGCTTTAAGTTACTTCTTATATTTCAAAGGACTTTATATTAGAAAAGTCCAGGGAGAGAAAACAACCTGGCCAAAGTCACACAGGCAGTAAGTAGAAGAGCTGTTGAAACCAGAATGTCTAATTCTAAATTGATTATTTTTTCTATTATATGACATTGCTTCCTAAATAAAAGTTTATTAATTTTTAGTTTAATTTTAATGAGTATACATATGCATTTTTCTCTTGCAAAATGGTTACTTCATAAATACATAAATATTTGCATATATTTACATATATATAAACACATATATAAATATATCAATATATGTCACATGTATTTATATTATAATATAACATGCAAATAATACTTAACATTCTACTATTATTTATCTAAATAGACTTGATTTTTTTTGTTTGGTTTTGGTTTTTACCTGAATGTTGGAACAAAAGTAGGATTCTTAGGAAATTGAAGGTTGAAAAATATCAGAAAACTTAAAATTTTTTTACACTAATTGATTTAGTTAGCATTGATGGTGATGACAACTCTAGAGAAGCTGGATTGAATAGTTAATAGAACAAAGAGTCTAGAGACAAGACAATTTGGGTTTGAATATAGCTTGGGTTTAAATCCAGCCTTATTAGCTGTATGACTGGACAAGTCATTTAATTTATGTTTGCTTCAAGTTCCTTATCTGTAAAAAGGGGATAATAATAGCACCTACTTTACAGGTTTATTGTGAGGGTCAGATGAGTAGCTCTTAGCACAGTGTTTAGCACATAGTGGATACTTTATAAATGTTTATTCCCTTCTCTTAAGAGTTGGAAGGGACCTCAGATCATCTTATCCAACTCCTCATTTTACAGATAAGAAAACTGAGACACAATTGTCTAAGGTGGTATTTGAATCCAAAATTTGTAATTGTAGAGGTAGTTTTCTTCCACATTTCCTTTGATAGTGACTTGTCATCATTGGAAAAATCTTAATATACATACTTGCTGATTCTGGTATGGAAATGAAACTTAAATATTTAAAAGTTTGCCATGTTTATCTTTCAAAAAAGAAAATTTAAAAATACATAAGAAGCCAGATACTATGTAATCTGAATAAAAATATTCTGTGGCTAACGAGACTTAAATTGTGGTAGAAAGTTGATATCCCTCTTTCTTCTTATTGAAAACAAGAGTTTCTGATAGAAAAATGAAAAAAAAAAGCTTTTTTTAGAAAGTAGAAAATACAAACTTCTTTTGTTTGCTCTAACTTAGGAAGCCCTTTGGTGAATTTTTCCATGCCTCAGAGAGACATCAATAGTTTCCTTTATGAACTTAGTAATTGCTTCTAGTCAGGATATAGACCACAGGAAAAATGTGGTGGGTTTTTTGAGGTTCTGTAAGATGATGAGTTTAAGATCATAATTTTTCCATCAGTTTCCCTAACTCTATAGGAAATATAAATTATTTTGCCTCAGTGAAGTACTTAATTTTATTTATTCATTTTTTGGGAGGTAACATTTGAGTTCCACACTGTTTCCTTTCCTCCCTCTCAATTCCACACTAGAGACCCAGACACACACACACACACACACACACACACACACACACACACACACACACGAGATAGAAAGAAAATATGTGAAATTATATAATACATAGTTCTATATATGAATTCTTTCTCTGAAAGTGAATAGCATCATCTTTCAATGACCTTTTGTAGCTGATTTCAATATTTATAATCCTTAGAAAAGCTTAGTTGTTCAGTTATTCTTTGAACAATATTGCTGTTACTATGTACAGTTTTGTCTTTGGTTCTGCTCATTTCACTTATCATCTCATTTCAAGTTTTTCCATGTTTTCTCAAAGTCAACCTGCTCATCATTTCCTACAGCACAGACATTTTTCATTGCAATCATATACTATACCTTATTCATCCATTCCCTAATTGAAAGGAATCTCCTCAATTTCCTATTCTTTGCTACCAAAAAGAAAGCTATTATAAATATTTTAGAACATATGGATTATTTTCATTTTTTCTTTATCACATTGGAAAACAGATCTAATAGTGTTATTCCTGGGTCACATAGAAGTTTTTTAATTCTTTGGACATGATTCCAGATTGCTCTCCCAAATGTTTGTATTGGTTCACAATTCCACCATATATTAGTGCCCCAGTTTTTCCACATCCCCTCCAACATTTGTTATTGCTAATTTTATTTTTATACATTTTTTTTGCAAATTGTAAAGAGTTCAGATATCTTAAATTGCTTATATTTTAGATGGTTTATTTGCATATTTTAGCAGTAACTTACAGCCAAAAGTTTAATAAATATGTATTACCAAATTTATTTTTGTGTAGTTGAATCTTCTGCATAAGTAAAGTAAATATTTATACATTAAAAGTTGGGGAAATTGATCAGGAATTGTAATTATCCTTCTCAAGTGGATGCTTCTATATTATGACATTTCTAATAATGTTTTTTTGTTTTTGCTTTCCCATCAGCATTTATTATATTCCTATATACTTTTGCATTAACCAAGAAAATAGAATTTCTTATAGTGGACAGTTCATTTTTAAAAAAGTCATAATCTGGTTACATTTGAAAGTCCCCAACAGTTGATAAGCTGGCACACACTTCATATCCTGGATTCTTGAGTAATTCTTTGAAAGAAATGGAAAGTTCACAATTTTATTAGAAAAGAAGTTAAAATTGGTGAATAAAATCTTTTTTTTTTCCTTATGAAATTATTTACCCTTGCTGTCTAGAGATTATTGAATGAAGACATTTATTGTTAACATTTTGAAAAAGTAGTTGTGAAACTATGGGAGTTAGAAAGTTCTTTTAATTCACTTTAAACCTTAAACTGGATGGATGATTAACTTTGACTGATGATCATTGTAGCGCAATCCCCATGTCCTACCCTCTTATATATTCTAAAAATGATTCAGATCATTTGTATAATAAATTTTCAAGAATGGAAGGGGAAAAACAAATCTTTTCTTTTCCACTCTAGATTGGTGGGTGTTGCAGTCTCACCGTTTTCTCTGTGCGTGACAACAGATTAACTCGAATACCCTCCGAAGTTTCACAAGCAAGTGAACTTCATGTCCTAGATGTCGCTGGAAATAGGTAAGCACTTTCTTAGTGTGTGTGTGTGTGTGTGTGTGTGTGTGTGTGTGTATGTGTGTTTGTATGTAAAATATGTATATACATACAACATGTACAGTTAAAAGGCTGAATGAAAGGCTGTGTGGTCTAGTGGATAGGAAGCTATCAATCAATTAATAAACATTTATTAAACACCTACTATACTAAGCACTAGGGTTGCAAAAAGAGGCAAATTGATAGTCCCTGCCCTCAAGGGGCTTGCATTGTAATGCCAGCCTCTGATTCAGGAATATTTTGCTTCTATTTTTTTCTTTGACATATATTAGCTGTGTGACATTACCAATCAATACCCTGCAGCCAATTCTCTTAAGATTTTCAGGTATGGGTTTGCATTAAAGGGAACTTGCTAATAATGGGTTCTCTACCCTGATGAAATTACAGGTTTAATTTTAAAAAAATTGTAATTATTCATCTTATTCTCTATATTCATCTTTTTTGGCTTTACTATTAATAGTAAAAATTTTATATATTTATTTATATATATTTATAGAAAATAAAATATTTTCTCTTTATAAAATAGGGCAGAACAACATTGGATAGATTATGGAGAGTTCATAGTGAGGTTTTCATATTTATCATTCAATGAACAAGCATTATTAAATTCCTACGGGCAAGATTTCTTGGAATTTATGGGCTAAGACCATTCCTTAGACCCAAATCTGGTTTTCATTGATTGACTAACAATCAGGCCAAGTACTACCTGGTCATTTTTGGGGTCCTCATTGTTTCAGAATAAATGTAAATAGCAGATATCTATATAAAACAACTAGGTAAGTGACATCATTTTCTGCTTCAATTCTTACCTAGCCTTAATCACTCAATGATCAAGTGTTAAAGACTATAGTTTAAAAAAGACCAAGGTCTCCCACTCCATCCAGTCCTGATCTATGTCTTGCCACTGGATCCAGATGGCTCCAGAGATAAAAATAAGGCTGGTGACTTAAGTAAAGCCCTCCTTTACTTAATCCATTTCACTTGCATGTTGTGACATCACCTCCCCAATATCATGGTCCTTTTCAAGAATGGAGGATAAACAATAGTTCAGGAAGAAAAATCAATAGACCTTTTACTCATTTTGTCACTAACTAGTGATATGACATTGAATAAAACAGTTCATTGTGTATAAAATTGAGAGGATTAAATTTTTTTTTTCAATTTTGCTGTCTATTACATTGTACTTCCAAACATTGACAACACTGATCCTGTTACCTTTCCGGGCTTTGAGAAATGCTTAGAATGTTTAATCTAACTTGATCTTTCTGTGTTTCTATATATAACACCTTCTTCCTCTACCTCTTCAACCCACCCACTCAATTAGAATATAAGCTCTTTGAGTGTAGGAACCATGTTTGTCTTTTTGGTATCCCCAACTTTTAACACAGTGCTTGACGTATAGTAAGTATTTAATTCATTTTTGTTGACTGAATTACAGGAAGCATTTTAAAGCCTAAATTGGCAGGTAAAGGGTTAATACTACCATTGTTGTAGAATTCAGAATGAGTGCTGAGCAATTGGGAGTGTAACATCAGGAGGTCTGTGCCAAGGCCAGAAGGAATAAAATGTGCTCTTAGATCAGGTGGGAGTAGGAAAATTGTGCTGGTCAGTCTTGGGAGTTTGTTAATGGTTTAAATCAATGACCATCAACAATCTGGACTGATTTTCAACATTGTAATAGTGTTGCTAGGGCATGTCTCACAAGGCTAATGAACTGCCTGCTTATTTGGTCCTGTAAGATTTATTCTAGGAGTAGTATTTCAACATTATTCACTTTGGTTAATGAATTTAAGACAGCAAAACTAAAAAAAACAAACAACACCCTTTCCCCCGCCCTCCAACCAAACTAAGCTAGAACCCTGAGGTAAATCAACAGAAACAATTCAAGTTCAGAGGATATAAAATAAATGTTTCTCTCCCCTTCTCTCTACTCCCTCCCCTCTATCAAGAACTTAACCTGCCTTCCATTAAGTAATTTTTCAACATTATTATCTATAATCCTTGATTATCTGAGAACTGGTTGGCTTCCTTCCTGACGGGTATTCTGCACAAAGGCTAGGATAGGGCTCATCTGGAATGGGCAGTAACTAACTTCCTGTCCTCATATCCCAAATAGTCAGAACAAAGCAGTTTGGGCCCCTGCCTTCTTCATATGCATGGCCATAGACTGGGCTATGTAAATCTTTCTTCAGAAAGAAAGCTGTTTCAACTATCAGAAATGGTTTGCATATATGAATAGGGCTTTGTTTCCAAGTTTAACAAGAAATGAAAGTTTATATTTTTATGATTTCTAGGTTGGTTTAGGGAAAGACTAGTTAAAAATTTTAGTTATATATCTGTCCATTAAGCCAGTTGTATTCACACTGCCTGTGCATTAGCAACACAATCTGAGGTAATTAAAATTTTTAATTACAACTTATTTTATGTGCTCCTATAGAAACTAGTGAAATGCATGAGCTTGTAGAAATACTTCACCATGGGAGGTCTTAAGAAGCACACCCAGCAATTTCTACCTCCTCTCACAAGCATATAAAAATATGAAATTGCAATGAGGATAGTGCTTGTGACATAGATTCCAAAAGCTTCCCTCCCAAGAGTTTCAGATTTGTAAGGGAATAATAGAGGCATTGAGTCAGGATGCCAATAAATGGGCCGCTTTTTTCTTCCTTGGTATGTGATGAACAAAACCCCCTCAAAATCATGAGAGACAGAATGATTATGGTGGATTGAGTCAGAAGGACCCCTGACATATGGTAGTTCTCTGACTCTTGCTGAGTCACATGACCTTCTAAGAAGCCAGGTTCAGATCCCACCTTTTGACTCTGAGCCTCAGTTTCATAGAATCATAGATTTCAAGCTGGGTAACTATGCGGGACTTCTAGTTCAGCTCTCTTATTTTTAGACAGATGAAGCCTAGAGAATTTAAGTAAATTGTTCAAAGTCATCCAGGTTGACTAAAGCAGAATTTGAACCTAATCTGATGCTTTTTTCACTTTCTCATAAGATGAAGATGTTAAAATAGATGGATTCTGAGACCTTACCAGGTCTGGTTCATGAGCCTATTAAACCGGTGAAAAATAATTGCTGATCTTTCTACTCTTGTAAGAGTTCCCCACACCAATAAAATCAAAAGTCCAGACCATAAAGTTGAAGGTAGCAAACTCCAAAAGGAAGTTAAGGGATAGTTTGTTAGCTGTACCTAGCAGACTCCCTTTTAATTCCAAAGTTAGTATTTATATAGTGCATTAAAATTTGCAGAGTGATTTGCATATGTAGTTATCTAATTTGATCACCCCAACTCTTCTTGTGGATTTGCAAACCCTGTTTGCCATTTGATTTACATACTTTAGATATCTCATTTGATCTATACAACAATCCCAAGGGGTAGGTAGATGTTATTATCATCCCCATTTTACATTTAAGGAAACTGAGGTAGATATATGTTAAATTACTTACTTAGGGTCACACAGATGATAAGTTTTTGAGGTAAGATCTGAACCCTGACCTTAAGACCAGCACTATATGTCCTCTGTATCATCTAGCTGGCTTTCCTCTCTTTCTTTCTCCCTCCCTTTTTTCCTTCCTTCTTTGCTTGTTTCCTTCCTTCTCTCTTCCTTCCTTCTTTCTCTTTCTCCTTTTTTCTGTCTCCTTCCTTCCCTTCTTCCTCCTCTTTCCTTTCTTTCTTATATATTTATTATCTCTTCTTCTGCTCCTTCCTCACTGAAAAATACAAAATAGAAAAAATAAAGCCTTAATAACAAATGTGGGTGTTTAGCAAAAAAAAAAAAAACAACTAAATTATCCATAACTAAAAATTTCATTCTGAATTTTATGTCTGTCACCTCTCTGGCTATCTCTTCTATACAGTGTCAAAACCTGGTTATGATAGTAATATAATATGAAGGTTATATCTTCATAATTTACAAAGAAGAAGCTGCAGTGCTTTGCTTATGCAGTTATGTAGTATTTAGTCAACATATCTACCTTTCTCTTGGCTTTTTCCTCTGTATTTAGGCCCATGAGACTTTGAGATCATTTATTTAACCCTTCTCATCTTACTGATGAAGAACCTAAGGGCCATAGAGAAGTGCCCAGGGTTACACAGGTAGTAAATTTTGGAGGTGTAATTGGATCCCACGACTTGACTTCGGAGCCAGAGCTATTTACAAATATACATAACATAAGGCAGTGTGAGTGTCATTGCTATATGAATTTTATAGAAAGTTTTTTCTAGAAAAAGGTTTGAGATTAGTGGTAGGGGAAGTTGTCCAACTATGAAGAACCAACCTTCGTTCAAATCCTGACTCTAGTGCTTGCTGGAAGTGTGACCTTAGACAAGTCATTTAATACCCCTCTGCCTGCCCTCTATCCCCAGTTTCTTTTGTAAAACAAATGGGTTGGTCTAGATCTCAGCATTTCCTGCTAAGTCTACTTCTGTGACTCTAAGGGTTCTAAGTTCTGAATTTTATTTGAATTATTTCTTAATAAATTTGTGTGATGGAAAAGACCCAGTTTGTCAGATGTTCTTGCTAAGAAGGAAAGGAGAGCATGTGTAGATGGTAGAGGTCGGGGCCTTTGATGCTCAGGGCTTGAAACATACAAAAGAGTAGGGATTTGGGTAGGGACTATATCTTTGTTTTTATTGGTAGAAGGTGATTTCCTTTCTCCTTCCCTCCTTCTTTCCCTCCCTCCCTTCTTCCCTTCCAGTTTTATTTTTCCAATTATAACAAAAATAGTTTTCAACATTCACTTTTGCAAAACTTTGTGTTCCAAATTCTTCTTCCTCCATCCTCTTTTCCCCTTCTCCAAGACAGCAAGCAATCTGAGATAGGTTAAACAGGGGCAGTTCTTCTAAACATACTTTAAAATATCAGAAAGTTTTCTAAAGCAGGAGTCAGCAGAATTTTTCTATAATGGGCCAAAGTTTGCAGACTGAGGAGCAAAATTAAGAACATTGTGTAGGTACTTATAACAAGAGATGTCAAAACTGATTTCAATCTATAAGCACATATTTTTTTTTAATTGAGGTTATTCATTGCTTAAAAGGCATTTATAGAATTTCTTACACTCTTGAAATTTGCCTTTTATTACATCATCACAATGAAGATTAATTGCTTCCATTTTAAAGTTAGGTGGAAGCTCCTCAATTGCACAGTTAAATGAATTTTGAAACATGGAAGTTTCTTTTGTGCTTG
Organism: Antechinus flavipes; assembly: GCF_016432865.1. Taxonomy (NCBI): domain Eukaryota; kingdom Metazoa; phylum Chordata; class Mammalia; order Dasyuromorphia; family Dasyuridae; genus Antechinus; species Antechinus flavipes. Next base: position 220,092,311 of record NC_067401.1, read on the forward strand.
TATCAAAGCCTGAAAAAATGCTGCTGTAGCTGTAGCTTGAGTTTAGAAAATATATCTGCTGTAAATTAGTGTGGGAATGTAGATCTTGAGTCTTATTTTAACTTTATACAGCATAGGAAATGCATAAAGCAGCTTGACATTAGTTTTGATTCACACATCAGTTGTCAATGCAATGAGTTTGCAGTTTAAGTTTTATACCTCAGTATGGTTTTGCTCTTAATTTTAGGTTGAAATTTCTTAAAAAACATTATTAAGTTTGCAGCAAAAACTAAGCTATTCAGGATTTGATAATAGAGGATAAGGAGAGTTTTTCTCATTCAGAAAAATTTCAGTCTTGATCCTGAGCTCAAAAAATCAGAATAAACTCTCCTCCTCTCCCCCCATTTCTTTTTTCAACTTGATGGTTAAATTCTTGGTAGTAAGAATAAAGCGAAAAGTCACAGTCTAAGAATAATGGGTGGCACTCAAAGCCTTGTAGAGTTAGAACTGCATCACAGATTTGTGGTCAGATATAGTCTGTGCCACAGCTACTTACTTCTGCTTTTGTAGTGCAAAAGCTGTTACAGACAAAACCTAGACAGATAGCTATGGGTGTGTTCTAATACAGCTTTATTTATTGATATTGAAATTTGAATTTCATGTAATTTTCGTTTCACAAAATAACCTTTTTTCCCCTATCCATTTAAAAAATATACAAACCATTGTTAGTTCATGGGCTATACAAAAAAGGATATCTGGACAGTTTGCTGACCCCTAGAATTCTTCAAAGTTAAGTAAACTGCTTGGGGACCCATGACCAATATTAAGGCAGATCTTCCAGGCCTCAAGTTCTTCTCTATCCATTGTACATCATGATCTGTAATATAAAGTATGCCAATTTAAAATTAAATCAATATTATATAGTTTATAGATTACATAAAGAAAGACTGATGATATCCCTTGACCTATTTTCTATGTAGTAATAAGGAGGAAAAAGCTCTGAGAAATAGCGTCTTATGCATTTTTTCCTCTCCTAAACCACACACAGCGAATTAGTAGAACCAGACTTAACATGAAGAGGGTCTGTGCCCAGACTGTCAATGAACATTGCCTTTCTTTTTCCATCTACCACGACTGGGATTACTTCTGCCCACAAGATACTTGCAAATAAGCTTGTATGTATTGTTTACTTGGCCCTCTTTTTATTGCCCTCAAGCTGACACTGATTATTTTGCAGGAGGACTAGTGGGTGATTCATCCTAGTCATTAGTGTCAGACTGGAATTACACATTTATTATAGAATCTGCAACTCTAAAGGGGCTGTTGCCATATACTCCCATGATGGACATGGTTTTCAGACTTAGAACTGATTAGTGACCTTTTCCCAAGTTTTGAGGTGAAAAGACAATGTTTCTTCATAGCTAGCTTGAGATTTTTTCTGTTTTTCAAGTTATATATTTTCCCACCAAAACATTGCTTCTGTACCTCATTGGGGCATGGGAGAAGTTTTTCATGGATTCTCAGGGAGTATGCCAGCAAAATATAAACTCTGTTTGTCTGGAAAAACCTTGACACTGTATCTGCTTGCTGAAAACCAGTCTAGCCATGTATAGAGAATCTCTCTCTCTGTCTTTCTCAAAATTTCATTCATTTGTTTATTTATTTTTAATGTGCATTGCTTTATGAATCATGTTGGAAAAGAAAAATCAGAACAAAAAGAAGAGAAAAAAAAGTGAACATAAGACATGCTGATTTACATTCACTCTCCATAGTTCTTTTTCTGGATGTAAATGTTATTTTCTATCCAAAGTCTATTGGGATTGCCTTGGATGTATAGGGAATCTCATAACTAGTAGGTCATTATTGGTGGCAGAAATGGAAACTTAATGTAATACGCATTGTATAATTCAGACTTTTAGATTGTGTGACACCACCAATTGAACTTTCCCAGATAAAATGTAAGCTCCTTGAGGGCAGGGACTATTTCAATTTTGTCTTTATATCATTAACACTTAGCACAAATTCTGGCACACAATAGACTCTTAATAAATAAATGCTTTTTGATTGATTTTTGATCAAATAATTTGCATGTTGCTGGATAAATTAAACCACAACAACATTGACATTTTAGTTGTAAAATGAAATCATAAGGAAATTGTAACTAAATCAAAAAGTGACGCACAAGTTCTTTTTGGAGAGGTAAATAAGGCATGTCAGAGATGGTTTCATTTGTGTATACAAGGATACAGCTTAACAAAGGGGTAAGAGTTTTGGTTCTAGAGATAAAAGATCTGAATTCAAAATCTGGATTCTGTTACTTAGAACTTTTGTGATGCCAAGCAAACCACTTAATATTCCTGAGCCTTAGTTTCTTTATTCATAAAATGAGATTGGAATTGATGATCTTTGAGATCCCTTCCAACCCTAATTACCACGAATATAATCGCAGACAAAGAAATAATAGCTGTTCCTTGGCATGATGGCACATAGTTGCTACCAGGGAGATTAGGGCTAGTGGACAGCTTGAGTTCAGGAGTTCTGAGTTGCAGTATGTTAAGACAATTGAGTGTCAACAGTCATTTCAATAGCAACATGATGAATTTCCAAGAGGAGGAAAGAGTATTGTCTTCAGAAACAGAGCAGTTGAAAGCTTCCATGATATTCATTAGAAGGATTAGGCCCATAAGAGACTTTCATTTCTAGTCTGGGTGAGAGAGGTAGACATAATCTATTATAACAATATAATAATGATATTCTTCAAACTAAGTCATCTTTAATACATGCTAAAATCATCAAGTATCAAGTGACAAAGATCAGGTGACAAGAATGAATGAAACTCTAGTAGAACATTGTGGTTCAGAAATAAAGTGAGAAAGAGCCCAAAGACTAATAGCCTACTGAGACTACTGAGTCTTCTCCCAATTAACTATCATAAATACTTTCTTTAAAGTTAAAGTTTAGTGAGAAAGAACATTACCAAAAAAGGTGAAATTTGTTATCATGATAGGAAATGAGAAGTAATTAATGCAATAGTCATTTCTGAATCTGCCTTCTTGAGGTCATTGACTCATTAGAGCAAAGGTAAACATCTGAACCATACCAGAAAACACAATGAAGATTTGAAGGGTCATTCATTCTATAGGACTATTAGAACAGCTCCAACCTGATCTATTCAAGCATACAAACAACTGATGGAAAAAAAAATAGGAAAGAGGAAACAAGAAAAGACTTCAGATTAAATTAGTTCCATTTCCTATTGAAGTTAATTTCTACAAGGATGACCAAAAAATACTAGAAAATTTCCTGAACCAGTAAAAGAAAGGAAATTAGCAATTCAAGAAAACCCAAACTACTATCTGTAGCATATCATGTCTTCAGAGAGTTGTCTGAAAAGTTATGGAGAAATCAATATTCCTTTTTTAAATTAAATACTTGATTTTTAAAATTATATATAAATTCAATTTTTAACATTTGTTTTTTAAAATTCTAAGTTCCAAATTCTCTCTCTCCTATCCTCCCCATCACCTCATTGAAAAGGAAAGCAATCTGATATAGATTATACATATGTATTCATGCAAAACACATTTCTATATTAGCCATGTTGTGGGAAAAAAAAAAAAAAACGCGGGGCATTTCTCTTCTCCCCTCCCTTCCACCCCCCAACAACAACAACAACAAAACAACTCTCTCTCCCAAACCAACTCAAGAAAAATAAAGTTTTTCTTTATTTTTTTATTTTTGGTTATTTTTGGTACCAATCACCATTTTGTACAATTATTCATTGTTTTTTTCCTTAAAGAGTATTTCTGATCTTGTACACGAAACAGAGGATCTATTATATCCTCTTCATCATTCTTTCTCTGGAGGTAGATAGCATTTTTATTATAAGTTCTTTAGAATTATCTTGGATCATTGTATTGCTGTTGAAAATAGTGTTCCAATTCTGCTTTTTTCACTTTGCACTAATTCATATATGTTTTTCAAGTTTTTTCTAAAGTATCCAGCTTGTCATTTCTTATAGCACAGTAATATTCCAAAGAGGCAAGGTTATTTTGACATAGAAAATTATTAATTAATATCATCTGTGCTGTATGATATTTTAATTTATTTTTTAAACATTTTCTAATTACAATTTAATCTGGTTCAAACTACACTAGGGAGTTTTAGTGTATCCAGTGGAAGTTTATTATGACTTTGACACTGTTTGTTCTAAGAATGATGCCTGATTGCATTGAACCTTGAGTGTTATTCAAGACCACTCAAAAGAGAACAATACAATAATTTCATAAGAGAGATACCAAATGAATAAAGAATGCCTACTATCTAGTATGCAACATGTATCTATGTATGTTCTATGACATATGACATATTCTATCACTATATCCATTTTGGACAAACACTGCACATGGACAATGAACTGGGTGCAGAATTAAATATAAGAATGAGAAGTAGTTGGAATGCATTTAGGTATTGAGATATCTGTTCTGTTAAATGTTTATCTGTGTAATATAAAAAGTATTTAATTTTTACAATTAAAATGGTGGAGGGGATGACTATTGTTGCTTTATCTAAAACACTGTCGTTTTCAGCTGTCTGGAAAGTGATAGGATATAATAGATCCTCTGTTTCGTGTACAAGATCAGAAATACTCTTTAAGGAAAAAAACAATGAATAATTGTACAAAATGGTGATTGGTACCAAAAATAACTGTTCCTTCTTACTGACAAAAAGGGAAAGACCTTAATGTACTTTAACTATTTGTTCTTTTTTAAAAGAAGATATTTAAGTAAATGAGAAATATCTTTATTGGGCTGATTAGAAATAGTTTGATTTATGTAAGTAATTTGACAAACTTGAAATAACTAATACCTTGGGAAAATTTTCCAAAGATATTATAATAAGCATTTTTCTCTTCTTAAACCTACTTTCCACTATCTCTAACATGTTTACTTACTCAATTGTCACTAACTCAGCCTCTACTTTTGAAAATATCACTACTAATAATCATTTAATTTTAAGGAGTAGCATTTTAAAAACTTTTTGCATTTCCCCCCCCTTTTTTTTTTTTTTTTTGCTTTTTTCTACTGAGGCAATTGGGGTTAAGTGACTTGCCCAGGGTCACACAGCCAGGAAGTGTTAAGTATTTGAGACCAGATTTGAGATTTGAACTCAGGTCCTCCTGACTTTAGGACTGGTGCTCTATCCATTGCGCCACCTAGCTGCCCCCAAAATGACTTCTTAAATTTTTCATGCTTTACTTTATTCAGAGTAATTTTATAGAAAGATCTAGAAAACTTTATAAAAAGCAAAACAAAATAACACAGTTGCTACTACATGAATGTAAAGCTCTAGGTACTTTAATGGCTCATAATTCAAAGAAATATTTAACAGTTATATCTGAATGGTTGCGAAAGATAGGTTACAATTAGTAGGAATTCCTCTTGCATTTTAATTAAATTCCTGCGAATATTTACTAAGAAATAGATTGATTCTGTAGTAAAATTAAGACCCCTATTAGTATTTACTTATCAAAAAACTCCATATGATATGGAGATATTAGAGATGTAAGGGAATGTTTGTTTGTTTGAAATATAGTGAGTGGAATCTTATCATTTTCATCCTTTTTTAAAGAGGAAAACAAATTATTTCCAGAGGAGCTTTAACAAGAAAGAACAGTTCTTTCTTGTTTAACTTTAGTCCTTTTTCAAGAGGGTGGAGAATTTCTGGTAAATGACCTTGTTGTTAAACTTTTGAAACAAGTACTATGACTATTCAGTAGGCAGTGTGCAGTCCAATGGGAAATTCACCAGCTGTGGAGTCACTGGACCTCCTGGGTTGAAATCTCACCTCTCATTCTACCTTACTACCTGATATACCATGAGGAAGTCACATAATTTCCCTGGACCTCAGTTTCCTCATTTGTAAAAATGAAGGGGTTGATCCAGGTGGTTTCTGAGATCCTTCTAGCTCTAGAGTTATGATTACCCTCGCCACTTTCACCGTGATCCTTACTTTTCAAACATTGTTTGCTCTGTCTGATTAAAGGAATTATTTGACCAAATAGTTCTCACCATAAATTTCATGATTCTTGTGATGACTCTTAGATCTTTGGAGTTTCTTTACTGTTTCAAAAGATGTTTGTAAAGTAGTGGAGATTTCCAGTAAATTAGTTTTCAAAATATATCATGTCTTATTTTAGGAGAGAGGTTCATTTATCAGTTATCCCTGATTGAATGAATACTTATTTGAATAACTGATTTGCTATTGTTCCCAAAGATCAGTACACACACATGTATGTGTTCATTAGACTGAGAGTGAACATCTTTCTAGTTTTTATCCTCCCTTGAACTATATGTGTGCTCTTGAACAAGTCACATTACTTCTGAATCTCAGTTGCTTCCTATGGGAAAAAAACCGGGGGGGGAGAATGATTTAAATGACTGAATGAATAAAAAAGCATTTATTTAGTGCTTACTTTGTAAAAAGCACTTTACTAAGTGCTGGGGATATGAATACAAAAGTAAGATAGTTCTTACTTTCTGGATGATCTTTATTTTTAAAAATAAAATGTTTCACTGATTTTCTTGCCCCCCATTTTTGACATTGGTATCATTTCCCCAGTGACTTTTCCTTAGTAGAATACTTCCTTGTAACAAAGACAGAAGATTATCTTTAAAGACCTTTACAATTCTAAAATTCTTTGAGTATGTTTATTAAAGCTATATATCATCATCTACTCCCTAAAATATGAGGTGAGAAAACTTCTCAAGGATACTCTTAAAATGCACACAATTGAAACTGTGAAGTGGTTAATGGAAAATTTGTCCTCAATATTTGTTCAAATACTTGTTTCAATAATTGCTTATGAACCACTTGTGTTAATAAGAAGTGCTAAGACATAATGCCCCTCATCTTTTATTTTTGTTTGATACTATTAGGGAGGAACAGTGAGAAGATCAAGAACAGAAGCATCCTGAAGCCACTTAAGCCAAAGCTGCTGAAGTTTATGTTACCATTAGGATTTTCTATCTCTCCATAGAAACTCCTATAAATAGCTTGTCTCTCCTTCTACCCTACCTTTCTTTCACTTCTCCCATTTTTCCTTCCCTCCCTTAAGAATTCTTACTTCCCTTTTCCTTCCTTCCTCCTTTCTCTTCCCTTCTCTTATCATTATCATTACTCATTTATTAGGTATTTACAATGTGTAAGGCACTATGCTAAGTTCTAAGAAAGCATAAACATAGCCCCTGTACATGAGTGTGCACACATACGTGTGTGTGTGTGTGTGTGTGTGTGTGTGTGTGTGTGTGTATAATGGGAGTTAGTTTCAGGGCAAGGACAATAGCAGTGGAGGCAGGGAGGGAAGATAGAAAGGAGTTTAAAGAGCCCTGTGGGTGGGATTTCAGCTGAATCTTGAAAGAATTTTGGAGGAAGAGTATTTCAGGCATGGGGGACAGATAGTGAAACGGCACAGTTGGGAGAGAGGTTTTCCTCTCTTCCCTTTCCTATTCTTCTTCCTTTCCCTTTTCTTCTCTTTCCTCCCTTTCCTCTTCTGTTCCCTTTCTCCTCCTTTCCCTGAACTTCCTTCCTCATCCCATTTCTTACTCTTTCTTTTCTATTTTTTCCCCACTCTTTTTTCACTCTCCTTTCCTCTTTTTTCCCTTTTCCTCTCTTTCCTCTTCCTTCCCATTCTCTATCTTTTCACTCATACCCTCCTTTCCCTCTTTCCTATTTACCTTTAGGACTTTATTCTCCTTTTCCATTGCCTTCTTCCCTTATTTTATTTCCCTTCCTTTAGAAATTTATATGACAACACTTAAGTCTGGCTAAATTTCCCCTTTCTTTCCTCTTGTCTTGAGTTACTGATGAGCACTGAAATAGCTCAGAGGTGGGTGGAAAGTTGAGCATAAGCTTCTGCAGATAACCACCTAGGGAGGCTCTAACATTGAATAATTGGGCCAGTACTCTGTTTTTGTTCCAGTGTTTATTAATGAAGCTTGGCTTGAAGGCTTCTCTTCACTCTTGGGAAGTTGACTGTGAATGATTCTCTGCTTGTTTTTGTTTTGTCTAACTATTAGGAGTTGCTTAAAATAATTGGTTAAAATGAAGGTCATAACTTCAGTGTTTCCTTTAAAACAGATTACTACATCTGCCTTTATCCCTGACTAACTTGAAGTTGAAGGCTTTGTGGCTGTCTGACAACCAATCCCAACCTCTGCTTACGTTCCAGCCAGACACAGACTACGAAACAGGCGAAAAGATTTTAACTTGTGTTTTGCTTCCTCAATTGCCTTTTGAACCTAGTTGTCAAGGTAAATATAATTTAAGCATCATTTCCTTTGTCATAGGACTAAGTAGAATATAAGAGCAGATTGAATGTCCTGCTTCATCCTGGAGTGTTCTTCTAATATCCAGATTTAGTGGAGTATATAATTTTAGGTATTCTTGAATGAGTTCCACCTTCCCTGAAATATATCCCTTATCTGCTTTCTAATGCCTGAAATTCTTAAAATGGAGGACAGAGGCGTTCATTCCAGTATTAGGGGTGAAATAAAAAAAAAAAAAAAAAAAAAGATTCTCCCTAGAGGATATTATCTGGTGACAAATTAATTCTAAAGCAAGTTTTGAAAGGGGAGAACATACTAATTCCATAAGAGGGCTTAGAGGGGATAAATATTTTTTAAATTTTAAAATTATTTTATTAATTTTAAATAATAGCTTTTTATTTTTCAAAATACATAGAAAAATAGTTTTCAACATTCACCCTTATAAAACCTTGTGCTCCATATTTTTCTTCCCACTTCCCCTCAAAAGCAAGAAATTCAATATAGGTTAAACATGTATAGGAATAAATACTTTAAAAGGAAGTGGAACCTCCCCACCTTCTTTTTTAAAAATACTTTTGCATCAACATAATCATATCAACTCATTATAAAGTTAGGTGATTTGCCAAGTTGTGGCACATGTCTGTAATCTCTGCTACTGGATGCTGAGGCTGGTGGATTGTTTGAGCTTGATAGCTCTGAATTGCAGAAGGCAAAGCCAGTTAGTTGCAGCTCCAATATGATAAGAAAATAGGTCCAGGTCAGGTCAAAGGTCATAGACCAGTAAATGACTTTCATCTTGGTGAAACAGAGAGATTTAATCTCAGACATCAGTAATAACAAAAGAAATTAGATACAATACATATTTTGAAAGAAAGGCTTAATATCTGATATTCATATAGCTAGATGAGGATATGTTGTCCTAAGATTTTTCTGAGTTAACACTCAACTGGGGAGTCCCTAGAAAGTGAACATATGAAAAATTATGAATTATTTGCTCTTCTAGACTTGGAGTCAATATGGTATAGTGGCTATAACACAGAGGAGTCAAAGATTTGGTTTCAGTTTTTAACTCTGCTCTGTATTACCTTTATTACCTTTGGCAAGTCAGTTATCTCATGTAAAATGAAAACATCAGACTTGATGATTTCAAAGGTTTCTTCTCCCTCTAAAGTTCATGGTACCAGGGGTCAAGATCTCATTTTCATCTATAGTATTTCATCGTTATCTGCTCGAACAAGTTAATTAACTCTTATTTTCCTTATTTGTAACATGGGGATAATAGCAGCTAATTTGCAACGCCAAAGTATTATTGCAAGAAAACTTTTTTAAAAACTTAAAAATTATGAAGGACTATATGAATATGATATTCTAAGACTGAGGGAAAATCCTTATCTCTTAAATTGCACTTATTTTCTAATGATAATGAACAGTTGAGAAGGTGCTTTATCCTCCTTTCAGGAGTTATTTGCCATTTCAGTTAATGATTTGAAACCTGTTTTCCTTTATACTGGTTGGTCTTTTGAGTTGAGCCCAATGAGGAATGTAATGAATGTGTGGAAGGCATTGGTTGCCTGAGTTGACAAGCTTTTTGATTTAATGTGCTTTTTTTGTCATTCCTACAGAGAATTTGACCCGCTGTGGGGCACTGGAAAGCTTAGTCAATGAAATGTCAGATGAAACGTGGAATGAACGGGCAGGCAACAGGGTCAGTGCAATCCGATTTTTAGAAGATGAAAGAGATGAAGAAGATAATGAAATGGTATGTTGTTCAAATGAACAGTGTTTCTTGGTATGTGTAGAGGCTGAAAGCTGGGTGCTAAGAGACTAATAAATAATTTCTCTTATTTAAAAACAGATTGTTGGGGTTTGGCAATCATTTTTAGAGACCATCTCCAGTCCACTATTTTTTTTTTTTTTTTTTTTAGGCAATTGGGGTTAAGTGACTTGCCCAGGGTCACACAGCTAGACAGTGTCTGAGACCAGATTTGAACTCAGGTCCTCCTGACTTCAGGGCTGGTGCTCTATCCACTGCGCCACCTAGCTGCCCCGGGTCCACTATTTTTTCATGATATATTTTGATTTTTCTATTCTCTTTCTCTCTCTTGGTAAGACAATTGAGGTTAAGTGACTTGCCCAGGGTCACACAGCCAGGATGTGGTAAGGGTCTGAGGCCAAAATTCATGACCCGAATTCAGGTCCTCATGACTTCAGAGTTGGTGCTCTATCCACTACACCAACTACCTGCCCCTGATTTTTTCTATTCTCAGTACTATGGTACTGGTTTGTGAAGTGGTAAATAAGGCTAAGAATTCTATTAAAAAAAGGATTTCAGGTTTTTATTTATCTTTAATTTATTATTTTTTTTTTTTTGCTTATTTCATCCTTCATAGGCGTTTCTTCTATTTTCTTAGAACCTTTTGGGTTTTGATTCCCTCTACAATTTCCAACAAATTATGAGCCTTTTTAAAATATTCTTCCTATAACCTAGACTAATGGTTCTCAAATTTTTGTCCTCAGTAACTTTACAATATTAAAAAATATTGAGAATCTGTCCAAAGAATTTTTGTTTATGTGGGTTATATTTATAGATATTTGCCATATTAGAAATAAAACTAATTTTAAATTTGTAGGCCCTCTGGAAGGGTTTCAGAGACCCCCAGGATTTTTTGGACACACTTTGAGAACCACTGGCCTAGACCATTTTGAATGAGGGCAGTCTTATTCCATTAATTTTGCCTCCTGTTATGCCAACTGCCTCTCTCTTCTTTTCTGACTAATTTACTTTGGCTGTAGTGTGGAGTATTCATAATTATGGTGGAATTGGCACCTTATTAACTACTCAGTGAAATGAACAAATTGCATTGAAAAGCTCCTGTTACCTATATTTGTGCTATCTCAATGAAATCACTATTTAAGAATTACTAGCAATTTGTAAAATCTGCCCTCCTGCATGGATTGGGTTTGTTTTCATTGCTGCTTCATTGTTTTTTGTTCATTGAGGTTTGAAGGAACAGTGTTCAGAAGGAGGGGTGGGGTAGACCAAGGGAAGGGAATAAGTATTATTATAATTATACATAATACCTACTATGCGGTGGAAGCTGTTGTAAGTGCTTCACAGATATCTCATTTCATCTTTTCAACAGCCCTGTGGTGTATGTGCTGTTATTATTCCCTTTTTACAGTTGAGGAAACTGAGGGAGAGAGTAATTAAATGGCATACCAAGGGTCACACAACTAGTGTCTGAATTTGGCTTTGAACTCATGTCTTGCTAATTTCAGGCCCCTTGCTGTCTCTTTAAGTACTTAGAGCCTTATATATTATACAAAATGACAGGTTTTTTATTTTTTATGTGTGTTCATGTTCTTTATTATAAAATGAGAATCACAAATTCAGTAAGAAAATGTGTAATACTAGGGTTGTGGATGACAATTGAAATAACAGCCAAAAGAAAATAATTTGTTAATTTGTTTTCTTTATCTTATAATTGTCTAGATTTATAATTGTATTATTAATTTAATCTCCTTTTCCAAAAGCCTCTTTTCAGTGTAACTTTGACCACACCTGGCTATTAAGAGGCTTTGCCACATAATGTATAAAGGACTGTCTCAAGGCTAAGAGGATCTGAGTTCAACTCACATTTCTGACGTACTAGCTGTGTGATTTGGGTCACCAAATCATTAAACCTTTTCATGATATAAAGAGCTCTCTATAGTTGCAAAGAAAGTCCTGCCCAGCATTGATAGGAAGAGTATCCTTATATAGGAATTCCTGTCTAATTATTTTCTCAGCTTCCAGGAAATGTCCTTTAAAGGTCATTGATGCAGTATTATTTGAACTAAAAAGTATGCTAAAATGTTGTTGTAAATATCCTTTTAGAAATAATCTATTTCTTCTACCCTCTTGCATAATTTTTAGTTTTATGGTCTTATTTTTATAATCTTTATTGATAGATGACACCATAGAAAGAGTGCTGGACTCATCAGGATGACTCATCTTCCTGATTTTAAATCTGGCTTCAGTCACTTAGTAGCTGTGTGACCCTGATCAAGGCATTTTAACCCTGTTTGCCTCAGTTTCCCCATCTGTAATATGAGCCAGAAAAGAAATGGTAAACCATTCTAGTATCTTTGCCAAAAAACCCAACCAAAACCCAAATGGAGTCACAAACTATTAGACATGACTGAATGACTGAACAACGATATATAAGATTGTTAATTCCTTACTCTTAGTAATCTAGCATACTCTAATTTGATTTTTTTAATTGCAATTTACAATATAAAAAAAAAATTCCTTTCATCTTCCCCTGCCAAAAGCCTTATGAGACACCAAACTCCGTGAATAACCATAATTTCAAAATAGAAGTTTTTTTTTTCCCTGAAGAATTCTTTTCTTATTCTAACTGCCATCCCCCCACTTCAGTCAATGATTTTACCAAGAAAACTTTTCTCTAGTTAAAAAAATTTATTCAGTGCATATATCTGAACACCCACTGTATTAGATACTCTAGCCCATTTGGCTTTTCTTCCCCCTCACTCTAGATATTTTTAAAATCTCTTTTGTTCTCTTAGCAAACTTTTCTTGACTGACAGATCCCCATTCTTAATGTTGATTTTCCATTAATTGTCAGAAAATTGTTGATGATAAATACAGATAGTTGATGCTGAAGGGTTTAGGGTGTTATTTCAGTTCACTCTTAAAATTTTTTTTTTCAATTCACTCTTAAATGGTATTTTCTAAGATGATAAAAACTTATAGATTAGTTTTAATATCACCCAAATTTATCTCTGTCTTGGGAGCTACCCATTTTAATAAATGATTAAAAAGGAGGGGAAAGGGAATTAGCCCGCATTTAGAAAAAAGCATGGTATCTTATGCAGTGTCCATAGACTTTGATTTCCTCTGCAAAGAAGGCCAGGAGCTGCTCTTCATATCTCTTTTTTTAAGGTCATACTTGGCCATCATAATTTCACAATGTTCAGTTTTGGTTGTTTTATCATTTTTAAAAATTTTGTTCTTTCTTTTAAAAATTATTTAAGTGCAAATGCCATAAAAATGCATTTTTAGGAAAATAATGACAAAAACACTCCTTCTGCTGTTTGTTTTTTAGAGAACACTCCTAAGACGAGCCACTCCACACCCAGGAGAGTTAAAAAGTATGAAAAAGACAGTGGAGAACTTACGGAATGATATGAATGCTGCTAAAGGACTGGATTCGAACAAAAATGAGGTCAATAATACCTTTGACAGAGTGACCACTTCTGTGTAGAGCTTCACCTCCAAGTTCTTACCTCCTGTGTCTTCCCCTGCTGTTGAAATGGTCCTGTCTTCCAAGGAATCTCATCCAGCCCTTTGTCTTAACCAGATCCTGACCCATCATCTCCTTGTATCGCCTATTGGAGGGTGCTGCTATCTTGAAGGAAGTGCCTTATACTAACTAGTTGTGGCACCAGTAATCTCCAGATAATATATTTTTAATGGATTTTTGGTCACTTTTAATGAGTAGAATACACTACTGTACAACTTTACTTGTCCTTGTTGTCCTATGTTGGAAGAAGGAGAGATTTTGATCCTCTTCCCTACAGTGCTGGGATATTTTAGACCCAGGTATACTGGGTCCTACTGACAAGAGATATAGTTTTATGTGAAAAAATACTTTTTTAAACATTTTTGGCAGCTCAGATGGTGTAAATTTTAAAATTTTGTATAGGTATTTCATAAGAAAATTATGTATTTCTTTTTTGCTGTTGTTTTATCTGGAAAACGGTACATATTTTACTATCTGTGGGGGGGAAAAGACAGTCCTGAAGTATTCATTTGTATTTGTACCACCCAGTTGTGCCTTAATGTGTGTCCTGTTGTATGTCAAACCAGTGCTGAAAAATGGTATCCCTAAGCAGTAAGATTACGGAGGGGATGTGCTTTTTTAGCCATGTGTGTCTTAAATTAGTGGTCAACTTGGTTTTTGTTTTTTGTTTTTTTAAACCAACAACAGGATGGGAACTATCAAAAGGGCCTCCTGAGTTGTACATGGTAATATCTGTTTGATTACCTGAGAGATACATCTGCAGAACTAAACTTCTTCTATATGATTACTTACAAATTTTAAAACTTTAAATGAAGAAAATGTCTTAATTGTTCTAATGGTGTGGGTTTGCTCCCTCTGGTGAGGTTTGTACCCTTTGTGCAAAAAAGAATGCAACACAAAGCATGGTAGGAGACTGATTCAGAGTACATTAGGAGAACAAGTAAATGTACCACCTGATGCTATTGAAAATGGCTTTAGAGGTTTTATATCCAGATATAAAACCATAATAAAGCAGAAACCTTATAAATATACAAGAGCACCATCAGCGTCATTATGAGTGCAATTTAATTTGAAAATCAACTTTGTTGGGAAGAGTTACAAAATGCTGTAGTCACATTTTGGCATAGGCAGAGGTGGGGAAGGAGTGTGTGTGTGTGTGGGTGTGTGTGTGGGTGTACGTGAGCGGGCAAGTGCATGTGCTATGTACTTTTATCTGTTAATTTCTATAAGAGGTATATAGGTAATGAGTATTTTGGCCACAACAATTTGTAAAGTGGCTTAAACAAGAAGTTGTGATGTATATCACTCACCTTGATGAAATCTTGCCTAGCCTTTTGGAAGAATTGAAGAGTGTTTTTTTTTTTTTTGTTTTTTTTTTGTTTTTGTGGGCGTGGGGGTTGGAGAGAGCAAGGAGCAAATAATATGGACTAAAATTAAGATTAAGAAAATGAATGCTGCAAATTGCTAAAAGAGGTCAGCAGAATCAAGTCATCTAATGAAGTCAACTCATCCTGGACAATGGTACCCAAGACTTGCGTGAATAGATTAAGATGTGTTTTATAGTGGGCAGCAGTTTTCTCACTGAATCTTTATTTCGTTTTGTTCCTATCAAAAGCCATTTTCACTACTTAAGTTGCATCTAGTTTTGAGTTAGGCACCTTTGGGAGTTGAACTATTACTCTCAGGTGGTCAAATCAGCACCAGTTAATGCTCATGTGCATTAGCACAATCTCTGGGTGGTAGGGACATGTGACTTCAGCTTTTTATTGGACTAACTGATCTACATGAATTCTAATTCTGGAGTCTTTAGCAACTAATCAGAAAAAATAATTTTCTTACTATAAATTTCCTCAGTTAATCTATTCTTATAAAGTTCTTTAAAAAACCAACTAGGTATTTGTTGAATTTCATATACTCTGCCAAAGAGGTTACAGGCCATTTTCCTCTTGGAAATGGTTTGGAACATCTGCAGTTTTGTGCATCATGTCATCCTATAGTTGTTTCCACTTTTGGTTAGATGCAAGTGAACAGCTTGTTTTTTGGTTCATATGATTTTAAATCTGCAAGAATGTTGTCATGAGTATGTTGTTTTTCATCAGCTGATCAATTTATTTAAAAAGAAAAATAATTTTGATTCCAAAGGTATTTTGTTTGTTTTGTTTTTTAATAAAAAAAAACTCTCTCTACTCTTTACTATTCACTGAGTCATGGCTACAGTAGAATGGAACAGGATGAGATCCTTCGGTTCTGTTTATATTTAAATTTTTCAGACATTTTATGCTGTACTGTCTTTATCTTCTGTCCTGCTGGGAAGAGAAAGGCCTGATCCACAAAGGTAAAAATTTAGTTGGTCAGTGACTGTGACTTTTTATAGTGTGAGGAGTTGAAAACCTTTGGAATGATTAAAAAAAAAAAAAAAACTTAAAATGGAATATGCAGGAGTCAGCTAGGCAAAATTATAAGGAAATATTCCTCCTAAGATGACATTTAGTAGCTAGAGAATCTTAAGAATGTAAGGCAAAATTGAAAACTGATGATTTCTTTTACTCTCTTTGACTTCAATTGAAAAATTCTTGACCTCTAGTTAGTTCAGACTGTTATGTATTAGTTTCAATGGCATCATTCTGTCTCTTAAGCATTTCCTACAGGAAGAGGAAGATCAATAATATGTGGCTTAAAATGCTTCCTTGTTTTGTGTAGGTGAAAGGTGTGAGCAACCAGAAAAGAGGTTAGCATTGCACTGTCTATTCATCCCCCTTATCTTTATATCACATTTACATGGAAGGAAATAGTATTCCTTCCCAACCAAACAAACCAACTAAGGAAGTATAACTATACACATTAGAGAGGGTAGTCTTAAGTTATTCGAGATGAGTTTTACATCCTCTTGGCATTTCAATAAAACTTCTCAGAGTGATCTTAATGCAAAAAAAATAAAATATTTAGAATTACCAAAACAACAACAATAACAACAAATGAAATTACATTGAAATATATCTATCAAAATGTTTTCCTTTAAAGTTCATATAACAGAGGGTAAGAATCCATGCATTGAATAGGAGAGTAAATACATTGTTTGTTGAAAGGTGGCCAGGAAAAAGAAATAGAAGTTGATGACATATTTGCTCTTGACACATAGTAGTCTAATTGTTTTCATACTAGAAAATTCAGAGGCATGGACTACATAACTCTAAAATTTTCACTTTGTTAGGTCCACTCTGTTAGGAAGCTTGTTAACTATCTTGAAGGTAAAATATTCCACGTGGAAGTTTGCTCACTAAACTTGTGCAGTGATCTTCTGCCATCTCTTGTGAAATCTACCACACTTACAGAAAGAAGACAAACAAATAATGAGAGATAAAAGCTAGAGGGGAAAAAATCTGGAATTGACAGCAAATTCTTTGAAAGCAGATTTCAACCTTGTTCCAGAGACTGATACCCTTGCAATGGGAAAAGTTAGTGACTAATATGGGAGTGGTTGTGCAACACATTCAGAATGAGGGATTGTGTACTGTGCAGCTCATTAAGAGAAAGAAAGAGTGTCTATAGTCTCTGGAAATTAAGAGGTGATTACCATGAGGAAGTGAAAATCTCCATTCAACCATTGATATTGTCCAACTTTTATAAGAGACATTCTCAATGTAGTCAAATTGGCAAGTTGGGTTCTTCTCTTTCTCTTTTTCTTTCTCTTTCATTCCCTTTCTCTTCCTTCCTTCCTTCCCTCCCTCCTTCCCTTTCTTTCTTTCTTTCAACTGAAAGAAGCAAAAGATTGCCATGCTAGAAAAGAAATGGCTTGTATTGACCATAAAAATGAATAATCAAACACTAAACAATTTAGAATGTAAACAACTTAATTTTATCCTAGAATATTTACTTATTTTGTAAAGTATCTGGTCAATTTAGAACTGATCTGCCCAGGCAGATCAACATGCTCTTGGTCTCCTCCCTGTTTCCTAAATATTATACACTCAAGGAATGCAAATTATAAAATACTCTAGCCAAAACAAAAACAGGAAGTGATAAAATGTGCTATTATACATTCTAAAGCTAAGGATAGAAGCTGAACCTGTGATTTCAGTATTATTAAAGAACTTTCAGATGAGGAAAAAACCTCATTGCAAATTAGCATCTCCATAATTTCTAGTCATAGAAAGTTGCCTACAGCATTCAGCAGATGAGTGACTTGCCCAGGATCATATCCTGACACATAGAATGTGTTAAAAGTGGAATTTGATACTTCATGAGTTCCAGTTAGTCAATAAACATTTATTAAGTGCCTACTATTTTTCTAGACTCTGTGTTAAGCACTGGAGGTGCAAAAAAGAGGCGAAAGATAAGTCTTCTGACCTTAAGCATCTCACAAGATTAAGGAGGAAGACAATACAGAAAGAAGCTGAGAAGGGAGTGGGGTTTAGGGGAAGAAGAAAGAAGATGCTTAGCCCTGAGACAAGATAACAATCCTGCAGTCAGGATAGAAATGAATTCCCTGACCTGGGCATTCTTCTTAAATGGGGAATTCTAGGAGGAGCTTTCCGATGCTCACCCTCTCCAGAGGGAAAAAGGGGCCTTTGGGGCAAAAGGTACTGAGGAGGGTGTGAGTTATCAGAATTGATATGGTCTTGCAGAATGAATAGATTGCAGAACTTCACAATGCCCAAATTAACTTGTTATGGACAATGCAATGTACTGCGTGATTTGTGCTCTTGAGCTCATAATTGGCACTTGCTATAGATAAAAGTGATATTTGATGGAATCAGAATTTGCTGGAGAGGAGTAGTAGTAATAAGCTAGTATTTACATACTGCTTTAAGGTTTGCAAAGTGCTTTACAATATTATTGTATCAACAATCCTAAGAACAGGTGCAATTATTGTTATTCCCATTTTATTGATGAAGAAACTAAGGCTAAATGAAGTTAAGCAACTCTATCAGAGTTACACAACTAGTATTTGAATCTTCTTGACTCTAGAGCTACCCTACCTGCCAACCTGGCTGCTTAAGTAAGGATAAGTGTCTGGATCAACCTTTGGGTAATTTTAATTACATTTCTGAGCAAATACAATCAACTATAGAGTATCCTTTTGGACTTTTCCCTCCATTTTTATTATATAGCTATGTTTTGTTGTTATTGTTTTTCTTATGTAGCTCAAAGCCATGTTGGAAAGAGAAGACAGGAAAGTAAGTAGGCAGGACCATTCCTATAAAAACTCATGGAATAGTATTTGTGAAGATTGAATTTTTCTCTTTAATATTAAAATGTTAACTATATTTTATTTTCCATCTAATTTTTTTCTGTCTCATTTCTCCCAATTTCTTTGATTTTTGTGCCTTGGTATGATTACAAGATGGAAAGAAAAGGAGCAAGAAATAGTCATGAGAGAAGAAAGCATGACTTGATCAGCTCACTTTCTATGTTTCTTCTGGTAATACCATTTTTTCCCCCTACATAGAATTAGCCAAATTGTTTTACACTTAATTTCTTATCTATCATTTTGTTTTCCCTCCTTATTCTCTCTTTGAAATCTTTCATTGCTTTGGAATCTATTTCAGGAAGGACTTACAGATATGAGAAACTGATTAATCAAGAGAAACTGGTTAAAAACCAGTTTTGTTTAGGTTTTATTGGGAGAAAAGTATTGAGAAACCACTCAGTCTCACAGGAATATTTTTAAAATATTTATTACTTTATTTTTTTAAAAGTAGAGAGCAGGCTGAAAAAGGAAACTAAATGAAATAACCTGATCCAATAGTTTTTGTTTAACATAGGCTACACCAAACACTTGGAGCTCAGCTCTGGGATCTGGCAATGGGCCAGGAGTGTCATGTAATTCTAAACTAAGAGACTGGAACAATGACCAGGATGCCCATGGAAGGCCTTTTGCCAAATGCCCCTGAGTTCTGCTGGGCAAGAATCTGATTAGACTAATGCCAGAAGCTGCTTTCTTTGGATGCCTCAGCTTTTCTTTTTAAATTCATAATGATAACAGATTATACTTTCTATACAAAGACTGTCTTACTGATTCAGAATCAGGAGGGCAGGCATTTTGAGTTGGTTTTTGGAGTGGTAGTATTTCTGTTGATTTATCCTTTATACTTTTGCCTAGTTGGACACAATGCCTAACAGCTCACATCTGTGAGACCAGTAAAGGAATGTTAAATTGTTGGGTGATAATCATTCTGAGAATGTTTCTAGGTTCCTTTTGTTGTTGTTCAATCATGTCCAACTCTTCATTATCCCAATTTGGGGTTTTCTTGGCAAAGTTACTGAAGTGGTTTGCCATTTCTTTCTTCAGCTCATTTTACAGGTGAGGAAACTGAAGTAAACAGGATTAAGTGACTTGCCCAGGATCACACAGCTAATAAGTGTTTGAGGTCAGATACCAATTTAGAAGATGAGTCTTCCTTACTCTAGGCCTCATATTCTATGCACTGTGCCACCTAGCTATCATATTAAATGGTGTAAAATTCAAGAGTTGAGAAGGAAAATTATTCCTCATTAGTGGTCAAGAATTAATTTGTATATATTTCAGCATTAATTGAAATGATAATTTATCTTGTAAATGAGTTCCTAGGAATAGTCCCAAGATGGTTAATAATAGTTAATAAATTATTGGTTAACATAAGAGGATTGTGAATGATTTCTTTTTAAATCTCTCTACTTGACAGGATTGTGTCATAGAAAGAAAGGCTGACCTGAGAACTAGAAAACCTGAATTGCAAGTCCTAACTTCACAGTTCACTAGTCTTCTGTCCTTGTATATATCAAATAACTTCTTTGGACCTGTTTTCTTGTCTGAACATTGATGGAGTTTGTCATTTCCTTCTCCAATAGGTTAAGGCAAATAGTAGTTAAGTGGCTTGCCCAGGGTTACTGGATTTGAACCCAAATCTTCCTAAGTTGAGGCCCAGTGTTCTCTCCACTGAATCACCAGCTGCCTAGACACATGGCAGGTGCTTTATAAGTGTTTATTAACTAATTTAATAAAGCCCTTTTGACTCAAGGAACATTTATTAAACAGACAACTTGTTAAGAGCTGAATATAGAAAGTCAAAAATTGAAATTACCCCTGCCCATAAAGAACTTCGTTCTTTATAATTTTGGACCACTAGTTAAATGGAAGCAATTCTTATTTGCCTCTCTCTTTGAGTATGAATAGACAAGGAAGAATTCTAAATCAACAAAGCAATCACAGGTAACACTTTGAAGGAAGTCAGTAGTGATGGTGGGGACAGGGTGAGGGAAATTGTGAAAAGGGGAAAGCTTAAAAATTATCTTTTTTTTTTTTTTTTTACTATTTTAAATTATTTATTTAAAACAAATACAAAATACAAGAAGAGAATATTACCATGTGCACAGAAGAACATGGATGGATTCAAAATATAAAACAATAAAGTTTAATTTCAAGAAAGTCTATATAATGAATACTACACATTGTGTTTAGATGTCCATTTTTTTTTTTTTTTTTGCTTCCTTGTAGGTTTTCTTCTGTTCTCTAGTGTGCACTTTTTATTTTATTCTCCCTCCCCTTCTCCTCACCAAGAAGAAAACAATCATGGATATATTTATAAATACATGTATACAGATACATATATATATATATATACACACACATTCATATTAATCTATGTAAGACTCTACTATGCTTGCTTTTCCTGTTTCTCTGAAGGCAGATAAAATATCTTCCTTCATAAATATCTTTTGTTTGTTAAAATGAGATTTTAAAGTTCTTCAGATGACTATTTTTTCTTTTTTTAAATTTGGAGGCAAGCAGGGTTAAGTGACTTTCCCATGGTCATACAGTTAGTAGATACTACTGAGAGCTGATTTGAACTAACCTCCTCCTGACTCCAGGCTAACTACTGTATCTACTATGCCTGTCCCCACAAGTTGCAATTTCAAAAGACTTGGCAAGTGCTCCTTTTTTATTTTCATTTTTTATTTTTAGTAGCTGCTATTTAATCAGATTAGAAAAGCAAAAAAAAAAAAAAAATAGGACACCCGTTCAAAAACTGGCCCCAGTTTCCAGAAAAAAAGCATATTATTTATTATTTTCACCTAGTAATAATATAGACTAATGCAACACTTTGCCACATTATATACAAGGATGCCCCAAAAATTATAGGACATTTTTGAGCTTTAAAGTTTTACACCTCACTAAGACTTTTGGGGCACCTTGTATATGTAATAAGGGACTAAGCAATAGAGCTTCTGTTCCTTGGAGCATGAGGGTTTGATGAGTCTTTCTAGGAAGTACCAGATGTGGCCAGCTCCTCCATTCCACATAAAAAGAAGCGTATTTCTACTTCGGTTCCTACATGACTTAGATGAAACTCTATAGCTGAAGAGAGCAGCTTGTATGAGCTTCATTGGAAGCCTATGGGACAGCCTTCATGGAACATCAGAGATGCTGCTGCTGCTGCTTTTTTTTTTTTTTTTTTTTTTTTTTTTTTTAAACGAGGGATGCTTGTTGCAGGTAAAAGGTTGATTCTATCTGGGTTCCCTGCGTAGGATATCAATAATCCATAGGCTGTAGGTATAAAGAGTTATTTGTTTAAACTTCTCACACTACTGCTTGGAAAAACAACAACATGCCTACTAGTCTGGGCATTAAATGTTCTTCCTCAGTTTTTGTTCTTTCTGCCCATCAGCCTAGAGGCTTAATGGGTGTGGCCAGTTTCAGCTTCCACTTGAGGTTTCGGGAGACAGGGCTGTGGGTTGGGTCTGTTTAAGTTTGAGTTTGTTTTTCCATCGTGGGTTTTTCTTTTTTTCTTTTTCTTTTTGGGGAGGGGTTATAATTTTGTAATTGCGAGAGAGCTAATAAACTCATTTGCATGTTCACGGGGGAGAGGGGGAGGCGGTAATTACGTGTCTACCAGGAGTCTCTTGGGTCTGTTGGCACATAAGAAGGCATTTATAGGTACACACTGGATATGAAATGATCTACATCAGCTTTCTGCCTGTTCTACTGTGTACCTGAAGCTTTGAAGTATGGGAACAGCACAAGCTACCTTGGAACACTGAGCTGGATGCCTTAATTTGCATCCTTCTGTTTGATACCAAACAGAGTGGCTTCCCATGCAGAGGCGATGTTCCCTTGATCTAAGCAGCAGACTGGAAACCTAGGGGCAGTCAACTATTATCATCCTCATCATATTTTGGACTTTAAGATTTTCAAAATATTTTATATATATTCTCTTTTGATTTTCTTCTCCCGCCCTCCCTTCCCTTTCTTCCCTCCTTCTCTCCCTCCCTTCTTTCCCTCCCTCCCTTCCTCCCTCCTTCCCTTCCCTCCTTCCCTCCCTCCCTCCTTCTCTGGTCCCTCCCTCCCTTCCTTCCCTCCTTCCCTCCTTCCCTTTCTTCCCTCCTTCCCTCCTTCCCTCCCTCCCTCTCTTCCCTGGTCCCTCCCTCCCTCCTTCCCTGGTCCCTCCCTTCCTCTCTCCCTCCTTCCCTCCCTCCCTTCCTTCCCTCCTTCCCTCCTTCCCTCCCTCCCTCCTCCTTCCCTCCCTCTCTCCCTTCCTCCCTCCCTCCCTCCCTTTCTTCCTCCTTCCCTTTCTTCCCTTCTTCCCTCCTTCCTCCCTTTCTTCCCTCCCTCTCCCTCCTTCCCTTTCTTCCCTCCTTCCCTCCCTCCCTCCCTTTCTTCCTCCCTCCCTCCCTCCCTTTCTTCCTCCTTCCCTCCCTCCTTCCCTCCTTTCTTCCCTCCTTCCCTCCCTCCTTCCCTCCCTCCCTTCTTCCCTCCTTCCTCCCTCCCTTTCTTCCTCCTTCCCTCCCTCCCTCCCTCCCTTTCTTCCCTCCTTCCCTCTCTCCTTCCCTCCCTTTCTTCCCTCCTTCCCTCCCTCCCTCCCTCCCTCCTTCCCTCTCTACCTCCCTCCCTCCCTCCTTCTCTCCCTCCTTTCCTCTCTCCCTTCCTTCCTTCCTTCCTTCCTTCCTTCCTTCCTTCCTTCCTTCCTTCCTTCCTTCCTTCCTTCCTTCCTTCCTTCCTTCCTTCCTTCCTTCCTTCCTTCCTTCCTTCCTTCCTTCTTAAATTCTAAGACTCCAGATGAATTACCCTTTCTAAGGTACTTCCCACTAAATATTTGTTCCGACAGAGATAATAACATGAATAGGAAATGTATTGTAGATTTTTATATTTGTTTCCTTGCTCTTCTGTAAATTAGTTACTTGATATAAAACAAAGCCTTGGCTTTGGAGTCAGAGTATCAGTAATCCTGTTTCTGACACTGTAACATTGGGCGAATCACTTTACCCCTGTGATAGTTAATGGTTCCAGCTCACCCCCTATCCCCACCCTGTTTGTCAAATTGAATAGATGGCCTCTGAAGTCCCTTTTAACTCAAAATCTAAATCCCTCTATAAAGAGAGCCAGCAGGAGAGGACCAGTAAACTTCCCATTTTGCTTATTTGGTGTGAGGTGAGTACTACTAAGTTCAGGGACATTTAATCCCATTTCTGCTCATGAAACCATCTCAGTTTTAAAAGCAAGTTTTCCTGAAATTTGTGCACAAGCAGATCATATAATAGTAACAATAATAAAGATAATGATAATAATTAGTATTTAAACAACTACATTAAGATTTGTAAAAGTCAAACATTCAACTCACCACATGAGCTCCACCTCCTCTCCAAAAGGAATTAGATTAAAATATAATTGGGAAATATTTAACAAAATAAATAAAAATATAATAGAACATAAATAACAATAATATTGTTTTTTAATCAATATGTCACTCTCAGGGATCCTTCTATAAGGTTTAATAGTCCTTATTCCTATTGAATTTGACATGGTGTTTTATCAATTGATACTCATAACAACCTTAAATTGTAGGTAAATACTATTATTCTCATTTTACAGATGACCAAGTTGGACATGGTTGTTTCCTTTATGTTCTTTTGAATACCAAGTGAGGAAATTACTTCCTATGGGAGGCAACTTAATATAGTGGCCAGAGGGAAAGGGAAAAGGAATAAGCACTTTTATGGTAGGTTGCTGTGTTCCAGGTACTGTGCTAAATATTATCTCATTTGATCTTCATAAGTGTGCTTAGATTTAGAGTAATAGGACTTGTGTCTATTTCACCATCTTTGTCTCTTATACTGTCTGTGTGATGCTGGCAAGGCACTTAACAACTGTGTATCTCAATTCCCTCATTTGAAAAATGAGAGGAGGTAAACTAGATTGTCTATAAGGAACTTCTCAGGTCAAAATAATGACCCAATCTTTTATAGGATAAAACTTCTTTAAAAAGTGTCCCCAATTATGTGCAATAATTTTTAACATTTGGTTTTTTTTTTAATATTTAAGTTTCAATTTCTCTTTCTCTTCCCTCTTTCCCTGCCCTTTTGTCTAAGGAGGCAAGCAATTTGCTATAGGTTATACATACACAAAACACATTTCTATATTAACCATGTAGTGAAAGAAAACAGACAAAAAAAAAAAAAAACCCAAACTAAGAAAAATAAAGTTTAAAAGAGTGTGCTTCTATTTGCAGATTCTACTAGTTCTTTCTCTGGAGATAGATAGCATTTTTATCACAGATTCTTTGGAATAGTCTTAGATTATCGAATGGCTGAGAAGAACTAAATCACTCACAGTTGGCCATTGTATAATATTGCTGTTATTAATGTTCTCCTGTTTTTGCTTGTTTCACTTTTCATCAGTTCATGTAAGTTTTTCCAGGTTTTTCTGAAAGTATCCTTTTCATCATTTCTTATAGTATAATATAGTATTCTATCTCAATCATATACCACAATTTGTTGAGACAGTCCCTAATTGATAGTCATCTCCTCCCAATTCTTTGTTACCACAAGAAGAAGTAGATAAATATTTTTATACATATTAGTCCTTTCCCCCCTTTTTCTTTTAAAATCTCTTTGGGATACAGACCTAGTAGTGGTATTGCAGGATCAAAGGATAAACACAGTTTTATGGTCTGTTTTAAAAAAAAAATTTTAGCATAGTTCCAAATTGTTCTCCAGAATAGTTGAATTAGTTTACAACTCTATCAACAATGTATCAGTGTCCCAATTTTTCCACATCCCCTCCAAGAGCTATCATTTTCCATTTTTGTCATACTAGTTAATCTAATAGGTATGCAGTGGTACCTCGGAGTTGTGTTAATTTGCATTTTTCTAATCAATAGTGATTTAGAATATTTTTTCCTAAAACAACAGATAGTTTTGATTTCTTCATCTGAAAACTGCATGTTCATATTTTTGACCATTTATCAACTGAGAAATGACTTGTATTTTTATAGCTTTGACTCAGTTTTTTATATATTTGAGAAATGAGATTTTTTTCAGAGATACTTTTTATAAATACACACACACACATACACACATACACACACACACACACACACACACACACACACACACACCCATTTCCCCAATTGTTCAGCTTTCCTTCTTATCTTGCCTGCATTGGTTATATTTGTGCAAAAACTTTTTAATTTATTGTAATCAAAATTATACATTTTTTATTCTGTAATGCTTTTTATCCCTATTTCTTGTTGCATTCTTCCCTAGTACTTAGATCTAATAGGTAAACTATTCCATGCTTCTCTAATTTGCTTTTGGTATCATTTTTTATATCCAATTCATGTACCTCTTTTGTCCTTATCTTAGTATACTGTTTGAGTTGTTCTTCTATACCTAATTGTTGCCAAACTGCTTTCCAGTTTTGCCAATAGTTTTTGTCAAATAGAGAGTTTTTGTCACAAAAGTTTAGTATTTGTGTTTATGGAAATACTAGATTATAATGGTAATTTATTGTGAACCGAATCTATTCCACTGATCTATTACTCTATTTCTTAGTATCAGATTGTTTTGTTGATTACTGCTTTGTAATATAGTTTGAGATATATAGTTAGGGCTAAGACACCTTCCTTCATATTTTTCCCATTGGTTCCCTTGATATTGTTGACCTCTTGTTCTTCCAGATGAATTTTGTTATTATTTTTTCTAGTGCCACAAAAATAGTTTTTCTTTTAGGTAGTCTGATTGGTATGGCATTGGATAAGTTAATTAATTTAAGTAGAATTGTCATTTTTATTATATTGGCTCAGCCTATCCATGAACAATTGATATTTTTCCAATTGTTGAGATCTTACTTTATTTGTGTGGAGTATTTTTTAATTATATCCATAAAGTTCTTGAATTTTGTTATGTCAGGTAGACGTCTAAGTATCTTACATTGTCTATAGTTATTTTAAATGGAATTTCCCTTTCTAAATCTTGCTTATGAACTTTTAAAGTAATATATAGAAATGCTGATGATTTATTTGGATGTATTTCATATCCTGCAACTTTGCCAAAGTTGTCAATTATTTCACTTAGTTTTTCAGTTGATTTTCTAGTATTCTCTAAGCATACCATCATATTATTTGCAAAGAGTGATATTTTGTTTTCTTATTACATATTCTAATTCCTCCAATTTCTTTTTGTTCTATAGTTAGCATTTTTTGGGGGGTACAATATTGAATCATAGTGGTGATAATGGACACATAGGATAAATTTTAGAATGCAATCAACTTGTAGATTTTTCTCCAATGTGATACAGTAAAAAGAATTTTGGATATAGATTCAGGATTCCTGGGTTCAAATCTCAGTCCTACCACTTACTATCTCTATCTTTTCTAGTAAACTAGTTTACTTTTTTGAGCATCAATTTCCTTCTTTGTAAATTTAAGGGATTAGACTATATGTCTCTCAAAGTCCTTCCAATTCCAAATTTCTAACTGCATAATATCCTTTTTGCTGCCACATCTGATTATATTTCATTTTCAGCAGATTGCTTCTTCAGAATTTCTTCTGTTACTCATTGTATGTTGGAATTTCTTCTTCAGACCTGATTTTCTTAGTGTCATCAATTTATAGCTCTGAGGTCATCTGGTATATCTATTCACTTTATAGATGAGCAACTAAGGCCCAGAGGAGTTGTGACTTTTCTAGGGTTGTAAAGAAACTGTTAGAGGTAAGATTTGAACACAGGCTTTTTGACTCCATAGTCAGTGTTTTTTCCATTGTATCATGTTACTTTCCTTCATTAGTTTGTCTTGTTTTAGAGGGAGTAGAGAAAAAAAACAAACATATTAAGTGAGTATAACATACCAGGCCTTGTGCTAAGTGCTTTATCTTATTTTTAATGCTCGTAACAACCTTGCAAATTAAGTGATTTATTATCTTTATTTTACAATTAAGGAAACTGAGGCAAACAAGAGTCACACAGCTAGTAAGTGTGAAATGTTTGAGGCTGTATTTGAACTAAGGTCATCCTGACTCAAAGGCCCTTGCTTCATTCTCTTGGCCTTGAGGTGCTCCAAAGCTACATTTTACAACCATAACCTTTTCTTCCTCTTTTCTAGTTGATTACTGCCTTTTCTTCTACTTCAGTCACTACAAGTGATTTAAAACTTACAATATTCTTGATCTGAGTATCATAGCCATCTTATCTTTGTTGTTTTTACTTAGTGATTTCCTTCCTTCAATTGTGTACTCACTTCCCCTCACATCTTCTCAAAAGAAAACTTATTTTCCCCATCCTCAGGGCCACAAATGTCCTAAAACATGTCTTTTACAAATAATTTGACTAATTAAGAAATCCTAATGATTTTTTCTGAACATGAAAAGAAAGCTATCTGAGGGGGGAAATCACGAGTTTAATTTGGATCTAGAATTTACAACATATTTTCTAAAGGGGTATCTGACTCAAGTAAGAAATTATTAATAAAGTATGGTTTGTAAATTTATTCCATTGCTTTAAGTGTTTCTGGGACACATGATATGTCAGGATTTCATATTCTTCTTCTATTGCCCTTGTGGGAAGAAAGCAGGCCCAGTTGTATTCAGTTGGTTGCAGCCTTACACATGTAGTGAGAATGGAGTCATGAAACATAAATTAATCTTCAGAAGAAGATCTAAATTTATATTTCATGTTCTTCATAGCAAAATACTTTGGATTTGGTAGCATTTTTCAAACACAAAAAAGCACAAGATAAAAAATCTCATCAAAGGAGAATCCTAGATTATGGGGAATGGGTATACAGAGAGAATACAGGCAATCTATTTTGTTTTTGTTTTTTTTTCAAGTTGGTCTCTAATTGCCCTAGTTTTTGAATATTAACTGTATTCCAGAATTCATTTTCTTATACATATACATATGTATAGATATCAACATAGATATATATATATATATCTATCAACACAATAACCTTTACTCTCATTCTCTGAAAAGGGAAATAAGTAAACTTTTTTTGGGGGGAAGGTAGGCAGAGATGCTACTGAATCTGAATGGCAAAAAACTTCAATAGGTACAAAATTCAGAAACTGAAGATTTGTACTTAAAGATTCTGGAACTCAGCTCTAGATTAGAGGCAATTTTGGGAAGTCAATGATTCCTACCAACTCCCAAGAATGGAATTAGTAATCAATTATCCTAATTGTTGTTGACTAAATCTAGCACACCTAAGATCATAGAACTAGAGCTGGAAGGGGCCATAGTTGTCATCTAGTCCAATTATTTCATTTTACAGATGAGGAAACTAAGGCTCAGGGAGGCTAAGTGACACTAAATGGCAGAATCTGAATTTGAACTCAGGCACTTGTACCTAAACACCAGCTCCCTTTCCGCTGTACCATGCTGACTCGTATTGGATATGATATTTTTGACAAAATAAATATAGGGTAATTCTCAATACTTCTGGCCCTTTTAAAAAATCTTTTCACATTTGAAGACTTCTACCCATATTGATCGATTTGGTTGACCCATAGTAATTTTTTTCTTCTTTATTTGAACTGAGGAAAATTTATGCTAAGGTGATATAAAGTGATAGTGATTAGTAATCTTTATAAAAATCCCAAATCAAACCCACCATTGTGGTTTGCCTTTCTTCCTATTTAGGGGATATTCAGCCTTTTCACTTTTCATTTCCTTTTGGATGATTGTCTCTTAAAAACAACACAGTCCGTAACCTCAAGGGATAGTCAGCCTAATGGCTTCAATAGAAGATCATCTGACTAGAGGGGAAAAAAGTTGGTCACAAGCCAAAAACATTGTTGGTACAATGTGAGTTCCTTGAAGGTTTTTTGATTTTCTCAGTATCCCCAGCATTTAGCAGTGTCTGGCAACTAGTAAGGACTTAATAAATGCTTGATTACTGACATTGAAAAAAACTTTTAAAATTTGCTTAAATTTGGGGGAATTTTAATGGATTTTTTTCCTTTATTCTCCATTTGGGCTAATATAGGATTCTTGCCATTCCTGGCAAAGTTTTCTACTATTAGGTTATCAAATCTTTACCATCTAGAGCTGGGGGTGAAATATGATACTGATTAGGAGCAATTAGCTGTGCCTAAGGTGATTATGATCTGATGTGCTATGCCAGATCAAGTCAAGATTCATGCTTGGATCCTTGGGGCAAGGCAAAAAAAGAGTTAACCCAGAGCAGTGACTCCAAACTGGGGAAGCTGTAATGAAGCCAGGGAGAAAATGCATGAAGTGGAGCCAGGGGCATCAGTGAATTAAGTCTCAGATTCATCTCGTTTCCTTGTTTGTTTAAACATGTATAAATACCTGCTATATGTTTCAGGCACTGTACAAATTGTTTTATATATACTATTTTACTTGATCTTTGCAACAACAAAATGGGACAGGCAGTAGATATTATTACTAACCCCATTTTGCAGATAAGGAAACGAGTCAGACAGTGGATAAGTGACTTGTTGAGAGTCACACAATTAGTGGGTGATCTAATTGTCTTGACTTCAGATTTTAATTCTGGTCTTTCTACTTGGAGTTAAGCATTCTATTCATCATGCCATCTATCTGCATCAAATAAATTGTGATTGGAACAAGCTGACAAATGGAGATCAGGTTACATTTTTGGGGGTTTCATTTTGCTAGTGCAGTGGTGTCAAATTCAAAGAAACAAGCCACTAATTCACACAGAAGGATCCCTGAGAGCCTCATATTGACTTAATTTTAAAATGTAATGTTACCTGTGTTTTTTCATAGTTATATTTATTTTGTTAAGTATTTCCCAATTACTTTTTAATTTGTTTCTGGCCACATGAGGAAATATTGTGAGCCATGTTTTAGCATCTCTATAGTATATGATAATTTCATTTTGTGTTTTTGTATATATTTGTGCTATTCATGAAGTGACTAGCATGGATGGGATCTTATTCTATCTTTTTTAAAAAATACTTTTTTATTGTCTTTATCATTGCTTTTATTTGTGACTCAGAGGATAATATAATGATAAATTTCAATATGGAGGGGTCCTTAGAGATCAATTAATTTAACCCACACATTTCACAGATATGGACACTGAGAAGTAGAGGATGTGCCCATGGTCACACAATTTCAGAGGTAAATATACTACAAAGATAAAAATCATGAATGTATGAAGTAAGTTGGTTTATTTAAAATTCTTGCAAGAAATGGGTGATTCATCTAGGGGCAGTCCCTGGGATGGTCCACATTTATGGACTATGGGAATGGATCTTTTATTTCCTGTCCAGAAGTTCCAGGTCCCTCCCTCATGCTCCCAATTGGCTGGGGATGACAAAACTAACAGATTCCCCTTCCTTTATCATATAACCCATGTTCAAAAATGGCAGAAGACTCTGTCCTTGGAGAGAAGAAGTTAATATTAGTCAACTTATTAAGCATGCATATTCAGGGCTTGCAGTTACCTTTCGCCCACTTCTTGTTGGAGGTGGTTGATTTTTATCAGTATACCAGTTCAGTAGCTCAATATCTTGTTTTGTATAACTAACTCAGTCAGCTGACATGACCTTTCTCTAACTCCTTACTCCTATTTGAAAATTACAACACTATAGGTTGCTCACAAGAGTCAGAATTTGAACCCAGATCTTTTTACTTTGTATCTACTTTGTGTCTGTTTCACAAGATCAAACTGCTTTTATATTTAATACAGTTCAATTACAGATACATTTTAAGTGTGGGAAAACCTAGCTACAACCAGACTCTATTAAATTTTAATAATTTGTTAATTATTAGGGAAATATTTACTATGTACAAGCTTAAACTTATTTTAATAGAACTTTGAGCTCCTCTTTGTGAGGGGAAAAATTATGACTATTACTTTATATGAATATTTAATGAGTTTTTGATATTACCCTACTGTAATGACAGCCTTCTGGAAGACTATATATTCGTGTGACCAGACAACCAAAAGAACCTGGTGAAGTGGGCAGCCCTAGTAATGGGAGGTGTGGGTGGTAAAGAAACCTTAATGGGCTTCAAAGTACAGTTAGTCATCTTAGCTCTATAAAATAGACATCCCTTAGACAAAGTTGACAAATGTAAAGGGAGCCTCAGAAGGAAGATCAGTCTGTGGAACCGATAAGGTTATAGACTTGGAGAGCTAGAAATAATTTTGGAAGTCATCCCCTTCATTTTATAGCTGAGGAAACAGGCCCCAACAGGCAAAGTGATTTGTTCAAGGTCATTCAGTTAACAAGTAAGAGAGCCATGACTTAACTCCATGGTTTTTGACTCCGGTTCATTTTCCACTCTGCTATAAGGACTCTCAAAAATGCTTCTCACTGGAAGGAAGCTGAAAGAAAGGGTAGTGTCTTATTGAGGCTTATGGCCACTCTAGAGATCAATTTTTCTTGTCAGTTTAGAATAATGATAGCTGAAAAAGCTGAACTTCCATGAAGGATAGCCACCACTGACACACAAATATGCTTCAGCTAAGCCTTTCCCATAACGAGATGTTCTAAGAAAATAATTTTCAACCCCATTCAATAAACATCTATTAAGTGCCAGGTACTATGGTAAGCACTGGGGATACAAAAAGAAGCAAAATTCAGTCCTATCTCCAAGGAGATACAATGTAATGGAGGAGGTAATATACAAACAAACATATACAAAACAAGCTACATATAGGATAAATGGGAACACATTAACAAAGGGAAGGTACATAGTTAAAAGGAGTTGGATAAGGCTTCCTATAGGAGGTAGAACTTTAATTGGACCTTAAAGAAATAATAATAATTATTATTGTAATAATGTGTTATATCATGATATAAAAATCTGATGTTATACTTTAACATTATAATTATATTCAATGTTAATAAAGTATTATATAATTATAATGTAATTATTATATTAACATTATTTCTAACACTTATATGGCATGTTAAAGTGCTTTACACATACATTATTTGATAGCTTCTTCTCATTTAACAGCTTTGTCTCATTCTCATTTCTTCTCTATAACAATTATTATTATTATTTTTTGATCTCTCTTATTTTTTTAATTTTTTGCTTTTTTTATTGAAGTTTTTATTTTCAAAACATATGCAAGGATAATTTTTTCAACATTGACTCTTGAAAGACCTTGTGTTTCAATCCCTAACCCCCTTCCTCCCACCCCCACTCGTAGGTAGCATGTATGTTAAACATGGCAAAAATCCAATATACATACAATACATATTTATACAATTACCTTGCTGCACACACACAAAAATCAGATCAGAAAATTTAAAAAAAGAGAGAAAGAAAATAAAATTCAAGCAAACCACAACAAAAAGAGTGAAAATTCTTCCTTGTAATCTATCCTCGTTCCCATGGTCCTCTCTCTGGATTTAGATGGCTCTCATCATGACAAGATCATTGGAACAGGTCTGAATCATCTCATTTTTGAAGAGAGCCACATTCATCAGAATTGATCATCGTTATAGTCTTCTTGTTGCTGTGTACAATAATCTCCTGGTTCTGGTCATTTCACTTAGCATCAGTTCATGTAAGTCTCTCCATGACTATCTGAAATATTCTGCCGATCATTTCTTATAGAACAAATAATATTCCATAACATTCATATATCAGAGCTTATTCAGCCATTCTCCAACTAATGGGCAGCCACTACGTTTCCAGTTTCTTGCCAGTACAAAAAGGGCTGCCACAAACATTTTTGCACATGTGGATTCCTTTCCCTCCTTTAAGATCTTTTTGGGATACATGCTTAGTAAAAACACTGCTAGTGTAATGCTGGAGAAACTGAAGCAAGATAGAAATTAGTGAGTTTTTAATATTTTATTTGAGAGGGAGAGATTGTGTTGGGGTCATGTTGCCTCCCAGGGCTGATGTCTGAAAGCATCCAGCAGGGAATGTGAGTTCTCAGTCACACACACACACACACACACACACACACACACACACACGGCTCCAACTGGGGTAGACTGAGGCAAGGGCAGAGTCCAAGCACTGAGAGCAGGAATAGACTATCAATTGATTCTGACAGGGTGGAGGGCAGACACCGAACATTCTGATAACTAGGAGGAGTTAGGAGCCAGGAAGTCTGAACTCCCCCTTATCTTGAGTTTACACATTTACAATTTATAACCTTAGAGTAACTAGCCCTAAATTATATTAATCCTAATGATCAGGAGGGGGATTGCAACTGGGGGATTAAAACAGAACAACTCAGGGAAACTGAGGCAGAACAATTCAGGAAAATGAAGGCAGGACCATTAGGGAAATTGAGTCAGGGCAATAAAAGAGAACTGTGGCACAACACTGGATCAAAGGATATATACAGTTTGATAACTCTTTGGGCATGGTTCCAAATTGCTCTCCAGAATGGTTGGATCCATTCATAGTTCCACCAACAATGTAACATGTTCCAATTTTCCCACATCCTCTCCAACATTCATCAATATCTTTTCCTGTCATTTTAGCCAATCTGAGAGGTATGTAGGGGTATCTCAGTTGTCTTAATTTGCATTTCTCTGATCAATAGTGATTTAGAGCATTTTTTCATATGACTGGAAATAGTTTCAATTTCTTCATGTGAAAATTGTCTATTCATATCCTTTGACCATTTATCAATTGGAGAATGGCTTGAATTGTTATAAATTTGAATCAGTTCTCTATATATTTTAGACCTCTGGATTTCTTAAAAGGATAATCTCTAAACTTGCCATTCATTTTCTCAGCAACTTCTCCTCCTTACCCTTCCCAATGTGGCTCCTAATTCTCCCATTTTACTGAATTGCTCTCTTTTTCTTTCTGAGTACCAGTGACTTATACCTGGTCAGATGTCTTGGCCTAATCTCATTTTTCCACTCTTTGTGTCCACTCTGAAGCATTTAACATTTCTAAAAATATCTTGATGCTCTACCACCATTGGTTTCTCTCACATTGTTATTTCTTGCTTATTTTTCCTTATTTAAATAATCTTTAGCTGAGTCCTTAAATAAAAGCATTCATTTCACAAAGGTTTTGTGATACTTCTCTTCTTTTTTCCTCTTTTTTTCTTCTGTATACTCTTTATTTGGCTTTACCTCTATGCAAAGGATTCTCCAATCTGTACGTTTAGCTTTCAAACTCTAGAATTGTGTTTCCAATGACACTGGACAGCTAGCTCCACCCTATACCTCAAAATACAATATGTTTGAAATTGAATTCATTATCTCCACACATTCTATGACTCTATACACATTCCTAATTTTCCTATTCCTTAAGAAAACACTGATATCCTCATCACTGAGACTTGAAATCTGAACATCATTTCCCTGACATACATAGTAAATTAAAGCCATTTCCAAGATCTATTCAACCTTTGCAATCCATTTCTTCTTTTCATTCTCAATGCCAGCAACTTTGAAAGCATTGAAACGTGTCAGTTACTTAAAACCAACTAACCCCCTTCCCCCACTTTCAGTGGTTATCCCATTTCCTAATGAATAATTTATTCTAAAGAAGAATCTTGGGGCAGCTAGGTTGCACAGTGGTTAGAGGACCAGCCCTGAAGTCAGTATGACCTGAATTCAAATCTGGCCTCAGACACTTAACACTTTCTAGCTGTGTGACCTTGTGCAAGTCACTTAACCCCAATTGCCTCAGCAAAAAAAGAAGAAAAAGAAGAATCTTATCAAGCCCTGTCACAATCTAACCTCAATCTTTCCAATCTTATTTCCCATTGTTGTTGTTAAGTTGTTTTTCTGGTTGTAAAATGTTTCCTTCTCTAGCTCATTTTACATGTGGGGAAACTGAGGCAAATAAAAAAGTGACTTGCCTGGATTAGGGCACACAGCTAGTAAATGGGCTGAAGCCAGATTTGAACTCATAAAGAGGAACCTTTCTTACTCCAGGCCCAACACTATCCACTGCACCAATTAGCTGCCCTATTTCCCATTATTGTAGAAAAATTCTCTTTCTGTGCTTTGCCATACATTCCTTCTGACTGAGATAGCTTACCACTTTCCCACACTTTACCATTTATTTGTTTCAGTTCAATTCACAAAACATTTAAGTGTCTGCTACATGAAAAAAATGAAAATGGAAAAATGCTACATTACACTAGTAATTAAATTATAGTATGTTTCATGCATATTCCAGTATTGAGTTACTACTCATTTTAAAGCCTAATTTAAATTATTATAAATAACAATTAATTATTAATATTAGTAATAATATAAATACTAATAGCTACTTTCCCTCTGTCTAGGCTCTAGTACTGACTCTTTCTACTTTCTCTCCTATTCATAGAAGCCTCCTTACCTTGGAAGTATATTCCATCCCTGGATCTCAAAATGAAAAGTACACTCTATCCCAGTATCACCTTCCTCTTGTTGACTGAATCTTCCCCAAACTTTCATTTTAAAATAGTCCCCTCCTTCACTTCCCCCCTCCCCTCCCTTCAATCTCCACTCTACTCTGAACTTTCTCTACCATGTCCCAGGTTTATTTTTTCTTCTTATCCTCACTTTCCCCATCAGCTTCTTTTAAAATATGTTTTCCCCTATGGAATATAAATTCTTTAAGGATAGAAGTGATTTTTTTTTTTGCCTGTTTTTGTATTTTTAGTGCTTAGCAAAATCCCTGTTACATAGTAAGCACTTAATAAATGCTTGCTGACTTGACTTGACTATCCTTTATAGATGAAAAAACTGAGGCAGAGATTAAATGACATGGCCAGGGTCACACAGTTTATGTGTCGCAGGCAAGTGAATTACAGTCAGTAAATTAGAATTGAGTACCTATTGTATGCCAAACATTGTGGTATGCTCCAGGAATACAAAGATGATGTGTGTGTATTTTAAGGAAGTACAGAATTTGGAGTTATATTTGACTTAAAATCTGAGTTCAAAATATGACTCTGCTACTTACTCCTTGTGTGAATTTGGGCAGATCATTTATATTCACTGGGCCTTAGTTTCCTTATTAATAAAACAAATAGGTAACTTCTTAGATATCTTTAAGGTCTAAATCTATGATAGAAAGTTTCCCCTAATTATTCTGGTCACTTTTCTTTTTGATACCACTCATAGTATTTTGTTTTGTCTTTCTCTGATGCACTTATTGTATTTAATTATGTATCAATTTAACTAACATTAATTATATGCCTAATACAGGGCACTGGATTTAGCACTAAAAATACAAAATCCAAACACATTTCTTGTTCTCAAATTTATTGTGGGAATCAAATGTGATATCATGTGTAAAATGTTTTATACACATGGCAGCTATTATTTATCTGCACTGAGAGCCACTGAAGGCTTTCTGGTGTTTAATAGACAAAGCCTGGCACAAAGTTCATTGGACTATGGAACTCCTTGGATTGAGGGAACTCTCTAGCTGCATAGATTGGTATCTATATAAATTAGCATATGGCTTCAGGGAACTGTCCAGAATAATAACATGTGATGTCCCCAAAGTCACACAGCAAGTATGTGTTGGAAGTGGGACTTCAACCAGGTTTTTCTGGTTCTTTGACCATTTCTCTATCCAGTACCTCATTCACTGAACAAACCAAAGACTGTAGAAAAAGAATGGAACTTCTAGAGGCCTTGATTTATGAAAAATGTGGTAAATGATGACAAAATCAGAAGAAAAAAAGAGTAGAATCTTTGCTGGATACATAGAGAAATGATTTCTTTATCCAAGACTTGAGGGTCAATATCCAGAATGGCTAAAGCTGTGGCAGAATATAGTGCAACCAGGATCAGGGGAGGCAATTTGAAGGGGGACTAGCTAAGAAGTATGATTAAGTTCAAAGGAGACCAGAAGCCTGAGGACGCTTGTTTAATTGCTTAATATTCAAAGTTGTGCAGAAACCGGACCTTGGAGAATTCCTCTCTTGCTGCAGAAGCAACAACAATAATAATTCTAGCAATCTCATCCTGCAATTTTGTTGCTGTGCTCCTCATTTCCTAGTAAAAACTGTATCCCTGTAAACATTTAAGCTACTTAATGCATTTGAAAGGAAAAAGAGAGCATGAAGTAGTGATGAAGAGACCCTGAAACTAAAACTTCTTGAAGGACAAATTCTCCTTGAATTCTGCCTCTGTAAAAGACACTGCCTGAGGACAAACAACTTCAGTCTGTTATCTAGGTGGGGCTGGTTGAGTTTGGAGCTATAGATACCAATTCTGTTGAATTGAAGAAAAGACCCATTCAATTCCAAGATTGTCTATTCCGAGTCCAGCTCAAACTCCACCCACTAGCTTCCACTAGCCCCCTCGGCTTATAGCCAAAGGCTTCTATTATAAAAGAGCCAATTTTAAACTTATTCCTTGCAGAGGAGCTAATATGCCATGCCAAGGAAACTTTCTCTCTTCCTGGCATGTTACCAAACTCTGCCCACTGGGGTATTCTCTTTCAGCACAACTCTCTCTTTATCCTCACCTATTTCCCTAATGAGACTTTATAACTCTCTGTTGGGATTTCTCTACTAGAAACTTTACTTCTCTGTGGGACCTTGTCACTAAGAAATTCAGCTTTTCTGTTCATGCATAGCAAAGGCTTACCTCCCAATGCCAATAATAAATCTCTTTTTATCAGTCTAGCTTTTTGGGTTTGTAAATTCCTTTATGAAGGACCTCTGTGCCACCAGAAGGGGGTTCCCCCAAACTCCTTACCTTGTGCCAATCCTAAAGGGGATTTAGGGGAGCCAAACCTTTTCATTTGGTTCCCTGAGCCCAAACATGCCACTGACCTCCTCCTCATCTAACTCCCTGACCACCAGAAACCCTAATCTCCTCATTTTGGTTCCCTGAATCTAATCTCATCATTTGGTTCCCTAACCGGGAACCCCAAAATATAGATCTCATCATTTGGTTCCCTGAGTGGGAACCCTAAAATCTAGACCTCATCAGTAGTAGAGGATTATATTTGCATTCAAGGGTCCAATTTGGAGACCTGGTGTTCAAATCCAAATCTGCCATTTTGTGATGCTATTGGATAAGGACACTTTAAGCATCATGAAGAAGTTGTAATAGATGATATCTATAAAACATAACTAGATGTTTCTATCATGGGGGAAGCATTATATCTCTACTGCCCAAATTTGATGTTAAAAACCAAGTAGACAAGTTCTAGACCTTAGGAAAACCTAGGATCATGGATATGGAACTGAAAGAGATCTCAGAGGCCATCTTGTCCAAATCCCCCATTTTTGCGGATGCAGAAATTGAGGATTAGATTAAATGATTCCCTCCAGGCTGCAAGACAATGTCAAAGGTGAGATTTGAATTCAGATCTCTTGACATCAGAGCCAGAGCTCTTCCTGCTGTATCACTCTGCCTTTTGAGTTCAAATTAAGGTTTGTCATTTTAAGGTTAAAGGCAACTATCCTCTTTGGCAGTCTGATGAAGTCTATGGACCTCTTTTCAGGAAAATATTTTTAAATACATAAAATAAAATACATAAGATTATAAAAGAAACCAAACATATTGATATTTAGTTATCCAAATATTAAAAATAAAACAAAACAAACAAATAAAAAAACAAAAACAAAAAAGCAACCGAATTCATGGAACCCAAGTTAAGAACCTCTAAAATCACTTTTGTGATTTCAGACAAGAAATTAACTTCTGTATCTTGGGTTCCTTCTATGTAAAATGAAAGGAAGGAAAGAAGAAAGGACTGGAAGAAAAGAAGAAATGAGAGAAGGGGACACACCTACCATTGTGCCAAGCACTGTGCTAAGTACTTTATAGATATTATCTCACTTCATCTTCACAATTCTGAGAGGTAAGTGCCATTATTACCCCCATTTTGCAGTTGAAGAAACTGAGAGAAACAGAGATTAATTGATTTGGCCAAGGTCAGTCAGATAGTAAGTATCTGAGGTCAGATTTAAACTTGGGATTTTCTGATGTCAGGGGTATGAACTAGATGATTTGTCAGGTGTCTTCTAATTCTAACTCTATATTATGTGACAGAGTGAGAAGTCAAGGAAAGAAAGATCTGGCTTCATTTCTGGACATTGACCCCTATCCCTGCTTTGGCAATTTCCAAATACCTCCCACCTATGCATCAATCTCTGCTGGGAGTTCTGAGCCAAGAGGTTATCTATTGGTCTTTCCTTGCAATTTGTGGAAAATTATTAAAAAAAAAAAACAGAAGTGGGGGAGAGGAGAAAAGGTTGTTTAGAGCAATCCCATTGATTTCCTCATTTAGACAAAAAAAAAAAAAAGAACATATACTTGCACACTTTAGAGGTCATTGAAGCTTGGTTGCCTAGTTTTACTATCCATGAAAGGTAATGTTTAAAAACCCCAAAAAGAAAATGACCTCCTCTTTTTCCCCATTTATCTATCTCTGCTACCCAAAAAGATGAAATAAATCCAACATCGAACTTCATCTACACTTTGACCTGAAAGGGCAAGCTGGTGCCTCAGTGGGCCTCTAGTCAGGAAAACAAGTTTAAATCCAGCTTCAGACACTTGTAATCTGACTGATACTTGCTAGCCATTTAACCTCTGTTTGCCTCAACTATAAAACAAAGTTATAAATAGCACTTACCTCCTAGTGTTGTTGTGAGGATCAAATGAAATAATATTTATAAAAAATGCTTCTCATAGTGCCTAAGTTCTCTATAAATACCTATTCCCTTCCCACTACAATGTCTATAATTTTTATATTTCTTTCTGTAATTTGTTTTGTGTGTTTTCCACACTTTACCAGAAAAAATGT
Source organism: Antechinus flavipes (assembly GCF_016432865.1). Taxonomy (NCBI): domain Eukaryota; kingdom Metazoa; phylum Chordata; class Mammalia; order Dasyuromorphia; family Dasyuridae; genus Antechinus; species Antechinus flavipes. The sequence continues at coordinate 220,132,873 of NC_067401.1, forward strand.
TTTACCTAGGACAGAGATTGGCCAAAGGGCTAAATCCAATTCCTGGCCTATTTCTGTAAGAAAGTCATTCTTAGCTTTTAGTTGACTCCTGTCCTAAATGATCAGAAATGACTTCATGGTTTCTAATGTATAATTTCATTATATTTTGGTCCTAACACTTCCATTTTTATAATGGAATTCAGTGGGAAATACAGGATTTGATCTTAAGAAATTTGCTTTATCGACTTCCTTCAAGAACTCAAAGAAATAGGCCCATAATTCAATATCTTTGCTAAAATTATAAAGGTACTATATAGCAGTGCTGTGTTTTGGACTCACATTCTTTTTACTCTATAATTTTTTACCTTTAATGATTTTACCCTTTTTCCTACCTCATGCTTTTTGTCCTGTGTAAGTATAAGGAAATGGCTTTTTTTTTTTTTTCCTTTTAAGGTTGGCAGGACATAGTATGGTGCAGTGAGGCAGAATGGTGAACTGGAAGAACTGGAAGTTAGGAGAACTTGGATTTAAATGCCACTTCAGATGCATATTAGCTGTGTGACCCTGGATAGGTCATTCAACATATCTGACCTAAGTTAAATTATCTGTAAAAGAAGAGATTGGACTTGACCTTGAGGCTGAGGCAGTATAGAACTGGGTACAACTCTCTATGGATGAGATCCTTAACCTTGGGTCCAAATTCTTGTTTGTTTTTTGATAATTGTATGTCAATATAATTAATTTCCTTTGTAACTCTTTCATTTTATGCATTAAAAATGTTATTCTTCAAAGAGCTCCAAAGGTTTCCCCAGATTGCCAAAGCGATCTATGACATTAAAAAAAAAAATTAAGAACATCTATTCAATGTTTATTTTCCTTATTTGTTGAATGAAAGTAATTTGGTGAGATTATCTTTAAATTTCTTTCCATCAGCTCTTATTTTCTCACAAGAATGAAGAGAAGTTTTCTTATTTTGAGAATAAGATAAGTAGCAATTTTGTTTGCCGGGGGGATGGGAATAGCTCCCTCATTATAATACTGAATCTATATTTGTTTCCAAAAATTTAAGAGTATATTATATTCTTTGTCACTTCTATTTCAATCTTTTTTATTTATTTCTTCACCTCTTTCCTAAGAAATGTATCCATCTCAAGTCCTCACTCCAATTGGAAGCAGGGAAAAAAATAGTCCTAAATTGCTTTTCTGATTTCTTCCACATCAATATTGCTTGGGACACTTAAGTTATCTAAAGGTCATGAGAACAGAGAGTGATGCTGCTGAGTAAAGTGAGGCAAGGCACTGTCATTTTGAGAATTGCTTACACTTCAAAAACCCAGTCCAAAAATCTTTGATATTCTTTTTTGAGCTTCAGTAAACACATTGCTGCCCCAATCTATGAAACGATAAAGATCAGATTCTTTAAGGGAAGTGGAAAAATTGTATTGGATATGAGCATTAAAGAAATCATGCTTTTCCCATTCACCCTTTGATCAATGGCAGTGATCTAAGTTAACATGCTATCTGTTTGGCCTTTGGGAATTTGGGAGTAAAACAATTTCTGTGTCCTTTCACTAATTCTGGCATTCTCTTTTAACATTCATATTTTTCCTTCCTGGAAAGAGGATGAGCATAATTAGTCATACATGGAGGAAGAAAAGAGAAAGCCCAAAGGATACACTCATGTAACACATGTGACATACTCTCTCATAAGTATATACAAAGACTAGGAGTAAGTGAGTTCACTTACTCACTATGAGAGTATGCAACAATTGAATATCTCAAGACCCCTAAAATGCCCCTTTGCTAAAATCTTTTTTTTAAAATTTATTTATTTATCATTTATTTATTTATTATTATAGCTTTTTATTTACAAGATATATGCATGGGTAATTTTTCAGCACTGAACCTTGCAAAACCTTCTGTTCTAACTTTTCCCCTCCTTCCCCCCACCTCCTACCCCAGATGGCAGGTAGACCAATACATGTTAAATATGTTAAAGTATATGTTAAATATAATATATGTATACATAGCCATACAGTTATTTTGCTGCACAAGAAAAATTGGACTTAGAAATAAGATAAAATTAACCTGAGAAGGAAAGCAAAAACGCAAGCAGACAAAAATAGAGGGATTGGAAATACTATGTTGTGGTTCACACTCATTTCTCAGAGTTCTTTCGCTGGGTGTAACTGGTTCTCTTCATTATTGAATAAATGGAGCTGATTTGGTTCATCTCATTGTTGAAGAGAGTCACATCCATCAAAATTGATCATCATTTAGTATTGTTGTTGAAGTGTATATTGATCTCCTGGTCCTGCTCATTTCATTCAGTATCAATTCATGTAAATCTCTCCAGGCCTTTCTGAAATCATCCTGCTGGTCATTTCTTACAGAACAATAATATTCCATAACATCCATGTATCACAATTTATTCAGCCATTCTCCAATTGATGGACATTCATTTAATTTCCAGTTTCAGCCACTACAAAAAGGGCTGCCACAAACATTTTTGCACATACAGGACCCTTTCCCTTCTTTAAGATCTCTTTGGGATATAAGCCCAGAAGTAACACTGCTGGATCAAAGGGTATGCACATTTTAATAACTTTTTGAGTATTGTTCCAAATTGCTCTCCAGCATGGTTGGATGTATTCACAATTCCACCAACACTGTATCAGTGTCCCAGTTTTCCCACATCCCCTCCAACATTCAGCATTATCTTTTCCTGTCATCCTAGCCAATCTGGGAGGTGTATAGTGATATCTTAGAGTTGTCTTAATTTGCATTTCTCTGATTAATAACGACTTGGAGCATCTTTTCATATGTTTGCTAAAATCTTCAAGATATTTCCCTTATGTATAGACTAAGAAAGTTCATTTGGGATGAGATCAAGCCATAAAGATAGCCTGGGGTCAATTAATGGAAAGTCTTGAATGCCAGATACAATTATTTGGATAATACTAAAGGTTTCCCCATTTCCTAGGGCCTTATGTTCTAAGTTGGTGAACCTGCCTTTATTTCAATGAAGTTACTTCTTCATAAACAGACCTAGAACAGTTTACTAAGGTAGTTGTGTTTTCATTTAGACCCATGTGAAAAATAGTGTCTATCATTTTGTCTTCTCTTTCCTCATAGGACACACTTAAGTGGCTTCCTGAATCTCCCAGGTGCTGTGCTAAGCCTAACTGGAACTTGCAGGATTCCCACTGGAGCTCATTAAAGAAGAAAGGAAATATTCACCAATATTTTCTGTACAAACTCAAACTAGCCAAAGAAAACTGGAAGGAAGGAAGAGTCAGTCCAGAGCAAGAAGCAGAAGAGTTACAGGATTTATATGAAGATGTAAGAAGACTTGCTTGTTACCTGTGTGATCTGGAACACATCATTCCACCTCTCATTTTCTTTTCTTGTAAAATGATGTTTGCCACGTGTACTTAAAAGTTTCATTCCATTCTAAATTTGTCATCTTTAGCTCCTAAAAACTTCATAATCAGAAAATCATAATAATGCCAAAATAATAATGACTATTATTTATATTATATGGTATTTAAAAATTTACAAAGTGCTTTATGAATATTATTTCATTTGATTGTAAGTGTGAAAAATACCCTTCCCATTCCTCCCTCAAAAAAACTACACCCATTTTGTCTGAACTGAACAAGTTAGTTTATTAACAATATATTAATACCTATAATCATAGAATTTACATCTGGAAGAGACTTTAGCAAATATCTGAGAAATAAGGTGTCACCAAGTCTCTGGAGTTCAAGGATCTGCATTCAGATCTCATTTTTGATATTTATGCTGTGTTCCCTGGGACAAATCACTAAAATTTCCCACCCTCCTCTATAAAACAAGAAGATTGGACTACATGGCCTCTGAGATTTATAATTGTCTACTGCCAACTTTGACATTGCCCTCCCTTTGGAGTTGATAGTTGCCCACCATACTTTACTGTATATTCACTTTGTACATATTTTATATTTAATTTTCTGTTGTCCTCTCTGCTCTCCCAATAGAATATAAGTCCTTTGAGGCTACATAGAAATGTGTGTGTGTGTGTGTGTGTGTGTGTGTGTGTATGTGTGTGTGTGTAGTATGTGCATATTTATGTTTATGTATATATGAAAATATCTTAACATCTAGTGCCTAATGGAAAGTGCTTAAATGAGTGAGTCTCCACAGAAATTTTAAGATATTGCTTTCTCTAGTAGGACTTGTTGGGAAGCTGTTCCATATTTGGAGAGAAAAAAAAATAGCACTATCAGGAGAGAGAGAAAAAAATAATTTTTATACAAAGATCAATGAAAAAAACTAAAATTGAGGATTAGGAATATATGTTCTTGAATTCAAAAAGCTTTGATTAAGTACTACTGTGTGCTAGACCTTGGCAATAGAATGAAAAAAATGAAAAAGTCCTCACTTTCAAGGAGTTTCTGTTCTACACAGAGAAGTAAATACAAGTAATTTAAGAGGGAAAAAGCATAATATAGAAAGGCTTTGTGTATGAGGTTGCAGTTGTCTTGGGGGAAGCTAGGGTTTTATTTTATTTTCATTTTTACCTATCAGTTCTTGCTAGATGTACTGTTACTTACCGGCTTCTTGGAGAGGCTGAGGCTGGTGGATCTCTTGAAGTAAGTAGCTCTCAGAAACCAATTAGATGTCCAAAATAAGTCTGGCACTTATATGGTTAGATCCAAAGAGTGGGAGCCACTATCTTGTCTAAAGAGGGAGGACCAGTCTTTTTTAAGAAATAAAAGCCTTGGGATGAAAAATACCATGCAATCCAGAAGGAGAAATATGGAGACTGAATGTAGAGCAAAGCATCCTATTCTCACTTTTTTTGGTTTGTTTTTTCTTTCTTGTGTTTTTTTCCCTTTTGTTCTGATTTTTCTTTTGCAACTTGACAGATATGGAAATATATTTAAAATGATTGCACATGTACAAGCTATATCAGATTGCTTGTTGTCTTGGAGAGGGGAGGATAAGAAAGAGAGAGAGAACAATTTGGAACTCAAAATCTTGCAAAAATGAATGCTGTAAACTATCTTTATATGTGATTGGAAAAATAAAATATTTTTGAGGAAAAAAAATGGAGCAGGTCAAACCTTCCTTGATGATCAGTAATGCAATTGGGCCAGTCAATAGCCATGACATATTCAGCCTGGATGATACAGGGAAATCTAATCTCAAAGCAAAATAAAATAAAAATAAAAATAAAAATTGGAAAATCAATTCTTTTAATTTATTTTAAAATTTTATTTATATTTTTTGTTTTTTACATTTTGAGTTCCTAACAAATCTCCCTATTCCTCTCAGAGAGCCATCCCTTATAATTAGGTTATTGTAAAAGCTGGCAACACTCTCAAATACCCCCAATTAGATTAAAATATAATTGGAAAATATTTAACAAAATAAATAAAAATATAATAGAATACAGATAATATAATATATGGTTTTCTAATTCAATATGCGGCATCAGAGATGCTTATGTATGATTTAGTGACTTCTTATAACAAAGATTGAAAAAAGAGAAAAAAGAGATTAATAAAAATAATCATCAACACAATCAAATGTTGCCATACTCTTTGTCCTCCATCTCTTCAAAGATAAAAAGGATATATATTCTAATAACTCTTTTTTGCAAATCTTAAATTGATATCTATATACTAACTATTCTTTAAGACTAAGGAGGAAGATTTGGTTTTCCAGGGGCAGAAATGGAGAGATTGTGCCTTATTGGAATGGATAAAGACATAGAGATGAGAAATGGAATTCGCATGTCATGATATTTTCTGTTCAGTTGGCTCTCTTATAATTTGTTTTGAACTTTCCATTTTTGGCCTCCCTGCTCTTGTCTAATATTAGTATTTGCCTCAGAGAATTTAGCCAGAATTTTCCCCTCCCACTGGTGGGATTTAAGCAATTGACTGGGCATTAATTGTGACTTACTGGTCTATTTGGTTCAGCTTCTCCAAAAGAAAGTCCTTTCCAAAGAACTCCAGGATTTTAGCAAATGAAAGGTGACTTTTAAAAAATATTGTTTAGTTTTTTTTTTTTTTTTTTTTTTTGTATTATGATTTCATGTGGCTGTGAATCTCATTCTTTCCTGAGCACTGAGGCAGTCTCCTCATTGGAATTGTATGCTAGTTGTCTTTGATTTAAAAATGTGGTAGAGTTGATCAGGCTTGGCTATTCGGTTCCTTATCAATTTCTTTACAAGTCTTATTACATTCTCTCTGGGCATCTTCATAAAATATTTATATTTTTTATATGTTTGGATTATTTTGTGGAGAACCTATAGAAATAAGTGAATTTGTAAATGTAAAACCCAGACATGGCACTATCCTCAGAGGCATAATGCAAGTAGCAAGGACAGAGATGCAAAGGATATAGTTCCAACCACAGCAAATTTGATGAAAGCATTACAAAGCATTTCAATTATATCAAAATATAGTTATTGAAATATATATAATATGTATGTACATTTATATATTATAACTATATTTAAAATCCATGAATCCTGTGTTGAGAAGTGCTGTCTTAAAGTGTTTTTTTTCCCTCTTTGTTTATATAAACCACAATAGGAAGCTGCATCCAAGATTTCTGGCAATTTCTTTGATTCAGGAGAGATCAACAGGGACCTGAGAACCACCTTGATAGGTTTTCATGAAAGGCACAAAACAGCAGTAACCAGAGGGCTGCCTGCTGAGGTTAAAGAAAAGGGACAGATTTCTCTCATCCCTCCAACTGACCATTTTTACATCAGGAACAACAAGTTCTCTGAAGAAACTCAACACCACATTCCAGGAGCTAAAGAGCTGACACAGCAACCATTGAAGGTAAAGGTCCTGATCAGAAAAAAAAAAATGTCTAACTCCCATCTTCTAATTGTATGCTTGTTTAGAGTGATGACCTCAATGTGTTCTCTCCCCCTCTCATGGTAAATTAGAAAAGTAAAGCATGTTTTTTTTTTAAAGATATTTTTCTGCAGCCTCTCACCTCAGGAATGAGAGTGCAAAGGATTATATGATAATATTTGAAACTGTGTTATAGTGGAAAGAGTTTGATTTGATGAAGGAAGGAAAAAAATAGGTTTTTGGCACCTAAAATGTCATATATGGGAAGACAGGTTCAAATCCCTCTACCAAAAACTTCACAGATTTAGTCCCTATTTTTATCCCTAAAGATGTGGTGGTAGAGATGAGTGATCCAGATTGAGACTTCCCCTGCCCTCAAGGAGCTTATATTTTAACAAAGGAGGGAACTCATAGAATTGTGTAGTCAAGAGAGGAAATTTTGGCTGGGGACAAGATGATCGGTAGAGCCATAGGACAAGGGCATTGTTAGACCCTTTCTAAGTCATGCTCTATTACCTACTAGTTGTATATCTTTGGGCTAATCTACTAAACCTTTCTAGACTTCCATTTTCTTATCAATAACATGAAAGTTTTAGACTAGATAATCCAAGATCCCCTCCCATTCTAAATAATACATTTTTGAAGTTTAAAGTTTATAAAACATTTTGATCTAGTACATTACCTCATTGAGCCTCATAACTCTGTGAGGTAGGTATTCCACGTTCTATGACTATCTCAATTTTACAAATAAAAAGTCAAGACCCACACAAGTTACATGACTCCTCCAGGTTCAATAAGTTATTAAATGTCAGAGATAGATTTTGAAACCAGGTAGTTTAGGCTCCAAGTCCAGAACTTTTTCTACTATATGATACTGCCTCATATATTCTCTCTTGCTTTGTAAACCAGACAGGACAATTTGATAGCTATTATTGTTAAGCCATCATTATTGAATATGGACAACCTGAAATGACATAAAAATAATCAGATATTAGTGGAATGTCATTGCAGAACTTAAGGCATCTTGCACAACATAAATACTAGCTAATTCACTAATTCAAAACTAAGTGTGTATTTAAGATTGTTTAAATCAGGGAGGAAAATATTGTCAGTCCTCAAGCAATTTACAGTTTTAACTTAGACAAGGAGATTTGGAAATATACCAATTGGAATGATGGTTGAGTCTCGGGTGTATAGATTCTCCTCCATTTCCATTCCCATTCTCCTGGGAATGAGATGTGAACAGAATGGAAACATTAACTGAGAAATTCCACTTACTTTTTTGTGTGCCTTAGGGTATTCATTTTTTGGAACTAATATTATTATGTGTGGTTGCTCTAAAGGAGAGGTATAGGATGAGATGGAAAATTCAATGTACTAGATTTAAGTACTTTTGAAAAGTAGAATAACTTGGGGTTATGAGTCAGAAAGAAAAGTGCCAATAGAACAGCAACAACTGAGAAGTCAGATGAGATATTATTTGTTAAAAAAAAAAAGTGCTTAGTACATAGCTGACACATAGGAGGTGTGACATAAATGTCTATTTCCTTCTCTTTCTTTCCTTGCTCCCTGTGAGAATTGTGAAAGATTTTTCATATCCATGGGAAGTATAAAATGGTCCTCCATCTCTTCTTTCTCTGAATGATTTTGGATTATACTAACCTGGCACTATAGTATGCTATCTTTATCTAGCATAAAACATTTTTGATTGCCATTTTTCAGTCATGTTTGACTCTTTGTGATCCCATTTGGGGTTTTTTTTGGCATGGATAATGAAATGGTTTGTCATTTTTTTTTTCTCCAGCTCATTTTAAAGATGAGAAATTGAGGCAAACAAAGTTAAATGACTTCTCAAGATCACATAGCTAGTAAATGTGTGAAACCAGATCTGAAATCATGAAGATAAACCTTCCTGATTCCAAGTTCAGTGCTATTTACTGTGCCACCTAGCTGCCTTTGGTGCATGGAAAATTAGTACTATCTAAAAATACAATAGAGATAATGAGTTCTCCCTTACTGGATGTTTTCAAAAACTGAATGCTCATGCATTACATATGATGTAGAAAGAATTCTTGGCCAGGAATAGGAATCTTTTAATTCTTTGGATTAAAAAACAGAGCCTGCAGAAAGTCTGGGGTCCAGAATAGAAATGAACTTCTTAATGATCAAGGCCATAAACACTGGAAAAGATCATTGACAAGCTATATTAGATTTTCTTCCTTTGGGAACTTTTAAAAAGAAGATTATTTTTTATTAAAGCTTTTTATTTTTCAAAACACATGGGTGGACAATTCTTTAACATTAGCCCTTGCAAAACTCTGTGTTCCAATTTCCCTCTTTTCTCCCATACCCTCCCTAGATATAGTAGTCTAATATATGTTAAACATGGTAGAAATATATGTTAAATCCAATATATGCATACATATTTATACAATTATTGTGCCACACAAGAAAAAAAAAAGAGAAGCAAAATGAAGTACAAGCAAACAACAGAAAGAATGAAAATGCTATGTTGTGATCAACGTACTCAGTTCCCATTGTCCTTTTTCTGGGTTTAGATGGCTCTTTTCATCACTGAACAATTGGAATAAATTTGAATCATCTTATTGTTGAAGAGAGCCATGTGCATCAGAATTGATCATCATATAATTTTGTTGTTGAAGTGTATAATGATCTCCTAGTTCTACTCATCTCAGCAACAGTTCATGTAAGTCTCTCCAGGCCTCTCTGTATTCATCCTGCTGATCGTTTCTTACAGAACAATAATATTCCATAACATTCATATACCATAATTTGTTCAGCCATTCTCCAATTGATGGGCATCCATTCAGTTTCTAGTTTCTAGTCACTACAAAAAGGGCTGCCACCAACATTTTTACATATGTGGGTCCCTGTCTCTCCTTTAAGATCTATTTGGGATATAAACCCAGTAAGAAATACTGCTGGATCAAAGGGTATGCAGAGTTTGATAACTTTTTGAGCATAGTTCCAAATTGTTTTCCAGAATGGTTGGATCCGTTCACAGTCCCACCAACAATGTAGCAGTGTCCCAGTTTTTCCACATCCCCTCCAATCTTTGTCATTATCTTTTCCTGTCATCTTAGCCAATCTGAGAAGTGTGTAGTGGTATCTCAGAGTTGTCTTAATTTTCATTTCTCTGAGCAATAGTGATTTAGAGCACTTTTTCATATGATTAGAAATAGTTTCAATTTCTTCATCTGAAAATTGTGCATATCCGTTGACCATTTATCATTTGGAGAATGACTTGAATTCTTATATAAATTTGAGCCAATTCTCTATAAGGCCAGGGGAAAATAGACCAAAAAGTAATTGGAAACTAAATAATCTCATCCTAAAGAATGAATGGATGAAACAGCAAATCATAGACACAATTAATCATTTCATCCAAGAGAATGACAATAATGAGACAACATGCCAAAATTTGTGGAATGCAGTCAAAGAGGGAAAATTTTCTATCTCTAGATACTTACTTGCATAAAATAGAGAAAGAGAAGATCAATGAATTGGGCTTGCAACTAAAAAAGCTAGAAAAAGAACAAATTAAAAATCCCCAATCAAATATCACATTTGAAATTATGAAAATAAAATGAGAGTAATAAAATTGAAAGTAAAAAAAGTATTGAATTAATAAATGAAACTAAGAGTTGGTTTTATGAAAAAACCAACAAAATAGATAAACCTTTAGTTAATCTGAATAGAAAAAGGAAAGAGGAAAATCAAATTGTTAGTCTCAAAAATGAAAAGGGAGAACTTTCTACCAATGAAGAAGAAATTAGAGCAATAATTAGGAGTTATTTTGGCCAACTTTATGTCAATAAATTTGATAACCTAAATGAAATGGAGGAATACCTACAAAAATATAGATTGTCCAGATTAACAGAAGAGGAAATAAATTATTTAAATATTTAAAAAAAGAAATAAAACAAGCTATTAATCAACTCCCTAAGAAAAATTCTCCATGGCCAGATGGATTTATGTGTGAATTCTACCAAACATTTAAAGAACAATTAACCCCAATACTATATAAACTACTTGAAAAAATAGGGAAAGACTCCTACCAAATTCCTTTTATGACACAGGCATGGTCTACCTAAACCAGGAAGAATGAAAACAGAGAAAAAAAAATTATAGACCAATTTCCCTAATGAATATTGATGCAAAAATCTTAAATAAAATATTAGCAAAGAGACTATGGAAAGTCATCCCCAGGATAATACACTATGATCAAGTAGAATTTATACCAGGAATGCAGGGCTGGTTAAATATTAGGAAAACTATTAGCATAGTTGACTATATCAATAACCAACTAACAAAAACTATATGATTATCTCAATAGATGCAGAAAAATCATTTGATAAAATCCAACAAACATTCCTATTAAAAAGATTTTTAGATTGATTTAATTTTAGTTCAATAGAAAGGCACAAAAATAGACTGAAAAGAATTTCACAAATTTTAAAAATGGATTAAAGAATGGATTTAGTAAATTGTAAGCTAGTAAATTTGATTTTGGTTCCTGGAAAAAAAATTGAATGTATTGCCATATACAATTCTTTTAAATATATTTCCACAATTTCTCTGACAAAGAGACTTAACTGAGTTTCATTGGAGAAATGATGGACAGAAACAGCTACACCCAAAGAAGGAATACTGGGAAATGAATGTGAACTATTTGCATTTTTGATTTTCTTTCCGAGTTATTTTTACCTTCTGAATCCAATTCTCCCTGTGCAACAAGAGAACTGTTCGGTTCTGCAAATATGTATTGTATCTAGGATATACTGCAACATGTTTAGCATATATAGGACTGCTTGCCATCCTGGGGGGGGGAGGAGGGAGGGAGGGGAAAAAATGAAACATAAGTGATTGCAAGGGATAATGTCGTGTAGAAATTATCCTGGCATGGATTCTGTCAATGCGAAGTTATTATTAAATAAAATAAAATTTATATATATATATATATAATATATATATATATATTTCCACAATTCAGACCAAAAAGTGTGTGTGTGGGGAAGATCATGAGAAATAAAAAGTAATTAAACAAACAAAACACTTTGCTCTACAATTTGGAACTATGCTCAAAAAGTTATCAAACTATGCATTCTCTTTGATCCAGCAGTGTTACTACTGAGCTTACATCCCAAAGAAATCTTAAAGAAGGGAAAAGGACCTGTATGTGCAAAAATGTTTGTGGCAGCCCTGTTTGTAGTGGCAAGAAACTGGAAATTGAATGGATGCCCATCAATTGGAGAATGGCTGAATAAATTGTGGTATATGAATGTTATGGAATAGTATTGTTCTGTAAGAAACGACCAGCAGGATGACTTAAGAAAGGCCTGGAGAGACTTACATGAAATAATGCTGAGTGAAATGAGCAGAACCAGGAGATCATTATACACTTCAACAACAATACTATATGATGATCAATTTTGATGAACGTGGCTCTCTTCAAGAATGAGATGAACCAAATCAGTTCCAATTGTTTAGTAATGAAGAGAAGCAGCTATACCCAGTGAAAGAATCCTGGGAAATGAGTGTGGACCACAACATAGCATTTCGACTCCTGCTGTTATTGTCCTCTTGCATTTTTGTTTTCCTTCTCAGGTTATTTTTACCTTATTTCTAGATACAATTTTTCGTGTGCAGCAAGATGACTGTATAAATATGTATACATATATTGCATTTAACATATACTTTAACATATTTAACATGTATTTGTCTACCTGCCATCTAGGGGAAGGGATAGGAGGAAGGAGGGGAAAAGTTGGAACAAAAGATTTTGCAAGGGTCAATGCTGAAAAATTTTCCATGCATATGTCTTGTAAATAAAAACCTATAATTAAAAAAAAACCATTTTGTTTTAATCCACATTTAGTTTCTATAATTCTCTCTCTGGATGCAGATAACATTTTAGAATATATTGTCAAAGAAATATTAGCTGATACCTAGAACACAAGTGGGAAATGTCCAGGCTATGGGTCATATGAGGTCTGAAAAATCATTTTATCTGGTCTTACCAAGGCAACTGTAGGCAACAATAACCTTCCACTGCTTGAATTCTTTAAGTTATAAATGACATTATAAATATCCAAATGGCCCTCGGCAAAAAACAAAAAACAAAAAAAACAAAAAATGTTCCCTACTCCTGATCTAGAAAATAAAAGAATGATCATAAAGAATTGGTATATCTTTATCAAAAATGACTTATGCTATCCTAGCCTTCTCTTTTTGACAGAATGGCTGAACTGGTAGATCAGGGAAATGATACAGACGTATGTAGACTTTATGTAGACTTATATTTGCATCTATAGCATATATACATATATATGTGTGTATATATATATATATATATGGGACTTAGATTATAGACATATAAAATATATCTATATATATAGAAGGGACTTAGATTTTAGTAAAGTATCTCATGCTATTAATATTGGAATAGATGGACAAACGTGGGGGAAGGGAAATATTTATTAAGACCTATTATGTGCTAGGAGCAGCTAGATGATGCAGTGCATAGAACACTGAGTTCAAATCTAGTTTCAAGACACTTACTAGCTTACTGTGTGAGCCCGGACAAGTCACTAAACCCGGTTTGCCTCAGTTTTCTCATCTGTAAAATAGGATCAAGAAGAAAATGGCAAATTACTCCAGTATCTTTGCCAAGAAAACTCCAAATGGGGTCATGAAGAGTCAGATATGACTGAAAAATGAGTAAACAACAATTCTAAATGCTTTTACAAATATCTAATTTGATCCTCACAATAAATTAGGGAGATATTATGTCCTTTATTTTACAGGTGAGGAAACTGAAGCCTTCATAAGTTAAATCATTTTCCTAGGGTCATATATTAAGGACCATGCCTAAGTGTGAAGGGGCAGGCCGATTCTCTGAAGGCCCCACAACTTTGAATCATCATATACATGAAGGAATTGCAAATCAGTCTTTATTGAAGTAGATTTTGGTTATGAATTGGGAATGAAATAAATTGGAGGCAAGAGGGAGGAAGAGAGAGAAGTCAGAGAATGCAACTGCCTCTCAGTCTCCTTGTATTATTATCATACTCTCACATGAAGGAATATATTCTGCTGGACAGAATTACATCCCCAGCAGCCATTAGCAGGTTGTTCCATAACAGTTATACAATTAGTAAGTATCTGAGGCTGGATTTTAATCCAGATTTTTCTGATGTCAGACTTAGCACTCTATCCATTTTGCCAGTATATTAAGTTGAATTCAGAACTGGTTGAATAATCAGAATCAAATAGTCATGAATCACTAATGGTTCAATGCCAGGTGTTCAGCAAAATAACTAATGGATTTAAAAAATATATTTTTATTTTTTAAAAGCTTTTTATTTTCAAAACATATACATAGATAATTTTTCCACATTGATCCTTGCATAGCCTTGTGTTTCAGACTTTTCCTTCCTTCTCTCCTCCCCTAGATGGCAAGCAATTTAATATATGTTATACATATTAAAATATATGTTAAATCCAACAAGTGTTAACATATTTATACAATTCTCTTGCTGCACAAGAAAAATCAGATCAAAAAGAAAAATAAATGAGTAAGAAAACAAAATGCAAGCAAACAACAACAAAAAGAGTGAGAATGTTATGTTGGGATCCTCATTCAGTTCCTACAGTCCTCTCTCTGGTTGTAGCTGGCTCTCTTTGTCACAATATCATTGGAGCTGGCATCAATCATCTCATTGTTGGAAAGAGTCACGTTCATCAGAATTGATCATCCTATAATATTGATGTTTCCATGTACAATGATCTCCTGATTCTGCTCATTTCACTTAGCATCAGTTCATGTAAGTCTCTCCAGGCCTTTCTGAAGTCATCCTGCTGGTCGTTTCGTACAGAACAATAATATTCCATAACATTCATATACCATAACTTATTCAGCCATTTTCCAATTGACGGGAATCCATTCAGTTTCCAGTTTCTTGCCACTACAAAAAGGGTTGCCACAAACATTTTTTCATGGATGAGTCCCTTTCCTTCCTTTAAGATTTCTTTGGGATATAAATACAAGTTAGGGAAATGTTGGCAGATATTGGCGATTGAAACAAATAAATATTTAAAACATAAAAATGGGAATAACTCTGAAATAAGAACTCAAAAATCCCCAAAACCTACTAAAAAGGTATAGTTAATCAAAGCCAATTTTAACATTGGCCATGAGCAAAAAGAGTTTGTCTCAGTTTTCATTCTGAGTGCTTTACCTCTCTTTCTGGAGGTGCAGAGTTTCATCATTTGTTCTCTGGAATAATAGTTTGGCTATCATGCTGATAAGAATTCAGGACAATAGTATTTTGTAATCTTTATATACTATAACATTTATATATCATAACAGCTTACAGGCATCCTCTCAGATTCCCATCCTTAAACTGCCTCAAAAAGAACTATAAATATCTTTATATATCCTAAGAATTTATTTTGTTTAGGACTAATATCTTCCTTAATCTGTCCTCCTATAATTCCCCCTTCCATTATTCTACTTTCCCTCCAATTTTGTTTATTATAAAATGTATTTGTGTATCAGATTTCTCTCTCTGTGTCTCCCTCTCTCCTTTTTCCTCTCTCTCACTCTTTCTTCACCCCTTCTTTCTTCTTTTGATCAGGTAAGAGTGAGGTTTTTTACTCTCCTAGTACCCCTTCCTCATTAAATAGATTTCTACTTATGTACCCTTATTATATGAGATCATTTCCCCTAACTTTCCTTTCCTCCCCTCCTCATCTCCAATCTTTCCAATCTTTTCTTAAATGTCATCAAGACTTAACAGAATCATTCTTAGGCCTTGTCTAATTGTACTCCCTCTATGGAACTTGATGATGAGAGAGATCAGAGAGGACAAATGTATCATCTCCCCTCATTTGAATGTAAACAGTTAATCCTTTATTTGTTCTTATTTCATTAAAGATCTCTCTCCAGCCCTCATTCTTTTATAGCATTATACTCTTGCTAGGTAAGTTACTCTTGATCATAACTTCTGAGCTTGGGGGTTGAGCCAAACCATTGCTACTACTATCTTCTTAATCTTCTCCTTTTTCCATATACTTACTGCTCAGAACTCTCCTGCCTGTAAAAGATAACCCTACCTTAGGAACTGTGCACAGTTTTCCTTCTTATTCCCCTCTGTATTTGACACCCAGTATTGAGTAGTGGGTGATAAAGTTGCCAATAAGCATCTGTACTTGTTATGACCCACTATGAGAGTTGGGGGTTCCCCAGCATGAGTCCGGGACCCCCTTTTTGTTGGTGCTCAGTCTTTCCCTAGGCACTGGATAACTCAGTGCTCCAAATGTTCCTGCTCTAATTGTCCCCAGTGTCTGACCCTGTCCCTAGTGTCTGCAGAATTAATTCTCTGTTTCCCTAGACAGATTTGGGTTGGAAAAAGGATTGACTGTGACTTTTTTTTCTAGATTTCTCCATAAGATTTTTGTTTGATGTATTTTGTGGAGTCTGGTGTATTTTATAGATAGGTTTAGAGGAATTGTGGCCAGTTTAGTTATATTTCTTTGCTCTGCATCGTCTTTTTACCTTATATCTTTCTGTTGTTCATTTTCTGACATATTCCCCTTGGAATATGGTTTACTTCCAGGACTAGCACTTAAAGCTAGATTTTCCATACTCAGGAATTCATTTTTTTTTTTTTTACCAGCTTCAGGTTTACCATAGTAGTTTCTTGGGGAACAGAATTGGAGCAGCTATATTCTAGACCTCTTTCCTTTAGGCATGGTGCACACTCACATATTGGACTTATTTCATATATTCATATATTCCACTTATTCCAATTCTTTTCTTTTCTGACTAACCTGAAGTGGTGTCTATTGAATTGGATAGTCTTGAAGGAGGCTGAAGTGGGTGTTCTGGGTAGAGTTTCTGCTGCATTGGGATCCCCTTAACTCATGAATGATCTTGGATGAAAAAGAAGTATGATGACCTTCTTTTTTTGCCTTCCTTTCCTCCAATAGTGTCTGGGTAGACACTAGTTTGTTGCAATGGTTTAATTACTTGGATAAGGGCAGGGGTAGATGTGTACCAACAGACACTTATTAACAGGAGGGGAATCCTTGAGTAGTTGCCAAAGCAGAAGCAAAAATGGATCAGTATGTGTATCCACTGAAGTGTGGAGGCTGGTGAGGGAGTAGTGCTGAGTGAGCATGTTAAGAACAGCATTCTTCACTATAGTTAATTATGTTGTTATTTTTTTAGACTTTTTGATTTCTTGTCTTATGAATATAGCCATAACTGCTCTGCTTCTCCCCTCTGATATAATGTCCCCTCTTTCCATCTTATTAGTCACATGCCCAAGAAGGCCATTAGGGACATACATTGAGATTATAGTTTGTCAGAAAAAGATCAGGGGATTTTAGTGAACTTCAAACTCAAAATAAATTATCATAGCCAAGAGAACTAATGTCATTCTGACTTTTCATTTAGAGTAACACACCATCCAATAAAAAGGAGCAAATAGTGTTGTTGTTTTATAGAAGATATTGATAAGTGAGGGAGACTCCAGAGAAGTATAATTTGAATGTGAAAGTCTCTGAGTCCATGCCAAATAATGATCAACTAAAGTAACTGGGGATATTTAGCATGGAGAAAAGAAGGCTTTGATAATTGTGTTTAAGTATTTGAAAGATGGTCAAGTAGAGGAAGAATGTTTTGGGTTTAGTCCCAGAGGGTTGAAGTAGCATTTGGTGGAATTTACAAGAAGGAATCAGCCTTCATATCAATGATAAGTTCCTAACAATGAGAGCTGATGATGATCTTTACTAATTTAAAAATATTAATTGCTGTTTGTATTATATATAGTGAGTTAGTGATGTCTGCTCAAACTGGTCATTACATTAGAATAATTAAAACTTATTCTTATTAAATATAAATTCTGGTAAAGTACTATTTTTGTGTATAATCAAATGGTAAATCTTTTATTAGCAATCCTTCTGAAACAGGACTTCTTTCTATTTTTTAAAAAAAAGATGTGCTCATTCACAGCTTTAGATAATTGAAAGGAGGTACTTGCATAGGAGAGAGAATTTATTTGAAACTTGTATCATTCATGCCTTTCTTTGGAAGCAGTTGTCTCTCAGGTTCATAGAAAAATGAGAGAGTCACCTGCAATTATCTTCAGAGACAGAGACTTATATATGCCCAAAGATCTGAACCTTGAACTTTTTGAGAAAGGATATGCATAGGCAGATTTTTTGGCAATCCACATAAGGGTCAACTATTATTATAGAGACACTTGTGATTGGTTTTACTCAGTCTATATTTGTAAAAAGTATGTATTTGCTTGTCCATTTTCTGATTTGTTTTTTCCCACTGTAGCTAGGGAAAGAAAAAAAGAATTTCTTCTTTTATCTTCTCTTTGGGATTAGAGGATATGCACTTTGTGCCTGTGGAATTTGGACCTGGAAATGTCAATTCATAAATGAAGCATCTTTCTGTCTGTCTCTGAAAAATCATCTCTCTGGATCTTAGCTA
This sequence comes from Antechinus flavipes, assembly GCF_016432865.1. NCBI lineage: Eukaryota > Metazoa > Chordata > Mammalia > Dasyuromorphia > Dasyuridae > Antechinus > Antechinus flavipes. Next base: position 220,151,242 of record NC_067401.1, read on the forward strand.
GTGTCTTCCCTTCCATAATTATCATTTAATTGCTTTATATCTTGTATATAGGTGTACATAATCTCTGACTTTGTATATGAATGTGCCTATTTGTTTCTCTCTCTCTCTCTCTCTCTCTCTCTCTCTCTGTATATATATATATATATATATATATATATATATATATATATATATATATATATATATATATACTCTGTTTGCCTTAGTTTCCTCAGCAGTAAAATGTATAGTACCCATTTCTGGGTTTGTTGGGAAGATCAAATGAAATAGTAATTGTAAAGTGCTTACTTAGGCATTATGCTTGGCACAAAGTAGTACATATAAATGTTAGCAATGTATTATGCCATTAGAATATGAGCTCTTTGTGGGCAGGAAACATTTTGCTTTTATTTTTATAATTAGAGTACTTGGCGTAGTGCCTCAATAAATGTTTATGGATTTGCTTGTTTCCCTCTTTATATTATTTCTTCTACCTGCTGTCTGTGTTGGTTTCTCCAACTATAAACTAGGTATTATAATAATAACACCTACACAAGATAGTTGGAGGGATCAAATGTGGTTAAGTTTTGAGTAATAAACTCTTTTCAGTTTTAATTAACTCCACCATAGTAGAGGTATACTACTTAATCTTTACTAGAATAGTCTTGAAAATATTATTTTAAAAAATAAAATAAATTTTATTTTTTAACAAAAAATTAATTCAAGTAAACAAAAACTGAGTTTTTCCTGTGTGCATGGCACCATGCTAGATATTATGAATTGATGGAATGGAAGAATATATAAGATAAGAAATAGTGTAGTATAGTGTCTGGCATATTATTAGGTACTATATAAATGTTAGGTCTCATTATTACTGTAGTTATTATTATATGATTATCTTTCCAAATTTCTTTTTTTAATTTTTAATTTTGTTTTTATTTAATATTTTCTCAGTCATATGTAAATAAAAACTTTTAACATTTACTTTTTAAAAAAATGAATTCTACATTCTTTCCTTCCTCCTACTCTCTTTTCCTTTAGAAGTCAAGAAGTTTGATATAGATTATACATAGGTAGTCTTGTGAAATATTTCTATGTTAGTCATGTTGCAAAAGAAAACTCAGTCCAAAAGACCAAGAACAATAAAGCAACTTTTAAAAAAAGTATTTCTCAATCTGCATTAAAATGTCATAAGTTCTTTCTGTGGAGTAAATGATATATCTATTTTTTATTCACCTACTTTCATTTTTATTTTCAAAATATATGCATGGATGATTTTTCAACATTAACCCTTGCAAAACCTTGTGTTCCAACCCACCCCCTTCCTCCATCTCCTCCCTCAGATTAACTGCCTCCATTTTAATGATGTTGCCCCTTCTCTGGAGACTGATCTTACTGGCCCAAATAAGGTAATAAGTAGCTATTGGGGATAGTGTGTCTGGGTACAGGTAGTTTGTGAAAGTAACTACTTTAAATGGTAGCAATGGGCTTATGATTTGTGTGATGGATTCATGGTTGGGTGTGCAACAGAACCCCTGGACAGTCATATTCCTTTCATGCCTCAATTTTTCCTCCTATGGCATGAGAAAATTGGAAAATATGTCTTCTAATATTCCTTTCAAAAATTTTATGATCCTCTGCTGTGGGTACTAACCATCCTTAATGGAGTCCTTGACTTTTTGCAAGTGTCATTACTATCTAAGCATTGTAGAGTTATCTTCTTCCTAGTGTTGTAGACCAGTATTGTCAAATCCATCTAGAAATAGGACATCAAACCCAAGCATAATAATCACTAGTTGGACACAGTGGATTTAGACTATCACTGATTAACAATCTTTAAGCTCTATTGTATTTTTGTTTATGTTGTTAAACAATTTCCCAATTGCAGTAAAGGATATTTTTCATGATTTTGTTTTGGATCATTGTATTATTGAGAATATCTCTCATTCACACTTGATCATCTATATTGCTATAATATGTATTATGATCTCCTTATCCTTACTCATTTCATTTTACATGAGTTCATGTAAGTCTTCCAAGTTTTTTTTTTTGAAAGAATCCTGTTCATCATTTCTTATAAAACAATAATATTCTGTCAAATCATATACCACAACTTGTTCAACCATTCCCAAATTGATGGGAATTCCCTTAACTTCTACTTCTTTGCTACCATAAAAAGAGCTGCTATAGTATTTTTGTATAGAGTAGGCCCTTTTCCATTTACTTTTTTTTTTTTATTATAGTAAGCTTATTTTTGATACATATTGCTTTATGAATCATGTTGGGAGAGGGCAAAAGGGAAAAACCATGGGAGAGATAAAAAACCAGAAAAAAGAAGTGAACATAACATATGTTGATTTACATTCATTCTACTTAGTTCTTTCTGGATGCAGATGGCATTATCTGTCCAAAGTCTATTGGGATTGCTTTGGATCTCTGAAATGCTAAGAAGAACCAACTCTATCATAGTTGATTAGCACGCATTCTTGCTATTATTGTGTACAATGTATTCCTGATTCTATTTGCTACTGCTCAGCATCAGTTCATGTAAATCTTCCCAAGCCTTTCTATAATCAGCTTGTTCATCATTTTTTAAAGAACAATAATATTCCATTATCTTCATATACCACAACAATGGTTGAACAAATTGTGGTATATGAAGGTAATTCCAATCAATGGGCCTCCACTCCTTTTCCAATTCTTTGCTACCACAAAAAGAGCTGCTACAAACATTTTGGCCCATGTGAGTCCTTTTCCCTTCTTTATGATTTCCTTGAGATACAGACCCAGTAATGGCACTGCTGGATCATAAGGCATGCACAGTTTAATAACCTTTGGACATAGTTCCAGGTTGCTTTCTAGAATGCTTGGATCATTTCACAACTCCACCAACAATGCATTAGTGTCCTGGTTTTCCCACATCCCCTCCAACATTTATCATTATCTTTTATCATCTTATCCAATCTGAGAGGTGAGGTGCTACCTCAGAGTCGATTTAATTTGCATTTCCTTAATCAATAATGATTTAGGACGTTTTTTTCATATAACTATAAATGGCTTTAATTTCATCATCTGAAAATTATCTGTTTATATCCTTTGACCATTTTTAAATTGGGGATTGACTTGTATTCTTATAAATTTGACACAGTTCTTTATATATTTTAGAAATGAAATATTTATCAGAAACACTGTCTGTAAAGATTTTTTTCCAGCTTTATACTTCCCTTTTAATCTTGTTTCTGTTGGTTTTGTTTGTACGAAACCTTTTTAATTTAATATAATCAGATTGTTAATTGTGCCTTTCATAATGTTCTCTAGTTCTTCTTTGGTCATAAATTCCTCCCTTTCTCCAAGATCTAATAGGGAAATTATCTCTTGTTCTCCTAATTTGTTTATGGTATCATCCTTTATGCCCAAATCATGTACCCGTTTTGATTTTATTTTGGTATGTGGTATGAGATGTAGATCTATGCTGAGTTTCTGACATATTATTTTCTAGTTTCCCCAATTTTTGTCAAACAGTGAATTCTTATTCCAGAAGTTGGAGTTTGGAAGTTTATCAAGTACTAGATGGCTATAGGCCTTAATTATTGTGTTATGTATCTCTAAACTATTCCACTGATCCACCACTCCATTTCTTAGCTAGTACCAAATGGTTTTGATTACTGCTGTTTTATAACATAATTTTAGGTTGGTACTGCTAAGCCACAATTCTTTGTATTTTTTTAAAATTATGTTTTGACATTTTGATTGGTATAGCACTGTACAAGTAGACTAATTTTGGCAGAATTGTCATTTTTATTGTATTAGCTTGGCCTTTCCATGAACAAGTGATATTTTCTAGTTGTTTGGATCTGACATTATTTGTGTGAGAAGTGTTTCGTAATTGTATTCATATAGTTCTTGGGTTTGTCTTGGCAGGTACCCAGTATTTTATTTTGTTTACAGTAATTTTAAATGGAATTTCTCTTTTTATCTCTTGATGATACTCTTTGTCAGTAATATATAGAAATTCTGATGATTTGTGTTGGTTTATTTTATATCCTCCAACTTTGCTAAAGTGTGAATTGTTTCCAGTAGGTTTTTGGATGATTTTCTAGGTTTCTTTAAGTGTACCATCATATCATTGGCAAAGAGTGATAGTTTTATTTCCTTACTGCCTATTCTAATTCCTTTAATTTCTTTTTCTTATCTTATTGCTAAAGCCAAAATTTCTAATACAATGTTGAATAATGGTGGTGGTAATGGATATCCTTGTTTCATCCCTGATCTTATTGGGAATTAGCTTCTCTCCATTACAAATAATTCTTGCTGTAGGTTTTAGATAGATACTACTGTTATTTTAAGGAAAAATCCCTTTATCCCTATATTCTATAGAGTTTTTAATAGGAATAGGTGCTGTATTTTATCAAAAGCTTTTTCTGCATATTTTGAGATTATCATATGATTTGTGTTAATTTTGTTACCGATATGGTCAATTATGGTAATAGTTTTCCTGATATTGAATCAGCCCTGCATTTCTGGTATAAATCCTACTTGGTCATAGTATATTATTCTGCTGATAAGTTGCTATAGTCTTTTTGCTAATATTTTATTTAAAATTTTGTATCAATATTCATTTGGGAGATTGGCCTGTATTTTCTTTCTTTGTTTTGGCTTTTCCTGGTTTAGCATCATTGCCATATTTGTGCCATAGAAGGAATTTTTCAGTACTTCTTCTTTACCTATTTTTACAAATAATTTACATAGTATCATGTTCTTTAAATGTTTGGTAGAATTTACTTGCGAATCCATCTGGCCCTGTAAACTTTTTCTTAGGGATTCATTGATAACTTGTTCAATTTCATTTTCTAAAATGGGCCTATTTAAGTATTTTATTTCTTTTTCTGTTAATCTGGGCAATTTATATTTTTGTAAATATTCATCCATTTTATTTAGATCATCAGATTTGCTGCCATAGAGTTGAGCAAAATAGTTCCTAAATATTGCTTTAATTTATTTTTCCCTTGGTGGTAAATTCATCTCTTTCATTTTTGATGCTGGTGATTTGGTATTTTTCTTTCTTTTTTTCTGATCAAATTAACAGAAGATTTATCTATTTTGTTAGTTTTTCATAAAATCAACTCTTAGTTTTATTTATTAGTTTGATAGTTTTCTTAGTTTCTATTTTATTAATCTTTTCTTTGAGTTTCAGAATTTCTAATTTGGTATTTAATTGGTGGTTTTTAATTTTTTCTTTTTTCTAGCTTTTTTAGTTGCATGTCTAATTTATTGATTTCCTTTAAAAAATATTTATGTAGCTATTTAGAGATATAAAATTTTCCCTAAACTGCTTTGGCTTCATCCCATAGGTTTTTGTATGTTGTCTCATTATTGCCATTTTCTTGGATGAAATTATGGATTGCTTCTGTGATTTGTTGTTTGACCTACTCATTCTTTAGAATTACATTATTTAATTTCCAATTAGTTTTTAGTCTATCCTTCCTTGGCCTTTTATTAAATATAAATCTTCTTGCATTGTGGTCCAAAAAGAAAGCATTTAATATTTCTGCTTTTTTTGCATTTGATTGTGAGATTTTTATGCCCTAATACATGGTCAATTTTTGTGTGCCATGTACTGCTGAAAAAAAAGGTATATTCCTTTTTGTCCCTGTTCACTTTTCTCTAGATGTCTATCACATCTAGGTTTTCTAGGATCCTATTAACCTCCTCAGTTTCTTTCTTGTTTATTTTGGGGTTAGATTTGTCTGATCCTGAGAGGGGAAGGTTGAGGTCCCCTACTAGAATAATTTTGCTGTCTATTTCTTCCTGTAACTAAATTAAAATCTTCTCTAGGATTCCGCCTGCTCTACCACTTGGTACATACACATTTCGTATCATTACTACTTCATTATTTATGGTATTCTTTATCATGCTGTATTTTCCCACCTTATCTCTTTTAATAAGATCTATTTTTACTTTTGCTTTATCTGAGATCAGAATTGCTACTCCTGCTTTTTTACTTCAGCTGAAGCATAATAAATTTTATTCCAGCCTTTTACCTTTACTTTGTATATGTCTTTCTGTGTCAAATGTGTTTCTTGTAAACAACATATTTTAGGATTCTGTTTTTTAATCCACTCTGTTGGACTACATGGGGGGAGGGGAAACTGCTGAAATACGAGGGAGTCACCTAACTCAGAATGGATCTCCTTTTGTGAGAGGATGATACAAGGAGACTGAGAGGCGGTTGTTGTTTTCTGACCTCTCTCCTCTTCTCTCTGCCTCCAATTTATCTCACTCCTAGTCTACAATACCTGTGTCAGCAAGGGCTGCCCTGCAACTTTTTCAGATGTTATGATTCACAGCTGTGGAGGCTCTCCAAGAATTGACCTGTCCCTTAACACCACTCTGCTATTTATTTCTGTTTTATGGAAGAGTTCATCACATTCACAGTTACGATTACCAGATCTGTATTTCCCTCCATCCTATTTTCTCTACTATATATATTTTAGTACTGGGTTTCCACTCTATCCTCAGCCATGTATTTTTTTTTTCCCCTACCCCACCCACTACCTTATCTCTTATTACCCTTTACACTTCTCTTACCAGTTTTTTTTTTACCCACCCACTACCTTATCTCCTCTCACCCCTCCCCCCTTCTCTTAGTAATGTTTTTTTTTAACCCACTCCACCCACTAACTTATCTTCTACTAACTCTTCCCCTCAGTGTTTCTGTCCTCCCTTCTATCCTGTTCCTCCCTTTTCTTTTCCTACTTTTCCTCCTACTTCTTTATAGGGTTAGATTTACCCAACTGAATGATTAAATGATTCCCTTAAAACTAATGAGATAAAGCTTGTCCCTTCTTTCTCTAAATTGTAATAGATCTTTTGCATTTCTTCATGTGAACTGCTTGTCCCATTATACCTCCCCTTTTCTCTTTTTCCAATACAAACCTTTTCCCACCCCTTAATGTCTTTTTCTTTGATATTATCACATCAGAGGCCATTCATAACCATACCCTCTGTCCATGTGATGCTCCTCTCTATCTGCCCCCATAACAGATACAGTTCTCAAAAGTTAGAGAGATTGTTTTCCCATATAGGGATATAAACAGTTTAACCTTTAAATATATATTTCCCCCTGTTTACATTTCTTTTTTTATTTTTGGCCGAGGCAATTGGAGTTAAGTATCTTGCCCAGGATCACACAGCTACATAGTATTGAGTGTCTGAGACCAGATTTGAACTCAGGTCCTTCTGACTTCAGGACTGGTGTTCTGTCCACTCTACTATCTAGCTGCCCCTCCTCATTTACATGTCTATGGTTCTCTTGAGTCCTGTGTTTGTAGATTACATTTTCTGTCTAATTTTGTTTTTTTCAATAGAAATGATTGCAAGTCTTTTGCTTCATTGAAATTCCATCTCCTCCCTTAAAAGATGATGTTGAATCTTCATGGGTAATTAATTTTTGATTGTAACCCCAGGTCATTTGCCTTCCTGAATATGGTATTCCAGGCCCTCAGATCCTTTATTGTATTAGCTGCCAGATCCTGGATAATCCTGACTGTTGATCCTTAATATTTGAATTGTTTTTGTCTGGCAGTTTGTGTTTTTTTCTCTTGAGATTATAGGTTTGGAGTTTCTCAATAATGTTCCTTGGGGTTTTCCCTTTGGGATCTCTTTCCAGAGGTGAGCGATGAATTCTTTCAATGAGTATTTCCCCTTTTATTTCTAGAATATTGGGGCAGTTTTCCTTAATGATGTCTTATAGAATGTTATCTAGACTCTTTTTTTGGTCATGGCCTTAATAATTTTATTGATTCTTGCTTTCTCACAAAATAATTAGTTTCTATTTGTCCTGTTCTACTTTTAATGTGTGATTTTCTTCAGTTATCTTTTGTATCTCTTTTTACATTTGGTTTATTCTACTGTTTAAGGAGTTGTTTTCTTCAGACAATTTTTTCCTTCCTTTTCCAAATGTTGACTCTCTCATGCATACTTTTCATTTCCTTTCTCATTTTTCTTCTACCTCTCTTATTTGCCTTTTGAAGCCTTTTATGAGCATTTCCAAAAAGCCTTTTTGTACTTGAATCCAATTTATATCACTCTTTGAGATTTCTTCTGTGGATATTCTGTCCTCCTCTGAGTTTGTGTCATTATAGTAGCTTTCTATAGTTACAGTTCTTTTTCATTTCTTGCTCATTTTCTTTTCTTTTTTTTTTGGTATTTCTTTTTTTTTTTTTTTTTTTTAAACTTTTAAGATGGAGCTCTGCTCTCTGCTCCTGGGATAAATGGTGCAACCTTCCTGTGCAGCTCTGAGCCTTGGCTTTGAGCACAGCTCCTCCTCCTGTTTGCAGGGAGTAGCTTTGCCTGCTCTGTTCAGGAAAAAAGCCTTGTGTCTCAAAAGTTTGTCTTCTGAGCTGGGACTGGAAGCTGCCCTACTGATTTGCTCCTCTACTGAACCAAGATTGAGAGCTTAGTTGCTGATTTTTTGTGAATAAGACCCTCTCACCAGTTTTCCCAGAGCTGGGCTAACTCTAGCCAGACTGACTTTCTTGAAGTTTTTTCACTCTATCTTGAGCTTGAGAGTGGTTTAATTCCATCAGACTCAGATCAGAGGCTTGGTTTCATGGGTTTTTGAGAGAAACTGGGAGAACTGGAGCATCTTCTTGGTGTTACTCTGCCATCTTGATTCCAATCCCAGAATTCCTTTCCAAATTTCTATATCATTGTCATACTTTTTATTTTGATGGCATTTGAGTATTCTGTTGCATTTTTGTTATCATTCAATTGTTTCAATCATTTGGAGTTTTCTTGGCAAAGACTGGAGTGGTTTGTCATTTCCTTCACCAGTTACTGAAGAGGAAACAGAATCAAACAGGGTTAAGTGATTTGACAAGGTTCACACAACTATTAAGTGTCCGAGACTGTATTTGAATTTAAGAAAATGTCTCCCTGATTCCAAACTTGGAACTTTACCTACTGTGCTACTTAGTCCTCCTATGTCATATTAGTGGCCCATAATTAATTTAATCATTCCTGTATTGTTGGTCATATAGATTGCTTTAAAAAAAATACATGATAATGCTTCTGTGAACATATTTTCAAGGATTTTTTTCTTTTCATAATACTTTTGGATACATAACTAATAATGGAATTATTGAGTCATGAAGTCTGTCTTTTATGCCTTTGAAATTTTAAATATGTATTTTATTTCCCTAAATAGATTTTAAATTACTGAAAAGCAGGGACTATCTTATATTTTTCCACCCCACCAATTCATAGCACCAAGCATGGTGTCATGTATATAAGAAGTACTCAGCTTTTGCTTATTTGAACTGATTTTTCTTTTTGTTAAGAAATAAAAATTGTTTTATTTCTTAAAATACTACATACAAGACTATTCTATTAAGGTCCAAGTACTATAACTCTACTATCCTTGAAACTGAAGAGTTTGTTATTCAAAACTTAAGATCTTTTTCTACCTTTTGTCAGTTTTTTTTTAATCTTCTTTCCAGCTTTCTCTTTAAATGTCCCCAGGACAAATTTTCTTATCTAGTTGACCTGAAAAACTTTCTTTTTTTTTTTTTAATTAAAGGAAAATTAAAATTTTTCATTTCTTGCTCATTTTCTTTTCTTTTCTTTTGGTATTTCCTTTAAAAAAAAACTTTTAAGAAAAAAGAAAAAAAAGAAAAAGAAATTAAAAGAAAAAACTTCTATGTTTGTTTTTGTGAGTTGATATTGCTCATAATCTTCTATCATTCTTTTTCATAAGTTTTATTTTTAAAATAAATTTATTATTTATTTCTTTAAAACATTTTTTCTTTTTAAATTTTGAGTTCCAAATTTTTTCCCTCTCTTCCCCAGCCCCTGAGAAGGTATGCAAAATATTCTCAGTTATACATGTGAAATCACGCAAAACATCTCTATATTTACCAAATTATACAAAAAAAAGCAAAACAAAACAAAACAATTATACTTCAATGTGCATTTAGAATTTATGTATTCTCTCTCTGAGATAGATAACATTTTTTTCTTCCTGACTTCTTTGGTATTATCTTGGATCATTGTGATTAATCAGATCAGCTAAGTCTTTCATAGGTGGTGACATTGCTATTATAATGTACAAAGATCTCCCAGTTCTTTTCACTTCCCTTTGCATCAGTTTATAAAGGTCTTGCTAAAAACACTTATGTTCTGAAACCATCCCTTACACTTACAGCAGAATAATTTTCCATCACAATTATATGCAACAATTTCTTCGGCCATTTTCCAATAAATTGATGATTTTTAAAAAAAGTTTAAGAAACATATAAATGTATATGCATATACCCTTTTGCTTTATGAAATTATCTCTTTATTTTAATTAATTTATCAGTAGGACACTGATTAAATCACACTTGGTCAGATAGTAAATAAATCACTTACCTTCTCAGCACCCCAGTTTCCTCATTTCTAAGACACCAGTTGTTGGACTCTGTGACTTCTGGGTCATTTATTTCTTTTGTTTGTAACTTTATGACCCTAAATTGGAAGTTAAAAAAAAAGTAAATCATTGTTTGAATCATCTCTTGAAGACTGAATAGGGTTGATTTCTGTATCATTTGTCAAAGCATGTTGTGTCCTAGTCTGTGAAACATAATAAAAGTGTGTATTGTTGTCCCTATATCTGGCTATTTACCTTAGGGAGAGAATAGATAAATTTTAAATGCAATTTGAAGTATAATTGTTTGTACTTGGAAAGTGAAGTACAAAACTTCACTTTGTGAAGTTTTTTAGTTGAGAGACCTATAAATTGAATATAGAAAAATTAAATAGTCTCAACTTCGGGGATAGAGTTGAGTGTACATATTTGAAAAACCCCAAAATTCTTTCTTTTATTTCTTTACCGGAGAGTTAAAAATGTGGAAATGCATTTAATAAATTGTATGTATTCTCAGGGAACTGCTGCTGCCCAAATGTCCAGAGAAAATTCAACAGAAATGACTGGAATACCAGCAAGAAACAAAGAGCCAGAGGTATGACTGATAAAGAGATTTCTTTTTAACATAATATTATTTTAATTACATAAAACTATTGTAATTTTAAAGCTTTTTATTCTTTCCAGGATTAAGCTCGTAGGATACTTTTCACATCACTTCATGTTTTCATCTTGTTATTTATAGAGAATTTAAAATGGATGAGATTTGTTTCTTAAAAGCCACATTATTTATTTACTTTTAAAAGGGTTATTGGTCTTAGATCTGGTACAAAAGGAGATCTTAAAAAGCCTGTTCTAATTATTTTTCAAGCACAGCATTAGGTGAAAAGAACCACTTGAATTGCAGACTGTAAAAATAGCATTATTTACTGAGAACAATTTTCCACCTGAATACATGTGATTGAATCCAAAGTCCTTGGATAGTTGCTAGAAAATGGAAGCAATGAAAAAATATCTACTGTTTGTAAGATAATGTGGGTATCACAAAGAGTCATATAAGATGACACGAATCCTCCCCTACTTTTACAATCTACTTAATGTGAAATTTACAATCTACTTAATGTGAAAAGATACACAAAGGAGAATGCTCTATCTCCTGTAATTAATTGGTCCCACAAAACATAGGTCATAAGAGCAGTTTTATAAAGTGATACCCGGGGCAGCTATGTGGTGCAAGAGCACTAGCCCTTCAGAAGGACCTGAGTTCAAATGTGGCCTCAGACATTTATTAGCTGTATAATCCCGGACAACTCACTTAATTCTAATTGTTGAAGGAAAAAAAAAAAGGTTTAATCAGATTTTTATAACATGACAGTGGCTGTTTTTAAACTTGTGATTTTATTGGCATACAAGAAAACTGATAAGTGAACTCTCTCTACCAGAGTGGGTCAGCACCTGCTTAATAATTTATAGTTTTGGAAAGTTACCTGGGATACTGAGAAATTAAGTGATTGGTCACAGAGCCAGTATGGGGCATAATCCAGATTTGAATCTATCTTCCTTGCTTCATGGATAGCCTCCTAAGCACTATCCCACAGTGTCTATGGTATACTGTACAATTGCAAAAAAAAATCATGCAATCTTTTGTGGAGCATGTTTATATGAAAGTTGAATATGGCAATAATATATGGTATGCCACAAGATTATATGGTATTTGATTGAAAAATAATTATAGTTAGCATTTTTATAATATTTACTGTGAGCTTTACAATGATTCTCTCATTTGATCTTTATGACTATCCTGGGAAGTAGGTGCTATTATTACTTTTTTAAAAACATCTTTTATTTATTTATTTATTTATTTATTTTTTAATGAGGAACCAAAGCAAAGTTAAGTAAAAAATCTTACAGCTAGGAAATGTCTGAGACAACATTTGAACTTGGACCTTCTTGACCCAAGGTTCAGTGCTCATCACTGTGCCATCTAATTGCTGTAAAAAAGAATTAATGTCAGTTTAACTATAGCTGACTCTACAGAAGATTCCTCGATCTGACTCAGGAGGGTATGAGTTTTTAAATCCTATCTTTTTTATTTATTTGCTGTGTTTTTCTCTAGAAGAGCAATAGTTAGGTGATGCAATGGATAGAGTACCAGCTTAATTAAGGCTTCTCTTCCTGAGTTCAAAGTCAGTTTCAGATACATAACTGTATGATCCTGGGCAAGTTATTGCCCGGTTGTCTCAGTTGCCTTATCTATAAAATGAGCTAAAGAAGGATTTGACAAATCGCTTTAGTATCTTTGCCAAGAAAATCCCAAAGAGAGTTACAAAGAGTTAGACACTACTAAAACACACACACACACACACACACACACACACACACAGAGTAATACATTAAGAATATCTGGTCTAAACATTGCCACTCTTGTCTGCCTTCTTCCTGTAGTGCTATGCATTCTTTCACATGTACTTTTAGCATTCAGGAAAAATAGTCTTTTAGATATGATGTAACTTTCTTCTGAGCTGTTTGTAGAATCTTAAAGATGCTTTTCCATATTGTGTTTTTAGTTTGTTTTTAGTTTTGTAATGTGGACACTACTCTTATTGTTTAGTCATTTCAATCATAGGACCCTATATAGGTTTCTTTTTTGGGGGGCAAAGATACTGGCTCATTTTACAAGTGAGAAAACAGATAAACAGAGTTAAATGACTTTGCCCAAGGTTCAACAAACAGATAAAGGAGTCTTCCTGACTCCCCAGCACTTTATCCACTGCATCACCTAAATTCATTGGTCACTATTTTTTGTTGTTGTTGTTTACAACAAACACCTTTTGTTGTTGTTGTTTATTTGTTTATTTTTGAGATTGGGATATTTATTTTATTTTTTAAGTTGTAGTAGGTTTATTTTTAATACACATTGCTTTATGAATCATGTTGGGAGAGAAAAATCAGAGAAAAGGGAAAAAGCCAAGGGAGAAAAAAGATCAGAAAAAAAAAAAAGTGAACATAGCATGTGTTGATTTACATTCAGTCTCCTTAGTTCTTTGTCTGGATAGAGATGGCATTCTCTGTCCAAAATCTACTGGGATTGCTTTGGATCACAGAACTACTGGGAAAAACCCAAACCTTTCATACATGATCATTTCACATTCTTGCTGTTATTGCATATAATGTATTCCTGATTCTGCTTGTTACTGCTCAGTATCAGTTCATACAACTCTTTCAGACCTTTCTATAATCAGCTTGTTCATCATTTTTAATAGAAAAATATTATTCCATTACTTTCATGTACTTGTTCAGCCATTCCACAATTGATGGACATCCCACTCCTTTTCCAATTCTTTGCTCATTGGTCACTACCATAAACCTCTACTATCCTCAGAATGCTGCTAGGATGCCAACATGAAGTCCAAATCCTCTGAAAATTTGAAGTTCACAAAGTTGGACTTTGTATCTTAAGAAGCTAACAATTTGCTTTTAAGATTGTTTGAAACTGTTTTCCCTTCTGTTCTGTCAGACACTCAAATTTTGGGTTCTAATGGCTTGCTATTTAATAGAAGACTCCCAGGGCAAGGCATAATGTATATTTGATTAATACTTTTGATTAATTAATTGATTTAATAGAGGTGTTATCAACCTGACAAACATATCCAGGTTAGGTATGTGGGGTGATGTGACTGATTGCCTTATTTTGGCTGCTCTCCTACATAAGTAAATCTTTATAACACCTAGGACTTTGCTTGTCAGTAGAAAGTATTTAATACTTTTTTAAAAAAAGGAACTGAATCCTGTGTTATTATAATGATTGATCTTGATACCAAAAAGAGCTGAGAAAGCATCTATTCCCCCTTCTTGGGACCAGAATATGGGTGTGGAATATTGAATATACTGTCAGATATGGTTGATATGATGATTGGTTCCACTGCACTGCTTTTTGCCCTTTTTTTAAAAAAAAATTCTTTATTATAAGACATGACTTAGTATGAGGGTAAAGGGAAAGAATATATTTGGATATAAAAGTAATGTGAAAAATTTTTTTGGAATGAATGAAGCAATGATAGCTAGTCATAAATTTTCTTATTAGAATTAGGAATCTGGTAATGTTCTAAGTAATAGGAATCTTCATAATAATGCTGTTATTAATAAGAGAAAAATTGATTATTTTAAAAATTGTTAACTGAAATATTTTTGAGGAGAGGCTGATGATAAAAGTACTTATTTGAAAAAGTCATTATAAATAAGGCATTTCTTATATAATCTTTTGCCTTTCTTAGTTTCCTTCTAGACTTATTTATGTATCTTTGCTTTATTTTTAGAACAAGGGCAAAATACACAATATCATATTTGCAAAGAAGAATCCTATTTGTGGCTGCTGAACCCAAAAAGTGGTTGAGTTAGAGAGACTCTCAGGTTGCTTTCATCTATGAAAATCCATATTAAGTAGGTTTACAAGCTTGAAGAAAAAAATCAATTGGATCACATTTGTTAAGCATAGAATAGGTAAAAGACTTTGTTTAGGTGCTTGGAGTGAATGATGAAAAAATATTATCTTCTAGATTTTCATATTGAATATTTTAAATGTAGTGCTCTCAGTACTAATAATATATCAAGTAATATATATTGATATATTAACCATTGACTGGTTAATTCCCAACACATTTTTCCTTTTGTAATGGGCATAATGAATGAGAGTCCTAGTTCTGATGAACTGTTTGTATTTGGAAATACTTGTAATTTTTTTGGAACTACCACCAGATGGCAGTATGATCCAGGATTTAAACAAAACCAAGCCATTGTGTTTAATGTGCTAGGATTCAAAAAGTATTTATTTCATTTAATTTCATCATGCATATCTATCTGCACAACCATAGAAAGTCCTTTAAAAGTAAAAATGCACAAACACATATTTCTGGTGTGATAAACATTTTACATACATACATACACATATATGTATACAAATATATGTATGTACATATATGTTTAGTTACTAAATAGATATCCTGTAGCTTTTCTATATTTTTGATGTTTTGAGGAAAAGTTTAAAAAAATGACTATCACTTTTGAAAGGTAATAAAGGGAGGTGAACACTGGAATATTGTTTTACCATAGATTTGTAATTATGGCTCACTCCATGGATTCTGAGTGTTTTCCAGGGCCCATGGGCTGAAAGTAAAGACAAGTTATTGTTCAGTCTTGTTCAGTTGTATCTAACTCTTCAGGACTGCATTTGGGGTTTTCTTGGAAAATATACTGGAGTAGTTTGCTATTTTTTTCTCATGTTCATTTTTTAGATGAGGAAACTGAGGCAAATAAGGTTAAGTGACTTGCCCAGAGTTCCACTGCTTGGACTTGTCTGAGCCAGATTTGAACTATAAAGATGAATTTTTCTGACTCCACGGTTGGTGATCTAAACACTGTATTACCTACCTGCCCAAAAGACAAGATAGAGATGAAAATATTTGTAAGAATTTATTTCAGGACAATAGTGGTTCAATTTTAAAATATTCTCATCTTTTGAGGTTAGTGGAAATTAAATCCCAGAAAGGCATCTGGAATATGAGCTTGAGAATTCTTGAGTAACAAAAGTACTTGTTTTACACCTTTAACTATATCTATATGGATAAGTGCTTTGCATGATTTTATTTTATTTTATTTTTTGTTTTTATTAAAAAATCAGAATAAGAAAAAAAGAAAAATAGAAAAGGGAATACAAAACAAAATAAAAGAGAACATTGTCATGTGCCTAGCAGAACATCAGGCAGGATTCAAAATATATAACAACAAATTGCCAGTTCAAGAAAAAATATATATGAAATTATATTCATGACTAGTCATCTTTTTTTTTTTTTACTTCCTTGTAAATTGTTTTTTTGTTCTCTGATGTGCACCTTTTTTACTTTATCAACCTTTTATCAACCCCTCCCCCAAGTAAGCTATAGTTAGAAAGGATATATTTATGTCTACATATATAGATATGTACATATACATACCCCCTCCCTCCCAAAAAAAAAAAAAAAACCCTACACATATCGTTTCTCTTCCTGTTGGCTCTGCTTTAATTTTGCTTCTTAATTTGCCTTGCTATTTATTAAACCGCCACCCACCCATGGATCCCTCCCTTGTCTTCTTCCTTCACCCCTTTTCTTCTCTGCGCGCCCATCCTTCCCCCTTTATTTCTTTGTAGATTTTGGAGGGTACTATATGCTTCATGGTATATATGTAGTATTGCCTTTTTAACCTATTCCTGATGTGAGTTTTCAAAACTATGAGCTCTCCTTCCCCCTCTACTGCCTCTGGGTCTATTCTTCCTCTGTATCTCATTTGTATAACATGCTTACTATTTTTACCTTAACTCTACCTCAATCTTCTTTTTTTTTTTTTTTTTTTTTTTTAGCTAAGCTATCTTATTGTTGATGTCAATCTTAAATGTATGGCATACATTTCCCATGTAAAAAAACCTAAACAATTTGTCCATGTTAAGTTCTTGAAACTGATATTTGATAATAGCTCTTTATATCTTAAATTTTCTATTATGTTTGGGTTTGCTTGATAGAAAATCCTGTATATCTGCAAGTTCATTGTATGTCCATTTTTTCCAATATTATGAATAATTTTACTGGACATGATATTTTTGGCCACAGGCTTAGTTCTTTTGATTGTTGGTAGATATAATTCCAGAACCTGTGTGTGGTCTTTTACTGTGATTTCTGATAAGTCCTGTACGATTCTAATTGTAGCTCCAATGTATTTGAATTTTTTTTCTTGTTTCTTACAAAATTTTCTCTTTGATCTTTTTTTTTTTTAAATTTGGCAATTAATATTCCTTCCACAAAGGACCTTGTTGAGATGGTGATCAGTGGATTTTTTCTATTTCTACTTTCCCCTCATATTCTATCACACCAGGGTAATTTTCTTGGATTATTTCTTGCATTATTGTGTCAAGATTGTTTTTTTTTTTTTTTTTTTTTTTTGGCACACTTTTCAGGCAGTCCAATTATTCTTATATTTTCTTATAAAGGGCTGAAACTCTGAATAAGTGCACTGGAATCAGACAACTGAGTTCTTAAGGGCTATTGGACAATACTCTATTAGCATATGCTTAGAAAATGGCCCTTCCCACTATTTTGTGCTGGCTGGATCTTTTGGTATATACAGATAATTGTAGTAGGGATTAGGGGGTGGAGGAAGACAAGCCAGAGTCACTTTGGAGGAGAACAAGGAGAAGGGAGGTGTGGAGGCAGAGAGCTTGTGGTGGCTTCATCCATCTCCTTTACTTCTTCCCCTAAAGACCAAGGACTTTTGCTGTTCCTGACTCTGGCTGATCCTGGCGTCAACAGAAAGCTAAACTGGACTTCACATTTTCTCTTTTTGATCTGTTCTCCAGATCTGTTGTGTTTCTTATAAGATGTTTCACATTCTGTTCTATTTTTTCCCCATTCTTTATAATGTTTTATTTCTTGGTTTCTCAAAGCTTCATTGGCTTCCCCTTGCCTATCTCTAATTTTCAGAGTTATTTTCACTTTTGAGAGTTTACATTTCCTTTTCTAGTTGGTTAACTTTTTTTCATAATCTTATTTTTCTTGGGTGGTTTTAATTTTAATTTTTTTGTTTTTCCTCAAAGTCTCTTATTTGATTTAAATTTTTTTTTTTTTAGTTCTTCTATAAATTCTCTTTGAGCAGTAAGCCATTTAATATTATTCTTTGGGATAGAAGCTTTTTTTAAATTTTAGTGTCCTCCTCTGAAGATGTACTCTAGTCTTCCCTCTTCCCATAGTAAATTTCTATGATGGGGTTCTTTCTTCTTTGCTGTTTCATTTTTTTTTAAATAAGAAGTATTAATGTAAGCACCTTTAATCATGGAATGGGGGGGATGGTGCCTCAAGCTTCACTTCAGCTCTTCTCTCTGCCATGAAATTGCAAACCAAGAGCTCTATCTTCCACCAAGTGTTCATAGCCAGCAGCGTCTTTGCCCCACTGCCTCTCTGCCCCACTGCCTCTGAACACATCTGCTGTTCTGGTTCCTTCTGACCCAGGGCTGTGTCTCTGCAATACAGTTGGGCCTGGCATTCCTAATCAACCAAAGTTCACTCAGTCTTCTTCTTCTTCTTCTTCTTCTTCTTCTTCTTCTTCTTCTTCTTCTTCTTCTTCTTCTTCTTCTTCTTCTTCTTCTTCTTCTTCTTCTTCTTTTCTTAATTATAACTTTTTATTGACAGAACCCATGCCAGGGTAATTTTTTTTTATAACATTATCCCTTGCATTTACTTCTGTTCCAACTTTTCCCCTCCCTCCCTCCACCCCCTTTCCCAGATGGCAAGCAATCCTATACATGTTAAATATGTCACAGTATATCCTAGATACAATATGTTGTGCAGAACCGAACAGTTCTCTTGTTGCACAGGAAGAATTGGATTCAGAAGGTAAAAATAACCTGGGAAGAAAAACAAAAATGCAAGCAATTTACATTCATTTCCCAGTGTTCTTTCTTTGGGTGTAGCTGCTTCTCTCCATCATTGATCAATTGAAACTGAGTTAAATCTTCTTTTTGTCAAAGAAATCCACTTCCATCAGAATACATCCTCATATAGTATCGTTGTTGAGGTATATAGTGATCTCCTGGTTCTGCTCATTTCACTTAGCATCAGTTCATGTCTCTCCAAGCCTCTTTGTATTCATCCTGCTGGTCATTTCTTGCAGAACAATAATATTCCATAACATTCATATACCACAATTTCCCTCAGTCTTCTAAGATTCGATGCTGACTCTACAAAGAGTTTAGGAGGTGAAAGTTCCTGTGGTTCCTGCTAAGGGTCCAGTCAAACCCAGCTTTTCCCAGGACTTCCCATTTGGTGTTTGTGTGTTATCAGAGGTTTGTACTTCATAAGGGTTAACCCCTGCCCCAGGTCTTCAGATCTTCTTGGATTGTACCTGGAGGTCCCCTCTTATGCCCCAGGTTTTCTTGATTTTTCACCAGTCTATATTCACCCTGAGACACAAATTTGTTCTATTTGTGAGGGAAATCTAGAGAGCTTGAAATTTACCAACCTACTCTGCCATCTTCCCAGAATTCTCTCCTGTTTTGCATGATTTTGGGTATAAAACGTTATAGAAGGAATATGGTCAAAAGTGGTACATATATTACTGAGGAAGAGAAATGAGTTAATAGATGTGCTTGAGGAGACTGAGATATCTAAGTTAAAAGAAGTACAGCTGGGGCAGTGTTATGGATAGCAAAAGACACTGAAGAAGGACATGGCCTGAGTATAGTTAAGCTATATCAGAGATGGAAATAGGACCTGATTTTGGGTACTCAGATTTACAGGAATGTAGGTATGGACTACAGTAATTATGTCATTATTGATAGTGAGTAGAAAAAGTATGGGGTGGAAAGGAGAATTAATAGGACAGAAGACTAGAAAATTCTGCCCCCTAAAACTCTCTCCTCAGTTTCTTATTTGTGAAACTTCTTATTCAGAATCCAGAATAGAGGAAGATGATTTTTTTGTTTTGTTTTGTTCATTTGTTTTTGTCTGGTATCACTGCCCATGACACCTTTTGGAATTTTCTTGGCAAAAATACTTGGCAAAGTCCTTTCGCAACTTATTTTATAGGTGAATCAAACAGGGTTAATTGAAGATGAATCTTCCTGATTCCAAATCTAATATTCTATTCATGGTGCCACCTGGTTGCCTTAGAGGGAGAGGAAAGTGGGTGAGAAAAGCACTGGACTAACAGTGTGTATCTGAGCAAGTTATTTACCTCTATCTATCTCAGTTGACCCATCTGTAAAATGGAGGATTTTTTTTTAGCATCTACCTTTTAGGGCTGTTTTGAAGTTAAGACTAGATAATATTTATAAAATGCTTTGCAGATTTTGCATCATTACATAAAGGCTAGATGATTATATTAATAATAAATTGCCTCTCTTTCAGATGGGTAGTCTCAAGACAAAGAATCCTCTAGGACTTTCTTTTTCAATGAGAAAAATGCTTCTGCTACAGGATTCCACAAACATTTTACTAAAGTTTTTAGAGAATTTTTTTTTCATAGAGAAATTGTAAAATTAGTTTCATCAAAGCACATTGGAAGTTGCATTTGGAACATTTGTCTTGGGTCTTCTTCATAGGGACTGAGGAGAAAAGGTTTGGATTTTTTGCCTTCTTAGGCAATGCTTTAGCAATAAAACTCAGATAAGGGTCTGCTCTTTCTACTCTCAGACTCAATGAATTAGGAGCAAGTCAGAACATTGTTTCTCTGTGGCGCTCCCTCAGTGCATTGTTAATAGGTGCTTAGTAATTGTTGAATGAATCACTGGATCTTGTCACTTGTGGGGTTTGTGTTCTGATTTAATAAGGTAAATGGAGGAGCATTGGATGTCTTTGATTTATTGAAAAATCAGAATGAGGTAATATAATGGTCATAAAATAGGTTTTCTGATAAAATAATCATCTCTGTCTTTTTTTCCCCTCTATTCCTGCTTTCCTGTCCCCCTCCTCTTCTAGGGAATCATTGTCTCAGCATGGAACACCCTAGATTCCAATGATGGCTTTGTCTCTAGTCCATTCCGATCCATGAATCATGCCATGACAGTAAGTTATATTCACAACTTATTTCTGGGATGGTAGACCAGGATTTAAATAACTATTTTGAACTGCTCTGATTCTATACAGGGCACACAAAACTGACTAAATGATTTTAGTCACTTTTACTTTGGATATTTTATCTTTAAAGGCAAGGGTTTTCCCCTCCCTCCCACAACCAATTTTGGATCAAAGAAAAACATACTTGCAGGAAAGTCTTACTTGGAAATAACATTCAGTCTTGACTGAAGTAAAAAAAAACAACAACTAAAAATGATGCTTAGTGAATTTAGTAAATAATCCTCATTTTTGTATTAGATGTATGTATCTGTGCCCAGAAATATAGTGTCTTTCATATATGCAGCTGGTGCTGTTGACCCACTCTTCACAGAACATCCCCTTTGAGTTCTTTTCCCAGCAGAGTGATTGAGTAGCCAATCCCACAGCCAAGAACATTGTCCTAGATTTGAATGGGAGGAGGATCTCCAGCTGAAATCCATTTGGGGAAGTGGACAACACTCTCAATAGTCCCAAGCTGCTTACTGCCACAAAAGCCCATATTATTATTATTTTTTTAGAACAAACATTTTTCCAAAGATGCTATATGGTTGGGAATCATGGAATGCCACTACCTCAGATGAATCAAAATTACAGGCAATACAAAAGGCTACAGACAGATGCATGGTGGGGATATGTAGGCCACAGCAATGTACTAACAATGGTTTGCTTGGAAAAGGCATACATCCATCATTGGGGACATTGATGAACAGAGAGGTGGGTAATTATACAACAAAATGAAGGATAACAGATGGACAGCTTGAGTATTATAATGGTGCTAAAAATATATTAAAAGAACCAGAAGAAGAAATTGAGTTGATTCCATATGGAAGATGTACAGAAAGACTTGGATAAGTACCATACACTGGGGAGATAGGATTTAGGTAACTATTTTGCAAAAGATGGACCTAGATTTTCCTTTGAATTATATTTCCTCCAGCTGGTCTGATTCTATAAAGTAGCTTCCCTTTCAAATAAGCTGGCAATGATTTTAGTCACTTTTATATTGGACATTTTATCTGTGAGCGCCATGGCTCTCTATTCCTCCCATCCTCCAGCTTTGGGTTAAATAAAAATCCAAGAGAGTCCTATGTGAAAACAATATTGAAATAAGGATTATACTGATTCAACAATGATGTCATCTGAGTGAATTTAGAAATAACATTTGTAATAGATGAACTGTTTTTGGAGGTAATAGCATATCAGAGGAATCTCTGAAGCTTTGAATTATTAAAAGATTATTCAATTTAATTGAATGAACATTTATTAACAGTCTACTGTGTGAATGACAGTGTGGTAGACTTGGAGGATTCAAAGACACAAATGAAAAGCACTTCTTGATCTGTGGGAGTTTACATTCTGCTGGGAGATTTATAAAAAAATAAAATGATAAGGATATGTGAGATGTTTTGAGGAGGAAGAGAACACTAGCGGGATAAGGAAAGGCTTCTGGTTTTCAAGGCTACTGTGTGAATAGCAGTGTGGTAGACTTGGAGGATTCAAAGACACAAATGAAAAGTACTTCTTGATCTGTGGGAGTTTACATTCTGTTGGGAGATTTATAAAAAATGAAGTTATAAGGATATGTGAGATGTTTTGAGGAGGAAAAGAACACTAGCAGGATAAGGAAAGGCTTCAAGTTTTCAAGTTTCAATTTCAAGATTGAATGAATCTAGAGATTCTCCAAGTTAGAATGAGTAGGAAGTATATTTCATGGATGAAGGGAGCTCATGCAAAGGAGAAATAGAACCCCAAATTTGAAAGAGAAGTAGACTAGTTTGGCCAAAATATAGTTATAAGAAATATCTGGAAAGGATGGCTTCACTTTGTGAAGAGCTTGAAATGCTAAACTGAAATGTTTGCCTATTACTCTAAAGGGCAGAGAGAGCCACTGAAAATTCATGAGTAGTGGAGAATATGTTCACACTTGTGCGTTTTGGCAGGTATTTGGAGGATTGGTTGGGTCTTAAAGGAAGAGAAAGATTTTAACAGGCAGAGGATTGGAGAAAGTCCGTTCAAATCATGGGAGATAGAAAGAAGACAGGAAAGGTCAGGATGAAGTTAGGGAAAATTAAATACTTTCATATTATCTGAATATGAGGATTGATTCAAAGGAAAATAATGTAAATAAGAAAAAGCTGTTGATCAGAGCTGTTGATAAGCTCTTACTATGTGGCAAGTACTAAATTGGTTAGAGAGAAAAGTTGGTAGAGGAAGTCTAGATTGTAACTTGGAGAGCCATAAGATGATATAGCTGATCTTGGCATGACTTTTAAGTAGAAATTCTGGGAAGAACCATCCAAATAAAGAGACAGGTTGCAGGGCAGAGGAAATTTCCGATGTGTGAAGCAGATTGGAACTACTTTGTCTAGGTTCTTGGAAAGATTCACCAACAAATATTTATTAAATAAATGAATGAAAAACTATTTGTTAAGCAATGTCTCTGTCTTCAGTAGCTGTGACACACAAAGAAGCAGTTGCTAGTCTACATTTCCTGGGAAATGCTTATTAGACTGTTCAAGGAACAAGACCAGGGGGTGCTGATATTTTCAAGACTCCAGATTATCCACCTATCAGTGGCCTTTGGTAAAAAGTTTGTATTTTTGGTGGCAGGTGAACATCTCCTCCACAGCATGGTTTTTCTCAATGACTAGCTATGGGGTTTGGGCCAGAAACAGGATTAGTGGTCTGGAGGATGATGTTTTATTCAAGGCTCTAGAAGTCTTGGTCTTGGACTGTCTTTACTAGGCTGATTGGAGTTGATGGTCATGCAATGTACATGCAATGTTCTTCTCAGAGTGCCTTGCTTGCTCCATTAGTGTCAATTGATTGAATAAAATAGCTAACATAACACTGTTTAACAATAATAATAAACAATGGTGATGATAACAAGAATTTATTATATTTCAGGCACTATACTAGGAAATAAGGATACAAAGAAACTATTTTTGGTTCATTATTTTCATATTTTTTGTTCACTATTTGAATATCTAGAATTATAATTTTATTCTGTAGGTAATAATAACAATAATAACATTAATAATAACATTTATATAATACTTATTAAATGCCAGGTATTCTTCTTAGTACTTTACCATTATTATCTCATTTGATCTTTACAACAACCCTGGGAGGTAGGTGCTATCATCATCTCCATTTTACTAATGAGGAAACTGAAGTTTTTAGGAATTACTTTCCCAGAGTCACACAACTAAGAAGTGTCTGAGACTGGATTTGAACTCAGATCTACTTAACTCCAGGCCAAATATTCTATTCATTATGCTACCTTATTACCCATAATGCAAACCACTGAAAGTCTTAGATCAGAAAAAATAACAATAATCATCTGTTAGAAAGATCTTATTATGAATTAATGGATGAAAAAGAACTGATTAAATACCTACTATAGACTAAATTCTGTGCTAAGTGCCAGGGATATAGATTCAAAAGCTTGACAATCCCTCTGCTCAAAGAACTGACTTTGGAAAAGAATGAATTCATTTTAGGATATGGTGAGTTAGAATGGTATTGAGACATCCTGGTAGAAACCAGGAAATTGGAGATGAAAGACTGGTGCTTAGGGCAGAAATCAGGCAGAGAGAGGTAAAATTATGGAAATCTTCTGTAATATAATAATAATGGAACCATGGAAGAAGATAAATTGGAAAAATGATGATGAGGGGATTGTGGGTAGAAACTTTGAGACATTCTTAGGGAACAAAAAGAAGAGTAGACCAAAGAAGAAAAGTCAGGGGTAAGTTAGTATGAGAGAGACTGTGAAACTGAGGCAAGATCCCTGATTCTTGAGTCAGAGTTCTTAGCTTCAAATATAGCCACTGACACTAGTACTATCAGAGGGCAAATCACCTAACCTCTTTGTGCCTCAGTTTCCTCATCTGTAAAATGAGGGAGTGGAATTAGATGGCTTTCCTTCTAACTTTAGATATAGTGAAATATTCTGTAGTGCAAATTAAATATACTTTTCCCCAAAATATCCTTTATTTTAATTTACTAAATTGTAGTAGGATTCATCCTTTAAAACAATAAAAATAAAGAGAATCCCTCTCCTCTTCCTTAAAAGACCTTGTGAGCCTGATTGTCCAACTGCCTGTTTTCCTAAAGGATTGTGAAAACATGTCGGAAGTTGTAGTTCTTAGCAGTTTCCCAATCTCTGATTTTCAAAAGATTCAGTACAATTGTGTGTGGGAGTGCTGTTACCCTGAGTAGTTAAAAAACTTAGCTGTAAGTGCCATCACTAGAGGATTCTTTTCTATTAGCATGGCCTTCATTCCTCCTTCCAGGAGAATAATAATCCAAACCCAGCAGTATTCAACTCTGTATAAAGGACAGAAATAAAAGTCATCTCTGTTCTATGGGCTCCCATCACAAATACAAGAATGGGATGAATGAGGAAATACACTCATGCAGCTAACTCAAGAAGAAAATTTTTCTTAGTTCTTACAAGATCTTATAAATCAGCTTTGAGTTTTAATCAAATGAATCCCATTAGACTGCAAACTTCTTGAAAGTTGGTAGTATATTTGCTTTTCTTTGCATTACCCGGTAGCAGTGCCTGGCACATTATAGGCTCTTAATACATTCTTGTTGACTTAGCTTGATTTAAAATGTGTATATGACTTTAAAAGTTGCCCCCACTCCCAAAACCCAGATTAGAATCGAGGTCAAGAATTTATTGAGGACTCCTTATTGCCAGTACCTGGCATAATGTTATGAACACTTCATAAATACTTGTCAACTGACTTTTCAAACAAGTCAGAGATGACACAAAGAAGGACCTTTAGATAACAGTTGTTTGTTGAATTAAATAGGAATATATTTATAGGATCAGAATCACAGGACTTTAAACTCGAAGGCACCTTTAAGGTTATTTAGTTCAAACCTCTCTCTCTTTTTTTTTTGATAGAAATCTTTAAATATTTTTACTGTTTTTATACCACATTCATTTTGCATTGTATCTCTATCCCCTTTTAACTAGTGCAACAATTTTTTTTTGTAACAAAAAACAAAAAGAAAAAAAAACTCCTGAAGTTCAGTGTAACTAAATACTACTCAATCAAATCTGGTAATGTATACAAAATTCCAAACAAATAGTATCCCTCCTCTTCAAAGAATGGAAAGAGATACATTTTTCTCAACTCATCTCCATGCCCAGATTTTTAGATAATTCTTTAATATTATAGAGGAGGAAACCAGAGGCGAAGTGACTAGCTCAAGCTCATATGAGTACTAAGTGGAAGAAGTGAATTTGAAAATCCAGACCTCTGACTTCAGAGCCAACACACTTTCCATTGTGACCAGGGAATAATTATCCAAACTCAATAAAACTCCTGTCCAAAAGATAGTTCATCTTAGAATATGTTTAAATATACTTAGAGAGACAAAAAGTAAATTATGACCATTGAACATTTCTATTCTGTGGTAGAGCATTAAGTCTAGAGTATTCAAATTCTGCCTTGGGCACTTGGCCTGGGTGATATCGAGCAAGTCACTAAATCTGTGTCTCGTTTTTTTTTTTTTTTTTATTTGTAAAATGAGGAGGTTGGACTTTAACTCTATGAGATAGTTACAGCATTGGTCTTGGAGGTAAGTAGATCTGAGTTAAAATCTAGCCTCCCACACTTTAGCTAGCAATGTGATTTTAGGCTTCTCACTTGGCTTTGCCCTGTCTCAGTTTCCTTATCTTATAAAGTGGGAATAGTAATATTATCTACCTCCAAGCTTTGTTGTGAGGATAAAATGAAATTTACCAAGTGCTTTGCAAACCTTAAAATATTATGTAAATGCTAGCTATTATTATTATTATTATCATTATTATCCATGATACATGCAATTCAATTTTCATTGATTAGAACTCTGATATTTCTCTGTCAAAGACTGGGCTGGCAAAGCTCCCTTTGAAAGGTTGGCTATTGCTTGGACCATCTTCTCATTCAGGACTTCATTGATCCCTTAGAAGGTTATTCCATGCCCAAACCCCAAGATATCTTGTGAAGTTTCAGTGATCAAAATTTATTTTCCTTTGGGCAGAGCACCCACATCTAAGTATATGATTCTCCATATGGACAGAGATAAGGAAAGATGGAAGGAAAGGAGGGAAGAAAGGACAGAGGAAATACTGCCCAACTGGCCAGTCACTGGGGCACTAGGGCAGCCACCACCACTCATGGATTGTTGTTTGTCTTTCATTCTCAAAGAGGACCAATGACATCAATGGGGTGACATCTTGACTTGCAAGTGAATTGGATTTAAGTGAGACAAGACTGTTCAAAATCATCAGCCTCATTCTTTTAACAGCAATAAAAACAGCAATAGCATTCCATGCCTAGGTCTTATAAGTGAGAATTCTTAAATAGTGAGATTCAAAAACATTTTAGCAAGGCACTGCTATACCATTAAGGTTTTATTTACAGTCCTAGGGTCCTGGCTCTCTGACAGACCAGTTTTAAAAGGATTTTTATTCACTCCAATAAGTAGAGTCAAACCTGATATTCTATGAACTCTTTCAGATGAGGCCACTTAATCCTATTATCAGGCATTGGGTTGCTTCTGGAGAAATGAGCTTGTGAACTATAGATATCAGAACAGGACAGCAATAACTGTTGCTATGAAGCCAATTATAAGAATACAAAACTGGCAATCCCTTCTTGCTCCATGAAGTCTCCTTATAAACTAAACTTTTGGCTTCTTAGTGTTTCTCTAATGGTCAAATCTTCTTTTACTGAAGTGTTAGTTTAGACTCTTTAGATAGGGGAAGGAGCTGATGTAATAATAGTGGATGACTGCTGCCATTGCTATGGGACCTTTCAAAGACAAGATAGCTGGTTTATGAGACTAAATGAAATATTTCAGTAAACAGATTCTTTAAGCTCTACTGGCTTATCTTTGCTCCTTATAAAAATTGATGTACTTTGCTTTTTTTTTTTAAATCTGCATTTTTCAATGAATCCTTTTCCTTTCTTCCTTCCCAATGAATTATTCTGTATAACAAAAAATTTAAAAAAAGCAAAATACAGATCAGCAAAATTGACCAGTTCAAATCAGTCTCCTTACTTCTCCCACTAAAAAAAGAAGAAAAACATTCCCTTTGTTGGAAATAGGAATCATTAAACTAAACAAATTCCCACATTGCCCATGTCTAAAAATGTATTGCTAAGTCCCAATTAATGTGATTAATGAATCCTCTAAAGGTTCCATTATTTGAACTCACACTGCATATTGTTTGCCTCGTTCTGCATCACCATTTTTTCAGGAGATGACTAATAAACTTCATTATTGTTCCCTGGCATTGCTCTTGATCATTGCAATGATCAGAGATCTTAAGTCTTTCAAAATTGACTATCCTTACTCCTTTCTTGTATAAATTATTCTCCTGGTTTTGCTTATTTCATTCTGTATCAATTCATACAAGTCTTCCCAGGATTCACTGAAGCCATTCTTTTCATAAATCTTTTTTTATTGGCACAATAGTATTCCACACATTAAAATACCATAATTTGTTTATTTATTTCCCAATTGTTGAACACTCCATAAATTTCTAGTTCTTTGCTATTACACCTGACTTTTCAATGATAATAGGTAACAATTATTTAGAACTTATTATGTTCCAGGTAAAGTGCTAAGTGCTTTGCAGTTATTAACTCATTTGATCCTTACAAAAATCTTAGGAACCAACTATTTTTATTATTTTCACTTTACAAATGAGAAAACTGAGGCAAATTGAACAAGTGATTTGGTCAGTCACACAGATAGGATTTGAACTCAGATCTTCCTGTTTACAGGCTAGATACTCTGTCCACTGTATCACTTAGTTTCCTTTTTGCTTCAAGAATGAAATAATTGAATAGAAAAAGGTGGAAGTGAGTTTCTTTCCTTTTTACTTGTTATCATGTTGTGCTCTCCATAAGGACTAAGCACTTGTGGCAACAAGTGCCTTCAGGGCTGTTGTCCATGTCATAGCCCTGCAACTCTGGCAGGCAAATAGCTCTCTGTACCTCACAGATAGAAAAAAAAATCATCTTGCCGGCTGCTGCTCAGTGAACACAATCCTCTGATTCCACACCCATAATTCTATCCATAATACCATTAAAAAAAACTAATGCAGTGATTTGAAAGATGTTGCAGAGTCGATATGTTGCTAGATTTGAAGTTTAGATAATTATTATTTGGGCAATCCTGAGCAGGTTATCAATCTATCCATCCACAAAACAATTAAAGAACATTAATTAAGTACCTACTATGAGCCAGGTATAAGAGCTGAGTACTGGGATAATAAAAAAAATAAGTGAATTTATATTCTAATGGTAATCTCTCTGTGTCAGAGTTTTCTGGTCTGCAGAATGCAGATGCGGGGGTGGATTCAATGACCTCTAAATTCCTTTCCAGTTCCATGATTTTGTGACTTGCCTATGGTTGCATAGCTAAGAAATGTCTAAAGCAGGATTAAATGCAAATCTTCTCAACTCC
This sequence comes from Antechinus flavipes, assembly GCF_016432865.1. Classification (NCBI taxonomy): domain Eukaryota; kingdom Metazoa; phylum Chordata; class Mammalia; order Dasyuromorphia; family Dasyuridae; genus Antechinus; species Antechinus flavipes. Next base: position 220,180,741 of record NC_067401.1, read on the forward strand.
AATTTCAGTGCTCTAACTGTACTGTAGTTTACCCCTCTTAGTTCTTGCTCTGTCTTCCTGGCCTCTTTGAGTTTGGCTCTGTTTCTATCTTTTTCACTCTCCCATATTATTTCTGCCTCTCTTGAGCTCCCTTATATTCATATACAAATAACTATGTCTTTCAGTAATGACTATAATAATGAGCATATTTTAGAATGATATGGTTTGAAGCCCTATGAAACATTTCTCTGTAGAAAAATATAGTTGAGGCTGTGGATGGTAATAATACCTAAAATAATCATTCATAATTTAATATCTGCAGACATTGTACTTTATCTTACTTATAACAGTTCCTTTAAATGTACCACATACTCATACCTTTGTAAAAATGTCTTGTGGTGTGGGACTAAGTATATAGACAACATTAAAGTGTTAAGTTTTTTCAAAAATTTGGGAGCAAAGAAAGAAAGAGCCAGTAGATGTCAGCATTATGCAAGTGGTGGGGATAGTGGCAATCCTTGTATCCTTCCCTTCAGGGAGAAAAGTATTCTTGTCATTAATATTATTGATGAATGAGCTCTTGAAAAGTCATGGTTATTTGGATGCCCATCTTTAGCAGATCAAAAATTGCTTTAATTGCTAGACATTTTGCTTATTTATTCTTCATTCCCTCACCTCTAACTCTGTGCAATCTATTGTATTTAAAATATAGATATTATAGTTGATTAAAATCTTTAATTCTCTGAACATCTGTGCATAATTTAGCAAGTGATATAATTTTTTTGCAAGATGATTGAGCTACAAGGAACATATTATTTAAATGTTAACCTTCTCTGGGGTGGTTTCCTAGCAAGTCTTATGAGTGTCATTCTTAGAATTATGGATTATAAAGGTAGGAAGGACTCCTAGGTATAATATAATCTAATTCCTTAATTTTATAAATGGGAAAAATAAATCTCTGGATGGAAGATGATCTACTTGAGACATGAAGTCACAGATAGGAGAAATGAGGCTAGAACTCAGGTTTCCTGATTTCCTGAGCAGCATTATTATTTTTTTTCCAACTAATTTTTTGAAAGATTTTTTTTCTTATCTTTTCCTTTTTTGAGATCCCTAAAGAGTTTAAATTCTGGGCAACTTTAAATGTTAATCCCTTAATCCATTTGGGAAGTCAGGAGCTGTTGATGACTCTTGATCTCAGTGGCTCTAGATGTAGACATTTCCTTGTCCTCTGGGACTTGCTGTATCTAAAGATGGAGGCAGCAGTCCGAGTCTAACAGCTGGTTAAACCATGGAAGTATTCATGAGTGATTATCTTCAGGAAAATCCCCATAGCAACCTAGGAGAGTGCCTGCCCTTAGTAGGATGATCAAAATGATTATGTTAGAGAGGGAAAGAAAATCACGGGTAACAGCTGGATTGAAGAAGGGTGATTATGCACATCAGCTACTCAAGTTGTTTTTCATTAGACAATGTGGGTATTGTGGAGCTGGCTGTTTCCCTGTCTTGGAATAGTGGAAGGAACACAGAAATGGGATTCATTTGATAAAAGTCTAGCTTCAGTTCTGCTACTGGTTTTCTTACTGTTTCTTACCCATGATATTCTATCTTCTATCCTACTTTTACATGGGTTGTTCTATATGCCTGGAATATTGTTCACTCTTTCCCTGTTATTGTTGGCAAAGATATTGGATTAGTTTACCTTTTCTTTCTCCTGCTTATTTTACAGATGGGAAAACTGAGGCAAATAGGGTTAAGTGACTTGCTCAGGGTAACAGAGCTAGTATGTGTCTGAAGTTGGATTTGAATTTATGAAGAAGAATCTTCTTGATTCCAGAACTGGCACTCTATCCATTGTATCACCTAGCTGCCCCTTCAAAGCTTACTTCAAATCAATCAACATTTTTTTTTAAGGGCCAGCCTTTTTGCATGTCTTCTCTGAAATCCCCAGCCACTAGTGCACTCCTTCCCAAGGAAATAAACACAATGACTTTGTGTTTATTTATTTATTTATTCATTTATCTATCTATCTATACTTATTTCATAGATTTTGTGTTTTCTTATGGCTAGAGCAGTGATATCAAACTCAAATCACTAAACTATGTACAAAGATCTTTGGGAGTCACATATTGCCTTAGAAAATCACATATTAACATTTTCTATGTTTTATAGCATTTTTTTAATCTTGTTAAATGTTTTCTAATTACATTTTGATGCGGTCCAGCTGCACTTGGGACTGTTGTAGGCTACAGGTAGCCTTTTGGTAGCTATGTGTTTTGATGCTTTTGGTGTCGATCCCTGGGCTTACAGTCAGGGACACCTCAGCTCAAATCTGGATTCACACTAATTATATAGTCTTAAGCAACTTCTTTCAGTCTAAGTTTCTTTTTCTGTTAAAATAGTAGTATACAGATCACAGTGTTGCTTTGAGGATTGAGATAATATATGTATATATTATTTTGCACTGCAAAACTTATGAACTTGTTTTGTATACAGTTGTATGTTTTCATATTGCTTCTCTCTATAGAATATAAGCTACTTGAGAGCAGGACTTTTTTTTTTTGTTTTTAAATTTATGTTTTTGTATCTCCAGAGCCTAACAATTCCTGGCACATAGGGCTTAATAAATGCTTTTTGGCAAATTGTATGACCTTGTATAGTTACTTAACTCCTGGCCCTCAGTTTTTAATCTTTAAATTAAGGTTGAGTTAGGTGATATCTGCCAGCCCTTCTAGCTCTGGCATTCTATGAAACCAGAAAACATTTTTTAAATACCTAAATACCAAGGTTGTTTTAGATTGCTGAACTGAATACTAAGAAGAATTCACATTTGTCTTCTTCCTATTTAAATGTATGGAAAGTAAAGGACACTATTCTAGTCTTTCCTTCATTGTTTGTGGGATTATATTGAGGCAATCTTTGCATTGCAGCATGTCCCAGACTTTAGGCCATTGAATAGAAGCTAATAACTGTTTTTTTAGGTACTGTGTGCCCCAAACCTGATAGATAAAACTGTTATCTGCAAACACATGGGCAAATTCAAATACAGTTTCTTTGATGTGCTTTTCCCCCAGGACTTTTGTCTCATAGTTCAGTAGAAAGAGGACTGGATTGGAACTCAGGGTTTTCTATTGAAATTCTTACTCTGTTACTTATGTGACTTTTGGGCAAGAGACAATACAACACGACATGACAGAATAGAATACAACACAACACAATAGAATAGAAGGACTATGTGTCAGGAATTATATAAAGATCTGGAGATACAAATAAGAAATAAAAGATAAGTAATTCTTTTCTCCAAGAATTTATAGTTTAATGGAGGAAGACAAAACACAAAAGGAAGCTGAAAAATGGGGGGACAGAGAAAGTAGTAAAAGTAGGAAATGAAGGGTTATCTGGGCTCTGATCCCTTTTTAAATGGAGTCTTCAAGAATTGTTTTATGTCTCTCCTAACCCTCCCCTCCCCCCAATTCAGCCTCTAGTCAGACAAACAGAAGCTGTGGAGGATATTAATGAGATATGAGTAGCAAAGCTGATGCAATGGCATGATAATCAGTTTTCTCAACTTCTTGGATTCAGTTTTTTTTAATCTATAAAATTAGGAGGTTGGATTAGATCAGAACTTCTTTTTTTTTTTAAATTATTATAGCTTTTTATTTACAAGATATATGCATGGGTAATTTTTCAGTATTGACATTTGCAAAACCTTTTGTTCCAACTTTTCTCCTCCTTCCCCCCCCCCCACCTTTCCCCCAGATGGCAGGTTGACCAATACATGTTAAATATGTTGAAGTATAAGTTAAATACAATATATGTATATATGTCCAAGCAGTTATTTTGCTGTACAAAAAGAATCGGACTTTGAAATAGTGTACAATTAGCCTGTGAAGGAAATCAAAAATGCAGATGGACAAAAATAGAGGGATTGGGAATACTATGTAATGTTTCATAGTCATCTCCCAGAGTTCTTTTACTGGATGTAGCTGGTTCAGTTCATTACTGCTCCGTTGGAACTGATTTGGTTCATCTCATTGCTGAAGAGAGCCACGTCCATCAGAATTGATCATCATAGAGTATTGTTATTGAAGTATATAATGTAGATCAGAGCTTCTTAAACTTTTCCACTTGTGACCCCTTTTTGCCTAAGAAATTGCCTGCTATCTCAGGTATATAGGTATAAAATAGGTATACAAATCAAATATTTACTGATAATAAATCACAAAGAAATTTATTTTAAAATAATTCTTTGGCATACATATAATTTTACCATTTGTTAAAGATAAAAGCAAATTTGCATATTAATGAGATGGATGTTCTCATTTATTTTTACACAAAGAATTAAATCTTGGCAGAAGATACCATTTACTATTGCCAAATTTTTCATGACCCCACATTCAGTTATGTGACCCCATATGGGGTTGTGACTCACATTTTAAGAAGTTTTGGATTAGATGACCTCAGAGGTCCTTCCCAATTCTAAATCTATGGTTCCATGATACTCCCATGATTAGGGAGTATCTGCAAAACAAATAGGATGAATTCCTTCGATTTAGGGGATCATTAGCCAGTTTCATAGTCTAGCAGGTCTATAACTGTCTTTTCCTGACTTCTCAGAACACTGGGGGAAAAGGCTGTTTATAGGGATTTCAAGTCATATCTCACACACAAATTCTTACCTCCTGCAATAGCTGGTCTTCACTGTTTACATACCATATTCCACTGTGAAGGCTAAATGCCTTATTTCCCTCTGGATAATATAACCAGTCCTGACAGCCCCACTAGAAAGATAATTTGTTCAGGTCTTTACATAGGCACAGAGAAAGAAAAATATAAGGAGAGAGAGTTGATCAAGGAACTTTTGTCTGGGGCTTTAGAAGGCACTAACTACTTCCTTTATATCTTAGGAAAGGCCTTCTGGAATCTTGTTAAGAGAATAAAGGAAATCCTGATTATTAGATCTCAGGAACCCACCCTTTCTGTGTAGAGGTCAAAGATTTGAGAACTTAGAATAGGCTTTTCTTATCTAAGAGATGGCAGCAATATCTCAAAAGTGGTGGAATATCAAGCATTCTGCATCAGGTGATCCATGCCAGCAATATCTATATGTTTATTCATAGGTCTCAGGAGGCGAGTAAATAGATAATGTCCTTGTGCCCCAATCTCCTGTGGAGAGGATGGATTCCCTAGGCAGTATGAATTTAAATTTCCTAGCATTAAAGGGAGATTTCTTAGTGGTGACAACTTTAGGGGTTTCCTCAAAAGTGGATCTCTTGTTCCTTAATTTCCTACTTAGATGCTCTTCTCTATTATGTTTCAGGAATTTCATCTTGGAAAATCACTTCAACCCTAGAACTTATGCTGGGAAGTATTCTCTATCCTTGGAGCCCCTCCCTCTGATTAGAAAGAGGAGAGCTCTTTCCAGAACCTATTTTGTGGGCACCTAGGTCAAACATCTTTTCATTTCCCATAAATGATACTCCTTGGATTACTCCATCATCCCATCCCTTCTTTCCCTCCCCTATGTTGGATACTTCATTTTAGCTTCCTTTTACATATAATCTTCCTATAGAAGACTAAGGACAGGGATTGTCTTTTGCCTTTCTTTATTTCCCTAAGCTTAGATTGATATCTGGTACATAGTAGGTGATTAATGAATGCTTGTTGACTGACTAGCAAAATAAAATGTTTAATTTATAGAATTAACAAGAGGATCCTACACGGTGTGATGATTCAAAAAGAAACTGCACTCTGGTTCCTACCCTGACTCCATCTCTAATTTACAATATTATTTTGACCAAGGCTTCAAATTTCTTTATATCTCATTTTCCTCACTAAAAAAAAAAGAAGGTGAAGGTGCCACAAATGTCTATGTTTTTTTCAAGTTTAAATACCTTATAAAACTGTAACTTCTTAATCTTTTTTCCATGACCACTTTCATCTAAGAAATTTTTATGTAATGTGAGGTATATAGATATATAAATAGCATACAAATCAAACATTTACTACTAATAAATCATAATGTTGTAATTCATATTCACATTCAGTTAAGAGTCATGAACCAGTTTAAGAAGCTGGGACTTAGACTACATTATATTTTTTCCATTAGAAAAAAAATTTAAACAACTTGCATGCTTAATCAATCAATCCATAACTATTTTTCAAATGCTTACTATATGCTATTCACTATGCATAGGTACTGAGCACAGTAGTTTGCAACTAATTAGAAGTGACTCAATTTCCAAGGAGGAGACAAAGGATGTGAATAGGAATGGGGATTTTGAGAGGTCCTGATTATTAGAGGTAAGCTGAGTACCATAAAGTAAGTGGCATAAATGTCAGAGAGGGATGTGATCAGCTGCACCTAAAGGCTATCTCATTTTCTACAGCTGCAGCTACTTGTAATGTTTTTTCTACTACCCTGTGACCACCCCCCTCTTTCTTTAGGGGTTTCAAAAATATATTTTTTTCAGTTCCTTCAGAGTCATTGACCCACTGAGGGCATAGTTTGAGCTACTTATTGTTATATCATATGATGATGTGATGTGTTAATAAGCTGTTAGTTTGCCCAAGTTGTCTCAATATCATTTTTACCTGCCACATTTATGAAGGTCATTAAAACCTAAACACTCAACTAGCATCTGTTAATCATCTACTATGTTCTAGGAACTGTGCTACATGCCAGAATGAAAAACAACAAAACAAAACAAACAACAAAAAACACCCCAGGCAAAAACAATCTCTTTTCTGGAGGATCTTGAAGTCTAAGGGAAATTTATGATTGATCCTAGAATCAATAGGGAGCCATTGGAATAGTCAGATTTGCATTTGAGGAAAATTTCTTTGGCAGCTGTGTGGAGGAGGAGGCTAGTGAAGAAAGATTTAAATCAATGAAGATCAATTAGGAGAACATTGAAATGGTTTAAAGTAATGGCTGTGTGAGTAGAGGGAGAAGTGACAAAAGAGAAATATTATTGAGGTAGAAACTTCAAGATGTGATGAATGATGGCTGGAGAGGGAGGAGTCAAGTATGATGTGGTTACAAACTTAGAGTGGTGTCCTATACATTTGGGAATTTAGGAAGAAGGATGTGTGCTTTAGTAGATGACAATGCATTTTTGATTAATAAATGTAATAATATAATATTATATATAAAAATATATATGTGTACATATACTTATATCTATCTATTCATCCATCCATCCAACTATCTATCTATCTATCTAGTCAAAATATTTTGGAGATACCCTGTTTCTAAGAGCTAAAACCCAGCAAGCAGTCTGTGCCCTGAGTTTGGCATTATAATAATCTTTTGTGCTCTAGATTATTAAAATACTATGTTCATATATACATCTCTGGTCAGTGACTACAATAATCTGCCTAGTCACATAGTACTGGCTTGGCATTGGAGACGTTGATGCTGTTGTTGTTGGATATGGTTAGGACTATCTAGCAGACATTTTAATCACTTAACATATTGAGAGAGAATAGTTTATAATTAATTGGAAAGACATAAGCTGGGTTAAGAGACAGGAAAACAGCAATACAAAAGGGGGAACCCTGTGGGAGTTGAATGATTTCTGGCCTTAATGATTAAAATGTTATTATACATGTAATAATACTTATTAATGGTTTTTATTATTTATTTTTATTATTTATTTCCCAATGTAAATGATTACTTCCCAATACAATCCCACTCCTATTTAAGCCACTCATATAACAACCAAAACAAAAAACAAATCAAGCAAAATTGAATGAATAAACAAAAAGGCATCTTAGAATGCTAAGGATTGGGTTTAGAAACAGAAAAATAAAACTGTCTATGCTTTCAAGAAGTTAACTAAGGAGACAACACATAATAGGATGGGAAAAGACTTCATACTGACAGTGTATTAGACATTATTCTCATATTTTTCCCATCTCTCCTTCATATAGAGGAAAATGTGTTTCATCATTTGTTCTCTAGGCCTGAGATTGGTCACAGCGAATAATCTGAGTTTGATTGACAGATTTGTATTTCTAGGGCCTCAGAGATACAGTACCAAGAATGTTTAGTTAGTTTCAATACAATAGGTAGCACAGGGAATGAATGTGTGTGTATATGTGTGTGTGTGTGTGTCTGTGTGTGTGTGTGAAAGACAGAAAGAGAGAGAGACAGAGAGAGACAGAGACAGAGACAGAGAGAGACAGAGACAGAGAGACAGAGAGAGAGAAGAGAGAAAGAGAGAAAGAATTAAAGAGGGTATGAGAGAGAAAAAGAGAATTAAAGGTAATAAGAGAAAGGGGGTGGGTGAGAGATAGGGAGAGTATGTGTATGAGAGAGATAAAGAGAGACAGAAAAACAAGAAGACAAAGACATGGAGGTCTGTAGAGTATCTTGTTTTTAATCAAGTTTCTTATTGAAAGAACCTCTGTCAGAGAAGAAAACATCATATTTTAAAATACAGAAATATATATTTGAATGTGTTATCAAAAGCATGTATTTGAGTTCTGGAAATTTTAGTGAGAACTATTGTCTTTAAGAAAATTGATTATCAGTGGGAGTTAATTGTTTCTAGGACTGGGAAGTAATGTAACAGTATTACTGTAATTAAGGTTATAGTATACTCCTGTGATTTTCAATTTTTTTTTCTCATCAAAGTTTTTTTTCCCTGGGTATAATCACAGCATATTGGATGTTTAAATTGGAAACAAAGAAGGCCTCCTGGGCAGGAGCCTAGACTCATTCCCTGGGCCTGAGAATTTTTTTGCTTTTCTTCTTCCTTTTTTTCTTCTTGTTTTACTTCTCCAGCCCGTGGAGAAGGCTGCTCTGTGTTTCCACAGTCAGAGGGGCAGCTGGGAAAGGGGAATGATGATTTCATGGCATACCCAGAGAAATTCACTCTCTCATCTAGTATAAATCATGTTGTAAATCCTGAAGAGGGGTCCCATTCAATGTGCTGAGGACCTTCCTTTAAGTCTCTTGAAATAATTTGGGTGCCAAGAAGAAGTCAGGTTGTCTATCAGTTAGACATCTGTTGCTCTAGCTCGCCATGTAACTGAACCATCTTTTCTAATTAAACACCTTCCTTATCTTTTATATCTCTCTTGCTCAATTACTTATTGGTAATTCATATAAATCAATGGTTACTTATATCAATCATGTACAACTCCATTTCCTTTAATTCTTTAGTGATTGTGGCATTCTATGATCCTCAAGTGGAAAGCATAACCAAAAGGAAAATGGTGGTACATAATCTCATTTTTGCTTCAGAACAACTTTGAGAGGTAGAGAAGTAGAAGGAGAGAAGGCAGCTTTGTGCCTTTGTGTTTAGGACCCAAGGCCAATTGATATAGGATTTTCTCCTTATTAGTGCAAATGAATATCCTACCTTGTATAGGGGAACAACTCTATCCTGCTCTTCACATAGAGGAAGGCATTTATCGCCACCAGTGAGGAGAGAATCCCATACCAAGGAGCCTTCGGATAAAAGTTACATAAAAATAAGGAAACTGAGGATCAGAGGTGGGAGTGTTTTGCCAAAGTTCACATATTTAAGAAATTTTTAGAGCCAGGGCACATACCTAGTTCTTCTGACTTCAAATCCAGCTTTCTTTCCACAACTCTAGACTATCTTTCCAATGATTTTTTTTTTTTTTTGGATTGCATTATTTTATCTGTGGAGAGAATTCCCAGTGAGGAACCTCTATTCCAATGAAGGTTGGCACCTGCTTTGCAATTTAGAATCTTTGGCTGTTGCCTGGGAGGTACTGAGAGATTGAGTAAATTGCTTTCAGAACCATAGAGCTAGAAATCTTTCTGATTCAGAGACCAGTTTTCCATCACTGCTGCCAAACTTTTTCCTATAAGTGACAAATGAGAATTCTTTTCAAGTTACAAGAATCTTGAGTTCTAATCTGTTCAACAGAGGCTAAAAATATGATAGGCAGACAAAGAGAAGAAGAGAAAGAGTCACAGGCACAGAAAAGGAAGAGGTGATAGAAAAAAAAGAAGAGAGAGGGCTGGGGCAGAGGGAGGAAGGAGAGGACACATTAGATAGAGGGAGATAGAGAGAAACAGAAAAACAGACAGAGACAGAGAGAGGTCCTTTAGGTACCTTTAAATTGCTTGTGTGCACATTTCCCCTTGTTAAGAATTAGGATCTCCTCCAATGTCTCATAAACTGAATTTATTATATTAGTATTTAAATGAGTGATTTTACAAGAACGCCTTGGTGAAGTACTCTTTTACTTTGTCTGCACTATAAATTCAGAGGGCAATCCATTACAATTGGTGCTGATTGTAGCAAATTCCACATTTTTTCTTTCTTGACCCTTTTGAGGACTTGATTCCTCTCTTCACCATTTCTTTGCTGCTACTAGGTCCATAGAATGATGGACTTGGAGTCAGGAAGAAATTGGTTTAAATCCTGTGTCAGTCAGACATTATGTAAACTCTGGGCAAGTTACTTACTTTCTGTCTTCCTCAGCTTCCTCATCTGTAAAATGAGGATGATAATAGTGGAAACTATTTCCCAAGGTTCTTGTGAAGATCAAATGAGGTAGTGTTTATATATGTTTTTGAAAACCTTAAAGTTCTATGTTAAGTGCAGGCTATTATAACTATTATTATTCATAGTTTCAATTTTCTGTTCTTTTCATTTGTCCATCTATTCATTTTCTGTCTACCTTTAGTCCCTGTTTCCTATGGAAGAGTTTTTTTTTTTTTAATAATTGTCTTTATTTGCTCATGGCTCTCTAATAGTTTTTTACAAGATCCTGTACTCTCACCCTGTTTTCCTTTTTCTTCTTTAGCCTCATGGTACTTCAGTTAGGGATCTTTGTTCTATTTAATCCCATATTACATTTTCAACTGCCTTTAAAAACAACAACAACAAAACAAAAAATGCTTAATTCATGCATTACTGTTCATTTTTTCTTCTTCACATGGTGGTGAATTAAAAAAAAATTATCTGTTCTCTCAGATGCAGGCTGCTAATGGTTCTTCTAAAAAAAAATGGAGACAATCAGGACAATGTGTAGAGGGTTTCGATTTGCTCTCATATACTTATTTCCATCCTGAGTGTTGCTGCTTAGGATTTTGAAAGGCCCATTGAGAATGTTCTCATTTTGAGATAAAACTTCAATTAGGTCTCAGTCTTTTTCACAAGATGTCTTACCCAGATGTTCTAAGTCTTTATTAAGAAACTGCAAAGAAGTCCCAATTCTTTTCTCTATAAGGGATGTTTTTTAGGAGATATTTTTCAGGTGTTTGTGATTCTCTCCATGGTAACTAAGTATTGAAAATATGTACAGGATGTCATATGTGAGCAAAAAGCAATAATAACCTCAAAAATGTTTAATGGAAGGAAATAATCATTTATAATGTGCTTATTATTTTCCAGATACTTCAATAAACATCTTATTTGATGTTTATAACTACCTGGGAGGTAGGTGCTATTATTATTTACAGTTGTGGAAACTGAGGCAGATAGGTTAAGGGACCTGATCTGTGTCACACAGCTAGTTAAGTATCTAAACTCAGCTTTTCCTGACTCTAGGGTCAGAGTCTATTACCCTATTCTTTAGTCCTTTCCATCATATCCAACTTTTGGTGACCCCTTTTGGGGTTTTCTTCGCAAAGATACTTGGGTGTTTTTCTCATTTCCTTTTCCTGCTCATTTTCAGTTGGGCCACATTGCTGTTCTTTATTGATTTTTTTTTGTCAAACTCAGAGAGCTGACTGCCTTTCTTGCCTTAGTTGCTTCACATAGCGATGATGCTTATTTTATTAGTCTCTAAAGACTTTTTTCTTTATAGGGTTTTTCTTCCCAAAGTTTATATTTAATTAATATCTGATCAAATCAATTATATCTTGGTCTTAATTTCTATCTAACCAGGGGAACTCCTCTTCTTTATTTCTTTATTAAACATGTTTATTAATTCCTTCAGCTTACATGCATAATTGAAAGCAACTAGATAATACTGGGTCTGAAATTAGGAAGACACATCTTGTGTTAAAATCTGGCCTTAGACCTTATTGGCTCTGTGACCCTGGCAAGCCACTCCACCCTGTTTGTCTCAGTTTGCTCATCTAAAAAATAATCTGGAAAGGAAATGGCAAACCAGGCTAGTATCTCTGCCAAGAAACCCCAACTGGGATCGGGAAGAATTGGACAGAACTGAAACTATTGAACAGAAACACATACATAGTTAGATGAATATTTGGCCAAAGTAATAAAAGCATCTCAAAGCATGATTATCAATAAGGATTAGTTAGTCTTTCATATCTCCGTTCATATGGTCACATTGTTATCTTCCAGTACTGGGTCACTGTTTTCCAAAAATGGAAAAGGAGTCTGGGGTGAGAAATACAGGAAGCATTTTTTCCCTCTTGCTTAGTCAACCAGTTACTTAGCCAAATAGCATTGTTGAGAGCTTACATTGTATTAAGAATTGGACTAAGCTCTAGATTAGTCCATCGTTGGTTTCAACTCCTAATCTAAAACTCCATTCATCTTTAGTGTATCCCCACAATGTCTCAAGTGCAAAAAAAAAAATGCTTTGAAATTCTTCAGTAGAGCTCCCCTGGGCAGTCATAAGTTTAAATTCATAGTATAAGACAATCATTCCATGCTTGCTCACCTAAATTAAATCCTCTACTTCATCATCTTCAAAACTGCATGCTGTGCCCAGTCCCATGCCTGAAGTCAGTAAGCACAGTCCCTCTTTAAATCCTGACAGGTAAACTTGTCACTGGTGGTCAGTGCCATCTGTTATGTGATTCAATCAAATCCTTCCCTACTTTTATAATGGGAGAGTGATACATAAGAGGACCATATGGAAAGCCTGACAGAACAGAAAGAGGTGCCACAGAACAGATGAAGGATTCAGACAGGAAGGCTGGTGGGTATCATGGAATAATAGAAAGAACACTGGATTAGAAATCAGAGGGCCTCCATTAAAATCCTGACTCTGCCAATTTATTACCTATGTGATATTATACAAGTCATTTTACTCCTTTGAGTCTTGGTTTCTTCATTTGTAAAATGAGAGGTTAGGGTTTGAACTAAATGACTAAGGTCCCTTTTAGCTCCAGATCTTTGATCCATACCTGATAAACTTAAAAGACTTCTCATTTTACCTAGATTAGTTCCATTTATCTTCATTTGTTTTTAAATGCAGATGAATAAAAAGAAAATCCATATTCTTCAGGTGGCCAAGAGCCATTAAATAATGAAGGGAACAGAGGCAGAGTAAGGCTTGACATCAACTATTTAGACAATCAGTTTTGGTAGTAGAGGGTCAAGATACACATTTATGATAATTTAATTTAATTCTTCAAAAAGTAGAGGAAGTGATCTGAGGAACTATAAGTCTAGAACTGATTATAACTAACAAGAGAAACTAGTTGACAAAGAAACAATAGAAACTTTGTGGCCAAGTGACCAATAGTCTATCACGGTTAAAAATATATATTTTTAAATCATTCTTTAAAAATTTTTTTGAATTAAAAATTCTCTTTCACTCCCACCACTCCCCTATCTACTGAGAAGTCAAATAAAATGATATGAGTTATACCTGTGAAGTCATACAAAACATATTTCTCTATTACCCATATTTGCAAAGAAAAAGTCAAAAAGTAAAGACAGCAAGAAAATTATACTTCAATTTGCAATCAATTTACTTCTCTCTCTGGAGACGAATAGCATATATATTTTTTTCATCATCAGTCCTTTGGAATTGTCTTGGATTATTGTATTAATTAGAGTAGCCAAGTTTTTCACAATTGCTGTTACTGTGCATGATGATTTCCTGGTTCTTTTCATATCACAGTGTATGATTTTATAGAAGTTTTGCTATTTTTTTCATCATCTCTTATAACATAATGATACTCTATCACAATTATATGCCTGAACTTGTTTAGCTGTTTCTCAATTAATGTTTACCCTTTTTTTTTTATTCTTTACGATCTCCAAAAGAGCTGCTATAAATATTTTTGTACATATATGTCCTCCTTTGATGTTTTTGGGATACAGACCTATTATTGCTGGATCAGAGAATGCTCACAGGTAAATTTGAGCAAATTGTTCTTCAGAATCATTGAATCAGTTTACAACTATACCTACAATTCACTAGTATAACTATTTATCATCATTCCTCTAGCATTTGTGATTTCTGATAAGGATCACTGATCCTCCTTGAGAATGAAGGACAAATAACAATGTCATTTCTGATAGGTGGGAGGCAGAGTTGTTTTAATTTGACTTTCTCTAATCAATAGTGATTTAGAGCATTTTTGTGTGATGTATAGGTAGCTTTGATTTCTTCTGAAAACTGCTAATTCATATTCTTTGAGCATTTATCAATTGGAAAATGACTCTTACTTTTATAAATTTGATTCAGTTCCTTACGTATTTGAGAAATGAGGACTTTATCAGAGAAACTTGTTATAAAATTTTTTTGTATCACTTCATTATCCATGGCAACTTTTATCAAAAAGTAATTTCTTTTATTATCTTTTTGTTATGTCTATTTTTATTTTTACTTTGTATGAGATAATGATTATTATTCCTTTTTAAAAAACTTCAACTGAAACATTTTTATTTTTATTTTTAATTCTGTGTGTGTCTTTTTTTTCCCTAGGGTATTTTTATTTCAAGTGTAAACAACGTATTGTTGGATTCTGCTTTCTAATCCATTCTCCTATTAGTTTCCTTTCAATTTCTATATTGCCCTCTGAATCTAAGATAGAGCAATTTTCCTTAATAATTTGTCAAAATATGTTGTCTTAGCTCTTTTTTTGGATCACACTTTTTAATAGTCCAATAATTCTTCAATTATCTCTTCTTGATCTATTTTCCAGGTTAGTTGTTTTTTTGATGATATAGTTCACATTTTTTCTTCCATTTTTAAAATTTTTTGACTTTGTTTTATTGTTTTCTGATGTTTTACATAGTCATTTAGCTTCCACTTACTTAGCTCTAATTTTTAAGGAATTATTTTCTTCAATGAACCTTTGTACTTCCATTTCTGTTTGGCAAATTCTTTTTTTTTTTTTTTTTAATATTTTTACAATTCTGCTTTTTAAGGAGTTTTTTTTTCCCTTAATGAAATTTTGTGTCTCTTACCATTAGTCAAATTCTAGTTTTTAAAGTGTTTTTTTTATCAGTATATTTTTGTGCCTCTTTTACCAAGCTCTTTTCATAATTTTCTTACATTGTTCTCATTTCTTTTCCCACTTTTTACTTTGCCATTTTATTTTGGAGGCTTTGTTTTTAGCTGTTTTCATATTATTGTCTTCTGAGTTTATGTCTTGATCTTCTTCATCACTATAGTAGTATTTAAAGTTCAAGTTCTTTTTATGTTGTTCATTCACTTTCCAACCTATTTCTTGATTTTGAATTTTATATTATAGTTGGACTCTACTTACCTCAGGGCCAGTAGGCCTTGTCCCAAGTTTCAGACTATTTGATGCTACTGTTTTTAGAGCTAATTCTGTGGGTCTCTAAGTTGCTTCCAAGATGATGTTATCCTGGGAGGTGTGTGGTCATAGCTCTCCTTTGTCTGTGCTCTTGTTCTTTTCCTGGAAGGATCTGTATTCTCCTGAAGTTGTCAATCCTAGTGTTCCTTTTGGTTTTGGACCTGGGACCAGGAGGCTTATTCCTTTGTGACCGCACTACAAGCACTTTCCTCTGCCTTGGAACAATGACCCAGACTTGCTTATAGGCAATAGAATTGTCTATTAGTGTCAGCTGCACCCAGTGTGAGCAAAAAGACTTCTTAAAATCTTTTTCTGACCAGTTGTTCAATTCTCTTATCATCTCTAGGATGAGAGCTCCTGAAGCTGCTGTCATGGTTGCCCCCAAGGCACACTGCTAATCTTGCAGCTATGTTCATTCTAAGGTGGCAGCCACCCCAGTGTCCCAGATCTTTCCTGCCAACCTCTAAATTGTTTTTAGTTTCAGCTGGAAGGATGTTTTACTCTGACCTATTGTTGGTTCTGTTACACCAAAATTGATTTGAGGAATTATTTTAAATGTTGGGAGAGTTCAGTTGGGTTGCTAACTTTGCCCTGCCATCTTGATATTTTGATAAACGAAAGCTAGGCATTGTATAGCATGCATTTTAAATTTTGGAGAAATGGATTTCAATGTGTTCAGGGCAAAGATAAGAAAGGATTCAACAGCTTAAAATTCTTTAGTGAGATAAGTTCAAGAAAGATTGAAAGCTTTTTTTTTCCATTCAGAAATAGAAGACAAAAAGAAAGGTCACTCCAATTAGAAGAAAAGGGGAACTAACTGCTTAAAAAGACTCATGTAGTTCCAGAGGGAACTCAGATTATGAACCTTTGATAAAAAGACATGTATAGAAGTGGAAGAAAAGCCAAGTGCCTATAGATAAGTAGAGAAGAGGAACATGGCCCTATAAAAATGGTGCCTGGAACAATAAAATGCAGAATGAACTAAAGCTGTCAATACATGCCTTGGATAGTCAAATTGTCTTGTTTAGCCATGTTTGGGGGCATGAGAAAGACCACAGAAGAGATAGGACTGCCACCTGAGTGAATAGAATGATGATGATAGGTGACAGAGAAGAGGAATAATTACTTGACTCTTATTCTGTTGGAATCCTTACAAAGTGCTAATTTAGCATGGTACTTAGCAAATCCTCTAGCTCACTAATGTATTTAAGTACTCATTGGAGCTAACACATTTGGGAGATTTCAGGGTTTAGTATGAGATATCTGAATTCACCTCCCTTAATCTCTGCCTCCAAAAGGAGGAGTCAACCTTTGGGAGATCATATATAAAGAGGCTCTTAGCTTTAGATTAGTTAGTTACTTTGGAACATTGCCAGAGATCAGAGAGGAGCACTCTGGGAGGAAACCCACAAGCCCTCTCTAGGAGGCAAGAGAGATTCATTCCAACTTTCACCTTGGTGCTGGCTGGAGACATTTGGAGTTGAGCTAGAGGAGTCAGATCCATTCCATTTTTCATCTTTGTGCTGGCTGGAGGCTGAAGAAAGCAGAGGCAAAGGACAATTGCAAGAGCTCTTGGAACCAAGCAGAAAGATAGGCCTCTAAAAAAACTAACCTGGCTATATTGAAGGATACAATAAAAGATTTGAATTTTTAGCACCTGGCTGCATTTGGGTGATTATTCCTTTTAACTGAAACTAAGGCTGCCTCCAGAAAACCTCCCTGAGAAACCTGCTCCCAGAGAGAACCATTACATTTTAAAGAAAAAGAACACCACATTATTCTATTCTTACTTTTTTTTTTTTTTTTACAAAGAATTAAAACACTCATAAGTGAGGTGGAAAATCCCTTTTGACACACTGACAAAATCTAAGAGGGAAGTTCCCTTTGACAAGTAGACCTTACAGATAAAAGACACAAAAGGAAAAAAGAGATATCTCCCTTCGTCTAGAAATAACTGCTGTAGTCCTGTCACTCTAGTCTATTCCTCAACTCAGTTTACTTGTAGAAGTTTCCAACAAAATTGATGTCAAACAAACTTTCAATTTACTTTGTCTGTAGACATTGAGCTGGTTTTTTGAAAGAAAAAGGACTTTATGAGGCAAAAATCAAGAGGGAATGTATTCCTGGTGTGAAGAATGGCCAGTGCAAACATATGGAGATGGGACATTGAATGTTGTATATAAAGAAGAAAGAAAGAGCAGTTTGGCTGGATTGGAGAATGCAAGAGGGAAAGTAATGTATAATATGATTGGAAAGGTAAATTGGGGTTGGGCTGGTGAAAGGTTAAAGCTAAATAGAAGAGTCTAATTCAATCCTGCTTTAATCATAAGAACATAGCACCTTCTCTTGAGAGGGCATGCCAGGATATGAACAGACAATTTTCCAATGAAGAAATTGAAACTATTTCTAGTCATATGAAAAGATGCTCCAAATCATTATTGAATAGAGAAATGCAAATTTGGACTGAGATACCACTACATACCTCTCAAATTGGCTAAGATGGCAGGAAATGATAATGACGAATATTGGGGGGAATGTGGGAAAATTGGGACATTGATACATTAATGGTGGAGTTGTGAACGGATCCAACCATTCTGGAGAGCAGTTTGGAACTGCACTCAAAAAGTTATCAAACTGTGCATACCCTTTGATCCAGCAGTGTTTCTACTGGGCTTATATCCCAAAGAGATCTTAAAGAAGGGAAAGGGACCTGTATGTGCCAAAATGTTTGTGGCAGCCCTATTTGTAGTGGCTAGAAACTGAAAACTGAATGGATTATCATCAGTTGGAGAATGACTGAATAAATTACAATATATAGATATTATGGAATATTATTGTTCTGTAAGAAATGATCATCAGGATGATTTCAGAGAAGCTTGGAGAGACTTACATGAAGTGATGTTAAGTGAAACGAGCAGGACCAGGAGATCATTATATACCTCAACAACGATACTGTATAAGGATGTATTCTGATGGACATGGCTCTCTTCAACAATGAGATGATCCAAACCAGTTCCAATTGTTCAGTAATGAAAAGAATCAGCTACACTCGGAGAGAGAACTATGGGAAATGAGTGTGGACCACAACATAACATTTCCACTCTTTCTGTTATTGTTTGCTTGCATTTTTGTTTTTCTTCTCAGGTTTTTTTAAAACTTCTTTTTAGATCCTATCTTTCTCGTACACAGCAAGATAACTATAAATATGTATACATATATTGTATTTAACATATACTTTTAACATATTTAACATGTATGGGACTACCTGCCATCTAGGGGAAGGTGGAGGGAAGGAGAGGAAAAGTTGGAACAGAAGGTTTTGCAAGGGTCAATGTTGAAAAATTACTCATGCATATATCTTGTAAATAAAAAGCTATAATAAAAAAAGAGGGCATGCTATGCAGGTAGTCTTGTTTCAGTGTCTCCCATGTCATACAATTAATTTTAAAATTCTTAAGAGAGGCCTTTAAGAGTGTCCTTGAAGATAATCTGGATTGGGGAGAGATGACATAGGGAGATCAATTAAGAAATCAATTAGACTTGTTGTCTTGATTCAGCTTGCACTTTCTAGGCCTGAGATTGTGATTTTGGACTGCCATTATGAAAGACTTCATTGGTGTTATATTGAAAAGAATATACTATTTGAACTCATGGGATTATAGGATCACAATTTATATAGAGAGTGGCTAATTTCAAACCCTATATTGTATCTTCCTTGAATGGGTTAGGGCAAAGGTCTTTATCTCTCTGTAGTGTTGAGTTTCTTCACTCATAAAACTAAGCAGTTAGATTGAATGATTTCAAAGGTCTCATTTTGCTCTGGATCTTTTTATGCACAAAATCTTAATAAATTAAATTATAAATGTAGTAAAGTTGGTGTATAGTGGCCACTTTCTGCATGAAATCGTATGGTTTCTATTTTTTTCTTTCAATTTTAAAACCATCAGCTTGGGTTTTTAGGGCAACGAATTTTTCATCTCAAGGAAGAGCTTTGGCGATATATAATAATGAAAGTAGCTAAACTCAGAGGCTTGTTGGCAGGAATTTGAATATCTGCCCTTTGGCTTCTTTTGCTTCTCATCTGTATTTCATAACATAAAATTAGCAAGAATTTCACATAGATGAAATCTGCTTACTGAATGATGCTTGCAAATAACACATTCATCAATTAACATTTCGGTGTTTTGATTAAACTATTTTGCAAGTGATTTCACTTCAGTATCAGTTGAAGAGCATAGTTAGAAGAAAAAATTTGGTTTGGCACAGGGCATCCTTATGTTATTCTTCCATTTAACAGACCAAAGAAATAATATCAATTTCAAAGTGGCCCTTTTCCTATTCAGGTAATCTTTTTCCCCTGTAACTTTTAAGGTCATATGAAATATAAAGTAATAGGAATTGTCATAAAGAATTACTGTTCCAATTTCAAACAAGGCCAAACAATGACTTCATTCTTTTATTGATAGTCTACCACAGCTTATTAGACAACTTTTCCTTTTCCAATCTGCTGTTTCAATCTTTTGTCTCGATCTCAACATTTGTATCTGTCATATCTTTTAATTGCTTTAGCTCTGTTATTCACATGCTTTATGTTTTGTCATTCAAATCAATTTTTATGTTTTCTTATTTAAAAAAATACACATATCTCTTTTGTCAACAACTTTTCATGTTCTCCCTTAGATACCTCGAATCATCCTAACTCGCCCTTCAACTTCAGATGAGGACACTGACCTATTTTCTCAAGATCTAGATGAATTCAAGATGGAAGATATCACTGTTGATGGAGGCTCCCTCCATTCAGATCACCTGAATGATGCTTCTTTCCCTTCCTAATAAAATCATTCCACTAAAGAGTTTGTTTTTCATTATTAAACTTCAGCTAACACTGAACCACAATGCCTTATTCATAGCGTAGCAGTTTTGCATGAGTATTGACTTTTAATTGAAACAAACAAAACTCATTGCTGTTTAATCCAACTTGCCTTTGCAATAAGAAAGATTATTCCTTTGGGATTCTGTGCTCTTGCAAATGTAATGATTTGAATAAAGTGACATCCATGGTTGTCTTAATAGATTTCATGTATCCACATTTAAGTGCATTCTACAAGCACTTTATTGTTATTGACAGAGAGAGAGATCACAAGGGTAATTTTAATCTTTACATTTCACTGGGGGAAATGGTAAAAGTAATTGTATAGATTTTTACCTTAGTCTCTTATATTCCCCTGATATGGCCTATTCTTTGCTTCATTTACAAAATCCCTGGCTCCCAAAGGTTGTTCATATTATTGTTTTCTATTTGAATAAAATGTCACTTTCAGTCTAGCGAATGTCTTTTTTTTTCTTCTTGTAGCTTTGGTGTATTTTAATAAATAATATGAACCACTAGATTTTATAGTAACTATTCCCACAACTCCTGTATCCCCTAGCCTTTCACCAAGAGTGCCAGACAGACACTTCACACAGGTAGTCGTTGTCTGTCACCAGAACCTGTGCCTCAACTCCTAATATATTCTTTTATTCACTAGCCACCACTTCTCTTCAAAACAGTTTTAGTTCTGAGGCTGAGAAACAGAATATAGAACTGCTCTCAGAGGATCTACAATCTAAAATTGGGAAGATTTAATATTTTCTGTATGGAATAAGCTTTTGAAGTGATGCTGTAAAGTACCATGAAGGTTTATCCTGATCATGTTATGATTTTAAAAAATTTTGTTATATGGCATCTTGACAGAACAGTAATGATAACAATGAGTTCTCATGGGTATCAGCCTGGCTGGGTGACCAAAGATTAACCACCAAGCCAGGACTGGCAGTTTTGTGCTTAAGCTAATATTTATATAGTGGTATGTTATGTTCCATTGTGTTAAATGCTTTACAATATTTTCTCATTTGATCCTCATAACATTTTATTTTGATTTGTGCTATATTACCCCCACTTTACAAATTAGCAAACTGAGGGAAACAGAAGTAAAAAGACTTGTAGAGTCACACAGCTAATAAGTCTATTCAGAGTTGAACTAAGTTCTTCCCAGCTCCAGATCAAGTGTGCCACCTAACTTGTGTCTTTTAATGTTTGGAAATCAAGTTGAATCTCATTCCAATCCTTATCTTTTTAACATTCTATGATTGTGTTCTTATAATTTTAGCCATAATAAACATTTGTGAATTGCCTACTACACAAAGGACATTTTGTTAAATATGAGAGAAAAGATGATTAGGTAAGACAAAGTTCCTCCCCTCAGGGAACTTGCAATCTAGTAAGAGGGCATTTAAACAAAATAATTTGAATAAAAAAAATATTGAGTTCTTCAGGATACTCTCCAAAGGTCCCCAGGTTCAAATATTTATTTGTTCACTTCCACTCAAAGATAAAGCTTTTGGTGCCCCACTAATTGTGATTAACTTTGCCAATCAGCTGGAGAGCACAATTAGGGTTTTTTTTTTTTTTTTTTTTAGTATTTAATGAAATAACATAGTTGCAAAAGAAATATTCAAACATTCCCCTCTAAACTTGAGGCAAGCTCTCTCATGGTCTCAAATAAATAAACCAGGAGAACTTAGTCACTTTCCCACAATGAATGTAAAGAGTGGACACATATAGGGACTGTATGGTAGAAGTGCATGTGTGGAGGAATATTCACACAAGGAAAAGGCATTGCTAGCACCTATGGAGAAGAATATACATGAATACTCCAACCCAAATTAACAAAATAAAAAAAGTGTCCATGGCAAAGACATGCATAGAAGGGTAATTTCCATCCTTCACTCTGAAAGACCTGGGATATTTTTTGGTGTTCTCACCAGGCTTGCCTTCTGCTGGTGCATAATATCCATCGGGCATATGCTCTTTACCAGACATCTCCTTGTTCTTCTGCTATAAATATAGTCTTCATTGAATATTGATTCTTGCTGTTCTCCTGTGGCTGCTGCTCAATATTGTCCAACTGACCCTACCATCACTACTGTTCTCTTCTAGGTGTGATTCCACTTAGCCACTATATTAATAGGTTGAAAACTAGAAGGGGGCACAGAAATAATGCAATCTGACCCCTTCATTTTACAAATTAAGAAACTAAAATTCAAAGAATCTATTGATCCAAATTATATTGGTCCCATTAGGAAGTGCCAATATTTGAAAGTGGATCTTCTCATGCCAACTGTAGTTGCCTTCTACTGTGGTATTGATGGAGCTTCTAATTCCTAGCTTCCGGTTTCAGTTAGTGTTCTCTTCCTCACAGAAGAATAAATAGGCTCTCCTATGCTCCTTTAAAGTACAGAGACTTTCTGCTGTATAACCTTTTCAAAAAAAAAAAGGGCAAAAATCCAAAGCTAGTCAATATAGGTAGATGATGAAAATAAAGAAACATAGCCAGTCATCACACTAAGGGAACAAAAAGCAAAATAAAAAAATCTTAAGATTAAACCCTTCTTATTTTTTGTTTTGATTTTGTGTGGTTTGGTATTCCCCATGGAAATATCTTTGTTTTTCTGAGCTTTGACTATAATGAATATTTTCTTTTCAGAAGGGAGAATCTTTGCCCTACTTGCCTATTCTTTAGAACACAGAATAGGTCCAACTATCTAGTGTAAGTCTTAAATCAATTTTTTTGAAATGTATTTACTGATTACTGAGTCCTGCATCTCCATCAGAAACTTCCCTAATAACTGCTAGGAAGTTTACGAAACTTTCTGTTTAATTCCCAACTGGGGATCCTGTTTCCTCAAATTCATTTCAGAGAGAATTTAGTTCCTAAAGCTCCACAAAGCTATGTGAGTGTGTTCCTTTTCAATATTTTGTAGAGCCAATATGCTTTGTGATTACTACTCAAATGAAACAAAATCAGCACAAAAACTAAACTCTGGACTCAAGATCATTGCCTATCTCCTATCTACCACATTCTTGATCCTTCATGTCTCTATATACAGACAAAAACTTATTTCAGACTTTGAGCCTATTCTATAGATATATAACAGGCAAAATAATGCTATAGACTATAGAATTTGTGGAGTGGGGTTTAAAGTGCTGACTAAATTGTGTGCTGATGAAAAGGTACATTGGTTATTTTGTATGTCTATCAATGTTTTTCTACAAGCAATAAACTCATCATTTCTTATATTACAATAATATTCCAACATGATCATATATTATAATTTGTTCAGTCATTTCCCAATAGATGGACATCCCTGAAATTTCCAGTTCTTTGCCACCACAAAGAGATCTAGTATAAACAATTTAGAACACATAGGTCATTTCCTCTCCCCCCCAATTATCTTTGAAATAGACCTAGTAGTGGAATTGCTGGGTCAGCTAGATATAGACAGTTTAATAACTCTTTGGACATAATTCCAGATTGTTTTCCAAAATGGTTGGGTAGTTCACAGTTTCACCAAAAGTGAATTAATTTCCCAATTTTCCATATCCTCCCAACATTTGTAGCTTTACCCTTCAATCATTTTGCAATCATCTTTGCTTTTATTCTAGTATGCTATGGAAATACTTGTATTATTTCATAAATTAAAAAATAAAAAAAAATTAACAAGAAATATATTGACATTATGCTGTTGTGATACCAGGAATGGGAATTAGGATTATGGTACCTGATAAAATTATGGGTTAGACAGATTATAGTTCTGTTACAAGTAAAGCATATTCAGAATGGAGATAGCCATGAACTGAGCTATAGTATTTCCCATTTGACAATGGTCAACAAACATTTATTAAGCACTTACTGTGTGCCAGACACCATGCTAAGCAGTGTTCTATGATCAAATCACTTTCACTGTGGGGCCCTCAATGTCTCCTTCTGGTAAAAGGGAGGATGATACTTATTCTGTCCTACTCAGAAGGTTACTTTCAGGAAAATGCTTTGAGAAGCTTAAAAGATATAGAAATGTGAGTTTTTCAGAAACCTCCCCCAAAGTGCACCTCTCTGATATATTTACTAAGAGTGCCAAATGTGTGCATGCATATTGTATGAGTTTTTAAATCTTAAAACCTCCAAGATCTTGCATGTAGATTCTTAAGCAATGGCAGCTGAATTAAAATGAAGTAAAGTGTTGAACACACATTTGTCTAGCTACTTTCATGCTCAGAATGTGTTATTTTGACATATACCATCTTTAGGCTATAAAGAAAGATTGAATAGAGAAAAGAAATAAGGTCCTTCAGTATGAAAATTGACACTTGAATTACGCTGAACATTTGCAAAGAGGATGCTAAAAAAGAAATAGCTTCAAGATCAATGAAAGAAATGTCAAACTTGAGCAGAATACAAAAATAACATGACCCTATTATGGCCTAAAGAGTGGATTGAAGCCAGTAAAGGCCCTTGAACTTGACAAGTGCAAGGTTATGAAAACTGTGATAATTGAGACTGAGGCAGGGCATCCAGGAAGTGAGAGTAAGTAAAGTTTGGTAGAGCAGGAAGAGAGAAGTTATGACTTTGAGCATTATGATATTGGAAAGAGAGTAAGATGAGCTTTCAAGTATGTGCTCCCCTGTATTGAGTTACTAAGGAGATTTACATCATGGATGCATAACAGGTCTCTTTTCTTATACCTTGTAAGTGGAACTATTTAAGCTAAGCTAAATTAAATATTTAGATCAATTCTAGTATCTTGTAAGTTATTTTGGAATCTTAGAAGATCACTATTGATATGTGTGTATGTGTGTGTGTTTGTGTGTGTGTGTGTGTGTGTGTGTGTGTGTGTATGTGTGTATGTTGAGGGACAGTGATGGGAGGTGATCAGCAGCATCTTGAAAATGTTGCATCTAGAATTAGAACATAATACTTAAGATACGTTTTGATGAGGGAAGAGTTCCCTTGTTCATTCTGGATGGTATGACTCTCTTATCTCACTCTAAGGTAAAATTATTTATTTGAGCTATTGTCACATTGTTGAAGTGCAGTGAGTTTGCAATCCATTAAAAAAGTGCAGATTTTTCTTTAAAAATATTTTATTTGTATTTTTCTCATATAAGATCTGCCTTTTCATGCTTGCACCCTAAATTCTTCCTCACCTTCACTGAGAAACTAAAAAAAAAACTATTAGAAACATGTATGACAACATAGTCTCAAAAATGTTTTCACATAGCAATATCAAAAAAATATTTGTCTCATTCTATGTTCTGACTCCTTCACCTCTCTGTCACTGGGGGATAACATGATTCTTCATTAGTCCTTTGAAAAACCTGTTGGTCATTACACTGATAGGAGTTTATTATAATATTAATAAATCACATTTCTATACCATGACTTGTTGAACCATTCTCCAATTTATGCTACTCTCTTTAGGTTCACATTCTTTGCCATTAGAAAGAGCTAAAAATTTTGTATACAAAATATAATTTGTTTTGTTTAAGGCTTATTGTTGTTAGTCCTTTATTTTTGAAGAAGACAAATGACATTATGGAGTGATGATGTCTTGATTTTGAGAGTAAATTGAACTTAAGTGAGTCAGAGTCATCATTCTCACTTTCTCTTCCAGAGTACAGTGGCAGGACAAGAGTCAAGAGTGCTGGTGTCAGCTTGGGATGCACTAGGTGACCATGGAATCTTTCATACCTGACCAAGCTCTATACAGTCCCATAAACTTGCTTCAGCTGTCTTCTTTGTCATTCAAACAGTTTGTTCCCGTCTACCTATTCCTCTAGAAAAAGCCTCCACATGCTTGGGATAGATATTTCCCTAATTCATTTACAGGTTTGAGGCTTTTTCGTTACCCTCAATCTATTTTAGCCCATCCGCAGAGATGGTTTTGCCAGACTGTGACCACTATTCATGCTATCGCTTCTTGGAGCCACAGGTGAGAGCTGGATGAGAGGTGGATGAGTAGCCCTGAAAAGGTCTCAGCAAACCCTTACACCAGAGGTGCTAGTCCTCCCCCAACACCCAGTACACTATATATGAAATGTAATTTATTTTGCTTAGAATTAATCCCTCTCTTATTCTGTCCCTCTCCCTTCTCCTTTTTCTCTCATTTCCCTGTTGAGTGAAATGTACTTCTGTATTCACCTCTATGTGAATGCATTCTTCCTTGATTGAAACAATTCAGATTAGAGTGAGGTTCAATTATCAGCTATCCCTCCCTCCTTGTTTGTATAGCTGTCTCATTGTATACCCCAATTATATAAGATCATTTCCCCCAACTCTCTTCTTTCCCTTTCTTTTTTTAACCTCATCAAGACAAAACAGAACTAATCCCAGGCTTTATATAATGGACTTTTTGTGAACTGTGATGATAGGGTTCATAAGGGACATATATCATCTTCCTTTATTTCAAAATAAGCAGTTTATTCACAGCTTAGTCATTTTATCAGGAATGATTAAATATCTTCTAATTCATTAAAGGTCCATTTTTGCCCCACCCTCCAACATCTTCCTTTCCTCCTCACTCTATATGGTTTTACTAGTCAAATTAATGTTGGTGCTAAGAGCATATTATTTGCTTTCTGGAATATTATATTCTAAGTTCTTTACTATTTTATAGTGATAGGTGCTAAATCATGGATGATGCTGACTGTGACTCCTTAGTATTTAATGATTGCTTTTTGGTATTTTGTGATATATGTATGTGTTTATGTATACATATGCATACATGTGTACATATTATGTATTTGTGTGTATATATACATACATTATATATATATATATATATATATATATATATATGCACATTACATATGTTCTAGAGTCAGGCTCACTGGCCTACTCTGCAGATTATATATATATATATATATATATATATATATATATATATATATATATACACATACAGGATTGTAAGAAAGTAAATGTTATATATGTATATGTATGTATACATATATATAACAAGACATTTACTTTCTTACATATAGGACTGTATGTCTTGCATGTATATATGTCTTGTAATATATATATATATATAAAATATATATATAAATAGTAAATGTCTTTCAATATATATATGTATATATACATATACATATATAACATTTACTTTCTTACAGTCCTGTATGTGTTTATATCTGTATATTTAAATATATGATTTCAGAAAGGCCTGGAGACACTTACATGAAGTAATCCTTAGTGAAGTGAGTACAACCAGGAGAATATTGTACACAGCAACAACAGGATTGTGTGATGATCAGTTCAGATGGACATGCCTCTTTTGAACAATGAGGTGATTCAAGCCAATTCCAATAGACTTGATGAAGAGAGGTATTTGCATCCAGAAAGAGGATTGTGGTAACTGAATGTGGATTGCAATATAATATTTGTACCTTTTTTTGATTTGTTTGCTTGCATTTTGTTTTCTTTTTCATTTTTTTCCTTTTTGATCTGATTTTTCTTGTGCAGCATGATAAATGTAGAAATATGTATAGAAGAATTGTACATGTTTAACATATATTGATTTATTTGTTGTTTAGGGAGAGGAGGTCGAGAGAAGGGAGGGAGAAAAATTTGGAACACAAAGTTTTGCAAGGGTGAATGTTGAAAACTATCTTTGCATTTATTTTGAAAATAAAAAGCTATTATTAAAAATACATATATAGGCATATTCATATGTATATGTACACACACAAGTTTTATTTTAAGATTTATTAAAATATATTATCTAGATCCTATTTTCTTGGTCGTGACATTTAGATAGCCCATCGATTCTCAATTTCTTTTCTTCTCAATCTGTTTTCCAAGTTTCCAAATTGTTTTTGTTATAACTTGCATTTTTTCTATTTTTTCAGTCTTTTAACTATAATTAATATTTCTTGTTGCCTTATGAATTCTTTTGTTTTTATTTGGTTCACATAATTTTCAGGAAATTTGTTGTTTGGGAAATGTTTTGTACTTCTTTTGACAAGCTGTTAATTCACTTTCCTATTATTTTTTTCATAGCTCTCATTTCCTTTCTAATATTTCCTGAAGTGCTCTCATTCCATTTATAAAAAACATTTAAATTTAAAAAAAACCACCTTCCAAACTCTTACTTCCTCTCTTCCAGGAATTCTAGTTGAGTTTATAACCAAACTATTTTTCTCTGAGGCATTGCTTATAAATATTTTGAAATCATTCTCCTTTTCTGTGTTTGTGTCTGGGCATTCCTGCCATCATAATAGCTCATTATGGCAATTCTTCTCCCCCCTAATCCTTCCAGCCTACATTTGATTTTTCACTTTTTATTAGGGATGATCTCTGCCACACTCCTGTAAAAAACATCTGGGGCTGCTGCAGCTTCTTGTTAGTGTTTTGAGTGTTATGTTAGCCTCGGATCTCAGGGACAGGTTGCAAGCTTTCAGTGCTGCCAAAATGGTCTGATCCAGGACATAATTTAATCTCTGTCCTCTGGTCTGAGCTCTGCAAATTCCAGGGTTTGGTTTGGTCTGCTCAAGAGTGGACTGCTACTGGACTCTGTTCCTATCAGCCATATGGGCTGAGTGATAGAATTGTAGGCTTCCTTTTGTTATTCTTCTTCAGGCTGAGGTAGATGCTGGAAGTGTGACCTTGCGCTGAATCTGAGCCATACTGATGCTTCTGCTACTATTGGCTTCTAAATTTCTTTCTTTATTCATACATAGCCTATGGCCTCCTTATCTTGAATGCTGCTTATCTGCTTAGATCCCCTTCTCACTCTATCCTGAATTTGTCACCTAGAACTAGGTAGTTAGTACTAGTACTAAGTAGTAGGTGATGAATTTTCTAGGCGTGATAGTTTGGATCTGGAATCTCCTATTGCTCAGCTTTTTTTCTGGTGCTGGAATACTTCATGTTAGAGAGCTCCTTGTCCAACCCTGTCCCTAGAGCCTACAGACATCCTTGTCTATAGCCCTATGTCAAACTAGGCTGAGTAAATGACTTTGTGTGACTTGATTCTGAATTTCCTCATCAAGATTCATTCAGGTGCATTTTCTAGATGGGTTTGAAGGATGCTGTGGACATAAACTCACTGTTCTTCTTCCTGTGCTTTGGCATCTTGGCTTCTCTATATTTTCTTTCCCAGAAAACATGCAAAACCATACCTTCCAATCTTGTACTTATGAAGTTGATTTTTTTAAACCTAAGTTTAGAATGATTGATTTATCATTATCAAATTATATATATTTCAAATCAACCCATAATTTTAGCCTATTGAAGTCTTTTTGAATTTTGATTCTGTCACTCAACATATTAGCTATCTCTTCCAGCTTTTTGTCATCTATAAATTTGATAAATATGTCACCTATAATTTAATCCAAACCATTGATAGTTATTAAAAAACTCTGCCAAAAATGGATTCTAGTTCCCCTGTCCTTCACTCTTTTTAAAAAATTTAAATGCAAAATTGAAAAAGAAAAAAAAAACATTTCTAAGTGTACAGCAGAACATAAATGAGGATTTAAAATATAAAGCAATAAACTTCCATTTTAAGAAAGCTTATATAATAAATAATGTACATTGTGTTCAAAGCTGTCCATTTTTTCTTTGCTTCCTTGTAGGTTTTCTTTTATTTTCTGCTGTGCACATTTTACTTTTTCCTTCCCCCCCTTCTTCCCTCCTTTAGAAGGCTACAATTAAGCATAGATACACACACATATACCTACAAATGTGTTCATATGTATGTATATATATATATATACACACATATACACATATACACAGAAACATATACATAGATAGCTATAATCAAACATATATGTGTGTATATATACACACATATATATTCATATGTATATTGATACACACAAATTTATTCATCTGCATTTATGTAAGAGTGTATTATATTTGTTGGTCCTCTGTTCTCTGAAGATGAATAACATCTTCCTTCATAAGTCCACATCTTTCCATATTTTTCTAAATTCACCAACTCATAATTTCCTATGCCACAGCAATACTCAAACCTTAAACCATCTAGTTATCTTAAATAGTGTAAAACAGTATTGATTAATATGGCTGACATGTAGGTAGTTTCCCAAGTTTTCTCTTTTTATTGAATCTATTTTAGCTTTTACTTTGCCCGAGATCATGATTACTACCTCTGATTTTTTTTTAACCTAATAAATTCTACTCCTGATCTTTATTTTACATTTGTGTGTATACAAGGATGAAGTCTTGGACATTTTATTAGAGAACTCCAAATATATGCCAGTTTGATTAACAACTACTTTTTGAGTTACCTTATTCCACTCCTAAATTCACCTAAATTCTATTATTTGGCTCTGTTATTCCTCCTTGATCACAAGTAATGGCATAAAAATATATCCAAATATCATCATTGTCATTATTTGAAGACCTCTAATGAGGAGGAACACACTAGGGCAGCCCAATGCACTTTATTTCTCAACTAACTTTAATTGTTGAGAATTTTTCCTTACCTCAAGCCTACTGAAATTAATCTGAACTCTGAGTCACCAGTCTTCCCTTCTCCCTCCCTCTCTCCTTCCTTCACTCCCTCCTTTCCGCCTTTTCTCCCTCCCTCTCCCTCCCTCCTTCCTTTTTCCTTTCTCCCTCACTCCCCCTCTCTCTCTTTCTCTCCCCTCTCTCCCTCTCTCCCCTTCTCTCTGGTTTTTTTTTTTTTTTCAGTTTTGCATTTAAGTTTTAAATAAATAAGTGAAGGATAGGGGAACAAGAATCCATTTTTGGCAGAGAGTTTTTTAATAACTACCAGTGCTTTGGATTAAATTATAGATGACATATTTATCAAATTTATAGATGATAAAAAGTTAGAAGAGATAGCTAATATGTTGAATGACAGAATCAAAATAGACCTGTCTATCTCTGTCTCTCTTTGTCTCTGAGTGTCTGTGTCTCTCTCTGTTTCTCTCTCTCTGTGTCTCTCTGTTTCTGTCTTTTCTCTTTCTCTCCCTCACTCCACATATTTTATATGATCACAGATAATTTACAATAGCATATACATTATTATATGAATATAATTTTTTATTGTTATTTCGTTCAGTTGTTTTCAATTGTGTCTGACTCTGTGACCCATTTGGGTATTTTTTTTCTCTGCAAAGATACAGGAATGGTTCGCCATGTTCTTCTTCAATTTATTTTACAGATCAGAAAACTGTGGCAAAAAAAGTTAAATGATTTACCCAAGGTCATATAGCTAAGAAAGGTCTGAGTTCAGATTTGAAGCCAGCATGATGAACTTCCTGATTTTAGGTTTGCCTCTCTATCAACTGTGTTAGTTAGCTGCACCAATATAAAAATTATTAATGTCAATTGAATAAATATTAATATATCAGAATAAATCAATATCTAATTAATTACATGCCAATATTATTAAATATTTTACTATAAAACAATCGAATATATAATATTACAAATGGGCGTGCTTATATGTATAAATACATGCATACACACATATATAATATATATGTCTCTTTGCATGTGTATGCGTGTGTATAGACATACACAATTATACAGATATATACTTACATATATAGGCTTACTGGCCGGTACATTACATACTGTTTTCTTCCTTTTTTTTTTTTTTTGCAGGGCATTCGCTTTTTTATAATCTTGTAGTAACTCTTCTATTCTCCACAATCTTTTAACAATCACTGACAGCAGCTCATTGATCACAACTGTCATTTCTTTCAGTCTTTTAAATTTGTCTGAGCTTGGTATCTTGAAATCACTGAGGTCAACTAAGTATGTCCTTACTATCTCTCAGTATTTGGATATTTTTAACTGTTTTCAATTTTAGCTGTCTCCCTAGCTCAAGATCATTTGCCATAGAAGAAAAAAAGAGTAACAAAATTCTGATTTCTTACTTATGACCAACATTTTTATCAGCTCAAATCAACAATCTCACATTTCCTTTGATCTGCCTCGTGTCCCTGGTATAGTTAAGTAGACTTGCTTTGTTAACGTTAGCATTCATTGATAGCCTAAATTCATTCTGAGCATTAATAGTTCTAGCACTATTCTTTCCTCTATGTATTCATCCACAAGTATCTGCTGTTTTCTTCTATCTTCTGTATACATCTTCCCATAATTTGAAATGGTCAGTAAATTCCTATAGAATCACATGGATTTTTTCAAATAGCTTTTCCTGTGGATTGGAATAATTTCTGTTTGTGTTTAGAATTTTCATTTTTGAAGGCTTTTCATCTTTCTCAATCATCTTTCCTTGTGGAATTCTGAAGTATAGCATGCTTCCTATATATTTTCTGCAACCCATTTCCCCCACATTTGGGGCATATATGTGATCAAATCCAGCATTCCTCTCCTTTTCTATCAATTATAGAGTAGGTCACCTTGTGCCCCATATTCTCACTGTTTTTTTCTTTTTCTTTGTTGTTTGAAAGCTGTTTAGGAAAAATAAACTTCCCCCTTATCATTTCTATTTTTTGGAGAAATAAATTATCAGGAAAGATTCCTGATTTCATGTTACTAGATCTGTTACCTTGGTTCTTCTTGTTATTCCTTGCTTTACTCTCCAGTCTCTCAAGATCTAATGACTTCTTGGTCCACCAAGAAGCATTAGCTTTCTACTTTTGTTCATCTGTGCTTGCAAAGAGAAGCTAAAAAAGACTTTATATAGACAAATTTGTGAAGCCTAACAAGTTTATTTAATGTGGTGCTTTCCATGGTAGTCATTGTTTTCAATACTATTGTTTTTTCAATGATGTTCTATGTTTATGAATCATGAAATAGCATGATCTCAGATAGGAAAAAAAGTGCAGGTGACTAAAAGGGCAGGGAAAAAACCCACATAATATGAGTATAAATGAGAGGTAGTGTTTCCACTTAAGGTTTATGCATAAGAAATGACATAAATGAGATCAGAGAGCTGAATGGACAGATAAGGAAGGGGATTGGTCATATTGTAAGAGTTAAAGATAATGTTGGACAGTACAAATGCTGCTTTGATACTCAAAGAATAATAAAAGAACCAGAAAAACTCCTCCATTTCACTGGGTAGATTGAAAGGTTTCCTCTATGAGGACTTACACAAACACAGCCCAGCTAGGTAACCTAGTCAACTGAGTGTTGGGCTTAGAGTTAAGAAGACCAGAATTCAAATCCTAGTTGGGCAAATCATTTAACTTTTGTTTCCTCAACTATAAAATGAGGCTAATATAATAATACCTAAAGCATTTAGTGTCTGCTTCACAGTAGTGCTTAATATTAATGCTTATTAAATTGTTAGTGTTTAATAAATGCTTATTAACTTATTAGTGCTTAATAAATGCTTATTAAAAATGACATATGAACAAGAGTTATATAGAACAAGAAGCTATAATTGGGTTGCAATCTTTACAGCAAACACATGCAATAATGGGGACAAAAATAGTGTATTATGAAGGATATTTTGAAATATTCAGCATAGTACAGTGGATAGGGTGCTGAATATGGATTCAGGGGACTTGGGTTCAAATCCTAGTTTTGCTATTTAATACCTGTGATCTTGGGCTACCTTTCAAACTCTCTGTGTGCCTCATTTTCCTCATGGTTTGGACTAAATGTCTTTTAATATTTTCCCTAGCTCTAATTCTATAATTTTTGTGAATTGAGATTTCAAAAAGATCATGTAGGGGTGATAAGATACTCTCCCCCCATGAATCCATTTGGAAATTTCTTTGGTATTGGAATGGTTTGCCATTTCCTTCCCCACCTCATTTAATAGATGAGAAATTGAAGCGAACAGGGTTAAGTGACTTGCCTAGAGTGACACAGTTAGTGAGTGTCTGAGGTAACATTTATTATTCACAAGATAAATCTAATACCCATTGTGATACAAGCACATGAGAAATACTATGTGATATGAATGAGGAAATGATCACTCCTGTATTTCTAACTAGAGATATCAGGAGAATTTTATGGAGGAGCTGACACATATCTGAGGTTGCAAAAGATGAGCAGAATCTCAGCAGGCAGTGATAGAGACAGGATTATACCATGAATAAAAACCAGAATAAGCAAAAGCAAGGAGGTGGAAAATTGAATAATCCAATTGAGAATAATTGAAGGGAATATTGGCAATATGTGGATGAAGCTCTAACCTTTTTCCTAATGTGATACTGCATTAGTCCAAGGTGTAATACAAGACCACATTTCACATTCTGGTGCAGGAAGTATTCTATCTCTACCCTAGCATGCAGGATAATAAAGCTGGGACTAAAACTCTAACCTAAATTCTTATGTCAGCCAATGAGCTCTGTTGGGTAAATAGAAACATATTTACCAAGCTGGTTTGAAGCCTCTTCTTTGTAAATCTTAATACATTTCCTAACTGAAGAGCAAGGTTATGGCTTCATATTATTTGAGTGGAAAGTCAGCTGAGACGCCAAATGAAATGTATGAATAATCATGATTCAGGATAATTTATAGTTAGCTGATGAGAAATGAAATCTATTCTGTTTACTATCAAAATAATGAATATACACAGACTGAAAAGCAGTGATCTTGATCTCAACAAGTTTAGAAATAATCATAACCCATTTTACTTAACTTTGCAGAGTGTTTGCTTCACAATTCAGCAAAATAGGCATTGTAAATATTTGCATATTTTACAGACAGTGAAAGTGAGACTTAGTGAGACTGATTTCCCTGTAATCACTTAGCCTTAAAGAGAGGATTCATATCTAACTGATCTGTTTCCATGACCAATCTGATTTCTATTATACTACTTTAGTTGTTGTTTAATTGTTTAGTTGTGTATGACTTTTCATGTCCTTGTAGAACATACTGTCCATGAGATTTTCTTGCCAAGGTTGATAAATATTCTTGATAACCAAGACTGGAGTGGTTTGCCATTTCCTTCTGTAGTGGATTAAGGCAAGTAGAGATAAAGTGACTTGCCCATTTCACACAACTAGTAAGTGGTAGGATTTGACTTCAGGCCTGGAATTTTATCCATCAAATCTCTGGGATGCTCCAAGATACTACTTTAACTTTTAATAATTTGTTAAGTCCAAATCTAAGTCTTTGTCAAGCAAAATTTTTGCGTATTCACATTTTATTAATGCTATAACTTTACCTGAAGCTTTCTATCTCCATAACACAGATAGTCTAATAATTCTTAATTTTTTTCTTCTTGATCTATTTTTCAGGTTATGTATTTTTTATGTCTGTCTGTCCATCTATCTATCATCTATCTATCTATCTTCTTAGTTACTTTCTTAGGAAATACCTTATATTTTTTTTTTATTTTTTCTGT
Source organism: Antechinus flavipes (assembly GCF_016432865.1). Lineage (NCBI taxonomy): Eukaryota > Metazoa > Chordata > Mammalia > Dasyuromorphia > Dasyuridae > Antechinus > Antechinus flavipes. Next base: position 220,216,310 of record NC_067401.1, read on the forward strand.
TATTTGACTTAACTGTAATATTTTTTATTGCCTCATGGAGTTTCTGGCTTCTATTTTTTACATTTGAATGACAAATAGAGAGTTTTGTATTTGATAGAGAAATTCACTAGAATTTGTTGACTAGATGGCTTCTCTTTGCTTTAGGAAAATAACTTTGGCAGCTGAATAGAGAATGGATTATAATAGGAGTGGGATGAGGACACTTGTGGGAGGTAGACTCACCAAAAGACTATTGCAATATTCCAAGTATGAAATAATATAGGCCTGAACTAGAATGATGGCAGTGTCAGAGGGATGAGGAACATTGAAGAAATGTTGTAAAGATGACATTGACAGGCTTTGGCAAGAGATTGCTATGGCAGAGTGAGTGATAGTGAAGATTGGAGGTTGCATGCCTGGAGAACTTGGAGGATGATACTCTTGACAGTAATAGATAAGATTATAAAGTTTGGAGATAGTTTAGGGGGAAAAATAATGAGTTCAGTTTTGAACACATTGAGTTTAATGTATCCAGTTTGAAATATGTGATAAGCAGTTGGAAATGTGAGAGTGGAGGAAGCAAAGAGGTTAGGGCAGGGCAGGTAGATTTGAATCATTAAATTCATGGGAACTGATGAGATTGTCAAATGAAATAGTACTAAGAGAGAAGAGAAGAAAGTCCAGAACAGAGTCTTGTGGGATATCTATTGTTAGTGAATGAGACAGCATTCTTAGATAGTCAGCAGAGGAGACTGGCAAGGAGCAGGAGAACAAGGAAAATGTGGTGTTCAAAAGACCTAGAGAGAAGAGAGTACAAAGAAGCTAAAGGTGACCAACAATTTCAAAGACTGCAAAAAAGTCATGAGCAATAAAGACTGAGGTAGTCATCATTTTGTTTTAGTTAAAAGTTCTCTAGTGAGGGGAGACCCTGGGTCTACCTTCGACTAGCTCAAAACAATGTTTTTCTTCACAACAACCTTGAATTTGCCTCATCATCCACCAACACTAGGTCTACCCTCTGATATCCAATCCATCATGTCTCATTCTTCCACATGACACACAAATTCTTGAGAAGGACTATGGTATTTTCCCCATTTCCCCTCCCTTTCAATCTTTTTCTCTATAAGCTAAATATCTCCAGTTCCTAGACTGACTTTATATGGTATGAACTTGAAACCCTTCATAGTTTATGAATGCCCTCTTTTGGAAGCTTATTGATTCTATTCAAAATCTTGGACTCCAAACTGGAAACAATACATGAAATGTAATCTGACCAGGGCAAAATACTCTTTATTCCTGAGAATTTTGGATCTCCTAATGCAGCCCAAGATTACATTGCTTTTTTGGGGGTTGTCATAGGAATCATACTTCAGACTCATATTGAACTTGTAGCCCACTAAAGATTCCAGATACTTTTCAGACTTTGGGCACCTCACTGTTGCACTGCTTTATCTTTTCATAGCCTCTTCATTCTTCCTTACTCTTTTGGTTTGCATTGATTTTTCTTTCCCCCTTCCTCCCTCCCTCTTTTTCTTCCTCCCTCCCTCCCTCATTCCCTTCCTTCCTTCCTTCCTTCCTTCCTTCCTTCCTTCCTTCCTTCCTTCCTTCCTTCCTTCCTTCCTTCCTTCCTTCCTTCCTTCCTTTCTTTCTTCTTCCCCCCCTCCTTCCCTCTCTTCCTTTCTTTCTCCTTTCCTTCTTTCTTTCTTCCTTCCTCCTTTTCTTCCTTCCTCCTTTTCTTTCTTTCTTTTTCTTTCTTTCTTCTTTCTTTCTTTCTTTCTTTCTTTCTTTCTTTCTTTCTTTCTTTCTTTCTTTCTTTCTTTCTTTCTTTCTTTCTTTCTTTCTTTCTCTCTTTTCATCTTTTTAACATTATTTGAAAATTTTTTAGTTTAAAAATTTCTACCTTCTTCTACCCTCTCTCTTACGCATTGAGAAGACAAGCAATATAATATTAATTAAACATGTAAATCTTACAAAATATTTTCATATTAGTCATGTTGCAAAAAAGCAAGAAAAATAAAGAGAAAAAAATACCAATCTAATACTCAAAGTTCAGCAGTTCTCTCTCTGAATATGGATAGCATTTTTTGGTATGAGTTCTTTGGAATTTCTTGGTTCATTGCATTGATCATAATAGCTAAATCTTTCATAATTGGTCACCATTACCATATTGCTACTATTGTATGCAATGTTCTCCTGGTCTGCTTCACCTCACATTGCATCAATTCATATAAGTCTTTGCAATTTTTTTGAAACCATCCTGTTCATCGCTCTTTCTTTCTTTCTTTCTTTCTAGGCAACTGGAGTCAAGTGACTTGCCCAGGGTTATATAGCTAGGTGGTGGTGTGTCTGAGACCAGATTTGAACTCAGGTCCTCCTGACTTAAGGGCTGGTGCTCTATCCATTGCGCCCCTATCTGCCCCTGTTCATCATTTCTTACAGCACAATAGTATTTCATCACAATACTATACTATACTTTGGTTAGAAATTCCCTATCTCATAGGAATCCTCTTGATTTCCAATTCTTTGTCACCATGAAAAGAGCTGCTATAAATATTTTTGTATAAAAGAGTCCTTTTTCCTTTTCTTTGGTCTTTTTAAATAAATACCTGCTAATGGTATTGATGGGTGAAAGAGTATACATAGTTTTATGACTTTTTGGGCACAATTCTAAATTGTTTTCCAGAATGATTTTACAACTACATCATCAGAATGCACAGATTTTCTATTAACTTTGTTTTTAATGATTCATTTTAGTGTTTTTTCCCAATTCTGGCTCTTACTCATCCCTTCTGCATCACTAAACTACCAGAGTACTCATGTGGCTCAGGGATCATTTCCCAGAATTCACAATCCTTGACATTTTCTCTGGAGAAACTTGATCATAGATAGCTATTCTATACTTGCTCCTGACTCTGGGCTAACAAGAAGTTTCCTTATCCACAATAACTTCTGAGGGGGAGGGGAACTAACAATGCCTAGAATATGTTAAATCAAAGTAACTAAATACAAACCTGGCATTTCCACTCTCAAAGGAGTCCTTTTCTGTATGTTAGAATTTTGTATTTCATAGGGAAGAGAGATTCTAAAAGACACCTGCAGCTATGTATAATAACAGCAGAGTCCTTGTGTTTGAATAATAATGACAGCTAATATTTATATGATATTTTAAGGATTACAATGCATATTGTATATATGTATACATATGAATATATGCACACATTATACACATTATACAAGCACAGCTTTGTGTGCATATAACACATAACATGTGTATCTACACACAACCTATGTTTATATAGATACATGTGTATATATAGACATATAAAACATTGTTAAATCTCTAAAATATCACTCATAATAATGTTGGAAGGTAGGTGCTATTTTTTTTTCATTTTATAGAGAAAGAAATTGGAGGATCACAGAGTTTGAGTGTACAGTGTGACCCAATAGCTAATAAGTATCTAAGGTGGGATTTGAATACAGCCCTTTCTAACTCTAAGTCTGTATTTTATGACAGGCTGTCTTAGTTAATTTTTTTTATCCCTGGAAAGAAGACAATGAGTATGAGATCATTTCCAGAAAGATGGAAACAGCTACCTTTGTTTCTTTTTCAGCTTTGTTTCTGCCACATTTATCTTATTACTTGGCAGTTATGCTTTTTGTGGCACTAAAACCATGACATCAGGGGCCAGATATATAGTTTACCAATTAATTCATAGACCAGGAGCATCCATCCCCACACAATCTGTTAAAGTGCTAATGAGCTAGTGATTTTTAAAATATGGAGACCAACTTTGATTTTCATCATCTTTTGTGACTGAAATGACAATGGAAGCAGTTGCATTTGCTCTGTGTTCTCCTCACAAAGCAACTAATTATTTTCCTCTAAGTAATGATAATTAACACAATTCCTCTCAGGTTCCTGATCAGTGCACAGCTGGTACTTGAATAATCGCAGAGTCTTGGTTTTCTATGGTAACTCTAAACCTTTGCCTGGTTTGGGAAGGATGTTTATTGTAGACTATTGCCTCAGCCTATTAGTTCTAAATTATGCCTTAAATGACCTGCTTAAATTAGAAGCTCCTTTTATATGAATAAATGGTAACTTGGGAGGGAAAGAAGCAAGAAGTATCATCCCGCTTGAGGGAGATTATGCTGCTCCAGATAGTTTAGCTCAGGATCACATTCTTGGTTCTATATTAGAAATTCCAAAGAAAGGTCAGCAGAAGTACTGGTAAAGAACCTTAATTCAAAGTCAGAACAGTCCACTTCAAATACTAAATTTACCACTTATTAGCTATGTTTATGGGACAAATATTTCCATCTTTTGAACATCAGTTTACTCTTTGGTAAAATAATAATATTTATTAATATTGAATAATAACAATTTCCATTTCACTTACTTCATTAGGTATTTTTGCAAGTAGGAACTTAGGCAGCTTAGGTGATGCTTTGGATAAGGCATTGAACTTGAAAATCCTAGATGCAAATATGACTTTAAATATGTACCAGCTGTGTGACCTTGGACAAGTTATTTCATTTCCCAAGCCTCACATTTTCTCATTTGTAAAATGAGAATAACAATAACATCTTCCTCCCAGGGTTGTTGTGAAGATGAAATGAGGTAAGATTTATAAATAAATCACTTTGCAAAGCTTAGAGTACTATAACAAATGTTGACTATTTTTTGTTTTTGGTGAGGAAGTATTTATCTACTTAAATAGCTTTTTATTTTTCCAAATACAAAGATAGTTTTCAGCATTCATATCTGCAAAATTTTGTTCCAAAATTTTCTCCCTTCCTCACTCTTTCCCACTGCTCTAGAGAACAAGCAATCTGACATAGGCTAAATATGTGCAATTCTTCTAAAGCATATTTCCACATTTGTTGTGTTGCACAAGTTGAACTGTATCCATAGTTCTAGCACAATGCCTTGCATATGAACACCATACCAATATTTGTTGGAAATAATGAAAAATGTTTGCAAAAGACTAAAAAGCTCTATATAAATGTTGTGCTCTAAGATTTGGAAGCTCAGAGTAGGGGCTGAAAGTTATCTTAACTTTGTATATCTCCCAGAGTATAGCATGATGCTCTGCACACCAATGTTATCTGAAGGATAATTAAATAAATGAATCATCAATTAGTAGGCATTCCTCTTCACATGTAAGCAGGAATGGCAATAGGATGGAAGAGTGAATTTGTCTATAGAGAGCAAATATTTGCTTCAGGCGAATGAAATCAGGTAAAATAGTTAATCAAACCAAAAACAACTTTTAAATTTTTTGAAAGTTCCAGAGCTGGGCTTCATTCAACCTTGCCTCTTCTACACTATATAGGTACTTTCAAAGAATAGAGTTTGGATTGGTGCTAGATTGTTCTATTCTAATTTCCCATGAAAAGCTACTCAAACATTATTATGATATAACCCTATGGATGAAGTAATTAAGGAAGAATACAAAGCAGCAAGCTCCTTAATACTAGAAACCGTTTTTTATTTTGGCTATGTATTCCCAAACCCTAGTCATCACTTACTAAGTAAGACAAGTAATTTCTATGATGTGCTTCCTTTGTGTGAATTGCTCAGCTCAAATTGTACATCTTTCAAGGAAACTTTCACTATCTTATTCTTTCTCTTCCCCAGCCCTTCTTACTGTTAGTGATGTCTCCATGAGATTACCTCTCATTTGCCCTGTAGTGATGTGATGCTTACTCACTCTTTGTCTTGCATAGTGCCTAAACTGAGTTTGCATTAAAAAGTTTCATGAAAAACATCTAAGACTTACCATGTTTGCTTGAGAGTTGGAAACAATAATAATAGGTAACCTTTTCTCCCAATAGCTACTGTACCCATATTTTCAATTTAATTTATCTGAGACTTTGTAGAATGTTCTTGTATCATTTATATCAAAAATGTCAAGATAATAGGATTCAGTTCTTCTTGTCTGTGATACATTGATTATTAAACAAAAGATCTCACATTTTGAGGACCAACTTGTAAGTTAGTGTTTAAAACATGGTATCCAATTTGGTATTACCTCTCAGCTTCTATGATTATGAAGGAATAGAAAAGGTCACAGGGATGGTATGAATTATAAAATGTTTAGGTCGTCTTAAATTTTTGACTTGATTGTAGTTTCTCCAATGTGAGCTATTTGTCCAACAAACAACAAATTAGCAAACTATTTACAAAATCTAAATAGTATCAATATTGATAACCTCATAAACAGTGAAACCAGAAATCAAAAGAAATTTGCAAGTATAGAGGAAGAATGATAGGTAAATCCTCTTTGAAGAGGAAATTAAAAAAGCTGGCAAAGTTTGTTTTATTGCACATCCAAAGGCAATAAGAAACATGGATTCATGGGTCACTTGATTATCTCTTCTTGCCATATTCATATTGAATGTGAGCAGAAAGACCTTCAAAATAACTGTATCATATATACCAACAATTGTGGTAGAGGAGGAGGGAGAGAACATTTCTGAAAATCCAGATCAAGTCCTTTTAACCAATGGTGACAAAATTAAAAAGAAACAAGGTACATAATAATCCCTGTGAGTCACATATTGTCTCAGAAAATTAAAAATTTATACTATTTATTTTATTGTATTTTTGTTTATTTTGTTAAATATTTTCAAATTATATTTTAATCTTGTTCAGGTACACTACAGAATTTTGTAAGCTGGATGTGGTCCATGGGCTATGTATTTGACATATCTGCTTTAAACCAATTTAAATATATTTGGATATCCAGTGACTCCAATGAAAAAGTAGACATGAGAGGATGACAGAAATATATATTGGAATATATGACTCAGGTTTGACAAACAAAAGATGTTGAAAGCTGTTGAATTTTTATAAGCTTTCTTCCAAAAGAGAGTTGTAAGATGCTGGACATGGAATATTATCACAAGAAATGAAGCTGACTGTATCTTAACAGATAAGAAATTATTGGTGATTAACATAGAAGTCATATCAGAGTAAATGGCAAAATCAACATCAAATTAAAAGAAACTTAAATAAGAAGACACCATGAATAACTGCAACAACTTCTACTTGACCTATTCAAATATAATATGGGATATACGATGATCTCTTGGTCTGTTCTAACTGGGCTATCTCCCATGTAATGTTTATTTTATGTCTTAGTTTAATGCATGGTACATACTTATTATAGTTAGTAAGACTCTTCCAGAGTTCAAAGCTGATCTCAGATACTCACTAGCTGTGTGACTCTGGACAAGTATTTAACTCTGCCTCAATTTCCTCATTTATAAAATGAACTGGAGAAGGAAAGCGCAAAATACTCCTAGAAAAACTCAAATGAGATTGCAAAAAGTCAGACAAGACAGAATAACAAAATGCTAATAATTGCCAATTAGTCTAATACTTCTCAATGGATGCAATCAAATTTATTAATCAATTCATGCAAACAACACAAACATCAGATCCTCTAAGGACAAATGACCAACCAGTTGTTTAGAAGTTGTGGCAATTTTATATTGTTGGTCATCACAAAAATTTCTTTTCTGTCCAGAAAGAGGTTGTGTGCCTTTCTTCAAGCAAGTTGTGGATTACCTTAATAGTCAGCACTATCCTCAGGTGAACATAGGCTTCTTCATTTTTAATTGCAGGAGTCTACTCTCATCCTGGCATAAGAATAGGCTTATGGCCAGGACCTCCAGTGGATTTCTTATAGCAATGAATATTCCTAATTTTTTTAACCACATAATTTGATTGATAATTTGTTATATCAGTTACTGATAAAATTGTTTATTTTTCCATTGGCAGTCAGCTTATAGAGGGCCTACATATCCCAATTAGTTATACCACACAAAACATCTTATATGTTAACAATTTTCTCAAAGCAAATCAAACACAAGTAGAAGCTTAAAACAAAATGGAGTCAGTTATGTTAGGCTGGCAAACTTATTTCTAGCAATTTATTAATGCAATGAAACTATTCTCATTCAGTATTGAAAAGCTCGTCAGGGGAGGTTATGGCAAAATCTTTGAAAGGGGGAATTAGGCATTAAGCCAGGAGAAGCATCCCACTCAATGATCTTAAAGGGAATAACTTCTATTTTGGATACCTCTCTCTGTCTCTGTCTCTCTTTCTCCCTCTTCTTGCCCCCAATTTTCTCTTCCTTTCAGAACTCTTTGATCATCTTCCTGTGAGGGGCAGGAAGTTATAGTCCTTTGTTTATTGTCCTTGGCCACTCTGAGCACATGAAAGTTGAATATGTTTGCTTAGGTAAACATGAGACAATCTCAAAAAGACTATATTTGTATTTTTTGCTTTAGTGTTTCTTTCCTGAACATGGAAGACTGAGTAGTGATCCTAAGATAAATATTTCTATGCTTGTAGGCAACTACTGAACAGCATAGGTTCTGACTTCACAACAGGAAAAATCCAAGCAACTATTTCAGAACTTCTTAAAGAAGACAATAAAAGCCAAGGGAGTGAGCTCAACCTGATCTGAGACTGTTGAAGATATGGAGCTGAAAGGATTTGTTTGGACAGCACAAAAGCTAGATGACTGTGAAATTCCAATTCAGTTATTGTCCAATAAAATACTCCATAGTTTGATGTTTTAAAAATCAAACTACCGAGGGAATAAAGCAGTAACATTTAAATATTTATTCATGCATGCTTGTAATTCTCTTGTGTAAAGTATTTCAAACAAATAGCTGCTCTATATCTGATTTACAATGTACAATACAAAGGTTTGTGTACACTTCTATTCTTTTAAAGAAGACTCTAGACATCAATGAAATAAGCTTTAAGTAATTTTCCCACAATGTTCTGGGATGAGAATTTTAAGAGCTAAAGAGTGTGAATTAAAGTGCTAAAGCCTTCCTTATTTTTCTGTCTGAAACTAGGCTCTCCAATATCTGAACCTCATCTATGTGCATCATTCCAGAACTGAGAGCAGAGTCTTGGTGGAGAGGAAGAAGATAGGCATTCCAGCTCATCTACGTCCAGCTGCTGCATATATATTGTGCAAATAAACTGTCTATGGTGAAAATGGAAAAAAGCATAGATATTTATCTCGATTATCATCATTCTCTGCAAATTATTAAGGTCTAAAATAATTATCACGAGAAGGAAGCTTAAACAGTAGAAAACCTGCTTTAGCAAACATTTGATCTTGCCAAGCAGAGAAATATGGCAGCTAAAGGCAACTTAGGGTTAGAATACAATAAAGCACAAAGAAGGAGGACAAGGAGTAAAGGCAACAGGTCTAAAGAAAATTTGTACTGACTCAATTAAGCTACATCATTCCAAAAGCTCTTCTAGATGAAACTAGAAAGAGGTCAACAAATATATAGAAAATAGAACAAATGAGGTAGCTAGGTGGTGCAGTGGATAGAACACCAGCCCTGAAGTCAGGAGGATCTGAGTTCAAATCTGACCTCAGACATTTAACATTTTCTAGCTGTGTGACCCTGGGCAAGTCACTCAACCCTAACTGTCTCAGCAAAAAAAAAAAAAATAATAATAAAAATAAATAAAAAAGAAAATTGAACAAACGCACTAATATTTCTATAATACTATTTTCATCATCAGGAACAGGGAATCTACCATTTGTAATACTGAATACATTGATCCTTGGTGGGATATAAAAGAAAGTTGAAATGACACTTAAGAAGATGAAATCAGAAAAGGTAACTAGACCAGACCTAATGAAAATCAGGTTTAGAAAGCACAGGTTTAGAAATACAATCTTGAAAGCCTTGAGAGTTTATTTTATAAGATTTATTACTACAGTAAAGATGCCAAAAGAACAGAAAATATCATAGGTGATATTTGTATCCCCAAAAGACAATTCACAATACCACTACCAATCCATAAATATACCTTCTCATCTTTAAAAACATCTTCATACAAATGATCTATCTATCTATCTATCTATCTATCTACTCAAGTTATCCTTGAGGAAAATATGAGAAGAGAACACTATTTCTAAACAATTCTCTGCAGTAGACCACATTTTTACAAACATATTGTTGAATAAATATAATTTTCGATTGTACTCATTTTTTATTATTTTAAAAAAAGTGAATTTGGCAAAAGCACAATATAACCATCAAACTTCTTCAAAAAAGTCTAACATGCATGTTAAGATTATACTAGATCCTTGATAGATACAATCACAGAGACAAATTTGTTCAATCATTCTTTGCATGAAAATTAAAGAGATAGAACGCCTAATTTTGAATGTAGTTGGATAGTTGGTCAGTCAGTTAGTCAAGAAGCATTTATTTATTAAATGCATACTATGTTCCAGGTATTGCTTTAAGTTTTTGGAGTGCAAATACAAATAGAAAGATAAATACTGGCTCAAAGGAGTTTAGATTTTAATGAGGAAAGTTAACATATAAAAGGAAGTTGAAAAGGGGGGCCCAGGGAAGCTACTAGCGAACATGGTAGAGAAAGTCCCAAGTGCAGCCTGGAGAGAAATGAGACATGGTTGACTTCAGCAGCCTCTTTAAATGAGGATTCTGGGAGGAACCATAAAAAGACAGGGAGAGCTTATAGGAGTGGAAAGTATTTCTAATGTGAACATTTCAGATTTGGAGTGAACTTCCAGGGTGAAGTGATTTCTGGGCAATGGTAGAGGAAGTTTGGAGTGCAGTCTTCTTTTTACTACTATATGACCAGTTCATTGAGTTAATATAAATGTTTGGGAGAGCCATTAAATATGGGGAAAAAAAAGAGTTAGGCCCAGCATCAAATAATAGGAAAAAATAGCCTGAAATAATAGTTGAGAATTTGAACAACCACCACAAATCACTTCCTTCCTTTTTTCCTCTCTCCTTCTCTCCTTCCTTCCTTCCTTCCTTCCTTCCTTCCTTCCTTCCTTCCTTCCTCCCTCCCTCTCTCCCTCCCTTCCTCTCTCCTTTCTTCCTCCCTGTCTCCTTCCCTCCCTCTCTCCTTCCCTTCCTCTCTCCTTCCCTCCCTCTTTTCTTTCTTTCTTTTTTTCTTTCTTTCTTCTTCTCTTCTTGTTCTTGTTTTTCTTGTTCTTCTTCCTTCTTCTCCTCTTTCTCCTTCTCCTCGTTCCCCCACATTGCAGAGCAAGAGTTCTTAAGTGCTATTTTTTTGGCATGGCCACAAAAAAGGCAGTTGATTTAAAAGATAGTTCACCAGTCTTGGATTTATTAATTTCTGAGTTGAAATCCAGACTCAGACACTTACTAGCTGTACGATCCTGGACAAATCACTTAACTTGTATCTGCCTTAGTTTCCTTGATTGTAATATAGGGATAATAACATTTACATTGAAAGGTTGTTGTATTTAGTACAATACCTGACACATAGTAGGAATTATGTAAATGTGTATTCCTATAGCAATTTGCTCAAGACTATAGAGCCCTTATTATAATAATGTTTTAAAATACATATAATATAATCTATAAGATTAACAAAGAAATAAATTATGTTGATATATTATTTTCATTTTGTTAAGCAAAAAGTTCATGACCTCAGATTAAGAGCCTTAGTTAAAGATAATAGGGATCCACCAAATGTTTTTGACCTGGATAATGACATAGACTCATGCCTTAGCAAGATTATCTTGGCAGCTTTTTAAGAACAAATCGTGGAGAGCAGGATCTGGAAGTTGGAAAACCAATTATAAAGCTTTTACAGAGATCCAGATATTAGGTAATGAGGGTATAAATCATATATTCCCAACTTGGATTGTTGGGAATTGTTCCTTAAACATGTTAGGTACTTAAAACATGATTATTAATGAATCATGTTAGAATTGGAAGGAAGTTTGCTTGGTGATCATCTAATATTCCAATCTCTTTGTTATGCAGATGAGTTTATTCCATTTCAGAGAGTTGAATGTATTTTTTCAAATTTATACAACTAATTATGGAAGTACCTTGGGAGGTCTTAAAAAAACAGATGATTCCACATTATTTCTATTCAGCATTGCAATGTATTATATGCCCCAGAAATGTGCTGAAAATCAAGGCAAGACAAGTCCTAGATTAAATATGTCCAAGAAATTACCAACAAATTGGATGATTATCTATTTTTCAAAGTACGAAAACTTTTTCAAAGTATGAAGACATCATCTATATGATGAGTGGAACTGGAGAATTCAGTCTGAAGGTGACCTATTGTTGGTCTTTTCCAGAGGGCAAAGATTTTATTAACCAATGAACATGGGTTAACCTATGCTTCACTAAATTTAAAAGAAATTTGAGAAGGGAATGAGATGAGGATGTAACATGCATTGTCACTTCTGTATACTATCTAAGACCCTGATTTCCCAAAGGGGAATTTCTTTTTCCTGCATGTGAAGACCCAACTTTGCCACGAGCCACTAATTAGATAGCAGTGGTTGTCCTACCTAGGGTTAATTGGCATTTCATTTCAGTAGACTGGTTCAATTTTCTTTTTAAAAATCTGCTTTGTATATGTAGAGGGAAACTTCACTTTCAGTTACCTTTCCCTTTTCAAATCCTTATGTCCTCAGGGAAGCTTAAAGACTTTTCACCTAAGCACTGAAAGTAAAAAATTGAGCACATAGCAAAAACTTTCCCAGATTTTTGCTTCCTAACACTCACAGCTGCCAAGTTATCTTGAGAAGAAATAATTTAGGGGAAACTTTATGCCTATTTCTCTCAGGAAAAAATTTCAGGGGCAATGAGCTTCTTGCTCTATCTTACAATTTAATTATTTTTGCCCCCTATATCTGATAGCTGGCCAGAGTTACAGAGTAAACATGCTTGTCTAAAGATGGACAGTATCAGCTGCAGTAGGAATGTGTACTGTGACGTCCCTAGAGGATTAGTGGCCTGCCCTCAGATTCCGTGTCTGATGGAAGGCAAGAATTCTTTCTGTATAAGTTCAGATTGTTTGAGACCATGTTTCAATTTTGACTGATAGCATAGAAAATGTTCCCAGACTCTCAATCCTTGGCCTTTAAGTGCACAGAGCTGTGACTTGTAGGGCAAGTTGATTTGTCTTAGTGTTTAGAGTGACAACTGCTAAATTGTGGGGTCCACGGAGGTAGCTAGTATCCTTGGCAGTTTTGATTGAGTCCAAGAGAAGCTAAATCACAAAGTCCATTGTTACTTTGTGAATTGGACTGTGGTATTTAAAAGCGAACATTGGGGCTAAAATCTACAGTTGAGAAAGTCTGTTATCTTCCATTTTTTTTTCAGAAGCCATGTCATTTTAGCTGTTGGTATCTCTGAAATATACCAATTGTTACATTTTTTTGTGACTGCCAGAAAAGAAAGAACTGGCAGTTATGAAGGCATGACAGTACTCTCGGTGCCATGGAATAGGTATTTAGCTGGGAATCAATTTTGACTCTTCTCCCTCACCTAGGGGTATAACCTATGGTTTTGGAGTCAAGAAGTTCTCAGACATTTAATGCCTGTGTGATACGGGGCAAATCACTAAACTACCATATACCTCAAGTTCTTCATTTGTGAATGAAGGGATTGGATTTAAAGTCCTTTAAGGTTTTCAGTTATATGATCCTATGACCTGAGAAAGCCGCTGGGAGTAGAAAGGAATATGTTGTAGATAAGGATATATAGAGAGATAAACCAATAAGTAGATGAAAGAAAAACTGATTGATGGATATATAGATGAACATGTGATAAAAATAGAGAGATAAACATATGTATCATATGGTTACCTTGGCCCCACTCTCTCAGGGCCAGACATATTACCGTTTATCCTCCTTGGGGTTGGAAGAATCTTTTTTCTCTGCAATCAATTCAAGACTCAATTAGTTGGGTTCTGCCCCAGTTTTTAAGGCCAAATGACTAACATTTCAGTTCCTTTTTAACTACTTAGCATATATTTCAAAGACATAACAAGGACAAACATATAAATGTTTTCCTCTTTTATCTTGGGTAAATAATCTCCCCTATAACATCTCAGACTGTGGATGTATGGGAGATTAAGCTCACAATTAACTTCTCTTCCTAAATAACAATTCCATCAAATTCAAGACCAAAGCCAGATGGGTAGATGAATATATATGAATGGATAAAGCTCTTATTAAACACTTAATTATGTGCCAAGCATATTCTAAACACTGGGTAGAGATATAAATATAAGTAAGCAAAATAATGGGCAGCTAGGTGGAATTTAACTGGAGTCAGTTAAATCTAACCTCAGCTGCTTACAAACTGTATCACCCCAGGCACATTACTTGACCCTGTTTGCTTCAGTTGTCTCACCTATACCAAGATCTCCCATTTCATTCAGGACTATTTCCAGTTGTCTTGATCTATATCTTGCCACTGTACCAAGATGGCTCTGGTGGGGAAAGTGAGGCAGGTGACTTTGCATAGTCCTCCCTCACTCAAATCCTATTTACTTGCATGTCATGATGTCACCTCCTTGATGTCAAGGTCCTCTTTGAGAATGAAGAACAAATAATAACAGTAAAGTGGGCTGGAGCAGGCAATGGCAAACTACTCAATATAAGTAAAGTAAAGTAAAGCCAAGTAAACCTCAAATGGGGTCACAAAAAATTGGACATGACTGAAATGACTGAACAACAACAAGAAAGATACTGTATGGCTTTATAGAATTTCATGAGAGGAAGTCAACACATAATGGGGACCTTGAAAGTCTGAGGAAGTATTAGCAACAATACAACTTAAAATTGAGTGGATATGTGGATATAAGCAAGTATAAGGAGAAAGCTTACCAGTGAGATTCCAGGGTGGTTCCTGGGGTTCAAGGTACCTGTTGGAAGGTGATATTGGTCACTAATTCCAAGTATACAAGGCATAGGATGGAAATGATCAGGATATTTTTGGAAATTATTGAAAAATTTACAAGAAACCTAGAACTCTATGATCTTGACTTTTCTGAGACTCTTTACTTATCTATAAAATGGGGATATTAATGTTTATATATTATGGGAGTTTGTTAGGAATCTGGAGTCTCTTTTCTCATGATCATCAAGATAAATGTGGCTTCTGCAAATTCTGTTCTAGAAATTATTTTTAATAAAAGGGATGTAAACTGTTATTTTGAGAAACATTGTTTGTAAAATTTTAAAGTACTACCTACATTTTAATAGTTGTTATTGCTTTTAAGTTTAGGACTTTTTGGGGACCTGACTTACGATTTGTCATCAGTAGGGAACAGAAAAATTGTTATGTGCTCAGGGGATACATAACCAGTATGTGTAGGAAGTGGAATTCTAATCCAGGCATCTAAACTTTTTTTAGACTCCACTCTATATCTAATTTGTCATGCTGCCTGTTTTCATTGTCATCATCATCATCATCACTATTGAAGAACAACATGCTTCAGAATAAGGAAGAATTAGGTTTAACACTTGCCACTGATCTATATTGGCTTTGAGATTCTGGGAATATTACTTAATCTTTCAGTTCACTAGTCAACTTTCTAAGATAAGAAATTACAGAAGAGTAGACCGCTTCTATTGTTAAGAGAGCTTCCTCACAAATTATAACAAACACCTGGATCTTTCTTCCTCTCTCAAAGTTATTATTTACAGGGAAAGTCACTAGAACTATATATGCCAATATTATACATTTAGGGAAATTATGTTTCTTTTGGGAAGACAGTATTGTTCAATGAAAAGTGCATTGGAGTTTAGAGTCAGATGATATGGTTTGAATTCTGCTTCTGTTACTTATAATCTGTGTGGTCTTGGTAAGTCACTTAATCCATCTAGACCTCAGTTTCCATAATTGTAAAGTGAGATAGTTGGATTAGATGACTTATAAGATTCTTTTTAGCTCTCAATCTCTTCCACTAAAAAATTCTCTAAATTCAGGCAAATCATGTCTTCTCTTTGAACTTCAGTTTCCATATCTGTAAAATGAGATGATTAAGTAGATGACCTTTAAGCTTCCAGCTCTAAATTTATGCTGTGAGATCTTAGGCAGGTCCTCTGACCTTACCGAGTGTAGTTTCTTCATCCATCAAAAAAAGGAGATTGGATTAGATAGCCACTGAGAACTTTTCCAGTTCTAATATTTTGAGGCTTTGTGAGTAGAAAATCTCAGGGTCCAGGTTTTTTTTTCTTTTTTTTTTTTTTTTTAATAAATTATGAATTCTGCTGTGCTGGAGTTTGCTAGGAGCCTAGAGTCTACTTTCTCGTGATCATCAAGATAAATGTGGCTTCCGCAAATCCTGAAATTCTGTTCTCAAAATTATTTTTAATAAAAGGGATGCATCTTACAAATTCTCAAGTGGGATAAATATAGTTGCAAGCACTCTCTAGTGACCAAGCAGTGAAGGATTTCCTAATGTAGACAGCAAGTAGTCTCTTATACTTTTAAAAGTTAGAAAAGAAAATGTTCCTTTTTGTGCTGCTAAAAGCTCTTTTCCATATCCAAACCATAACTGGTTTTTGGAATAATTTTTCTCGGAAGGAATAAAACACCAAGAATAAGATGCAGAAGACCTGAGATCCACAATCTCAGATACTTTTATTGTTCAATATCACAGCTAGTAAGTGTTTGAGGCTGTGTTTGTCCTCAGATCTTCTGGACTGTGAGCTCAGCACTCTATCCACTGTGACAGTTCAATTGCAAAAGACCAAAGAGTTGACTGAAAACTTTATGGAAACCAACAGTGTGATATGGCTATTAAAAATGTCTGTGAACATTTGGATTGTTCATGGAGTGTGTAATTTAATTCAACTAAACAAATAGAAGCATCTAGGAGGCAAAATGGATAAAGTTTTAGCTCATATCTGTGGCTTATCTGGGTCAGAAGGAGAGGTTGTTGGCCTAGATGGACTCTGACATCTATGATCTTTTGTCCATATTATCTCAATTTTGAGCATTCCATTTATTTATTTATTTTATTTTGTAAGACCCCTGGGGCTAAGTGATTTTCCTAGGATAACACAGCTAGTAAGTATTAAATGTCTAAGGCCAAATTCAAACTCAGGTCCTTCTGACTTCAGGGACAGTATTCTAGCCACTGTACCATCTACCTTCCTCAAGAACATTCCATTTTAAAAGGGACATTGACAATTAAAAATATCTTCATCAGATGGTGACACAAAATGGTTGAAGAAACTGCAAATTCTTAGTATATAGAAAAGGAAATTTATGGGAGTCAAAAAAGAAAGTGGTGAGGTAGTAACTGAAATTCTTGAGTTGAAATCCTCCTTCAGATCCTTATTAACCGTAAAACTCTGGGAAAGTCACTTAAACTCTATCTGCTTCTGTTTCTTCATCTATAAAATGAGGATAATAATAGCACTTATTTCTCAAAGCTGATAGAACCAAATGAGATAACATTATAAGGCACTTATTTTAAAGCATTATTTATTTTATCTGATAGGAAAGTAGTCAAAAGATATGAATAATTAGTTCTTAAAAGAAGAAGAAAAAAGATCAACAGCTTCAATTTTTTCATAAATTTTAATAATCAGAAATGAAAGTGAAACAAATACTGAGATACCACTAAATTTTGATCAGATGATTGAAGAAAATAAAAGACAATAAAATTCAATACTAACATGACTTAGTTAAAATATACAAGTTATTATATGGCTCTTTGGAAATGAGAATTAAGTTCACTCTTTGGGGAAAGCAATGTGAAATTAGATAATCAACGTCTCAAAATGAGTGTACCCTTTAGTTCAATAATCTAACTAACAGAGCTATTACCTAGGGAAAATATTGACAGGCAAAAAAAAAAAAAGTGTGATTAAAAGAAAATCCTTAGTAGCACTGTTTGTAATAGTAAAACCAAACACCCTCCACAAAAACAAAATAAAACAAAGAAACCAATCCCCTCCCCCGAAACCAGCTAGGTATACAATGATTAGAAGAAACTGACCAAATAAAATTATAATATATGAATACAATAAAAGTATTGCACCAAAAGAAGTGGTGAATTTGAAAATTTCAAAGAAATATCGAAGGACTAATGTGAAGTGATGGGAATTAAGAAAGCAAAACTGAAAGAACTGTATATATATTAAGCACGACTGTGTAATTAAAGACTATAGTAATACCAACACTTATAAGATAGCTAGATGGTGCAGTGGTTAGAGTGATAGAACTGGATTAAGTTAAGATCTGACTTTGAATCTGGCCTTAGATACTTACTAGGTGTGAGACTCTGGACACAGGTCATTTAACCTCTCTCTGAATCAGTTTCCTTAACTTTAAAGTGAGGATGACCATAGCACCTACCTCCCAGGATTGTTGTGTGAATAAAATGAAATAAATTTATAAAGTCCTTTGCAAATCTCGAAGTGCTATAAGAATGCTAGCTATTATTATTATGAGTTACATATTCAGAAAATATCAAAATGGTGACAAAAATAAGGTCAATATGAAACTGCTATATTGAAGTCAATAGTCATCTTTTCAGATTGGAGTAACAATGTATAAATAATGGAAATATGCAAATAAAATGACAATTATTTATTGTTGTCCAGTTATTTTTCAGTTGTGTCCAACTCTTTGTGACCTCATTTTTTTTTTTTTTTTTGGCAAAGATACTACAGTGGTTTGCCATTTCTTTTCCCAGCTTATTTTATAGATGGGGAAACTGAGGCAAACAGTGTTAAATGACTTGCTCAGGATCACATAGTAAGTGTCTGAACACAGATTTAAATTTTCCTGACTCTAGGCCCAATACTCTATTTACTGCTCTGTCTAGCTGTCACTTAATCATTATAATTTCTTGGGTTTTTTGTTTCATCTAATATGCTTATTTAAAACCTTTTTTTTCATTGACTTATGAACAGGAGTAAAAGATATCATCAATGAATGGTACAGTAAGAAGAAGTTTCTCATGGCAATAGTAAAGGATAGCAAATGGATAATCAGAGTGCATTGTTAGATCCCTCAAAATGTCAGGAGAAAGAAAAGGAGATTCCTACCCCATTGGGTAGACCCATGTTGGGAAAATACGGATAATGCTTTCATGGAATGGATATACAAAGTTGGATTGTAATCATGAAAGGGAAATCCTAAATCCAGATGTATTAGAGCATTTGAAATGCTCTTATTTGAATACTTGTATTTGCCAGTAGAAGTTAAATAAAACATATAAAAGTTAAAATCAAAGTTTTTAATAAAAAGCAGTTAGCTGTTTGAACTATTACTTAGATGACTTACATGGTTATTTCTTTGTCCTTGATCTTAGCAATGTATATTTAAATTCTGTATGATTAATTAAATGTCTTTTTTATCTTAATGATAGGTGTCTTCAAATAAGGCAAAGGAAGAATGTTGAAGGATTTGGTTTAAGATATGTTATTCTAGAAGGCAGAACCAGTAGTCTCTTCACTAAAATTTCTATTTGAGCTATAAATAGTAACCTGTAGAATTTGAAGTTATGGGAGATGAGTTCAAATATTGATGCTGCCACCTATATGCCTTAGAAAAATCACTGAACAATTTCCTATGTTATAAAATGAAGGAATTGAACCATATGATCATTATGGTTCCTTCTGGTTCTAAATGGATGGATATATGATGGATGATGGATATATGAGCTTTTAAAATTCCATTAGATCTATTAACTGACTACATTATCCTGTTTTAAATTTCAGATTTTGATTAGCTGGAGGTCAAGGGAGCAGATCTCACATGTTCATCCCTTGAATTGTAAGAGGCTTTTTCCCCCTGAACCATACCTACAAATCCTCTTTTAAAAGTCCCTGGAAAAATGAATAGGAATGAGATCACTTTACCACTATGACATAACTGATTTTGAGGCCATCTCTAGTCCTAGTGTACTCTCTAAAATTATAGACTAGTTGTTCCCATAAGATCATCAACCTTTGTGTTAGAATGTTTTATTAGCTAAAAGTATAAAAAAAGAAGTTAGTTTCCTATTCTAGTCACAGCCTGATACAGAGCTGTGAATTTTCTTAACTCTTTATTCTGCAGAATATCCCCCAATTACCTTCTTTTATCCTATATATGACAAGCAGATCAATGCTGGGATCTAAGAAAGCTGTAATACTAACTTCATACTATTTAGTGCAGCAATGGGTGTGGCTCCCACCAAGGAATTTGGAGGCTGGCTAAAGAGAGTATCTCTTTTTGCCTCTGGATCTAATATCAGCCCCCTGTACTTAACACCATGAAACTGAGTCCTGGTTTATTTCTTCCTAACTACTTCACTTATAAAGTCCTCAGCTCTTTCATCATGATGGGGAATGAGGATTAAATCAGAGCTGCCTGGCAACAGAGATTGAACAAGAATTCAAAGCACTTCCAAAATATTATTTTTAAAAATTTTTATTTATTTTATCTGAAATTAAGAAATAAAACAAGCATTTCTATAACATAAAAATGATATGAAAACTAAACTAAGGAAATAGACTTTAAGTGAAACCTCTAAATCAGTTGTAAATGGTGGACCCTGTTAAGATTAGGTTTTATTTAATCTTTAAAATTTTTTATTCTCCTTCAATTACTTTCATCTCAAATCTTTGGTTTATTGGAAGGCAGGACAGGGTTAATTGTTATTTGATTTCCTCCTTTTTAAAAGCATATCACAAAACTTAAGTAGGAATTTTGCAAGTGCTAGATCCATTCAAATAATGAGTTTCATTTCTGGGACCTCAACCTTTTTCTCAGCAGGAGGGCCGGGGATACTAAAGCACAAACTACTTCCATTTGGTCAGCTGCCAATTCCATTCCCACTAATGAAGGAAACTGAAAAAGAAAACAAAACAGGTTTTTAAACATTGTTTGGAAAATCTTAATAATAAGAAAAAAATAGAATCTCTTTAATAGAGGTGCTATTTCTAACTTCTTTCCTCTTACTCTTTATCCTTGAAATGCTGATTTTTTTTTTTTTTTAAATTTCTAGAATCTCAATGTTGAGAAGCAAAAAAACTCAACTTGGAAGTTAAGTTCTGTATCTGTGTTTCTCTAAAATATACTAGCTCTGTGACTAGGGGCAAATTTCTTTGCCTTTCTGAATCTTACCCTAATCTATAAAAGGGGGATAATAAGGGCTGTTGTAAAGTATGAATGATAAAGCGTTTTGCAATATGTCGGTCATATTCCAAATTGAACTTGGTATTGGGATGACTCTGGCTTGTTCAGTAGTTTTCAGCAGTTTTTCAGTCAAAACAATTCTTCTTGATTCCATTTGGGGTTTTCTTGGCAAAGATATTGGAGTGATTTGCCATTTCTTTCTCCAATTCATTTTATAAATGAGGAAACTGAAGCAAACAGGGTTGATTTGTCCAGGGTAGCACAACTAGTCAATATGTGAGACTAGATTTGAATTCAGGTGCCCCTAAATCAAGTTCTAGCATTCTTCCACTGTGCCACTTAGTTGCCACATTTAGTAGTTAATTTATATCAATTACCTCTGCCATTCTAATTGATTCATTTGTATTCTACAGTCAATTCCATTATCCAATTATCTAGTATCTCTACTACTTATGATCTCTTTGGTCATGATTAACATTATAAGCAAAACTCTCCTTGGGTCAGGTAACTTAAACTGCTAGAAAAGAATCTCCTACTGGGTAGTTGGCTTTGATACCAAACGACATTTATTATCTAAGGCCAGCTGCATGACTTCTCTTCAGTGTACTGTTTGTGAGGTTTGTACATCTATAAATGGAAACACTAGCTAACCAGAAATTATCGCCAGGGCTTTCTGATAGTGTCCTGTCTGACAACTTGAAATGTCCTGCAACATCTACCATGTAGGCACATTAAATCATTTCTGCCTGGGTTCTGAATCTCTCTCTCTCTCTCTCTCTCTCTCTCTCTCTCTCTCTCTCTCTCTCTCTCTCTCTCCATGGATCTAGGCAATCATGAACAAAAAGATTCTATAAACAAGAACTTAAAGGAGAAATTGACGGTAAGACTTCTCAAAGTTTAACTGGAAAATGCTTGCATAAACTCACTAAAAGGAAGGGCGTAAAGGCTGTTGTTATAGCCTAGAACAAGTTTATTAGCTTGCCTCTATTTCCATGATTGATTTTTTAAATTTTGTTTTGACTAGTCACTGACCTTGAAGTTAGTGTGAATTACTTTATAGAAAGTAATTATGATGGAATTATTAGTGAAGTTTTCACGACAAAATGTGGGGCAAAACTAATTCTGTGAAATATGTCTCTTGATGGTCTTATAATCAAAGCCCATTAAAAATGCATCTTTTGTTTTGTTTCTGAAGTGAACTTTAATCTGGGTCTTGGAGTCTATTTTACATGCGTAACATGACGGCATTTAACTCAAAATCTGATTTCATAGTCAGGTATCTAGGGGAAATTGGAAACAATTCATAGAAAATATATGGACATGATATTCATTTTTCAAGTTAAGGAGTTTCTAAGCAAGATCTAAACTTGCTCCCACAAAGATTATTTCTTCCTTGATGTGATAGAATAACATCTATTATTTTTTTTTTTGTCCCGAGGGCTCAGAAATGAAATGTCAAGGACTTATGGCAATCACTTGCATTGATTCTCATCTAAAATGTACTGGGATTTTGAGCTGAAATCTACTGCATATTATTGATGTGTTTTTGGAGAGTCCAAGGTGTGAACTATTAAACATTTGCAATATAAGTCTGAGGTCAATTAATAATGATAGGTATTCAAATAGTGGAATGAAAAATATATCCATGACAATCAGAACTTGGTTATCTGGAATCTTTAGAAGATGATTTTTTTCCCCCCTGAATAGCTAGATTTTCTTTTTTACTGAAAGTTTTCCCATTTAGGCATGAATGTATTTAAAAAAATCTTGAACCATTTGGGAGAGAAATATTTCTAAAATATTATAACATGTTTATTAAAATATATTTATATTCAAATTCAAGAAATATTTAAAATGATAGAATTATAATTTATATCTGGAAGATAACTTAGAGGTCTATCTAATCCTATTCCTTCATTTTATAGAAGAAGAAAATGTTAAGAGAGGTTAAGTGACTTGTCAAAATTCAAACATGAGATTTGAATTCCAACTCCAAATTCAGCATGTTTTAAGATGCTAAAGATACACAGACCAAATATAGTGTAATTCCTTGCCCTCAAGAAGTTTGGTCAAATATTGACTTATATTAAGTATTTTCCTAATTAGCTGTAAGCATCATAGGTCCATTGAATTAGAACTATAAGGCATTATTAGGGGTTATTTAGTACAAACTTTCCCATTTTTGCAGATGGGAAAACTAAAAACAAGAAGGGTAAATGACTTGCTTGAGATCACAGAGGCATTATAGTGTGCCAGGGTGATGCTTTTAGGAGCTATTGAGGTATATAGGCCATTTTTAATATAATGATCACAAATTGTAGGCTCATTTCTTCATATTATTTTTCTGTTTCTTTCAATGTCAAGTATCAGTTTTTGTTGTCATCATTGTACATGACTATAGTCATCTATTTCTCTCTTTTTCAAGCACTATCTTTCCTTTTCATCCTTCATTGTTGTCCTTCTTCCCCTAAAATATCTTGTAATTATCTTGTATATCCTGGTGTCTCTGATAGAAAGGAAACTCCTTGAGACCAAGGACCACCTCATTTTTATTTTTATATCTCCAATATCCTATGTAGTGCCTAGTATATAGTAGGCTTTTAATAAAGCTTATTAATTATTTTTAATTAACTTTATAATATTTGATAAATTTAGAAACAAATAATAAGATCAAAGTTGGTAACAAGTCATAATGATGTGCTCAATAAAAATACTTTTTCTTTGACAGGGGCAATAAGAAAGTATTTTCTAGGGGTTAAATCAGCATGTGGATTTTGCAATATCTATTTTGGCTTGTCTGATTTGACTTTTAGCTTCATTTTTTTATTATTGGCTATATTGTAGACATACATGTTTGCTGGATAATGAATTGCATGCAGTTATGTGAGACCATACTACATGGCACTTTTTTCTTGATAGACATAGTGTCATGGTTTTTTTAAATTGGTACCTCATCAAATAGAATTTTTAAAAAATGTGCTTGGAAAAAATATAAAAAAATGTACTTAGACGCAAGTTAGAAATAATTTAGTCTAATAACATCATTTTGAAGATGAGAAAAATGAGACCAACCAAAGATAAATGAGGGATCATATTAGACCCAAGAGCTTTTGATAGTGGAAAGAGTTCTTTATTTTGTTTGTTGTTGTTGTTGTTTTGCAAGGAAATTGGGGTTAAGTGACTTACCCAAAGTCACATAGTCAGGAAGTGACTATGCTTAAGGCTGCATTTGAACCTGAGTTCCTTCTGATGCCAAGGCTACTGGTCTATTCACTATGCCATCTAGCTGCCCTAAAAAGACTTCTCAATATGAAATCATATGACCTGAATTCAAACCTGCCTTAGCTACTTCCTAGTTGTGGGATTTTGGGTAAGCCATTTAAGTTCTCTGGGACTCAACTTCTTCACATATAGATTGAGGAGGTTGAATTTTCAACTCTTGCCAGAGGCAGTTAAGTGATACAGTGGGGAAGAATTGTGGGAGTTGAAGTCAGAAAGATCTGAGTTCAAATCCCCACCCAAGCAATTACTAGTGGGGTGATCCTAGTTTTTAGTTTAATCTTTTCCAATGTCAGTTTCTCCAATACTAAGAAAGGGAATGATAATAGCAGTTAACTTATAGGATTTTTGCAAGAGTCAAATGAGATAGCACACATATAAAACACCCTTTGAATTTGACAATGCTACATAGATCTAGTTATTACTATTATAAGTAAGTCTATGATTTTATAATATCTTAGATCTTTTCTAGATCTAAATACTATGACCTATGATGTTAAAGACTTGAGAATTTATACAGAAGTCTTTTCTTTCAATTTTTATGCTAAGATCTCTAACAGTTGAAGACAACTGAAATCAAATTAGAGGAATGATGGTAGTGTTGGCCATATGAGATGAATATGATGGTTTTCAGTGTATTGCTGTCAATTTTGGTCATAATATTAGGAGTGCTGGTCACCACAGCTGCATTGATCATTCAGTTCTCTCCAACAATTACTGCCATAGTTGAAATGAGTGAATCAGCTGTGTTTGTTCTATGTCGCATAACAGCAGCAAAAATGTGCTTTTAAGAACAAAGACTTTTTAATGGAAAGTTTTACAAATGAGTGCAGCTGCACAAAGGACAACTGAAAAAATAATTTAAAAGGAAATGACATGTCGTCATTCATTCTATTTATCAAGTATTTTAAAAGTACCTACTATGTGCAAGGCATTATGCTAGATACTGGGAATACAAAGCACTTAGGATCTAGATCTTCTACTAGAAAGTTTATAGTCTATTAGGAGAGAAAAGACAAGTATATAATTAATTATATTAAAAAGATTAGTGAGTTAAGTGTCAGTCAGTTAACAACCATTTATAAGTGTATACTATGTACCTAACACTGTACTAAGCCCTGAGAATACAAATCCAAGCCAACCCCCACCCCCCCAAAAAAAAACACATAACACAAAATAAAAACAAACAAACAAACAAGAACCAGTTTCTTCCTTTAAAGAGTTTACAATCTAATTGAAGAAAACAACATATCATAGAAAGCTAAAAGGAAAGGTATAGTTAGGAGTCTTAATGGAAAAGTCATCATCATAGCTTGTTCAGAGATGAAGAGATGGCAGGTCTGGGCACCGTACTTGAATAAAAGTTCTGGGAAGTGTTATCCAGTTAGGAAAGGTCAAAGAAACTGAGGAGTTTCAGAGGTGTGAAATCTAGGGCTGAAGAGATCTTACAGGATCAGTGGTTTTCTGAGGATTGATGGAGGAGTTCAGATTGCAGCCTTGTGAGAAATGAAGTTAAGTGAAAAGGAAAGATCCAGGTAAAGTATTAGGAGATATTTGAGGTCAGAGAGAGAATTTTCATTTTCATTTTAAAATTAATTTTTGTTTTTTAGTTGGGGAAAAGAATAATTAGCAAAGGCTCATACAAAAGGTAGCACTTGAATTGGTTTTTGAAGGGATATAAAAGTTTCAGTGGAGACAAGAGGACCTATTGGAGAGTGTAGTAGAATCATTGAAGAGAAAGTAGAATCATAAGGAGTTGGATTACCATCTAGTCTAATTTTTTCCCAAAAGGAATTTCTATTATACAAACTGAGAGTTTAGGAGAGAATCAAGGAAGTGACTATCACATTGAAAACAAAACAATAGGATCAGGAGAATTAGATTGATTATGGTGAAAAGGGGAATTTCAGACTGCAGAATTTTAAGAAATGGAGCCATTTCAAAAATGGTGAGTTCTAGAGAATGAATGAGCCTTTTGGTTGACTGAAATGGGATATAGAAAGAGGTGATAAGCAGTGAAGGGTTTAGGAAATTCAGAATATTAGGGTGTCAGAAGAGTCATGGGTAAACCTATTGAAGGGGATGAAAATAATGTTGGAGAAAATGCTAGAGAAAAGAAAGGATTAAGAGGAAGAAGAAGGACTGGAGAACCTAAAAGGGAAGGATAATGAGTGAAGGCCGCAGATTAGGAGATTGGAAGTGATCACTGAGAGAAAGAAATATGCACATCCCTTCTTCAGGTCCTGTGAAATATAGTGAATGAGGAAAAAACAAAGATTAATATTTTATGTTTAAAAGATATCTCCACAAAATGGTTAAAATTTTTAAAAAGTTATTCAAATGATTGAGCTTCAGTTAGTTGGAAAAATTGGAATTTATTAAAAATACCTCATTTTTCAACACTGTCAAAGTGTTACTGTAACTTCCTAGATTTCAGCCAGAATAAAATAGCTTCAGAATTCAAATTAGCATTGAAATGCTTAAGATTAAATATTTGAAACAAACTTAAAGTTCATCTAAGTAGGACTTTAAAAATAACTTTTTATTGATATCTTTTGTTTTTATATCACCCACATTTCTCACTGTGTAGCTTCTTCCTTTTCTTTCCCTTCTCCCCACTACTAGCCATTTTTTGCATGGCTGAAAAATTAAAACAATATAATGTTTCAACAAATTGTACAAACCTTCAAATTATGGACTTCTTATCAAGAAAAGAAAAAAAAAAACTTTTTTTTTTCAGTCTAGAATTGTGATTTCATTGCTAGTCATAAGTTTTCTCTACTACCACAAGACTGTTGTTCAGTCATGTCCAGCTCTTTGTGACGCTTGTCCTTGTTTTCTTAACAAAGATACTGGTTTACCATTTCTTTGTCTAGTGGATTAAGGTAAGTGGAGTTAAATAACTTGTTCAGGGTCACACGGCTTGTAAATGTCTGAAGCCCTATTGATGCTAGGTATTTCTGATGTCAGCTTAGTACTCTGTACACCAAGACATGTAGCTGCCACATATACACTAATTATTCTAGTTCTATAGCTTAATTTTAGGGAGTTTCTTGGATCAATGAGAAGTTGTGACTTACCCAGAATCACACAGCCAGTATCTGTCACAGATAATAATTGATCTTTGAAGAGACTTTAGTGAATATAAAATCCAGAGATGACAAACATGCAACTGACTTGTTAGCCCATGGTCACAACATTCTCAAGCACAGCCTGAGGCAAATTAAAATATCCTTAGTAAATAGTTAACAAAATTGATAAAAAATCTAATCAAACAAAATGATAATACATTTTAAAATTAAATCAGTATGCCACCAGAAGGGATCCTTATGTATAGATTAATTAACCTCATTTCTATCTGAGTTTGACTCTATTGATCTAGTCCAATCCCATCTATTATGGGTCAGGAAAGTGAGTACTGAGAGGTTAAACAGTTTACTCAAGGTCACAGCAAAAATACTTGATGTGAGATTTACTTTATTGGTAGTCGATATCCTATCCACTAATGTCAGATATATCTGATGCCAAAGGCATGTCTCTATCAATTATGGAATACTACCAGTATCATTCCTCCTCTGTTCCTCCTCCTTTTCTTCCTCCTCCTCCTACTACCACCACCATTACCACCATCATTACTATTACTACTACTACAGCTACTATTGCTATTGCTTGTTTAAAGAAAAACATCGGGATAGCTAGTTGCTACAGTGGATAGAGCACCAGTACTGAAGCCAAGGGGACCTGAGTTCAAATGTGGCCTCAGACACTTAATACTTCCTAGCTGTTTGTGTGTCATAGCTGTATGTCCACAGCTCTGGACAAGTCATTTAATCCCAATTGCCTCAGGGAAAAAAAGATAGGAAAATTAATGTAACTATTTTATTTAAAATGAAAATTACATTCCTTCCAAGGTTTTATCATGAAGATTCTCATTAGATATGTGTGTTGTATGCATTTCTATATCAATACACTCCCCCCACCCCCATTAATGGGAAGTATCCATGATGGTCAGTGTTGATAAATTCTCTAAAATGATTAAGATTAGTTCAGTCTTGCAAATAAGCAGGGAAGTTAGTTTGCAGAGTTTTATAAATGTACTGCTCACATTTTCCCCTTCTAAAAGTTACTGTATGAATATAACAAGTAATAATACAGTTTCATGTGATATATAAAGATATATAACAAACTAATAAGTAATAAAACAAATGACATCAGGATTCATTACTACTTACCTCAATATAAATTGTTACTCAACCAGAGTATGTGGGTGTTTTGCAAAGACTTGACTAAATTTTAGTTATTTGCTGAATTTCTTGCTTGGTATTTAAGGATATTTCTTTTTAAAAGGAACTTGTAATACTGAATCATCATGCCCACTAATAATACATGTTCTAAACCTTTCTACTTATGAATAGTTCCAACAAATCTGAGATCTCATCCACGCAGGCATTCCCTTCAAAAGTATGGACCAAAATTCCTTTTAGCTCTAAATTCATTGATATACTATACCCCAGTTTGTTAATATCTTTTCTAAAATATGGTACCCAGGACAGAATTTAGTCTATATAGTCTATAGTATATAGTCTAAATAGTGTATTCTTACCCTTTTCTTTTTCTTTTATTATTTTTGGTCCCATGTTTCTATTAAAATTGAATTCATTACAGACACTTCATAGTTGTATGTCCCTGGACAAGTTACTTAAATCTCAGTTTCCTCATGTGTAAAATGAACTGGACAAGAAAATGGCAAATTACTCCAGTATTTTGACCAAGAAAAGCCCAAATAGGATCACAAAGAATCAGAGACAATTGAACTGACTGAACAACAACAATTCAATACAATTTAACAAAAATGTATTAAGCCCAAATAGGAAAGTCTTCTAATGCACTGAGTACAAAATGTATTCTAGGAACTTAAATTCTAGACTTTTTGTTTGTTATCCAACAATATATCTATTCCTCCTAATTTTATATCATCTTTAAATTAAAAAGCATGCTAGTTATGTCTTTAGTCAGGTCAATGAATAAAGTAAATAGAAGGCCATGAAAAGAGTTTTGGGGTACTTCATTAACTATCTGTCCCTACTATTGACTTATCACATTTTCAATCTCTATTTTTTTTTATGAGCCACTCTATTACCACACTGCCATTTCCCTATCTCCTATACTAATTTCCTCCATCCTAAACTCAATCAATTGATTTTGTGAACTCCAAGGGATGCCATTACATTGATCCCTATCACAATGAATCTCATTAATTGTACTCCATATGCTTCCTGCTTTGTTTCCTCTCTCCTGCTTCTCAGCACACTATGAACATAGCAGGTACTCAATTAATAGTTGTTTAATTGATTTTTCTTTTTGCCTGTTAACTCATAACATAATGGTAGCTATGGAATTTTAAAGGGATGTTTTCTTTGTTTGGTAGCCTGGCGTTTCCCATTTCTCCAGATCAATGAAAAGAAAGTTAAGAGAAATCATATGGTCTTTCCCTATGATCTGCCACCATGATCAGTGTTTTGCTTCCTGTTCATATTCGGGGTAGCTTTTCTTGGCATTAACTTAGAAACTTATTACAGTGCATAATGCAAAAATGTGTTTGCCTGAGGCGGGTTGAATTGTACGGAATGTATAATGCCATGGTGCCACGACCTTTGCATTTAATTTCAGGCTGAGTCTGTCTTGGATCTGCTTAAATTTGGTCCTGGAGACATGATAAGTTTCTCATCTTTTGCCAATTCCCAGGGATAATTGCAGTGAAATAAAATTATCTTGCTAGAAATCCAAAAAAGTCATTCAATGTAATTCAACAGATTAGAGGCAGCTATGTGGCATGTGAATTGAACATTGGACCACAAGTCAGGACCTGAGTTAAAATTTGATTTTGTACTCTAATCAGCTACGTGACTCTGGGCAAATTGCATAACCTCTATTTGCCTCACTTTCCCCAACTGTAAGATGGGGATAACGATATTTGTCTCCCAAGGTGTTTGTGAGACTCTTGTGCTTAGCACAGTGACTGGCATATGAATGTTATATAAATGCTTAGTTCTTTCCCTATTCCCATTTATTGAGTTCTATGAAAGACAATGGGCTCTGCCCTCAAAAAATTGACATTTTTCCACACAGAAGTATAATGCATGCATTTGTGTATTAGAATATGTATATAAGTATGGAAATATGAAGTATATACAATGTAAATAGCTCATCATATGACAGCTCATTATATATGTATATAATATATAAATATTTAATATAAATAAACTATAACAGCTCATTTATATAATAGCTAGCATTTATATACAGATTTAAGGTTTGCAAAGTGCTTTATATACATTATCTTATTTGTTCTTTACAACATCTCTTGAGAGGATGAAATATCTCTCCAAAACAACACATTTTCTCTTTGGATACTGCTACCATACCGAAGTAGGTTCTCATTACCTGACATTTGGACTATTGAAATATTGTTGTTTGTCCTTCATTCATGGTGATGCCATGGCATGCAAGTGAATTAGATTTAAGTGAGGGAGAGCTGTGCAAGGTCACCTGCCTCACTTTCCCATCCAGAGCTTTCTGGATCCACTGATAAGATATAAATCAAACCAATTGTAAATGGCCCTGGATGATATGTGCTGGTAGGGCTGCCTGCCTCATTTTTTGCTACTCCAATTTGTCTTCCACCAGAGTGATTTTTCTAAAGTACAAGTCCAAATAATTCATACCCCTCCCCCTCCAATTTATAAGCTCTCTCTAGTTTACATAACTGAAATTTAAAAATCACCTATTTTGTGTTTAAAGTAGATCACAACCTAACTTATGATTGTTTACCTTTCCAGTCGTCTTACACTTTACTTCTCAACATGTCCTATATGATCAAGTGATTTATCTCCTGGCTTGTATAAGACACTCAATCTCTAAACTTCAGGCATGTTTTCTGGTTGTGTGCCACAATCAGAATCTTCTCCCTCCTCATCTCTGTCTCCTGGCTTCCTTCAGGTCTCATCAACAGTCTCTTGTACCATTAAAATAGATATATGATTTATACATAATTAGTAATAATTATTACAACATCAAATTAGGAGAGCATGGAATAATTTACCTTTCAGATCTATGCATAAAGGAAGAATCTAGAACCAAACAAGATATAGGGAGCATTATAAATTATAAAATAGATACTTTTGATTTTATAAAATTAAAGTTTTCCAACAAACAAAAGCAATGCAACTAAAATAAGAACGGAAAATAGAAAACTGAGAAAAATTGTAGCAAATACCTCTAAAAAAATCTCACCTTCTAAATGAAAACTTTCCCAACTTTTATTAATTCCATGCCTTTCCTTATTTATTTCCCATCTATTCTGATAGGAATATAGCTTGTTTGTATATATTTGTTTGCTTTTTTGTCTTCACCATTAGACCCTAAACTCTTTTAAGGGTTAGGAATGTCTTTCGCCTCTTTTTGTATCCCCATACTTTAGTTCAGTGCCTGATATATGGGAGTTGCTTTATTGACTTATTCATTGTAGCATAGATAAGTAAATGTTTCAAGCAGGAGTTTCACTCAGGTCTTTATGAATTCAGGTCTAAGGCTCCATGTATTGCACCACCAAACCACTTCAAGTAAGCTTGACATCTCTAAATTGAGATTTAAAATTGAGGGGATGAAGAAAGGTCTCATGTGGGAAATGGTAACTGAACAGTGATTTGAGGAAAGCTTAAAGAGAAGAATAAATAGTAGCAGAATAGAACTCTTCCTGCTGAGATTTTTATAAGTACCCTCAAAAGAGGGAGTGTGCTAAAACCAGTTCAAATGGCTTTTAAGGTGAAATTGTTAAAATCTCAGTGTGAATATTTACACCTCAGAAAAAGTGAAATGCATCAAATTAGGGTTTGATTTATCATTTTGTTAATTGCAAGATTTAAGAAAGTAGTGGAGAAGAATGTTAATAATTCAGAGCACAATTCAAAGCATACTTTTGTATACTCTTTTTTGCCCCCAGAGAGACGGTTAGGAAACATTTACCAGCATATTACTACTTAAAAGGCAGATGCTGCTTGTCTTTAGATTGAGTGACAGGTATGAATTTACCAAAGCTCTTGGTATTTAAAAATTGTTTTATGCACTCCATCTGTTTATTTGAGTATAATACTTCATAAGGATGTCAGATTTCTACAGAGCTTTGCTGTTTTTGAAGGAAAGACATTACCCAATTGGATAAAGTATGATGAATGGTTGGTCCCAAGAGCTATTCCCAGTAATCTATACAATGCTCAGTGTGCAGCAAAACTATGTTAGAGCAAAGATAGTCTGGGGAGAAGTTAGAATTTCTGAATTTCCCTTTTCTGTTATCTAGAAAGCACACATAGCCATAGTGGGGATATAGCCCTTGGAATAGAGCACCCTGAATGAAAAAAGGTTAGATTTGGAGTCAGATGATCTTGATATTTGCACAGCCTTGGACAAGTCACTTAAACTTTCCAGGACTTAACTTCCCTTATTTTTAAAATTAAACACTTGGACTTGCTTGCTATGGTACTTTCCAACTCTGTTGAAGAGTTCATGAATTTGTATACAGGTGAGATTGGTTAAAATAAATATTAAAGACAATTTTGAACAATGAAAAAATGTTATAAATAGAAGAGTGATGATTTTTGTAGAGTGGAGGAAATTGTAACCAAGAGGAACAATGTATCATAAAAGCTTAATAGTAGCTTGAGGAGGAATAGTTAGGTAGCCCCATAGAACATAGAGTATCAGGCCTGGAGTCAGGAAGATTCATCTCCCTGAATTCAAATCCAGCCTCAGGGACTTACTGATTGGGTGATGCTGGACAAGTCACTTAACTAAGTCTTCCTCAGTTTCCTCATCTATAAAATGAGTTGGAGAAGGAAATAGCAAACCATTCAAATATCTTTGCTAAGAAAACCCCAAACAGGGTCATGGAGAGTCAGAAACAACTTTTCAGTTTTTCAACAACTGAACATCTGAACTTGAGGACATTTGTGAAAGGAAGGGAGGCACCACCCATGG
Organism: Antechinus flavipes; assembly: GCF_016432865.1. Lineage (NCBI taxonomy): Eukaryota > Metazoa > Chordata > Mammalia > Dasyuromorphia > Dasyuridae > Antechinus > Antechinus flavipes. The sequence goes on from NC_067401.1 coordinate 220,249,557, forward strand.
GAGCAATATTTCTATATCTAGAACTTGAGGAAACAATTTCTTATGCTGTTAGGGATGTTGTTTTTATTGTTTCAGTTTTCCTATAAAGACCTCAATTCAGAGCCAGCCTGGACTCAAAACATTCCGTCTCCACATGTGTTGGTAAATGACAGCAGCTCTTGTTATTTTCTCTAAAGGGATCTCCTTTAACATTAATAAATGTTGTAGTTTTAAAATGTCACAATGGTACTATTTTAAGTTATTTGTTCTTTTTCTTTACAGTGGGGAAAAAAAAGACAAAGGAGAGAAACGATGATATAGATTTGAATTTAGATCTTGTTTCAGATACTTACTAGTCTTGTGACTGTGGGCAAGTCAGTAAACCTATCCATGCCTCAGTTTCCTTATTTGTAAAATGACGAAATTGAACTTTTTGGCCTCTAAGATTCTATCTAGATCAAAATATTCTATGAATAAGTGGAATTATCTTTTATTTACAGTATTATTGATTCCCAGTTGGGTTATTTACTACATGGAAAATTTGGGCAAATCACTTAACTCCTTTAAGTCTCAGTCTGTACACATGTACAATAAGGATAAAGGACTAGAAAGCTTAGTGTCACAGAATTAATATTTTTGAATTGTAGTGTTGAAGAAGACTTTTGAGAGTCTCTTAGATGACAAGGAAATCAAATCAATCAATATTTAAAGAAGTTATTTCAGGCTATTCTTTGGAAGGAGAATACCAAAGCTGAAGCTTAAATATTTTGGTCCTATAATAAAAATTCAGGACTCATTGGAAAAGACTGATGGTGGGAAAGATTGAAGGCAAAAGAAAAAGGGGATAGCAGAGTATAGCAAAGATAGATTAGTATCATGGAAACAAAGACCATGAACTTAGACAGACTTAGGAAATAGTGAAAGAAAGAAAGGTCTGGCATACTATAGTCCATGGAATCAAGAAAAATTGGACATGAATGAATAAATCAACAACAAGAAAACTGCTAATGTACCTTTTAACCTATAGGGTGTAAATCTGATGCCTACTGAATTCCTTTGATACCAAGCATTGCCTGTTGATGTAAAATCTGGGTGCTGACATTTTCCATTATGCTTTGCTGATGATTAAATTAAAAATGTTCTTGCTTTTCCAGACAAAATGTGATAGAACCTTCCAGTTTTATAATTGGAAATTACACTGCATTCTTTCTGTTTTACAGTGAGACAGCAAAGACTCTGTAATAGGAACAATGGTGAACATTTAACTGGAGATGTACAAAGTAATGAGCAACACTCCCTGCTGCAAAAACCATGTTCCTAACAGGGCTTATGCGGCATGATTTTCTAGTTCTTTGGAAAGAACTGAAAGTATAAAAAAATATATTGGGATAATTATAATTTGAACTTTTTAAAGAAAGGACTTGGTTATTTTCCATATTCATAGGACTAAAAATTAAGAATAAAGGCATAAAGTCAATTCAATTTAAGCCAATGTACATTCTTATATTCTGGTATGTGAAGGCAGTGTGCTAGTCACTTAGTCATGTGACTACAAAATATAAAAAGTCCATCTCTATTTATTATATCTATCTGTCTGTTTCTATTTGCCTATGTTTATTATGTCTGTCTGTCTGCCTATCTACTATCACTTACCTGGTGGCAGTGATTCGTAATCATGAAAGTATTTTTCCCAGGGTGGGACTTATCCCTTGCACTCCAAATGGGCAGATCTCTCTGATTTTGCCACATGAGAAAAACTCAAAACAGAAAGACAGATTTGTAAAAAATAACAAACCAACTTCAAAGTCAAGGAGATCAGAGTTCCAGTGTCACCTCTGATAGATTCTAGTTGTTATCAGGGGAAAGTTACTTACTTCCTTAGTAATTTAGGCACCACTATAAGCCTATAGGTTTCAGAAAAGGTACTGATTTGCATTGATAGAGTTTGAACACTTTTGGAGGTCTAGCCTCTATGCTTATATACTATGCAATTGAGAAGCAACATGGAACAGTGCATAACATGTATTTGGAATCTGAATTATTTGAATTCATATCTTGTTTCAGATACTTCCCAGTTTTGTAGTATTGTAAGAAGCATGTAATCTCTCCAAGCCTCAGTTTTCTCAGCTGTAAAATGAGGGGGATGAGAACCAATGACTTCTAAGATACTTTATAGCTCTAAATAGTTTTAGTTCTCCCATAATTTTTTCTACTCCTGACTTTCTCCCTCATAGGGTTTTTGTACTTGAATCTATGAGAGTTCTCCAAATCTCTTTCCCACTTATCCCCAAGTCCTCTTCTTTACTGTGTGATTCTATAGCAGAGTTGATAGTTCTGCCCATCTGGAGTACAATAAATAATCCCCACTCTGGGAAAATAACTTTCATGATTTTGAATCATGCCACTAGGTAAATGATGGCAGATAGACAGACAGTTAGACATACATAAACATAGAAAAATAGACAGATATAGAGACAGAATCTTTATATTTTTAGTTGTATGTCTAAGTGTGCAGATTACTAAAAACTAAAAAATAATTTGTTAAAATTGCTAAAAATTAAACAAACCATATGAAAAACAAAACCTTTCTATTTCTCTTTCCCTTCCCTTAAGCTTTCTTTGAATAAAATTAATATTCTGAATATATTAAGAGTACTCTGGGAAAGGGACCAAGGAAAATAAAGGTGAGAAGTTGTCCTGATTTCTTCACTGGAATGTGAATCCCATTCCTAAAATGGTATGGTCACTTAAAAAGCATTGGTAATTAAAGTAACATCTGTTGATGGTGTGTATGAAAAATGTATCTTGTCTGAATTGATTATTTGACAGAACCCATGTGATAATGAATCATGGGAGGGGAAATGGATTGAACTCTTTAGACTGAACTGTCCTTTCACAAATGGCTTTTATAATGATACTATGTCTGAGGTGGGAAAATATTCTCTGTGCTCTAATAGAAATTACTATGGCTTGTAAACCATCAGGTATTCTGTTTAAAGTATAGCATTCTCAGGGGGGACTGGTAAAATAGATTATAATGTTACTCATGGAATTACTGTGGGAAGTTATGGGCTGTACTTTTCTTCATGGCCTTCATAAAAAAAGGAGGTTATTTACGAAATGTTGAAGTTTATCTGCACTTTAATTACCAGCCTGGATTTTTATATCCTGAAGCTTTCCAAACAGTAGTTCCCTTCTCTCCTCAAATCTCTCATCCATTGCATGAATATTTCATCTTCACACACAGGTTTTGTCCAACTTGTTTTTGAAATAGGGCTAAGTGACCTTGTATATGCCAGAAAAAGGAGAGTCAATGACTACTTCATGTTATGAAGGACTGATGAATCTATATAGCACACTTCTTAGGAAGAGATTTTAGAAACAGTTTTCTTGTTTACCACAACATAAGACACCTTTGAAATAAAGTGAGGATGTAAGCATAAATTACTGTAATTAACATTCACCAGCTTGTGCAAATATCTTTTAATTACAGAGAAAAATCTTATTCATTCCCATCTTGTAATTCTCTTAGGTGTTAGCTTTTAATCTGGGAATTCCTGTAAGTTTTTTGCTTTCCATTTTTCTCTTGTCTCTATCTCCTCTCCCTAACTATTCCATTTTCCCACTTTCTTTTCCTTTCTTTTTCCCCTCTCTCCATTTGTAATGTTTGAGGATTTCTGAAATATAAATGCTAATGCTGAAAACTTTATAATTAACTTTCAGGAATGGTTCAACTGACTCTAGCAGATCCCCCATAACTCTACCTTCATTTCCACCATTGATGCTCAACATAATGGCTGTTCCTTATCTAATAAACTTTTCTTTCTCGAATTGCCTTTTTTAAAAAAAAATTTACTGTATGATGTTGCTTCCATATAGGTAAAAATGTAAGCTTCTTGGTAGTATGAATTGTTTCTTTTGTTCTTATTGTTTTTGGTTTGATTTTTGTTATTTACATCCAGGCATAGCACAATATCTTGCATATAAAGGGTGCTTGACAATGGCTTATTGAATTGAATTGAATTTAGTATTCTATTCAATTCAAAGATGCTATTATAGTGTCTTTTTATGTAAATTTCTAAGACCTGCATGATTTACAAATTTGTGTAGTAGGCCTTTTTTTTCCCCTTCATATTGATCTTACTTTGGAGATCAGTGATCATTACAATTGGCTTTGTACTTATGGAAGTCTTGGCTTGATATAAGTACATACTGGGGCTAGGAGATGTCTGGACTACTTAATAGAGGGCCATCAGACAGAGTTCTCCACTTAAATAACTGGAAGCCTGAACAACTGAGAATTGTTTGTGGCAATTCAATGGAGGGTGATTGACCAAGATCATCAATTGAATAACTGGGAGTTTGCAGTCTTTCCCCAGAGTCTGGGAACTCCCTAAAGGGGTCCAGTTTCCTGGCTCCCCAAAAGATCTCAGTTTACATCATTTTCTCCCTTCAAGCAGTCCAGGAACCAACATGATGAGGTGTAAATGATGAGATTAGTAGTAGTTGTGATGAGATGTGAGAATCAGGGTGGGGAATCCCCTTTGGTCAGGGCAGGTCCAACTTGAAAGAATTCGCAAACCCAAAATCTGTGTGGCAAAAAGTGATTTTTATTGGCACTGAGAAGCCAGCCTGTTAGGAAGACATTTCTCAGTGGGCAAAAAAGGTCCTGTTAGGAAGATAACTGGTCTTCACCAGTGGACAAAAGTCCTGGCAGGGCAGTTTGTCAAGAAGAGAGTTTCCTTGGCAGGCATAATCCTGTTTAGGACTTCTGTGAAGATTTGGGGTTCAGAATTGTCTTTTATTAGCCATCTAAGGCTTGGGCTTCAATTCAAAATTGAATGACAACTCAATGTGGTCAATGCCTGGGGCCTAGATCTCAAACTGAAAAGAGATCATTTATCTTACTGTGAGTAGTTCTGGACTAATCTTCAACTCAATAGAGGGTGCAATCATATCCTTGGTCAGATCTCCAACTGAATAAGACCACCCAAATGCATGTTTTCTGGAAAAGGTATGCTTTTCCCAGGAGAGAGCTTGAGACCCCAAATCACCCTTCTTTTACAGATTAAGGGGACACAGTTTCAGAGCCCTGCCTCACATAATTTAAATCAATGTGGTCCAATTTGCTCCTGAAGAGACCAAAAATATTAGGTTCTGAAGTCCAGAATTGATAGTTGCCCCAGGCTCTTAAGTTTTTTTCCCATTCATATGCTTGCTTGCTAGATTTCTATATAGGCATATAGATAGAAAGATAGACAAACATAAACATAGGTACATAGAAACAGAGAGAAATAAATAGAGACAGAATCTTTATATTTTTTAGTTGTGTGTCTGAGTCTGACCAAGATTTATGAATGGACTGTGAAACTTTGATTATTCGTTTTTTTGCCTTCTATTGAACAAAAATCATGATCATTTCTGTTTTTGCTTCCTGTTAATTAAATATTATGATTATTACTGATTTTGCCATGTCAATATTTATAGTTTAAAGGTGTCATGATGACTAATGACTTCTGTAGGAAGTATCCCAGAGGATCTTGGGAACTACAGTAGTGAATACAAGCAATAAATCATCCCCCAAGACAGGTTTAATCCTAAAAGAGAATAATGAGTTGTAGTCATGTTATAATGCCTATAGACAGACCCTTCACTCTAAGAAAAAAAAAACTGCACCTGCTGGTGAGGGCAGGTTCCACGAGCTAGTCTAGAGAGAGAGAGAAATAGGTGTCTAGTTGGATACCATGCTTACAGGCAATTTGAGTGGGTGGTATCTGTGCCACACCCTGACAGCATTAGAAATGTTAATGAGTCAGGCTTTTTTTTTTTTTTTTTAATAAGAAGAATGGTTAAAAAATGGAAGAACACACTCCTGATAATTTAAAAAGTTTCAAGAATAATTATATTTTACTTTGTTAGATATCAAAGTATAGTGAGAACAGAGAAAGTGGGAAGAAGCTAGTGATCCTGGCAACTCATCTCTTTCTTCAGTATGCTTTTGCTACCACCTGCAATCAAGCACACCAGCAGGGTTTTAATAAATTTAGAGGGAAAAAAAAAATCTAGGACATCATTCTTACTGAAGCACTTATGTACAATTCTATTTTTAACATCAAGACAAGAATTTAATATCTAGTCTACAATATCTAGCCTAATATCTAGTTTATAATATGCTATATTTAAAAAAATATGTTTAATACTTTTGAACAAGTTTATCTCCACTCAGTTTAATGCGCTTTCTACTACACTTAGATCAAATGTTTATTTTGTGTTTACTTTTACACAACCCCCAATGAAATCATTGTTTAGTATATATAGAGCTCAGGACTTAGGATTTGGAAGGTCTGAGTGCAAATTTGACCTCAAAGATTTGCTAATTGTGTGTCTCTAGAAAAGTCACTTATCCTCTGTTTCAATTTTCTCATCTGTGGAAATGTATAGTATAGTAGCATTTACATCACAAAATTGTTGTAATGATAAAATGAGATAATATTTATAATGTATTTAAAAAAAAACATAAAGTGTTAAATAGATGCTATTATAACAAATTTCCTTCTTTTGGGATAGGTTTATGATTTCACTGGCATAGGAAAAACCAGTTAAGAAATTATCTTCTGATTAATGAAGGTCAACAGCTTCTTGTGACACTGATTTAAGTGACTTGTCCAAAGTCATTTATGTTCATACTTAGGATTTTCTGGCTCTGAGGCTGGGTCTCGCCCTCTCTCCTAGACCATGCTGCTTCTCTATATTGATTCAATAATCTAAATGTTTACTTCAGTAGTCCTTTATTACTCTTTGCACCAAAAGCACTAAATTCAGCATATTTACTGAATAGGAACCAAATAACAAGTACTACAAGCTATGAGTAATACCTTTGCTTGTATTCTTCTAAATTCACTCAGTTTTCCATTGAAAACAAATTTCTTTTAAACAGAGAAACACATTTTGATAAATTATGTTGACTTTCCATTTGAAAACAGATGAAATGTACTTAGTTGATAATTTTCACATCACTTAAAAAGAACAGCCTTATCAAAATCTCTGGTATTTTTAAGGTATATTTATTGTCTGATAGTTGTCACATGACCTTAGAAGCAAAGGTAGAAGTAATGGGGAGAGGTGATTGGGTTTAATTTTATTCTGACAAATGCAAAATTTTATCTTCATATCTCTCTTAAGTGTGACAGCATAGATGATTAATCCAGTATTATGGAGCCTTTCTGAAATATGAATAAAACACCTCTTGTAAACCAACTTCCAGACTATATTTAAGTAAATGACTGAAAGAGTAATGGCTTAAAGAACATTTCTTAATAAATCAGATGTGGACAAATCTGTGACTCCTGGCATGAATTATAAAATGGTATTGGGGTGTTCATAAAAGAATATGAAGATGAAAACTTTCAATTTTGAAAATAGTCTATACTTTCAGTGCGTACACACACATCAGCACACACACACATCAACACACACCATACACACACACACACACACATATACCACATGTGCTCCTCTCAGAAGCCTGCTAAAACAAGTGTAGTTTATTTTCCAAATGTGTCATAATCAAAATAGTTCTTTAGTCAATAGTGTAATCAAACAAGTATATGTTTCCAAGGATTCTTGAACTCAGATCGTGATGTCATCTGCTTGAATGTGTCTGCAATAAGAAGGAAAAACAGTCTAACTTGTGGGCCCTATCTATATGCAAGAGGATGAAAGGAAGTGCATGTTTTATGGCTTTCAAAATAATTTTTTTTAAACTCTCATTTCCCTAATGAAATGTTTCATCCAGTTTGACTAGGAAGGATTCCTGAAAAATGTCGATTTGCTGTATTCATTATAGGAAGTGTTTCAATCCTGATAAATCATTACAAGTTCCATTTACTGATCCATTTGATCTTTTACCAAAGAGTAGATCTTTAGTGAATATGATGTGAGAAATACTCTGCAACTTTATTATAATTCCACTAGAAGTTAGTATGTCTTTGAAGGAAAACTTAGGTTTGTAGTTTAATTTAATTAAGAAGCTGAAAAAAATATATGTACAGCAAATTTCCTTCCCAAATGAAGTGTTGGTTGTTGAGAAAGATAGTATGGCATAATAAATGCATTTATACTAAAGAACTTTGAGGATAGCTCGGTGGAGTCAGGGCTGGGCTTGGAGTCAGGAAAATGAGTCTTCCTGACTTCAAATCTGGCCACAGACACTTAGTAGTGATATGATCTGAGAAAGCCACTTAAACTTGTTTAGCTCAGTTTCTTCATTTATAAAATGAGATGGAGAAGGAAATGACAAACCATTCTGGTATCTTTGCCAAGAAAATCCCAAGTGGTGTCACCAAGAGTAGTACATGATTGAAAAATGGACTGACTGAAAACATTTTAACATATATATTATTATTTCCTCATGTATCCTAATTTTATATTTCTTTAATTTCTTAATTTCCCATGACCTATTCCAACTCACCACAACTACACAAAGAATGGTCATTTTAAAATGTATTTCTTAAGTCCTTACTATATGCCAGGCACCATGTTAAGTGATGAGGACACAAATTAAGACAAAAATATATTTCTAGCCCTCAAGGAACTCACATTCTAATGAGATGAACAAACTACAAAAACAAACCAAAAAAAAAACCCCAAAAAACCCTATATGCATACAAAATATGTACAGTATTCAGTTCAGTTGTTTTTGAGTAATGCTTGACTCTTTGAGATCCCTGTTTGGGGTTTTCCTGACAGAGACTGGAGTGGTTTGTCATTTTTTTTCTCTACCTCATTTTAAGGATGAGAAAACTGAGGCAAAAAGGATTAAGTGATTTAATCAAAGTCACACAGTTACTAAGTATCCAAGGCCAAATTTCAACTCAATAGAAGTCTTTCTAGCTCCAGTCCTGGAGGTCTTATACATTGTCCCACCCAGTTGTTTTATATATAATATAAATGGAAGATCATCTTGGATGAAAATAAGAAACAGTGTGCAGTGGGGGTCATAGAAAAGATCTCATGGGAAGTGAGATTTAAGTTGAGTTTTGAAGGAAGGGATGCTAGGAGGCAGAGATGATAAGGGATAGCATTTTAGGTATGATGGATAGCCAATGGAAAAAATACTCCCCAGATGACTGTCTTGTGTCAATAATAGCAAGAAGGTTATTGTCACTGGACTATAAAGGTAGAAGATGACATGGAAGAAGAGTGAAGATCAGAAGGGATCAGAATATGAAAACCTTTAAAAACCAAACAGGGAATTTTATATTTGATATGGTGCTAGATTAAGATTCAGGATTAAAATGCCTATTCTGACACTTACCAGCTGTGTAACCATGGGCAAACCACTTAACCGTTCTCTTCCATAGTGTATACTATTCACCATAATTTGTTATAAGCAAATTGTACATGAGCTAGTCCACACTCTTCTAATCTTTATAGAAAATAAGTATTTCCATTAATTGCCAAAAACTGACATAGAAGTTTAAGTGGGTTTATTTTGATTTTCTGTGTAGCTTTGTGGGGAATTTGTTTAAAAAAAGTATCACTATGTGATGACATTTTATGAACTTTAAAGTCCTCTTATCTGAAAATCATGCTGGGAACTGCCATTTAAAAGCAAACAAAAATAGAACAATCCAAAGGGAATAAATACATTGCCTTTTAAAAGAAGGATCTTATTGAAACATGGCAATAGTATCATCTGACTTTAATTATTAGAGATTGTCAATCTAAATGAAATGCATTTGGCATAGTGTGAGGATAGGTGATTGCTCTTTCTCCTTCCTCGCTGGTTTTATGATAGTATTGACCACTGAGAAAAGAAACTGGACATTGAAGTTAAGCATGAATTTTGAAGCCAAAGCAATTTTTCTCCATTATGTATCTTTCTTATGTTACTGTTCAGTCATTTTTTAGTTGTATCTGACTCTAAATGAACCAGTTGTTGTTGTTTATTTAGTCATTTCACTTGTGTCTAACTTTTTGTTACCCTATTTAGAGTTTTCTTAGCCAAGATATTGGAATAGTTCATTTCTCCAATCATTTCTTTCTCCAGCTCATTTTTTTTCAAGTAAGGAACTGAGGGTTAAGGGATTTGAGCAGTGTCACATAGCTAGTGTCTGAAGGCAGATTTGAACTCATAAAGATGAGTCTTTCTGACTCCAGGCCTAGCCTTCAATCTACCACACCATCTGGCTGTCTCACGTCACCAGTTTCACATAAGCAATAAGATGTTTTCTTGGCTTTAAAGGGCAAAATAATAATGACTTAAGAGAAACACAAGGGTCACTCATATTGACTTATTTCAGTAAGAAAGGTGGTATTTGGAATGTGGGAAATTTTTTTTATTCTTGCTTTCATATCTGCCATTTTCTCTGAATTTCTTTCTTAAAATGGTGATAAAGATAGATGTTTGAAGATTCCGCAAAAATGGAAATCATTTTGTGAAGGAGAATTGCATTTGAATGCTATATATTTCTTGTGCTGGTCTGTTGCTTATTGAACTCTTCAGTTATGTTCTAATGTTAGATATCTTTAGCCCAAAGCCAGGCAAAACTCTAGAATGTTGTCAGTCACTTCCTGCTCACTAAAGAATTTAAAAATAAGACAGTCCCGACTCAGCAACTAGCAACTTTAGTTATGAAAAGTCCTAATCAGTCCTAAAAAGATGCTGCCAACTAGACAGCTAGTGACAATATTGACTTCAATGTTGGGAAGTGGTATGGTTGACATATAATCTAAATCTGTGAGCCAAAAGGGATAGTTTAGTTATCTACTCATACTCCTTCTTTTAAAGAGGTTAAGTGAATTGCTTAAGATCACATTAATGGTGAATGAGGACTAGAGACGGATGGATCTCTTAACTCTCCAGCCTAGTGCTCCTTATATTATTAGATGGCATCTCTAAACTCTCTGTCTTTATCAGTATATTTCCATTTATTTTACCTTCATGTACTTGGTACTTAGTAGAGATACAAAACAATTAAAAAATTAGAAAGCTATCTATGAGAAATAGTTGAATTTAATCACTTATGTGATCATTGTTTTGTAACCTCAGTATCAAGCACTGTGTCACACATATCACATAATGAATGCTTATTTGGTTGATTGGGTATAGCTTTAGAACTTCAGGAGTTAAACGTGTTTGATCTGTGATTATTCTTGAAATTCATATATCTACTCTTATAGACAGTAGTAGAAAGTTTCAGCAACAAAGAGCTTTTTCTGGAGGTGGCTAGATAAAGACTGTTCAATATACTTGGACTCCAGCTCAATCAGTGTATCCGTAGCACAATCTATTTTAAGAGCCACAAGAGTATAAAAATGGACCTGTTTATTAGTGATTTGGACATTTGATTATTTAGTACATGATTTAAACTTAATAAAATCATCTTCCTAGAAAACATAAAAAACCTCATACATCTGTTTCTATAGAAACAGCTTTCCTATTTCTGTAACAATTTCTTTGCATTTCTAGTCTAGTTTAGTGTCCCAGGGTAGAAAGTTGATATGGTAATTCAAATTATTCCTAAATTCTTCTTTGTGGGTTTCCTTTGTTTCTTTCCTTCTGCCAGCCCTTGATCATTTTGACACAGTAAAGATCTGCCAATAGGAGTCATAAATATAATTTGACAACTTCATCCAAATATTGAATGTTTTCCTTGTACTTTGATTTCCAAGAGATCATGGATGCTACACTACATAGCTAGCTTTATATTTGTATTCAATGGCTAAGTTCATTATTTTACAGCTGATATAGATGGTTTCTACAGCAACTGCACTCAAGATTCAGAAAGAAGGATTCCCTTATCCCACTTCCTACTATTGGTCTCATCAGTAAGTCTAGTTGAACATTCAGACTATGCATGGAATAAAGATGTTTATGAGTTTCCCTAAATAATTCCCAAAGTGTGAAAGAATTTTCCAGAGTTTTTAACACAGCAAAATCCCCTATTATAGGCAGTAATCAGATTAAAATATAGTTGGGAATTTTTAAAAACAGAATAAAACTACAACACTGATAATGTTAATTTGTGGTTTTCAAAGTCAATATGCAGCCTGGAGAGATTCATTTCTATTTAAGTTTGATACTATTGTAACCTAGATAAATTTATAATACAGTAACTTTAATGTAGTCATTTAAAACCCATAAACCTTCCTCTCATTTCCTCTGGATCTTCTTGGATGTTTGGAGTAGTTATCTCTGAAGAAAAAGAAGGACCTTAGTTTATGTGAAAGTGCAAATGGCTGATAAAGTGTACTATTCTTCTCATGGGATTTCTGTATTTTGAAGAAAGATTTCAGGAAAAAGGCAATGCTTTAACCTAAAAGTATAGATCTCTCTTAGTGGTATTTCAAATTATTTATATTATTTAGTCTTTCATTTATCCTATGTAGATATTAATGTAACTGCTGTCAAGTTATATTTATTACTATGCAAAAATTATATGTTCAACCATAGGCTTAGACTTCAGAGAATACCTGAATTCCTAATGAGATTCTTACAAGTCCTCTTATGGTCAAAATTAAATGACAGAGAAATAATTCTTTTACATATTTCAATCTTGCACATTCCTCTTGGGTAATAAAAGTTAAAAGAAAAGCAAATCATAACCCCAATGCTTCCTTCAATGTCATAAAAGTTGAACAAACTTAAACAGAGTCATAATCTTATACCTCCCTAAGGAAACAAACTTTGTTGAGCAAGCTTTATAAGTAAAGTCAAGGTACAGATTAAAATATATTTAGAGTGTTAACAAATTAGCAAATTAAAGAATAAGACTTACATGTAGCCAAGGAGCTGAGATTGTTTCTCTGGCTTTTCATCTAAGGAATATTTATGTTTCTTTAAATCTCCAAAACCCATGTGATTAGTTTTAGTCAGGTGAGGTTAATGTTAACCAAAAGTTGCAGGAGGAATAAGAAGAAATAAAAAAAAATTGCCTTTGCTCTGGGACTCTCTTGTATTCCCAATCAGCCTACTCTTCATTTCTTATAGAACAATAATATTCCATAACATTCATATACCATAACTTATTCAGCCATTCCCCAACTGATGGGCATCCACTCAGTTTCCAGTTTCTTGCCTCTATAAAAAAAGAGCTGCTACAAACATTTTTGCACATATCAGTTCTTTTCTGTCTTTTATGATCTCTATGGAATACAGATCTCTGTGTAATGGCATTGCTGGATCAAAGAGTCTGCACAGTTTTATAGTCCTTTGGGCATAGTTTCAAATTGTTCTCCTGAATGGTTAGAACATTCACAACTTCAACAATGCATCAGTGTCCCAGTTTTTCCACATCACCTCCAACATTTATCATTATGTTTTCCTGTCATTTAAGATAATCTGAGAGTATGAAATGGTACCTCGGTGTTGTGTTAATTTTAATTTCTCTAATCAATAGTGATTTAGAGCATTTTTTTTTCATATAACTACAAGTGGCTTTAATTTCTTCATCTGAAAATTGGCCACTTATCAGTTGGGAAATAGCATGCATTCTTATAAATTTGCATTAATTCTCTATATATTTTAGAAATGAGGCCTTTATCAGAAACAATCCACATCATTTTCTGGACTGGTTCTTTACTGCACGCAATTATTATTGCTATTGCCTCTAGTGATCTCTGCTACCAACTCCATTTGCTGAGATCTATGGTCCCTCCAACCTTTTAAAATTCATATGGTGAGTTCTGTCCCCAGATATTGATTTATTTAAAATAAAGAAAGAATAAACAAAAAAAAATTAAATATCACGAGCAAAGGGAAACATGGTTGCTAAGTAGCTAGGGAGATAAAGCAGCCATTGCTCTTCTCCTTTCCCAGAAGTTCATTGCAGTTTTCATCATTCAAATAAAGGCAAAAAAGAGAGAAGCACAGAAAAAGGTTAAAAGAAAATTGTGTAGATCCTTTTGAATGCAGACTGAGTTCCATTTCTCTCATCTCTCCTTCTGTCTCTGAAGCCAAACAGAAAATTTCATTATCCCATGTCACCAGGCCCTCAGGCACATCTTGGATCTGTAGCTGACAAGAAATGTGGGCATACTCTAAGAATTAGGCCTTCTTGGGTCAATCCCCCATTACATGAAAAAAATTAAAATACAGAATTGCCTCATGATTTAGTAAGGAAATCACATTATATAGGCAATTGCATGATTCACGAATATTTTGGGCCATTCCTGTTAATTTTGATGAATAAAACAAATGAGAAATTCAGTTTTTGAGCCTGAATAGAGTATAATCTTTTTGAGGGTAAAGACTATTTCTCACTTCATCTTTGCATCTTCATCACCTAGCCAAGTGCCTTGCACTTTGTAGGTGCTAAGCCCTGTCTACAGAGACCCATAAATAGAAAACTTTAAAGAATGGGACTGATAAAATTAAACTTATCTGCTAGGTAATGAGAATCATAAAGAGCATTTTGACGTAGGAATTAGGTTGCAAATTGGGTTAGGTTGCAAATTGAAGAAGTTTATCTGAAACCAAAGTTTTGATGATGCTTATTTGAAATATCATGGGTAAAATTAATTGGGAGGAAAAGAGATTAACTGCACCACAATGAAATGGCTGTGATTAGATCCTGAGTATCAAGATAGACTTAACAGAGAAAGTGTAAGGACTGATAAAATTATAATACTCCTTGAGGCAAGCAAGAAAAGACATAGGTGAGGTCAGGGGTCAATTTTAAGCGAGCCTTTTCAAGTGAGCCTTTGTTCAAGTGAATTTTTGATTACAGTCCAATCTCTGGTTGGAGGTCTTTGGAAACCCCACCTAACTGTATCTAATCAGAAAGCCAAGTTATGATGTCAAATCCTTGAGGTTAAATTTCCCCTACAAATCTTCTCATGGCCTTTGCCATCTTTGCTAAATTCCTTTTGGGGCCTGTCATGAAGTCCTGCCTCATGCTTTTTGCTCTCCCCACTACTTCCGTGCCTCATGGTACCTTTCTCCTTGTTATAGCTAACTCTTTTAGTCTGCTAAACTCCTCTATGGATTTAGTTAATGGCATATATATTCCCTTTAATGGTGTCTTCCTTCTGGTTAACTGTGAGTTTCATTAGAGAACTTGTCTTTTCCATTGTTAATTGTTAAAACTCCTTTCCTTGCAAACGATAATAATTTTTCTATTATCCTCCAGAATCTATTTCATATTTGCCACTCCTATTTTGTCTGAAACTTCTAGTTACACTTCTTCATTTTGTCTGAAACCTCTAGTAACTAGTAACTTTTGGCAAAGAGAACACCATTGTGAATTCTTTATATGTACCTTGCATCTTGAATTTCAAACTAGAAATTGCTATCCTGACCCCAACATTTGGACTGATATATGAGACTAGTAGGAATTCTGACTTAGGTGTGCATCTGATTTTCTAAACGTTTGCAGCTACTATCTCTTTAGCTCATTGATGAGTTCCTCTCAAAACTTCCATTTTGAATAAAGGACTTCATCATTCATTCATTCTTCTTCCAGCTTTGCTTCTGACTCACTGGTCTTCTCAAATATGTCCTTACAATTACTTTTTAAGCTCTCTTTTACATTTGTCTTCCCCTATTAAAATATAAGCTTCTTGAAGGCAAGGCCTATATATTTTTTTATTTATTTCTTTGTATTTGTACCTGCATTACTTGGCATAGTTCTTAAAATAGAGTAAGTGCTTATTAAATGTTTCTTTTTGTAATAGATACATCAGATGAGAAAAAGAGTGCTCTTTTGAAAAAAAGATCTATTCTATTCCATATGTATGATCTTTTTTCCCCCCCAGAGGCAATTGAGGTTATGTGACTTGCCCAGAGTCACACAGCTAGGATGTGTCAAGTGTCTGAGATCAGATTTGAACTCAGGTCCTCCTGATTTCAGGGATAGTACTCTATTCATTGCACTACTTTACTTCCCCATATATGATCTTTTTGAAACTTTAAAGTGTCTGAGGTCACATTTGAACTCAGGTCTTACTGACTGCAGTCCTGGTCTTCCCTCCACTATACCACCTAGCTATCCAGGAAGTTACGATAGAGGTTATCTAGTTATGTTCCCTCATTTTATAAGTGAAGAAATGAAGGTCCATGACTGTTTAATGATTTTACCAAGGTCAAAGTAATATCAAATGGCAAAGCTGTTATTTCAGTGGTGGATAATCTATAGAGGACTAGCTTGGAACAACTTGGGTTAGAATTCTGTCTCAGATACATTCCAGGGCAAGTCAAACTTACTTACTTACTTAAACCCTGTTAGGTTCCTCCCCAAATTTCCTTCAAGAGTTCAGGCAACTCTCTTAGACAATTTTTCAGAGGAATCACTGATCTGATGTCCATTCATGGAGTGAATTACCACATGAATGAAATCAGAGTTTTGGACAACCTCCTCTCCCCTTCCCTCACTCCCATCTCTTCTTCCAAAAAGGTGTGTTAGGTATTATGCTGGGTCCACAGGGCAAAAAATAAATAATTCCAGGCTTTAAGGAAATAGAATGCTTGACGTTACCTATCACTAGCTGTTGATGGATTAGTTGGCTGGGGGCAAGATTTTCAAACTTTTTCTGAGAAAAACTCCTATAGGTGGATTTTAAATCCATTACTTCATTTGTATTTTAATTATCAAGCTTTTAAGGTTATGTAGATAATTTCATTGATGAGATATTTATGGGAAAGAAACATTGTGGGAGGGGGCTGACCTATGTTAAAGAGGACACTAAGGGAACTAAGAATGCTTATTAAAAACAAAGCAGGAAAAATAAACCAAAAAATCCTACTTACACTGTTAAGTATCTTCCCTTTCCTTCCTGACTCCTACAGTGATTGAGAAGAGATACTACATTTAATACAGAGCCTGCAGAGGGATAGAGAGTGAGAGCTATGGTGGGATTATGCAAGCTTCATGACAAGTAGAATGGTCTGGGGTTTTATTTTTTTAGAAACTTTTAAATATTTATTTTCAAAACTGACTTCAAAATTTTATTTTTGGATTGATTTCAATTGTCAAATTGTATTTCCCTCTTAGGGGACTCATTAGAGAAGGGTGAGCTGGGATAGGGTGCATATTTGACCGAATTGAGCTTTTAATAACTCTGGAAGTTTGCTAGTGGCAAGAAATATAGATTTGAATTCCCTATGAATCATCCTTAACTATTTAATTATGCAGATATGATTGCCAGGGGTGGTAAGAGAATAAATACTAAAAAATAAAAATACCAGGATATTTGGCAGAGGATCTGCCAATTTTGCATTGCTTTTAGAGTCTAGCCTGTGGCAAGCAAGCCCTAGATGAAACTTAAAAGTGGGCATTAACTGATACTCCCAGTCTGTCTAGCCTGTTCCTGTTTCTCTGTTCTATTCTCATTTGATGCTCTCTGTTTTCCTTTTTGTGTGGGACAGCAACCCTTGCCCATCAAATTGAAATCAGAGACTCTCAAGGCAGAAAAACAAAAAAGGATTTATTACTATCTCACCAGAAAGGGCAACTCCCAATGGACAGGTGCAGTACAAGCTGCAGACACAGGATTATGTAGACCCTAACACAGAAGTCCCCACTCTCTTCTGACCTTTTCTCCCATTGACTGGGAAGTCTAGGCTCACATTCTAAATGTGGAAATTTACCCATATTTCTAAGAACTAAGAACACTAGCCAATGCACACTTTTTACCATAGTAGGTAATTAATGCTAATTGTGGAGAAAAGAACAGAGGGAACAGGAAGGAAGTGTATGTTTATTTAAGATATGGGAACACCTGTGGCTTTTGGCTATAGCATAACTTGTTATTGAAAAGCTTTGGGTTATAATTAAGGTGTAGATCGAGGCCACATTCTTATTAGAGGTCTTCACTCAGTTTATCCTGTTCTTGTAGACAAAGCCTCTTGTCTCTTTTCTTCTTTTACTGCCCCTTGCTTCAAAACTTACTTTTGAAGAATTAATGAGCTTGCTTGCCCTAAGATCTAAATTATAGGTGACTTCTAGTAGGGTTATTCATATTTTAACAAAAGGCAAAGCTTTAAATCAAATAAATGGCTCTCTATTTCTATAATTTAGGTATTAGGAGGAAAATTTTCATCCCCAGTTACACTTTTGTTAAGTACTCATTTCTTCTTCCTTCTTCTGAGGATAGTCTTCCTTAAAAGATGCATTGAATTAGGCTAGTTCAGCAACCAAGGAGAAAAAGAATGGCAATTTGTTTATGGTTCAGGAGTATTTTCCTTTAGAATGAAAACAACAATGAAAAGCATGCTGTTTGACTTTTAATTTGATCAGTATTTGCTCTTAGGGTTGTAGTATTTGGAAAACCAGTAATAAAATACTTCCAAATATCAAAATGAAAACAGATACGGAAACTCTTGCAATTAAATGACAATGCATGAGATTCTAGGATGATTTTTTGCTAGATAATTTCATATCCTTCTAGAAGTTATATGACAACTGATTACCAGTATGCTTCTGTCATTGTCACACTGTGTATGTTCTGTGGATGTATACTATTTGGATATTTTAAGACTCTTCCATATATACTAAATGAAACAAATGCTGAAATGATTCTTCAACTACTTAGAACTCAGTTATTTAAAAAAAAATATTATAATTCTACCCTCTTCTCATCTTCTACCTAAAATATGTGTTTCCAGGCTTTACTCTGGTACATTTCCACCAACTTTCTCAGACTGAGATTTTTCTTGATTTGAAAAGCTGGCCTTTTAAATGGGTTTAGTGAAATGCTCATAAAATATGTTTAAGTACCTTATATAGAGTATTGACCAAAGCCAGTTAAATATTGAGTCCCAGCTAAAATCCCACCTTCTAAAAGAAGTCTCTCTTATTCTTCTTATTTCTTCTGGTATTTATTTCTAATTTATGTTATATATAGATTGTACATAGCTGTTCATTGATTTTGCTTTATAACTGCCTAAGTCATGTTTCTTTGTTCCTGAACTTATTTCAGAAATTCAGCAGGTTTGTAAACCGAGTTAAATTCAGAAATTCAATTCTCTTGCTAATCACGGTTCTATTCTCAACTCAAGGAAATAGTTGTGCTTGGGGAATGTAGATGAACTAGGCCAGAGTGTATGGTCCAGTATCTATACACCACCAACAAATTCTTCAAGGATGTCTGGTCTACTATCTTTGACTTTGAATATGGGCTCAAACAATGAACATTTTTTAGTCACAAGAAAGGAGGAAGTTGTTGTTAGTCCCATTTTCCAATTCCAAACAATCATTATTTCCCATGACTTAGCCATGAAAGCAGTCATGTTGTCCTCAACTTCATGATGTCATCAACCCTATAACCAATTGTATTATTTCCTTGCTTACCCCATTCTGTTCTTTATTCTAAACTTATAAAAAGGAGCTGAGTCCCCATCTTAGAGTCTTTAGCTAAAGTGAAGCAGCCATTGATCCATCATATTAGCAAGTAGTGCCTCTATTAATAAAATATTATCTTGCTTGGGGGAAATGTGCCTCAGTCTGTCTTTGTTGAATTTCATTCTCAACATGTTGTCTCTTTGGTTATTTGATTGAGAAGTCCTTGAGAACTTGAACTGTCTTTTACATTTCTTTGCATTCCAATTGCTTAGCAAAGTGCCTAACATACAGTAGGAGTATAACAATTGTTTATTGACTAACTAATTAATGTGATCCCACTTCTCCAGGAGTTTCAAAGATATTCTCATGAAAGAATGTGGATTTACAATAATAAGATATATTATGCCATCATAATATTTATTATATAATAATATAATATAGTAAATATAATAAATATTGCTTACATTGGTAACATGTTCATTGGCTAGTCTCAGAGCCAAGAAAACCTCTGAGTTCAAATTCTTTGACACATTTTGGCTCTGTGTCTTGGTGTTCCTCAGTCTTAGGTAGTTTCTTAAATTACAGATGGTTACCTGATTGTTGTAAATTTAAATTTTACCTGGAAAATCAATTGAACACTTATCCATTACTGCAGAGAAGCACTTTTTTTGGACAATAGTCCTGTGAGGTATAGAGATATGCCTCATTTTCCCTCCAAATAACTAAATGAGTAAATAGTCCTCTAAATGCAATCAAGATAAACTTTACTGTGTTTTAAGGTGTTGACTTGTAGTTTACTAAAAGAGTGCTAAGTTTAATGAAAGGAACTGGGTTCTGATTCTTCTGGGTAAATAATTCTGGATACACCCCCAGTTCTTGGTTCATGTGAACAAATGAAGGTGGTGGATAAAATGAATTCTTAGGTTTCTATTTCTAAATTTGTAATCCTATAATTTCTAAAATACATAAAGAACTATGTCAAATTTATAAGAATGCAAGTCATGCTCCAATTGATAAATAATGAAATGATATGAACATACAATTTTCAGATGATGAAATTAAAGCCATCTATAATCATATGAAAAAATGCCTAAACTATTATTGATTAGAGAAATGCAAATTAAAACAAATTTAAAATAACCACCTAACATATTTCAGATAGGCTAAGATGACAGGAAAAGATAATGATGAATTTTGGAAGGGGATGTGGGAAAACTGGGACATTAATGCATTCTTGGTGGAATTATGAAATAATTCAACAATTCTGGAGATCAATTTGAAAATATGCCCAAAAAACTATAAAACTGTGCATGTCCTTTGACCCAACAATGCCTGATGCTGAACAAAACAAGCAGAACCAGGAATATATTGTACACAATAACAGCAAGAATGTGTGATGATCAACTATGCAAGGCTTGGTTCTTCTCAGTGGTTCAGTGATCCAAGGCAATCTCAATAGATTTTAGATAGAAAATTCCATCTGCATCCAGAAAAAGAACTATGGAGATTGAATGTAAATCAACACATACTATGTTCACTTCTTTTTTCTGTTTTTTTTTTTTCTCTCCCATAGTTTTTCCCTTTGGTTCTGATTTTTTTCTCTCAACATGATTCATAAAGCAATGTATAATAAAAATAAATAAAAATTCAAATCTGTAATTCTAGTTTTACTAAACTTTCAGATGTTTAGGACTGTTATCTGCCATTGTTATGGAGAAAAAGAAAAAGAAAAATATATACTTCTATTTTCTTCTTAAATATTAGAATTGGAGAGAGTGAGAAATGTAGTAAAATTTTTTGATAAGTTATAATTATACAAATGCATGTAAAAAAGTGATTTAAAGCTCCATTTTGAGTTAATGCACATACTTAATCCTTAGTGGTTTTCTAAAGCCTATCTTACCATTTCCCTTTATTGAAAGTAGTGATATAGTTGAGGATGGATGATCCTGTATGAAATCCCAGCTGCCCCAGCATAGCTTTAAACAGCAGGGGCTACAGGAGGAAGACAAATGGGCCAGGAAATTTTTTTGCTCATTTTGACAGTAAATTAATAATATGGGAAATCATATTCAAAATAATATGCAAATTACACATGCTATTCTGAGTCAAGGGCATAGGCAGAGACTGTAATATATTTTTCTAATTTTCTACCTTTTAAAGTCTGGTGTGGGAACAGTGGTATAGTCAGAATGGATGTAGTTCTACCTTTTAGACTAGCAAAATTTATACTGAGAAGAAGCATAGCACAGTGGATGGGCTAACTTTTGAGGGAGGAATATTTGGGTTAAAGTTCCATTTTGAGGATAGGTTTCAGTGCTCAAGACAATGGTAAACTATGGATTAGTTATCTACTAGCTCTGGAAGATCATTATGTTGGAGAAATCTCAGAAGTAGACTCAACCCATCTCCCTACCCCATTCTACCTCCCACAAATTATAGTACCATTTTGAAGGAAAATGGAATAGTGGTTAAAGTACTGGTCTTTGAGTTGGTTATCACTTGTTTTTGTATCAACTCTAGGGTTTGCTAAAGTAGGTATACAGGAATTGGGATAGCCTCTTCAGGCAGCCATCTTGGTAGGAAGCCCTTGGACTTGGAATTGGGAGTCATGTAGATGTGTGTTCAAGTCCTGCCTTTGAAACATACTAGCTGTGTAGCCATGAGAAAGTCAAAATCAAGTGAGAGAATATTTATAAAGCATTCAGCATAGTACCTGACAAATAGAAGACATTTAAAATGCTTATTTAAAAAAAATCCTTTAAAACTTTAATGCCTTAGTTGATACTTTATTCCTATACAGTCCCACTGAGTTTCCTACCTCCTCTACTAATGAGATTACAGGTCTACTAAAAATTAATAGATAAATAAATGAAATCAATGATTACAACCTGGGAATTCCCCAAAGAGAATTATCTGGATGGAAGCTCCTTATAAAGTTACAAATTATTGCTGTTTAGTTGTTTCGGTCAAGTCTGATTCTTCATCACCTCATTTGGAGTTTTCTTGGCAAGGAAATTTGCCAAAATTCCCAGAGTGGTTTGCTATTTCCTTCTTTAAATCATTTCACAGATGAGGAAACGGAGGCAAACAGGGTGAAATGTCTCACCCTGTGTCACACAACTAGGAAATGTCAGAGCCTGGATTTGAACTCATGAAGATGAGTCCAGAATAATTCTATCCACTGCACAACCTGCCTGAACACAAATGCAAGATATTGAAATCAAAATTATCAAAGAAATGCAAAAAAAATTATCATAGAAATGCAGTGTACCTCATGGTAGTGCTATATATAATACACAGTTTTTCTTGCTGAGAAGCAGTTGAGAGGCTTGTCCTTGGTGCCTCTTCCTGGATGCATGATGCTAGGCAAATTATTGAATCTCTTGAGAAAACTCTCCAAGATTACAAATTGCAGAGAAGATGCTGACCTACCTTTGTGGAGGGAGTTTGCTCACTGGGAGTTCTCTATAGTCAAAATCACCAACCAAGTTAAAAAAAAAGTCCTATGTTCAGCAGGGTTCCTAAAAAAACAACAACTATTTATCTATCCATTTATTTATTTATATTATGAAAAAGATTCATGTCATTTTAGGGAGGTTTCACTGTAAAATGAAAACCACAAATTTATTCTGGAGCAGACAAGAATTAAATGGCAGTGATATGAAATGAACAATACAGCAACATCGCCAGACTGCTTATGGCATGTTTCTAATAACCTCGATGTATCATCTTGCTTAAGACCCATGACTCTATTCAGAGTTAAAAGGTTCTCAGAAGAAAAACATCCCTCTTCTTTTTATCTCAGCACAGAAGGGAACATCACCTTTGCCAAAAGCTTCATCTTGATGCTGATGGGAGCTGCCTAGCTAAAATTTTCCCTGGTGGTCTGAAAAGAAGCAACAGCAGTTGCTATTCCTTTCAAAAACTCTTCCTTTGCAGATGGGCTCCTTTCTTATCAGCTGGCTTGCAAGGATTCTGCCTCCTAGAGTGAGTCACATAGTAGAGTTTAGTATTTCCTAGCATGTAGGCCAAAGCCCAACTTCCAAAGCTATTCTTAGCTGTTCCACACCCTGTGTCCAAATGAAGGGAAGATAAGGGATGAGGCTCCCAGGGACACATGGGGGCTTGATGACAAACAGGATAGATTGTGTCAAGTTGAGCTTTTGAGTCTCCATTTTCAAAGAAGTTAAAATAAGGCTTCAAAAGATTGATTGGTTGGCTGGGAGGTTTAGTATCATAGCCCAAAGGCTATGAGAAACAACACTCAAAGCAACTGACATCTGATTGTCATTTTCCTTTTTTTCCTTTTTTTTTAATTCTCAGAGGGCTAAATTAAAACTACTATGCCGGGTTATACTTTTTTTCTTGCAAATGTATCTTTTTATGTTTGAATTTAAATAAACAACTCTCGTATTTAAATAGCAATACAAATATCATCTGTGGTTTTCATTTTACTCAATCACATATTTCTCTCTTGAATGTTCTCTGGTGACAGCTAGTCAATAAGTGTTTATTAAGTGCCTACTATGTGCCAGTCACTGTACTAGGCATTGAATATATTATCTGAGTCTTGACTGACTCTTCTCCTGCACTCATTGTTTATAGAGAATTTTTCTTCCAATTGGACTTTTTGTGATGGATCTTAATGGATGTTCTTTGAATGAAACTTGTCAGTGATGATAAGCTGCTAAAACATTGGACCACAAATATTACTACAACCTGATATTAATAGAGCATATTATGGGACTCAATACACTCTGCATATATTATGCCATTTTTACAACCCTGAAAAATGGCTTTTACAGATCTTTGGAAGGAATGGACTTGTTTAGTTCACTGATGTAAGGGGCTTCGGAAGAAAATCTCTCTCCCAATGTGCAATTGGAATCTGTTTGTGACTTAAGAATTTTGGAAAGTTATCTGGGGGAGCACTGAAAGGTTAAACAGTTTGTTTAGTTACTTAGCCAGTATGTGCATCCAGGTCTTCCTGGTGTAAAAATTCCCTTGCTATTCACTACACCAGGGTGCTTCTCTGTTATAGATATTATACCCATTTTGAAGATGAGGAAATTTGGATTCAGAGATGGTTTTTCAGTGATATTCCCAATTACATAACTTAAATCAATGAACAATTGTGACGTGTCACACATCAGTCACTATGCTAAATATTGGGTATACAATAATATAAACGAATTAATTGTTGTGCTCAAGGAATTTGTAAGCTGTTGGGGATAATATATATATGCATAGGTAGTAGGTGAGGAGAGATAAAGCATGCACTATCTATATACAAAGTAATTTGAAGGGATATATACTTAGCTGTTGAATTGAGGGCAGGGAACAGGAAAAGATTCATTTAAAAAATTGGCACATGAGTGGAGTTTTCAAGTAAAACCAAATTTTGGAGGCAAAAATTGAATTCAGTCCTTCCTAGATCCTTGGCTAGAACTCTGTCTAATCTGCGATATTGCTTCCAAAAATCAATGTATTTCATTCTGATAAGCTTGCTTTTATTATGAATTTTTTTTGTCATTTTGCACTTATTTATAAAAGCTTAAAGAAACCTTATAAATGAGCCCCACTCTTCTCTACCAATTTTATCTATCTCTACCAATTTATAATTATTCTATCCTTTCAAGGGGCAAAAAGAACTAAAAGTTTGAAAGCATGCTTCAACAAATTTGTGAGGACAAAATTTATTTTGCTTAAATCAGACTGCTGTCAAATCATTGTAGAAAACATAAATTTTAGCACTAGAAATAATCTTAAAAGTTAACTAGCCTCAATTTCTACCTCTGTGATGGGATACTGCCTGTAATATGGTTGACAAATGGTCATTTAGATTCTAGGAATTGGGAGTTCACTATTAAAGGATAAAAATTATATATCTGGAAGAATTTAAGGCTTACAATGACCATGTGCCACGGTACTCCAGTTTTTAGATGGGAAAACTGAGACTCAGAGAGATTAAATTTCTTGTGTATGGTCACAAAACTAGAAAACTTGGGAGTAAGGTACAGAACATACCTCTTAACTCTAAGTCAAGTGGTCTTTTTTTGGGTGAGATAGCTTCTTCATGGATTCAAAGGCAGTCTATACATTCCATGTTCTAGACAGCTTTTAGGATGTTCTTTTTTTTGCCCAGACCAAATCTGCTTTTCTATAAATTTTCATTGTTTGATCCCAGTTCTGTCTTCTGAAGTTGCATAGAATAATTTTCTTTTCCACATGAGGGCCCTTAAAACATATAAAGACATCATTATGTCTAATTACAAAATAAAATATTCTGTCATCATTTTTATAGTGGTTGATTTTAAATTTAATTCAATTCAACAAGTATTTATTCACCGTGCCATGATATGAATGGGACACAAGACAAAAAGGAAGAGTGGTCTCTGATCTTCAGAAACTTATATTTTGTTGAGAGAGGAAACAGGTAAATGGATAAATAAACATGTCAATTTGAGCAAGAAGGGAGTATTAATAAATGGAAAGATCAGGACAGAGGGAAGTGTGAGCTGAGCTGTGAAGGAAGGTAAAGATTCATTTGATCTGTGACTGTATGTCTTCTCTCAACCACAAACTTTACCCCCTAGATTCTATGAGTAAGTTAGCAATTCTAAGGAAGATATTATCCAAGATAATTCTGTAGGCTGTGATTAAAGATGTTGTCCATCTCCAGAGAAAGAACTTAAAAGGTTTAAATACACTTCAAAGATACTTTTTCTTTATTTTCTTGGGTTTTCTTTCTTTCTTTCTTTCTTTTTTTTTTTTTGTCTGTGTTCTTTCATGAGATGATTTACATGGAAGAAAAGGAAAAAAAAGGAATGGAAAAAGAGAAAAAGAAAGAAAAAAGAAAAAAGAAAGAAAGAAAGAAGAAATTAAAGAAGAAAGCAAGGAAGAAGAGAGAGAAGGGAAGAGAAGATATAGGAATCAAGATAGTTAATCAAACTCTTCAGTGACCAGAAACATTAATATTAAGGTGATAAAGGTATTTGTAACCAATCTAAAATTAAGAGGAATTTTCTACAGTGAATAGGAAATCATTAAAAATTGCTAGCTACAAAATAAAGCAGCAGGGAAGACATTTAATGAACAATTATTTGTAATGAAAGAGGTCCTTTTGAAATGTCCAGACAGAGACAAAGATAATTTTAAGATGTAGGTAGTTGAGAGAAGATTAGCCCTTGATGGTTATCTGTTAAATAGAATTAAAGAATATTTCTACCCACAAGGTCACAGTCCCATTTAGAATTCTGCTTTATCCTCATTTAGATACTTGAAATGATATTAAATGGAATATGGGAATTTTCTATAAATTTATGTAGTCACTGGGATCAGGTTATATAAGTGGACCTTGTACGTGATAAGGTATTTGACTGACTGAGTCAAATAATTTGCTTAAAGGATTGCAACGTCCAAGATGAAGCTTGTCAAATTATAACTTACAGTCTATTGAGGGAATGCAGAAGACCTTTACAAGCTGTTCAGGGTGTGGAGATAAAAGAGTGAGAGACAAAATGTTCAATGAATATATTTAGCCTGAGAGGAAATTTGATTTGCAACAATAGACCATATTTACTGACATTTTCCCTGAAAGTTTTGCTCTAAAATTGTGCTGGGGGGAGGAAATAGATAATGCAAACATTTTGACTTAAAGCAAAAATGATTAAGCTGAGCATGAGGGTGTCAGTGTGTACAGAACTTTTTCTGGGAGGAGCCAGAAAGGAAGATAGGGAAAGAATAGGAAGTTATTCAAAGGTGGTGTCTATTCAGTTAGTTGCAAAGATTGATCTTGACTTTGGGTAATAAATGGCCAGACACAGTTTCCTTCTCTTGCTCAGGGGTGAGGGTGGATGGATGATGGGGAACTATAGATGTGACATGTTGAATATATTATTAGTCATGTTGACAACTGCTTTTGCTTAACTGTCAAAAGGAAGGATGGGGGAGGGGTTAAGGGGGAAGGTAATAATAAATGATATTGTGAAAAAACAAAAGAAACTTTAAAAGCCTTTATTTATTTATCTTTAAAAAAGCTAATGTTTACATTTTGATTTTATTTTTTCTAAGTTTTGGGTTTGAAAGTGGACCAAAAGATACATGGGAAAAAGGAGATAGTAGTTTTAACTTTACCTCACTGCTTTGGCTTTTTCACACCAAATAAATACCTGCTCAGTGGTTCTTATAGTTCACAGGCAGATAAATTTAAAGTCAATAAACTAGGGATGAGGAAAGAGACATTTATGATAACAGAAAAGGAGAAGAAAATCAAGGATGAGGCCACAAGTTTGAGGATATACACAAAGACACATGTACGTACAATATATACACATTATTTGTTTTTGAAACTCTGTGGTTAAGAAGCAGGGGAATAATCATGCCAAATTTACAATTAACTATGTGACTATTGAAATCTTATATAGTCTCAAAACATATATATTTTTCTAATAGATTATAGATATCTACCAGGAAGGACTACTTGAAGTTGTAATTAACTACTCCATGTTTCCAGTACTTGATAAAATTCTAAAATTTTTTGAACATAAGTGATATCATTGCACATTAGAATACTTTCAGCAGCTCTAGTACCTCTACTAAGAGATAAGAGGAATCTTGGGCAACAACAATTTACCTGTGCTGTGAATTGGTCAGCACATTAACGATAATACTGATTTTTGCCATAGTCCTACAAAGTAAACAAATACTGAATTTCTTTTTTTTTTTCTTCTTTTTTTTTCCTGAGCAGTTGGGCTTAAGTGACTTGCCCAGGCTCACACAACTAGCAAGTGTTAAGTGTAACACTGAACGCTTAAGATTTGAATTCAGGTTCTCTTGACTTTAGGGCTAGTGCTCTATCCACTGCCCCACCTAGCTACTCTCTCAAAGATTGAATTTCAAAAAAGAAATTGAATTTAACTGCATGGTTAGGGGTGAGAGTAGAGGTCAGGCTTGCTAAATCTGATTCTTCCTATGTCCCTGACTATCTTGCTTGCTATCTCCTTACTAATCCATGTAGAAAAGAATGAAAAGCATGCTTAATATTAAATTAAATCATATTTGGAAAATACTTGTAGTCCTACATATTAATGGTATTGTAAACATGGAAAAGGAACATCTTATTCTCTCTATTAAGGGTCACTAAAGTAAAGATCATATTTATAAGAATTATAATCTGAACACTTTTCAAACCTGTTTTCTTTATACCTGAAGAAGGTTCAAGGTGCTTTAGATGAGTATGTATTCAAAATCACAGATCATGAGCTTCCTTTTATCTTTTTCTTTTTATCAGACTGAATGAGAGGAAATATTACTTCAAAGGAAAAGGTGCTATTTTAAGAGAATAACAATGTAAATAATGAGGAAAATCCTCCATGCTTTTCTGTATATCTTCATCCTATTGTTCTGTAGAGGACCATGCAGAGAGAACATGGATAGTAAAAGAATATGCGGAAGTGAGGACACATGTCGTTTGTCTCATTTGGGACACCTCCCTGCCTCTAAATCTCACTTGTTACTTTCCCATGGAGCTATTCATGAATGTAGAAGTCATATGACAGATTATTATTTTCCCAGAGCTATGAGTTGCTGGTGACATTAGCTCTAGCCACAGAATTAAATTAAGAAAAACTCCATTTTAATAGCAATTTCTTCTTCATTGAACTATAACAGCTATGTGGAATCTTCTCCACCAAGAGTCAGAGTTTTGATGAGAGTCCTGTATGTATTTAATCCATAGCTTTAGGGTTATTTTAACTCTCTTTTGAAGCAAACTAGAGATAGACCCAGTCACCCAAGAGAAACTATTTAGTAAGGTCTATCCCTTGAGCTGTATTGCTTCTGCTTCAGTGACCATTCCCCTAATCCTATTTAGTAATTGGGTCAGATTAGAAACATTAATTTCACCTCCCACGATTCTGATGGATACTAACTAGCACTGGGTCCATGTAAATTACCTTGGAGCATCACTTAGCAAGCCTGGAAGGGTAAGGTGCATTGGCTATGCATATAAAACTTTTCATTACTTCATTCCAGTCTACCTTCCCAGGCTCATTTTACCTTACTTCATATATTCATTGCTCCAGACAAACTGGCCTCCTTGTTATTTCTTACACAAAGCATCCTATTTTCAAACTCTTTGTCCTTGCATAGGACTTATGCTAGGAATATACTCCCTCCTTAATTATACCTCAGAAACTCTTACTTCCTTCAAAACTTAACCCAGATGTCACCTTCTACTTAAAGTCTTTCCAGATCCTCTCTTCCCAAGTTCCTGGTATGTTCCTCTACCAGATTACCTCATATTCGCTTTGTATATTGTTTGTTGTGAATTCCTTAAGAAAAGTGATAATTTGATGTAGATTCATTTTGTGATGGCAATGCTTATGGATATATGTTTCTATTAATAGTAGGCTGACTTAGAACATATAACTTTGGTCGATTGAGCTGAATTTAGCTTTCTACTTGTTGAGACCTAGGGTTTTGTATCATACCTGTGTTCCATTATTTTACTTTGTTGATTTTACAGTTCTGTGGTTTATAAGAATGGATATTACCCCAAGAAAACATAAAAAAATTGTACTTCTTAAGGAGCACATTTCAATGACAATTATGTTGTTTTTGTCTTTAGTGCTCAAAGAAACAAAAGGGAGGTCAACATATCATGTGTCTGGCTGTGACTAATCATACTAATATAAACTAGGAAGGTTCAATCACAGATGTGGCACAAATAGTCCATGTGAACATTTGGGAAGGATATGTCTCATGCCTCTTTTGAATAACTGTAATTCTGCTTTGCTCATAGAACACAGTGTCTTCTTTGAGGTGGGCTGGCCATGTTGGATGATACTATCACAGTATCTCCCATGTCTCACAATCAATGCCATAATTTTTCAGAGATAAAAAACATTATGTTCTGCTTAGAAATTTACCTTTTGATTCAATATTGTACAAAAATCATTGTCAAATCAAAATATCTATAAGAGCTGGGTATCTTTTACTTCAGTGGGCCTGGAAATCTTGTGCCTGTTGAAAAAATGATGAACTTAGATAAATTTATTGTCACTCAATTTTTTAAAAATAACTTTTTATTGACAGAACCCATGCCAGGGTAATTTTTTACAACATTATCTTTTGCACTCACTTCTGTTCCGATTTTTCCCCTCCCTCCCTCCATCCCCTCCCCAATATGGCAAGCAGTCCTATACATGTTAAATAGGTTACTATCACTCAATTTTTAACACCTCTTTCTTTTATTGTAGTTTGCTTCTAAGGCCAAATCACAAGACTGATTAAAAGTTTTTGCCCAATTACAAATGATCAATAAATATAAACAAGTAGTTATCAAAAAATCTATATCTGCACCAAAAATATTTTAGTAGTCTTTTTTATAATTGTAAAGTACTAAAAACAAAGTAGATATTCTTTGATTGAAAAATAATTAAACAGGGGCAACTAGGTGGTGTAGAGGATAGAGCACCATCCCTGAAGTCAGAAGGATTTGAGCTCAAATCTGGTCTCAGACACTTAACACTTCCTAGCTGTGTGACCCTGGGCAAGTCACTTAACTTCAATTGCCTCACCCAAGAGAAACTATTTAGTAAGGTCTATCCCTTGAGCTGTATTGCTTCTGCTTCAGTGACCATTCCCCTAATCCTATTTAGTAATTGGGTCAGATTAGAAACATTAATTTCACCTCCCACGATTCTGATGGATACTAACTAGCACTGGGTCCAGTGCAACAACAAAAACTAAACAAATTGTGGTAGGTAAGTATAATGGAATATTATTGTCATGTAAGAAACACGAATAGAAAGAAGCATAGAAAGACTTGCATGAACTGAAATAAAGTAAAATAAGCAAAGCAAGGAAAACAATATACAACAATTTATAATAATGTGAGGCAATAATGCAAATATTATGAAGAACAAGTTGAACTTCAAAGAAGAAAAATGATATGAGACCTCCTCTAATTTTTTTGGAGAGCCAGAATGCAGAATATTACTACATATTCTGATGCAGAATATTACATATAATGTGTTGTATTTTTTTTCCTGAGGTAATTGGGGTTAAGTAACTTGCCCAGAGTCACACAATTAGGAAGTGTTAAGTGTCTGAAGTCAAATTTGAACTCAGTCCTCCTGACTTCAGGGTTGGTGCTCTATCCACTATGCCACCTAGCTGCCCCATAATATTGTATTCTTAATGTCTTGATTGGTTTTGCTTGATTTTAAGCATTTCTTCTTTTTTTTACTTTCATTTAAAAAATTTCATTTTCAGAAATGACATTCTGGGAGGTAGGCTGGAAAAAGGATTTGGAGGAAATCTAGAATATGTGTAAACAAAAGATATTAATAAAAATATAAAAGAATTGCCTTCATATCAAATTCCTTATATGTTTTTCCTTCAATATTATGTCACCTTTCTGACTTAAAGTCTCATGTTAAGGCCAGAAAAGGGAAGGGAATAAGTATTTATATTAGTATCTACTGAGTGATAGATATCATGCTGCAACTCCTACCAATGCAGATGGAAACTCCATTTGGGACTTGATAATAAGATATCAGTTGAAATGTGCTCAACACAGTACCTGGCACATAGTAAGGACTACATAAACATTAGTTATTATTATTATTATATTGAATTTAAAATGGGCATTTTACCAAGCAACAGCTTAAATCTGTCAAGTTGTTGTGGCAGTTTAAACAAACAAACAAACAAAAAAAAAAACCAAAAGAAAAAATTATTGAATTGATTAGGCCCAGAAAAGGAATTAGTCTTTTAAAAAATTTTATTTCTAAATTTTTTAATTTATTAAATAAGAAAAAAAAACAGAATAGAAAAAAGAAAAACTGAAAAGGAAAATAAAAATGAAACAAAACAAAACAGAACACTGTCATGTGCCCAGCAGAATATCAGGGAGGATTCAAAGTACGTAACAATAAGTTACCATTTCAAAAAAAGAATATATAAAAGTAGAAGGAATTATATTCATGAGTGTCCATTTTTTTAAAAAATTCTTTTTTCCTCTTTTATCCCCCCCCCATCTACCTCAAGCAGGCTGTAATCAAGCATAGATATATTTATATAGACATCTATAGACATATACACCCACATTCACACACTCACATCATCCCATATATACACACCCACATTATGTGTATATATATATATATGTTCACACCCACCTACAGACCCCCGCACATATATCTGCAAACACACATACTTAGAGCTGCATGTATATATATCCACATGCACACACATGCATATATATATATATACATGAATTAATTCACATATAAATTTACATCTAAAACAATATTAGTATGACTGACATATAATAATAAATTTCTGTCTTGATTGAATCTTTTAAGTTTGAGTTTGTGTAAGATTAATGATTAGTAGTTGTACTTTTTTTCCAATAAATTCTACTCCTGATTTTTGTTGCAGTGTTGTATATATATCTTCTATGCTATCCTTGATAACTCTTCCATTTTAATTCTGCTCCTTAACTTGCCTTGCTATTACTTAACCTCCCCTTATCCACAGATCCCTCCCTTGTCTCCCCCCCCCCCCCTTTGATTCTTCCTCTGCCCATCCCTTCCCCCTCAATTCTTTATAGATTTTCAGGGTGTTATACCTTTTATCATATATATGTATCTATTTCCAATGGGAGTAGTTTTTCAGATTGACAAGCCCTTCTCCCCCCTATGCCTCTGTGTCTGTGTCTGTTCTTCCTCTGCACTTTATTTGTATATCATAATCATTATTTTTACCTTTTCTTAGACAGTCTGGCTTTTTAGAGTCAGATCATACTCTACTCTGCCTCAATTTTTCTTTTGAACTACCAATTACTGTTAGCAATCTTAAACATATAGTATACATTTACATATAAAAACATAAACATTTTGTCCATGTGAAGTTCCTAGAATTAATCTTTGATATTGGCTCTTATATATTAATTTTTCTATTGAGTTCGGGTTTGGTTGAAAGAAAGTCCTGAAAATCATCAAGTTCATTTGATGTATTTTTTCAATTAATATTATCAATAATTTTACTAAATATAATATTTTTGAATACAAGTCTAACTCTTTTGATTGTCAGGATATATGATTTCAGAACCTGTGGTCTTTTATTGTGGCTGCTGATAAGTACTGTACTAATTGTAGCTCCTGCATATTTGAAATGCATTTTGCTTGTTTCTTACAAAATTTTCCCTTTGATCTGGGATTTTGAAATTTGGTAATAATATTCCTATATATTTTCCACAAAGAATCTCTTTGAGGTAGTGATTGATGGATTTTTTTTTCTTTTTTACTTTCCCTTCATTTCTATCACTCCAGGACAAATTTCTTGAATTATTTCTTTTATTATTGTGTCAAGGTTCTTTTTTTGGTCACAGATTTCCTGTAATCCAGTTATTTTTATATTTTCTCCTCTTGATATGTTCTCCAAATCTGTTGTTTTTCTTATAAGATACTTAACATTCTATTCTATTTTTTTCATTCTTTATATTGTTTTATTATTTCTTGGTCTCTATACTGGCTTCTCCTTGACCAATTCATCTTTAAGGCTCTGTAACTCCTTTTCTAGTTAATTTTTTTTCCATAATTTTGTTTTTCTTGGATTTTTTTTAGCTTTTCCTCAAGATTTCTCATTTGATTTTTAAATTCTTTTTAAAATTTTTCTATAAGTTCTCTCTGGGAAGAGAGCCATTTACCATTACTCTTTGGGGCAGAAGAAGCTTTATATACTTGTATAAGAACAAAGAAGATCAACGTTCATTTTCAGAGAACACAAACATTGATCTTCTTTGTTCTTATAATAACTTTCTATGGTTGGATTCTTTCTTCTTTTCTGGTTCATTTTTTAATTTTAAATAAGAAGTGTAAAGGGCCACAGACAATGGGGGAACTCTGGGTAAGGTGTAAGACTCTTAAGCCCAGAGGGAGCTTGCAGACAATGTCTGGTTTGGCTCCCCATCTCCCCTAAGGGCTCTTGGCCTTCCTGAGAAGTCAGGAATAGGTGACAACCTGTGTTGTTACTGAAGCAGAGTGAAACTACATACAATAGCAAGTTGTTCATGTGGTTTCACATGCACGGTATATACTTAGCACATGCCCATTGTTGTTTTGGTTATATAAGGGGATAAGGATATATAAGAGAGAAGAACTGGGAATAAAGGGACTCCATATTTCTACCGTTCTCAGGAGTCCCATCTCATCACTTCTCCACTAAGACAGTATGTTTTAACCACCCTGGGGGCTCTAGAAAGCACAGTAGGTTTTGTTACTCCAACTTGGGGGCTCTAGAAAGCAGGACACAACACAGAAGTATTAGTGTAAGCACTTCTAATTGTGGGGAAGGGAGGGGAATAGTGCCTCTATCTTCGGGTCAGCTCCTCCCCTCTGACCTAGAACATCATACCAAAAGTTCCCCACTCTACAAGTGCCCAGAGCTAGCATTATCCCTGACCCAATATCTCTGCACATATGGCTGTACTGGTTCCTTCTTGCCCAGGGCTGTGTCTCTGCAACAAAGCTAGGTCTGGCATTCCTAATCAGCCAAGTTTCCTCAGTTTTTTTTGGGACTCAGACTCCCCAATTCCTCAAGTAGTCCAGGAGGTGAAAGTTTCTATGGTTTCTGCTGAGACTCCAGATAAACCCAGTTAATCCCAGGGTTCTCCATTTGCTGTTTCTGTGGAGCTAACTGGGAGGTGTTTGCAGTTTACACTGGTTAATCCCCAGCCTGGGGGATTTCTTCAAAAATCCCTGTTTTGCCCCAATATTCATGCATAATTTTGTTCTGTTTGTGGGGAAAATCTGGAGAGCTTGAAATTTAACAATTTGCTCTGCCATCTTCCCAGAATATTTCAATAATAAATCTTTTAAAGTTGCCTAATACACATAGAAATAAAGTAAGTTGCCTATAGTTATATAGATACTAAGTGTTAGAGATGGGATTTGAATATAGGTATTTTTGACTTTGAATCCAGAGTTTTACCTTTATACTCTGCTTTATGCCTCTTTATGACAATATTATCTTCTCAGTAACCTAGGTTTTGAGACCCATTTAATGGTTCTCTCATCCCAAACCCTATTCCTCATCTGTCAATTCTTCCTTTATAAGGATCACAACCATTTTTTTTTTCTCCTCTCACTGTCAACACCACAGTCCAGGACCTTATCAACTGTTGCCTGGACTGTTGCAATAACCTATTATCTGGTCACTTTGTCATTATACTCTCTGCAATCTAATTTGTTCTGATCACCAATGTAAGAATAATCATTCTGAAACACCACTTTCATCATATCATTCTATTGCTTAGATACATTAGAATGACTGCCAATCACCTAGAAGATAAAGGTCAAAATATTTAACTTGATATTCAATGCATCCTTCCCAATCTCTTCCCAATTACCCTTCCAGACTTATTTTGTAACCTTAAAACTTTCAGTTACACAGTTTTGAAAGCGTAGCTTTCCATTTACATCTGGTTGTTTTTGTTCCACTTCACTTTACTTCTTATGTAATAGCATGTAATTATGAAAGAAAAGGCAGATAGAGATAGGGGATGGAGAGCATATCAGGTTGCCCAAGAAATAAGACTGCATCATTCATCTCTCCACCGTTTCATTTGTCCTACATACTTACATGTCTTGGGTTAATTTTCATGCCACTTCTATTCTTCCTAAAAATGGAAAATAAACAAACAAACCATCAAATCACCACAATCACTGTACACTTAGATTGAAGATGAATGGACATATACATTGTCATAGGGTGAGGTAGGCCGATATTTCAAAAATTAAAGGACACAGAAGTTTTAAAATCTCCTTCAATAAATGAGTGACCTTTTAGACTCCATAAGGGAAATGTGTTCTGTCTTGGCTTTTTAAATTCTCTCTCGGCAATCTCATCCACTTCACTTGGTTTTTGATGACTATCTTTAGGAATATGACTCCCACATGGCAATTCTTTTTCCTCTTCTCTAATTGATTTTCTATCCTAGTTCCCATAGAGGATGCTTCAAAAATTCTCTTCCTTCATGTTACTCTTTATCCGACCCTTTCATATGAGGATCTTATCTCATATTTTACTGAGAAAATAGAAACTATTTGTTGAACTCTTCACTCTTTCTTCATATTAAAATCCCTTGATACTATGTCCTATTCTTTTTCTTTTACCTGAGAGTGTGAAGAAGAATCTGTCCAGACTAACTTTTCTGTAAGTACTTGGTTCAGGGAAATGCTGGAAATAGTTTGTATGGGTTTGTAAGGCTGATTGCTAATTTTCCAGTATGAGCAGGTACATCTTGGAAATAAGCAAACTCTATAGATCAGATCTTGGCTTATAAATTGGGGAAAAGGGTTAATAATTCAGATTAATTTTTAAAGTGTGTTGTGTGTACACTTTTTTTCCGAGAGCTGACTGTTAAACATTTGCTAACACACTGCTACCTTGATCCCATGCCCTCTGATATCTTTCAATACTTTATCCCCACTATATCTACCCTCTTCCTCTAATCTTCAATGTTTTCTTATCCCTACTACCTATAAATGCAATCAAGCTTCTTATTAAAAACAAACTAAAAATATCCTTACTTGATATCCCTTCAAGCTAACAGTCTTTTCTTCTGCCTTTTTTTTTCAACAGATAAATTCTTTTAAAACTGTCTATACTTATTGCTTGTACTGCCTCACCTCTTATACTTTACCCATTTTCAACCTGATTTCTGGTCTCATCATTCACCTGAAATTGCTCTCTCCAAAGTTACTTTTTAAATTTTCAAATCTGATGTCCTTTTCTTAGTCCTCATCTTTCTCGACTTCTTGTAATATGTAACAAAATTAACCACTCTTTCCTCTCAAATACCCTATCCATTTTGTATTTTCATGTCATTGTGTTCTTGATTCTTTTGCTACCTGTCTGACTATTCCTTATTAATCTCTTTGGCTAGATCATTATCCATATCATATTCCTAATAATGAATATTACCTACAGGTCTATCCTGGACTCACTTCTAAATGTGTTAACTTAACTCTTCTTCTCTTGGTGATCTTAATAGCTTTCTTGGGTTTAATTATCATTTCTGCAGATAACTCCCAATTCTATATATCCAAATCTCGTGAACTTGTCACGTTTTTTGTCTATTAGACATTTAAACTAGACGTTCAATAGACATCTCAAACTTAAAAAACTCAACAAATCCAAAACATCATTTTATCTTTGTATTTCTAAAGTACAGCATTCCAAGAGCACATATCAAATATTTAATAAATGGTTAATGATTGATCAATTCACATGTGCCTTGAACAAATTATTTAATCTCCTTGGATCTCAGTTTCCTCATCTGTAAATGGGAGGTTTGTATTATATGAGCTCTAAGTTTCCTTCCATTTTTAAATCTTGGTATGATCTTAGTATTGTACTACTATCTCTATCCTCCATTCCCTTCTTTCTTTTCCTTTTGCTATTACCTTTATATAGGTTAGTATTATCACATATCTGACTTATCGCAACATTGTTGCATAATATCTTCCTATTTTTATTGCTACCAGTTCATATTTCATGCTGTTGTCAGATTAATGTCTCTTGGACAGGGATGTAGTCAAGCCACTATTGTGCTCAAAAATCTTTAGTGCCTTTCTATTACTTATTGAAGCAAGCTCATCCCTATGTCTTTTCTGACTGTAAAATTTATGAACTTGCTGCCACACTATGCTCAGATATTTCTATCATTAGTTCTTTGTTATAACTACTGTTCTATTAGACCGTAAATTCAATGTGGTATGGCATAGCTAAATTCTGTAACTTTTAGAACAATGTTCTTCATACAGCAGATCTATAATAAATGTCAGTCAAATTGAATTTAATTCACTTACAGGTTCAGCACTAGAATTAAGATGAGTCAAAGTGATCTGATTTTTTTTCCTTCTTTCTTCTATTTTCTACCCCATTTCCCTTGTTTAAATAGGAATGGAATTGGATGTGTGTGTGTGCATGCATGTGTGAGAGAGACAGAAAGAGAGAAAGGAATTTTTTTTTTTTACTTTTTAAATCTAATTAAAAAAAGAGAAATAGTCCTATTTGAACCTCATTTGGTTTATAATGGTTAGGGAACCGTTTGTAACCAATAAAAATGATATAGCTGTAAGGTATTACCTTTTTTATAT
Organism: Antechinus flavipes; assembly: GCF_016432865.1. Lineage (NCBI taxonomy): Eukaryota > Metazoa > Chordata > Mammalia > Dasyuromorphia > Dasyuridae > Antechinus > Antechinus flavipes. Next base: position 220,287,997 of record NC_067401.1, read on the forward strand.
AGACATAGTATTTGCTGAAAGGGTCAAGTAAAGGACAGTTTGTGAGGAAAACACATAGAAGGACAGTCTGAAGAAACCTAGTTCTAAGAACCTGAGATAAACTAGCATTTCAGATAAAAAGTACTAAACAAATTTATCTGTAGCTCTGAGGCAAAGTACTCTGACTGATGGTGCAGGTAGGATTATTTTTTTTCTAGTGGCTAATTTGAATTTGGCTGCTTTTTGGATTTTAAAATTTATTAGTTATATTTTATATAAAAGAACTTTTTGGACCTGCCAATATTTTCCATATTAGAACTGAATTGTGGGGCAGTTAGGTAGCACAGTAAATTAAGCACTGGTCCTAGAGTCAGGAAGGCCTGAGTTCAAATTTGGTTTCAGAAATTTGACATTGATTAGCTGTATGTCCTTGAGTAAGTCATTGAACCCCAATTGACTGGCCAAAAAAAGAAAAAAAGGAATTTTAGTGGTATAATTTTAAAATATGTACTTATTAATTTATTTAATAAAATATAAAATCCATCACATGTTAACATGAATAACATCTTTAAATGAAAAATAACCATTTTTTCCCAAAACAAAAATTCAATGAGAAGAATGGTATGTTTTGCACATTTTCCCAAATCTTTTTAATGTCGACTTAAGAGAAGACAAGTAGATTCTTATTTCTGCTTTGGCATTCAATCTGTTATTTTGGTTTCTGTATATAAAGAAAATCCAGCTTTGCATAGACATGTAGTTAGAGAAAATAGTAGCATTTTTTATAGAAATATAACATTTTGGAATTATTTCAAAAATAGTTTTAACCCTATATACTTTTCAAAATAGACACTGGTACCCTTAGAAGTTGGCAGACCACACTATGAGAATGATTGCCTTAGAGGCTTTACTATATTTCCCTCTATTGTTTTCTCTGACTAAAAAGAGAGAAAATCTTCATATCCCAAAGTCCAGATTTCTATACTTCTGTAGATTCTAGGCTTGGAATGAATGGAAGAATGGAATGTTAATGTTTTGCTAAATGAATTTAGCACTGCTGGCATGTTCTGAGACTAATAGAAAAGCAGCTTTCTCCAAAAGGAGAATGAAGTCTCAGAAGAGAAATGTTCTTTTCTAAAAGGTGACACATGATATAGATTATTCTCTAAAGATACCAATATCATCAAAGACCTGTATTCCAGGGTCATGATATCCTGGGCATATGGGTTCCCCTCACATGCTTCTCTTAATAGATTTTTGTAAGTTTGTACCTCCTCTTTCCATCATGGACAACAAGTAGTTTGAGGGAAAAAAAATAAACAAAAACTCCTCAAGATTCTCTATTAGTGCATACTCAGATCTTAAGCAACATATTATCTGTAAAAAAATTGAAAATATTTATATATAAATGTTAGTCAGGTTTACAGATTATCATCAGCCATGAGGATTAGAACAAGAAGATGCATATCATCTCTGCCTAAATGGAGAGAGGAGAGGTCCCTCAACTGTTTGGTTTCTAAGCCAAGGGGGAGGAATTGGGAAAGTGAATAAATTAGACAATTGTCTAAGAGGCAACCCAAAGACAACACATAAAAATAAACAACACAGTCTTTACACAAGAATTATGATTTTCATTGAGCAGTGAGTCAGATATGACTGTCACCACACATTATGATGTTTAATTTGGTGTAGGGATACTCTTCATTTGTTAGTGAGCAATCGCTCTTGGGTCCCTCTCCTATTTAAGGAATTGAAAAGTTCTTGGGATTCTCCATCCCAATGACTCCCACTTCTGTTGATCCCCCAGTTCTCTTATCAACAGAAAAAGCTACACTTCACCATAGTTCTTGATGTTGAATTAGCTGTTGAAAAATTCAGAAGTTTACCAAGAAGTTTGTGGATCATCTGCTAAAAAATTATGGAAAGACCTGCTTGGATGGTAGGTATGGAGTGGTCAAAAATGTGATTTATAACATATTTAAGATAGAGCATTGACAAAATTGAGAATTTCCAAAGGGATATAAACAGGGTAATGAAGGGCTTAAGATCAGGTCATTTGAGGATCAGCTAAGAGAATTGGGAATGTGGATCCTGGAAAAGAGAAGACTTAGAGATAGAGGATATGTGATAGCTGCCATTCTTTATTTGAAGGGCCATCATGTAGAAGAAGTATTGTACTTATTTTGTGTGTCTTCCTGGAACAAAGTGGATGTTTGGAAGGGATATATTTAGGTTAAATGTCAAGAGACATTTCCTACACATTAGAGCTATTCAAAACTAGAACAGGGAAGGATAGTCAGTTTCCCTTTAGTTGAAGTTTTATAGTAAAGGCTGCCTGTTCACTTGTCTGGATGAATTGTAAAACATGTCAACATTCTTCGTTCACTACTAGAAAGTTTTAGTTGATAAAGAAAATACAAAGTAATAAATAGGGCTCCTCTATGCCTTCCAAGAGAGCTGAAGGGAGATAATTTCACAATTTGAATATAATTTTAAATAGAAGATAAACACCATCTATGGAAAATTAATTCCATTTAGGATGAAAAAAATTTAACATAAAAGGTTTAAAATACAGAAGGTAGGGCTTAGATAAAATGTAAAGAAATATACAGGCACCAGAATTGGCTATTAAACATCTCAAATTAGATGTTCCCTAAATCTCTTTTTTTCCTTTTAAAAATTAATTTCTTTAAAAATATTTAATATTTATTTTAAACATTCTTTTCTTTCCTCCTACCTCCCACTCTCCCTCTACCTACAGAAAAGATAAGCAATGTATCAATTATACATGTGAAATCATACAGAATATGATATTCTGTTTTTTTTAAAGCAATAAAAAAGAGAAAATTAAACTTAAACTTATACTCAATTCTTCATTTTTCTCTCTAGGTGTTTTTCCTAGAGTATATATTCTTTTCGTCATGAGCCCTTTGGAATTCTCTTAGATCATTGTATTGATCAGAGTAGCCAAGTATTTTATAACTGATCATCATTATAGCATTGCTGTTACTGTGCACAAGATCTTCCAGTTCTTTTCACTTCACTTTGCATCAGTTCATATAAGTTTTGCCATGTTTTCCCTCCTTACAATTTCTTCTAGCACTATAGTACTCCACAATCATATGATATGGCTTGTATAGTCATTTCCCAGTTAATAAGCATTCCATTGATTTCCAATTCTTTGCCACTACAAAAAAAAAGCTGTTACAAGCATTTCTATAAATATAGGTCATTTTCCTTTTCCTTTGATCTCTTTGGGATAAGGATGTAATAGTGATGCTGCTATGTCAAAGAATATCTACAGTTCCCTTTGGGCAGAGTTCCAAGTTGTTCTACACAATTGTTGAATCAATTAACTACTTCACCATGTAATTTATTTTTCTTTCTTCCCCTCTAGCATAAATGTAAGATGGCACCTTAGAGTTGTTTTAATTTACCTTTCTTTAATAAGTATTGATTTAGAGTATTTTTTCATATGACTATAGAATAGTTTTGATTTTTTCTTGTTAAAACTGATCGCTTGTAGCTTTTTATGTCATTTAACAATTAGGGAGCAGCTTTTGTTTTTATAAATTTGACTCAGTTTTAAACTCATTCTATATTTGAGAAATAAGGGCTTTATCAGAGATACTTGCTGTAAAAGTTTTTGATATTACATTATTGTCTGTGGTACCTTTTTAGTGTAACATAGCTTTTCCGGTTATCTCTTTTAATTAGATCTGTTTTTGCTTTAGCTTTGTCTGATAGCATAATTTCTACCCCTGTCTTTTGTACTTTACCTAAAGCATATTAGATTCTGTTTCAGCCCTTTCATTTAACTCTCTCCCTTTTTCCTTTCCTCCTTCCCTTTCTTCTGATATTTGCTTCTTTTATTGGGTGAGTTCATCCCATTCACATTCATGGTTATGATTACTCACTGTGTGTTTTCCTCCATTCTACTTTCTGTTTTTTCTCTTTCTCTTTTTATCCTGGCCCTTCTCAAAAGTCTATTTTATTTCCAACTACAGCCTCCCTTAATCTACTTTCCACTTTATTATCTTCAACTCCCTTTCTCTTATTCTCTTCTCCTCCTATTTCCCTACTGGGTAAGATAGATTTCTATAGTATATGTGTTCTTCCCTCTTTGAATCAATTCCAATGAGAATGAGATTCAAGGACTGTCCACCCCACTGTTTTTATTGTAAAATCTCTTCTTTGTGTGCCTTTTTCATGTGAGAAAATTTGTCCCTTTCTCCCTTTTCCCAGTGCATTTCTCCTTCTCAGGCCTTCTTTTTTTTGGAGACCATTTCAATATAATCTACTCATTTCCATGTTTTCTGAGTATGTAAAGTCCTTTTAACTACCTTAATAATGATATTTTAAAAGTTACATGTAACACATTCACATAAAGGATTGTAAATAGTTTAACTTTACTGAATCTCTTGATTACTCTTTAATATTTATCTTTTTAAACTTTTCTTGAGTCTTGTGTTTGAATGTTAGATTTTCTATTTTGCTCTGATTTTTTTTTCCATCAGGAATGCTTAAAACTTCTCTATTTCATTAAACATTCATTTTTTTCCTCTCTCCTGAGGATTGCACTCAGTTTTTCTGCATAAGTTATTCTTGTTTGTAATCATACCCCTTTGCCTTATGGAATAACATATTCTCAGCCCTCTCCTTCTTTAATGTCAAGGTGCTAAATCTTATGTGATCATAACTATAGCTCTATGACATTTGGATTGTTTCTGGCTACTTATAATATCTTTTGTTTCACCTGGGAGCTCTGGAATTGTAACCAAATTCTTTCAGCAGATTTTTTTTTTTTCAGCAGACCATCAGTGAATTCTTTCAGTTTTTATTTTGAATCTAAGATACCAGGTCAGTTTTCCTGGATAATTTCTTGAAATATGATGTCTAAGCACTTTCTTTGATTATGGCTTTCAAGTAATCTAATAATTCTCAAGTTATTTCTTTTCACTCTATTTTCCAAGTTAGTTTTCCCCCACCCATGTTTCATTCTTTTGACTTTGATTGTTTCTTGATGTTTCATGGTGTCACTAGTTTCCACATTCCCAGTTCTAATTTTTAAGGAATTATTTTCTTCAGTGAGCTTTTGTATCTCCTTTTTCATTTGGTCAACTTTGCTTTTTAAGGAGTTCTTTTCTTCAGAGTATTTTTGTGCCTGTTTTTATCATTAATCAAATATGTCTTTTAACAGTCTTTTTTCCCCTCTTCATAATTTTGTGGTGTCTTTTTTTTTTTTTTTACCAAGCTTTCAATTCTCTTTTCATAATTTTCTTGCATCACTATCATTTATTTTCCCAATTTTCCTCTCTCATTCATCTCTTTCTTTAACTCTTTTAGTTATTCTTGTTGGTTTGGGGTCCAAAAATTTTTTTTTTTGGTGGAGTTAATGTTTTCTTTTTTTGAGTTTAGGTCCTGGTCTTCCCTGCCACTGTAATAGTTTTTTTATGGTTAATTTTTGTTGCTGTAGTTGTTTCCTCATTTTTCCCAGCCTATTTCTTGACTTTAAACTTTATGTTAAAGTTGGGCTCTGTTCCTACTGTCCCAAGCTTCAGGCTTTTTCATATTGCTTTTTCTTATTTAGTTTTGGGGGTCTGCAAGTTTTTGGTGTTTCCAAGTTTATGTGATCATTAGAGAGGTGTGGTCATTGCTTTCCTAGTCTGTATTCTGGTCTTTATCAATGAAGGTCCTTTGATCTCCTACAGCTATAATTACTAGTGTTCCTCTTTACTTTGGAACTGTGACCAGGACTCACACTTGAATTGAGACCTAGAATTATCTATAAATAATAAAGTTGCCAAATCAGGACCAGCTATACCTTCAGCTAGCAAAGGGTCCCTTGTAATCTCTTTTTGACCATTTATCTGATCCCTTCACTGTGGTGGGGCTCAGAATTTTAAAAGATTGCTGATGCTATGTTGTATGCATGAGCTCCGGACAGGTTGGTGTCATAGACTTTTCCTACCAACTTCTTAAGTTTTCTTAGGCAGGAAAAAATCACATCTTGGCCATTTGTTGGCTTGTTGGCTCCAAAATGGGATTTGAGGTATTATTTTAGAGGGGAAAAGGTGAAGTTTATCTTCCATCTTTACTTCCTTTTCTGACCCCCTTTTTTCCCTCCCTTCCCCCCACTTAATGCTTATCTTAATGCTGTTCTGAAAACCTGTTTTAACATCCTACTTAGGATTATTCTCCATCCATTGTGCGTTCATTACTTCGGCTTAAATTCCATGATAAGCCTATCACTACAATGTTTCAAAGCCCCTTTCCAACATTATGATTTTAAGTGATATATCTATCACATGTTAAAATTACTATTGATTAATATACAAAGCACAGACAAACAATGAAACATTTCTATTTGCATTTTCATTCTAAAGATAATTATATCCTTCTGTTTCCAAGGTTAATTATTTGAACTTCTGCATTGATCAGATGTGTTAATTTATAAAAATATTTGCAGAAACTTTTAAAATTCAAGTATGTGGGTTTAGTATTGGCCATAATTAAAGCATAAAGCTTAGTTAAACAATTACTTTGATGATAGGAGTATAAACAAAAGTAACATTCACAAATTTACTCTGTTTTTCTCTGTTTTAGGTCTCAGCCCACAGTTGATTTCAAGCCATAATTTCAAGATTAGTTCAATGTAGAGTTCTTTTTAGGTCTTTTATTTCAGTTCATTTTAATTTAATAAAGAACAAATTGATTTAAAAGTTCATTGTATGGTTGAATCATGTCATTCAGTGACTAACTGGTGCTTTTAGGAGAATATTCCTATCTAACTTTTGGCATATTTTTGCAAAATTCTCAAGGAAGCAATTATTTGGAAATAGCCAAAATGTCCAAAAATGTTTTTGGACTCTAAGAAGTGAAAGAGATTAGAATGAAGGACTAGATATGTCTGATCTTTTAATTCCAGCTTGTTTTATACAGTATCACTAGTGTATTTCTTCCAGTATAATGACAGAATTTGCCACTTTTTTTTCAGATAGCATTTTGAGATACTTTTTAGTCTGAAGAGCCAAAGGGCTGAAATAATAGTACTGGAGATTTAAAGTTGGCAGTGAACTTGAAAGTCATTTCACAAATGAACTTACTCATTTTACAAATAAAGAATATGAGGCCTATGAAATTAAGTAACCTGCCCAGTGTCATACAGATATTAAGAATCCTACCTGGGATTTGAACCTCTTACTCCAAAGCTAATGAATAATCTTTCTACTATGTCTCATTACTCCTGCTTCCTCATTTTTCTATTAACTATTCAATTCTTATATTGTAGGAAAGTTAATACCACTTTAGCTATGCCATATTCAAACTACATGCATTCCTCTCTTTCCCCTACTCCAAAGTACTTTTCTCTAAAGTCAGTTCATTCAATCCATTAGAGCAAAACTTGTTATATTAAATTCCTAAGTCATGCCTCTAATCTTCTCAGGATTCTGCAGGATATTAAGAAAGTGTATACAGTTTTCTGCTCTCTTGACTTGTCAGAATTCCATCTGTTCTCAAAATGTAGTGGAAAAGGGCTGGAATTAAAATTCATTCTACCACTTCTTTCTATGATGCTGGGCAAATCATTTATTTGAGTCTCAATTTCATCATTTAGAAAATAAAGGGGATTGGGCTATTATATGTTTCTTGGGCTCTTCTTGTGGGGAAATGAAGAAAAATGGGCTAGACAAAAGTTCAGTTAGATAGATTGAGAAATGAATGAATGGTCAGGCACAAAGAGTACTCATTAATTATTCTTTTCAAATAGAAAGGAAGTCTCAAGTAGAGTGTCCCAGGGATATGTGCTATTTCACATTTTGATCACTGACTTAGATGATATTTTTCAAATATAGCGAGGGATACCAAGGTATAGCTAACACATTGACTGAGAGAATTTGGATCTGAAAAGATATTGACAGGCTATATCATTGGGCCTTCCCTTCTCCCAAATAAAAGTATTTATAGGATAGTTTTACATATGTATGTATATAGATATAGACACACGTACATATATATTTGTACACAGCTGATGTATTAATTGTATTAAGTTTTAGATGACATTTTATCATTATTGTGTCACATTTTAGGAGGAATATTAATTAGCAGGAGACTACTTGATATTAATCTTGATAATGAAAAGCTTTTAACTCATAGTACTGGTTGAAGGAACTGAGAATACAGCCTAGAGAAAAAGAAGATTTGAATCTAGTGGAAAGAGTTTTGCCATTTTTTTCTCCAGCTAATTTTACAGATGAGGAAACTGAGTCAAACAGGATTAAATGACTTGCCTGGAATCTGAGAACAGATTTGAATTTAGGAAAATGAGTCTTCCTGATTTAAGGTCAAGCACTCTACCCACTACAACTATCTAGAAGTGGAGGTCTTCATATTGTGGCTAGATAATCACCTGGTGAAACTGTTATAAGGTAGCTTTATTTGGTGAGGAGTTTGACTTAGTAGTCATCGAAATCCTTTCCAGCATTGAGTGTATGTTCATAATTCAGTTCTGTTATGTGTTCCCAGGTCTTATATAGGCACATATGAACTGCTCTCTTTTTATGGCCAGTCTCTAAAATCTTGTTAACAATTATTGCTGGATAAAGAAAATATTTCAGATGCTACAATACTGTCAACACCTATCTTATGCAATGGAACAAAGTACCATGCTATGCTGGTTTAAAAACAAAGATCTAGAACATGATGTTAATTTGACCAAGGTTGTGGGATTGGAATAGATGAGTTAGCATCACTTTGTTCCTTGTACCCAGTTCATACTGATTGGTCTATATTCTAACTAAAATGTGCATTGAATAGATCATTGGGGTATCTAAATCAGACAATGTGGCTGGATCAGGAAAAAAAAATATCCCTGCTTCTGGAAAAAAGACAATGGAAAATTCACCCCTTACTGATAGAAGGTGCTTAAGCATCCTATCTTTCCTGTTTAAAGGACATTTTCTCATTGACTCTCAATTATGCTCAATCTGAGAACTGATTTTGTGTGGTTTCCTGCCATTATTTTACACCTAAATCCAATGACTTAAGAATTCAAGATAAAACTATAACTTCCCAAACCAGAAGCCACAGTACTATATGGAAGGTTTATTTAAGGCCTGGCCTGCCTTCAATGAATTCCTGAAACTGAGGAGTTAAAAATAGTCTAGAGATTTTAGGAGTAATTTTGAGCTGACTGAAAGGCATTAGGCCAGGCCTGGCCTTTAGAGAAAGCTAGTAAGGCAATTAAATTCACTATAAGTAGGGAAGTGTTCTCCAAAGAACCCTGTCAGGGATCATAGGGTCATAAATGGAGAGCTAGAAAGGACTTTAGAGGCCATATAATATGACCCCCTCATTTAACTGATGAAAAAGTTGAAATAGAGGGAAATGAAGTGACTTGCTCAATACTACATAGTAGGAATCATTATAGCAAAGCCCATTGGATTCCCCTTTATTTCTGGACCAGATCCTAGAGCTTTCCCGTAAGCTCCAGTCTAAATATATCTTTTCTCTAACTAACCCTGAGTGTACAGGATCTCCTTTCTGTCACCTTCAAGTTCATTTTAACCCTTCAGTGCCTACTTTTGCTTACTAGGCAGTATATATAAGTACTTAAAGGCAACTTGAATCACTGAAATTTTTTTCCAACAATAATTGAAGATTTCTAGTCATACAGTTTTGAGGGAAGGGATTTTTTGGATCCTGGGGATTCTCAGGAATCCTTGGCATTTTTTGGATAAACCAAAAACTTTTGTCAAAAAAAAAAGCACCAAAACCCCCAAACTAAAAAAGAAACAAACTATTGCTGCTTCTCTTAAATTTTGGAGCTTTCATTTTACCCCAAATAGCATCATTCTTATTTGGGTTTCATTGGACTAACTATAATCTGGGTCAATTTGTGGATTTAGCTAAGGTTTTAACCTTAGTGAAGCAAATGAAAGTTTGGTGAGAATTAATCTTTGATTTCTTTTATGTGTATTTTTAAATTCAGGGGATATTTAAAAATAATTGGGATGGTTTTAGAACAAAATCATCTTGGAACACTTAGTGTTTCCAAATTGTACTGGATCCATCTCCTTGATCAGGGTCACTATCATAAAAGAATGAAATGCTGTATATAAGAAAGTTCTTCACAAGTGTTGGATCATAGCAAAAGAAATTACTTGCATCCTGCTTTGAAAGTAATGGCTCTGCAAAGGAGAGAAATCTATAATTTCTACTTCTTTAAGTAACTCTAGAAATTATAAAAATATATTTTTTAATGAAAGCTTTTATTTTCTGCTATTTTGCTTCCTTAGAGGGAATGCCCACATTGAAGAAATTTAACATCCAAATCTCCAACAATTAGTAAACATTTTAAAAAGCATTTACTATGTGTCAGGTACTGTGCTAAGTGCAGGGAGATACAAAAAAGTCTTGATGAATGGGAGAAACAATGTGCAAACAAAATATACACAAAACAAGTCATATACAGGATAAATAGGAAATGCATATTACTATACAAACATTAATACAATAATAAAGGCAGGTAGGGTGGCACAGTGGTTAGAATAAGAAGATCTGAGTTCAAATCTGACCTTAGACACTAGCTATATGACTCAAAGCAAGTCATTTAACCTCTTTTTACCTCAGTTTTCTCCACTGTAAAATGGTGATACTTCCTTACTTCCCTACTTCCCAGGGTTGTTGGGAAGATTAAATGAAATATTTTGTAAAGTGCTTAATGCAGTGCCTGGTATATAGTAGGTGCTATATAAATGCTTATTCATTTCCTTTTACTTAATACCAATGATGATGTTGTTGATGATGATAAAATAATAATTCCCCCTCCTCCAGGCTTTATTATATTTCATTTATCCCTTTTGTCAGGAATGCAGTGTGTGAATACTTTCTCTTTTGTTTTCAAGTGTTACTAGTAGGTATCCTACATGCCTGTTCATGACTACTTTATTATACTGCCAAACTATAGATCTAGTTTTGTTCATCTCATATTATTTGTCAGCCTCCCTGGTTTGTTGTTCAACATTTATGTTTTCCTTTTGATTGTTCTCAGTTATTTAGTATCCTGCTGTGATTTGCACAGCTTGATACAATGTCAGATTTTTTATTTCTCTTTGTTTCTCCCCCACACTCCAAATGTCCACATGCATGAGCCCACTGATACAGACACACACACACACACACACACACACACACACACACACACACACTTTGTAGTTGATAGCCTAGAAAAAATTTAAGTGCTAGAATAGAGTACCTTAAGCACAGATTCACTACTGTGATAATAGCCCAAGAGACCTCCCTAGTACAACTGCTTCTAATTTCCAGAGCTATAGTTTACTAAATGTGCTTCAAGAATTATTTTAGCTATTACACATCCTAGAATATTTTGGCTCCTAGTTATAATAACAACCAGATAGCACTATAAAGTTTGCAAAGTGTTTGAATGATGATATCTCAATAATACTAATAATAGCTAAATTTTTAAAGATAATTTTTTAAGCAAAGTACTTTTTGGATCTCACCTGATTCTCACAATAATCCTATGTACTGTTATTATTCCAGTTTTACAGATGAGGAAATTGAGGCACATGAAGATTAAATAATTTCATCATGGTCACATATTTAGGACATGAGGTAGAATTTGGATTAGGATGTTCTTGACTCAAAGTGCAATAATATATATCTACAGTGTTCCTAGCTACTTTCATTTGAACCTCACTCAAATGGATTTATCATCTCATCAATTTAAGTGTTCCCTCCAATGATGCAGACTGTAATCCATCTATACCTGCCCAACCTTTGCAAATCTCATACACATCATCGCTAACATCCGCCATATCCAAGCATTATGATGAAGCCCTTCATCACTTTCTCCTAACATTAAAAAAGTCCTAGTGAGGCTCTTTGGGCATCTGTCTTTCATTATATGATCAGTCCCATCATATCTTTCTGACATATAATTCCTTGATAATATTTTTTCATTACTATTCTTCAAATTTCCTTATTGTTCATATGTGGTAGCAAGCTTCCACTCACTGTATACTTTTCTATTTTTCCCTGCATGAGACTCAGTTTTAGTTCTTTGGAGTCAGTGATGTTCCAGATTTCACTGCCACCACAAAATACTAGTAAAATGTTTGTATTTAAAAGATGAACCTTTACTCTTATGGGAAATTTAGGATTGTGAAAAGTGTATTGCAATTTTTCAAAGTACTCCAGCCTGTGATAGACACTAGGAATATAAAAATAAAGGAAATCATCAGTTTCTGAGAGGGAATATCATTTTTTCTCGGGGGAATGGTAGTTTTTAAATTTTATTTTTAGCTTATGGAATTTAATAAGCATTTTCATGACAGTACAATAAGAAGATGATTGTACATAAAACTACAAATTTACCATGCACAACTTACCATTTCTTTCAAAAACACAAGATCATATTAATTTCTTTTTATTTTTTCCTTCCCTGCACCTTAAAATCACTGACCTCATTATTTCTTACAAAATAGTTATGTTCCATTACAATTATATACCACAATTAGTGATTTTATGCAGGAGAGAAAAGCAGATTTGGGAGATATCTATCTAACATCAAAATTCATAGAATCTGATGAGATTTCCAAGGGAAAACCTGGTGAGAAAGAAGAGAGAATACTGGACAAATCCTTGGATGCAAATAAGAGAACCGTCATTCCTAGTATATAGGATCCTGTTCTAGTCCCAGCAACCATGGCCCTTTGTTTAACTTGAAATTCCAAGTAGCGTTACAAAGGGAGGAGACAGAAAGGAAAAAGGAAGAGGGAGGAGGGAGAAACAGAAAGGGGTTAGAAAAAGAAGGAAGGTAAAGAAGAGATGGAAAGAGGATGAGGGAGAGAGAATAAAAATGGAGTGGTAGAAAGTAGCTGTTTTAAATTTTGTTATCCCATTTTGGAATTCTGAACAATATTTTCTCATAAAAACAATTATGAAGGATATTTAGGGTATTTTATGGTAATAGAATTAATAAAATCCAAGATGGACCACATAAACTTTTTCAACTGACTAAACAACCTAGCTGTTGTAATAATGTTTTTGGAAGGAAAGACATCTTGGGTTATAAACAATTGACTCAACAGATGAACATTTGGAAAACAATTATTGGGGACTAATTGGGTATTATTTCATATGCACATTTAGGAAATTTCATTCTGTTCATCTCAAGTGCAGATATTTTATAAAGTTTTTGTAAACCAGGTCACAGAATTGTCAGACAAAGGAAGCTAAAGATGTGAAACTATTGTTGATGCCCTATAACCTGGCATAATCTTGGCTCAGTACTTTCCTAGGGTAATGTGAACTTCCAGCAGAAAAGGAAGAATTTAAAACAGATAGTGGGAGGAGGCTGACATTTTCTCCATTATTTTTCTAATTTTCTTTTATTATACTTTTGACTTAATTATTAAGTTTCTTTGTAGCTGGTCACTTGAAATTCTGATAAGGTATTCACTTCCTTTTTGTCCCTCTCCCCTCCTCCTTCCCCCCACTCCCTGTTTCCACTCAGTGCTTGGAAAGTTCTCCTTTCTCACTTCTGCCTCTTGAAATGCTTAGTTTCCTTCAAAGTTCAACTTAAATGCCATGTCTTACATGGGACCTTTTCTGATTTCCCCCGATTTAGTGTACCTACTCCCTAAATAATCATGTGTTCATTTTGTATATGTTGTTATAATATATATTGTCTTTTAAACCATTCAGGAATATCATAAAAGGAAGAGGGAGGAGGGAGCCCTTTTGGAAAATCACAAGTTTTTTTTTTTTTTTTTTGTCTCATGAGGTTTTACTTAATTTTCTTTTTTATTGCAATATTTAGAAGCTTTAATTCTTTTAGCTGACTTTATTCTCTCATTAAAAAAAATCCCCCTTCTTGTTTGTAGTTAAGATACCAATATCTTTGGTATTGTTTTGGTAATTTCAGTCTTCTCCCCTTATTTTCTTATTGCTCACATTCTGACTCCTTCCTATTTAATTTTGGTTTCTCCTGTGGTTTCTTTTTCTCTTTCAAAATCATCTTGACTCCTTCTTACACTAGACAATTCAAATTTCACCAGCCTTTATTTTGCTTGATTTCTTGAGTGAAATAATTGCTTCTGACTCTGGGCTTCTTTTCAGATACCTTGGTGGAGTGTCACATGGTGATTCACACTGCCTTAAATTTCCTCTGTTCCTTATTTCTCAGATATGTGCATTATAGTGCACACATATATATTCTCTATTAATACACATATTTATACGTTAATGTTCTTTGTGTCATAGACTATTGGAGAAAGCTGAATTTATTTTATCTCTGGGTCATAATTCTTATTTTGGAGAAGTGTGAGGTCACAAGAACCAGAAAAAATGCTGTCTTTTTTGTCTTTATTGGTCATAGGTACATATGTAAAAATACATGCATGCATATATGTATATTTGTAAATATGTATTATTATATTCCATTTAAATATTTTTGTTATGTTTCTTGATGGCATATAAGACCTTTGAAGGCAGATTGCATCTCTGCCAGTGCCTGGTGCATAATAGGTACTTAGAAGATGATGGTTAGTTTATTACAAGATAATAGAATCAGAAACCCCTCATAATTTTGGAGAAGGGAGATTTCAGAAGATATCTGGTATAATCCATGAATGGATGATGATGATGATGATTATAAGAAAATTGGGGAGCCTAATCAGTGCTAAACACAATTTGTTTACTTTTATCTTACTGACTTCCTTTCTATCCCTTTCTCCTTTTGAAGCAAATTTTTTGAGTTATTTCTTTTAATACTAAAAAATACAACTACAAAACTAAGTTTGTCATCTTTTCTAACTTGAAATTAGTAGGCTTTTTTTGAGGTTCTATTGATAAATGGCTCCCAGTATGTACCTGGTGCAATAGGTGGGAAAATATAATTGATTTTTATAACATAGTAGAATTCTCAACCTTGGAACTGCTACTACTCTTTCATATACTTTGCAGATGTGTAAATTGAATTGGAATGAAATGATTTTGCACTAATTACTATGATCTTGAAACTTGGTTTTAGAGGCGAATAGACTTATAATTATTGTCCATTCTTGAGGAAAAAGAAGTCTAAGCAATATCACAATTTTGTTTTCTGTTAGTTCTTACCTTTTGTTTAAATATAAATACCTTTGGAACTCATGCAAGCATCTTGACTTGATATATGTTGACCATTTTTAGAAACATAGATTAACAAGTGCCTCCCTACTTCTGACTCTATCAAGCTGGGGCACAGGGAGTCTGGATACCTGTGAAAAAATTAGAGGTTTAGTTTAATTTATGAGCCGATATGCCTATGTTCCCCCTTTCAACTTTTGAACTGTTAGGAAAATCTAGTATAGTGAATTAGTTATAGATGGTACTTTTATAGCTCTGAATTAAAATAAATGACTTTCTGTATTTCAATATCATGATTCAATCACTCTGTAACATCCCTCTGTAATGTTTGGGCTAGCTTTTTGGAGGTCCTTTGGACAGGCCTTGGTCTCAGTAGGATAGACACCACGAGAATGGTCAAGAATAGAGTTTAGATTCTTTATTCTGGCCCAGTCTTGATCTTAGTGCAGGAGGCATGAGAGCCACCATGAAGCTGGTCAAAGATAGAATGTCTATCTTTCAGTCTTTCTTATCCCTTATATATCTCATTGTGATTATATCATTACAGAATACTGATTATATGTGAACTAAAGAACCATTACATCACCATGCAAAGTACTAAGTATATATATGAACTAGAGAACAATCATCTCATCAATTCAACTGAGTTAACACCTTGTTTCAAGGGTACTTGTTTCAAGTATACTTCTCCAAAGTTCAGCCTTCTACATCCCTCAGTGTCTTCTTTACCTTGGAATAACCATCTGCCATGATGAACTGTTTCTGCCATTAGTGAGTTTTTCCTAAGGCCTCCATTTTGAGGAGGGGCTCAAGCTAGCCAGCCTTCAACCCACTACCAGATGTTTTTTCCTCCTCTTCAATTCTGTTATTTTTGGGTATTGTCTTCCCTCATTAGACTATAGCCTCCTTGAGGGGAGATTATCTTTCTTTTAACTTGTGCCTGGCACCTAGTAATCATTTAATAAATGCCAGTTACATTGTTGCTGGCATTTGAAATATAGAATAGTCTAATTCCTTCATTATAAGAAAACATATTTCCATGTACCACAACTGTTGAGCCATTACCCAATCGAAAGACACCTACTTTATCTTGAATTCTTTGCTACAACAAAAGTTGTTGCTATAAATACTTTTGTAAATATGAATATCTTCTTTTTATCTGTAATCTCCTTAGAATATATGCAGGATATACTGGTAAATGTTGAACAAGTGGTTCTCCTTAAACACATCACACTTTAAAGTTGAATTCATATTATTAATATTTTATCCATGATTTCTTAAATCTAGACAATCAGCAAAACAATTCAAGTCCTTATTTCCAACACTTACTAATTATTTCTGAGGTGTAAATGCTCACACTCAAAAGTTAATACTTCTCTTTGCTGGTATGAATTGGCTATAGCAAATCTTTGTACAAGACATTTTGAATATATGAGGCTTTAGCTATTAGAAAAATCTTCAAATGTAAGAATGGAAAAAAAAGATAATGTAGGGGAGATAGCTACATAGCAAATGGACAGAAGACCCTGTGGGTATGTCACAATGTTAGGAATTATAGAATGGGTCATAGGCCAAGAAAAAGTCCAGAGAAAATTATATGCGAGTACTAATAGGAATGTCATCTATGATTAAGTTTGCCCCCCAAATACAAACACTACCACCACCACCACCACCACCAGCAGCAGCATCCTTTTTGTATCTGTTGAGAATTAAGTATAGGCTGAAACCTTTTTCACTTAAACCTTGGCACACGATTTCTGAAAATTTTCATTTTTGGGTTTAGATGGAAAAGCCCCTTAATGAACTTTAAAAAATAGGGTATGAGTTAAACAAATTTTACTTAAGCCCAGTTTGAGAAACAGAAAGAATGCTTACTCTGGAGTTTGGTGGGGAGATATGGGTTCAAAAAGAAAAAAAGGGCAGAGGAGAGGAGACTGATCATACAATCATTAATATGCTATATTAAGTACTAAGCATAGGTGCTTAATACCCATTTTTAATTTTTTTTAATTATTTGAAAGAGGATTTTGAATGTAATAGATGTCAAAAGCAGTATATAAAATAACTTGAGTCTTCACCTCTCCTTTTCTCTTAATGGGTTACTACCTCTATTAGCTTTGTTTCTTGAAACATTATTTAACCTCTTTAGATTTGCATTTCATTTTTTGGCAAAATATGGGGTTGGACAAGACAGATAACCAGCTCTAGGTATAGGATTCTATGATTCCTTCTGTGTTGCCTACCCTTAGATTAAAGATAAGTTTCCCTACTGGGTCATGGAAGCTTTGCCTAGATGCCAGCAAAGATAATTCAATTTACTATAATCCTTTAAAAAGAAAAAAAGAAAAGGTCTATTTCCAGACTTTTAGGCATAGACTTGGGAACTATAAGCAAAAGAATAGCAACTAATCATTATGACTAGCTGATATTTTAGTTATGAGGCTTGTTTTAGGCCAATGGTTCTGAAGCTTTTTCTGCCTAAGGCTAGAACTTTAATTTGAACAAACACAAGCCAGCTATTTCCTCATCTCTTGCTATGTGAATAACTATTTACTAGACCTTTAACCCATTAGGAATGAAGGAGAGGTGAAGATTCGTTATGTTGCAGAACTACTTTTGGTGTCTAACAAAATTCAAAGATCTTTTTCAAACAATTAAAAACATCGACAAATATGTATCAAACAATTATACTTAATGCTTAGCATACCATATTACTGATTATGCAATCAATTCCCTCTCCTCTGCCCTACCCCTTTTTTATTCTCTTCTGCCTTTCTTCCTTTCCCTTTCATTTTCTTGACTTCTTTCCTTTCCCTTTCTTTCCTCTTTTTTTTCTTTCTTCTTTTTTCCTTTATTTTTTATAAGTCTGGGTATTTGTGCAAGGAGAAATCACAGTCATACATACATAGCAGTTTTTGTGTGTTGGCATTACAAAATAGGGCCAGGGGCAAGTAGTATGAACCCAGTCCTCAAATCAGATTTTTGAACCAAAGTCAGTCAATTGGTAAGTTTCTAGGACAAAGCTGTTAAACATGCAGGCTGTAGACCACATATGGTCTATAAAACTTTCAACTATAGCAGGAATCATATTAAAATATAATTGAGAAATATTTAATAAAATAACTAAAAATACAATAAAACATAGAGAATGATGATATATGGTGACTCACCACGCAGCCCACAGAGATCCTCACACATAGTTTAAAGGCTCCATTTCTATTTGCATTTGACATCACTCCTCGTGGATCCCACTTCTTGAAGAAGAGACAAGGATATAAGAAACCTTGTAGGCCAAGACTACAAGATACATTGAAGCCAGGGTGGGGAGGAACTTGCCTGTGATATGGTCAATGGGTGGCAGCAATATACCATCTGGTAGCTTCCTATCTTAATTTTTTTTTTCAGGGTAACTAGTTACTTTTTTCTATGCTGTTAAAAGTATCATAGGACAGTAAATTTAGAACTAGAAGGCTCTTTGAGAATATCAAGTCCAGTTTTTTAATTTTACATTACAAGGACAAAGGCACAGACCAGTTAAGTGACTTGGGCAGGATCATACATCCAGGAAGTAACTGAGGTAAGGATTTTAACCCAGGCATTCCTGCCTCCAAGTCTGGAGCTCTATCCACGATTCCCTGTTGCCTTTTTCATGTTTTAGGTATCCTCTAAATTTCAGTGCTCTGAGACAGAATCCTGACCACTATGCTCCATCTATGATTGTATGAAGTCTACCATACTATTAAAAACAAACAAACAAACAAGGGAACAAGTAATGTTGTCCTTGATAAAATTATTGTCTAGTCACTGCCTAGTACTACTTGCTCTGTTCTTGAAACTAGGTTGATTTCAGCGTCTTTTCCTTCCTACTGCTTAGATCCTTGAGTTTGGTTACTAATGATCTCTGGTTTTATTGGATACTTCATCCTACTTACTCTCTTGAATCTCTTTTTGAATAATGGGGAACTAGAAGGTTGTCTTCTGTTAATTGTCTACCCTTCACTTCTTCCCCAAATCTCAGAGTTTTGGCATCAGCATAGAGGAGCTTACTTCCTTTTCCCTCTCTCACTATACAAAACCTAAATTAGCACTCCTGTGGTGTTTGTATTTTTCTTAGTTGACTTATGCTTTGAAGAATTTTTAAAGATTACTAGGTGGTGCAGTGGGTAGAGTGCTGACTTTATATCAGGAAGATTCCCTAACTAAATGATTCTGGGCAAGTCATTTAACTGCTCTAAACCTCAATTTCTTCATTTGTAAAATGAGAGTAATAACAACATCTGTCTCCTGGGGTTGTTGGGAGGATCAAATGAAATAATGAACGTAAAACATTTAGCAGAGTGCCTGGTACATAATAGGTGCTTAATAACTGAT
This sequence comes from Antechinus flavipes, assembly GCF_016432865.1. NCBI lineage: Eukaryota > Metazoa > Chordata > Mammalia > Dasyuromorphia > Dasyuridae > Antechinus > Antechinus flavipes. The sequence goes on from NC_067401.1 coordinate 220,307,500, forward strand.
TATTTCTTTCTTTCCTTAGAAGTAGCAGAGATATAGTAGATAGAGATCTGGGAGACAAGGTCTGGGAGTCAGAATGAATTTAAGCCCTATCTCTGACACATATTAGCTGTGTAACTCTGGCCATCTGACTTAGCCTCTAACTGCTGCCAAGCAACTCTTTAAGCCAGAGAAGGTGCCAATCTACATCAGTAGAAGCAGTTTATACACCAAGAATTCTCTATTCCAATTCAAAAATCTTTCCTCTGACTCTAAAACAACAAAAAAGAGATATCTTAAGCACTAGTAAATGTTTTTTCTTCTTATTTTAATTCTTGGCAAACACTTATTTTAGACCATTAAATTAGCTGGATAACACATAAAACAGAGACAGTTTTATTGAAGCCATAAGATTTTGAATGATACCATATGTTATTAGGGGTGGTCTGGTCTGAGGGAGATCTCAGGAGCACATCCATCTCTGGCATTTTACTTAACATTCTCCCTCCTACTTTCAATGGGATCTATTGACTTCCAGCCAAAATTAGCTAGGGATGACCTTCATGAACAGGAAAAGAGGTTGTCCAATTGGGGCCACATCTATAAATGATGGGTTGACAATTTCTTTGGCTCATTACTTGGTAAATATCAGCAAAGTTGATTTCAAATCTGGGAGGTAGGTATTATTATTATTATTATTGTCATTCTATTGGTGAAGAAACTGAGCCAAAAGTGAATTACCCAGCTTCAGAGTTAAATATCAGAGATCAGATATGAACTCAGCCTTCCAGACCCTAGGTCCTAGAACTTTATTTACTCAGCCACCTAGCTGCACAAGAGTATAAATCAATAATTCTTTTAAATAGTAGATGGATGGAAGAGGATTCCAAGAAAATGGCAGAGTAGGTGAGAAAATTTTCAGCTCTTCAAAATTCCAGGGGCAAAAAGAATTAAAGGAAGCAGATTTATCCATATCAGACCTTAAACTATACTATAAGATGAGAACATTTTTGAAGTACAAAACAGATAATTTTATTTTAGATTTTAATATTTTATTTTATTTTAAATTTTAATATTCTTGTATTAAAAATACTATGCAGTCAAGAATAGAAAGAACACAGATAATTGGGGGAAAAAAACTTCTACAGATAATCTCTAAGATAGGATGTGATTGGGTTGGAAGATTACTGTGCTATAGGAAATGATAAGCTGGTTGATTTAGAAAAACATGGATTTAAATATGACCTCAGACACTTATCCCCTGTGTGATCCTGGACAAGTCACTTAACCCTGTTTGTCTCAGTTTCCTCCTCTCTAAAATGAGCTGGAGAGGGAAATGGTAAACCAACCTAGTATCTCTGCTCAGAAAACCTCATATGGGATCATGAAGATTCAGACATCACTTTAAAATGATTCATCAATACCAATAGCACAATACATATTCACACATACATATATGCTTATCTATAGAAAGCAATATGGTCAAATTATTTTTAAATTCAATTATTTAATTATATATTTAAGTTAAATTATTTTTGAGGAATATGAAGCATTTTCCAACTAATAAGAAAATAGCTTTATATGATGAACAAATCTGTAAAGTTTCATATATATATATGTATACACATATAGATACACACACAACACTGAACATGTATTCTACTTATAAATTGAATATATATATACACACACATACACACATGCACACACACACACACACACACACACACACACCAAGTATTTCCCCAATTAGAATATACACTCCTTAAGGAAAAGGATAACATTTGATATTGTATTGTATCCTCAAAGCTCATTTATTTTGATTAAAATTTTGTAACTGGTCTTATTTATTTTTCCTGAGTTGTATTAAGAATTATACTGGGATTTACAAAGCTCTCTCCTATTAGTCAAATATCATGGGTCAAAAGGAAAGATCCAGACCTTTGGCAAATCTCTTTCTTGTCAGCACCTGTCTCCGCCATCTAAGGAACCTGAAATTGGTAAGATATTCTAATCAAATCTATTGTGAAGAAGTATAGAATCAATTTTGGAAGGGAATTTAGAAAAACTTTTTAATGAGGAAATTGAAGCCCTGAGAAGTCTAATATTACATAGGCAATATTAGAGCTAGGTTTTAAATTCAGGTCCTATGACAGGTAAGAATTTCATGTGCAACATTCTGTCCATTGCTTTTCTTTATTCTTTAGAATTCAGTCTTGTGAATACAAAAACAACTATAGTAGTAACATTTATATATAAAGAAGTCATCCCTCTCTCCCTATCCATTGTTCTCTTGTTTGTTAGTGTAATGTACCATCTGAGTTTCAAGATGGAACATCCTACTGTCTACTACCAGATGTTCTGTTCTTAGATCATGGGGGAGGGAAAGGATAAGCTAAGCCAGCACCCTAAGACCATTTTAGCTCATGACTTCACCATCACTCATTCTTACTTTAAGATGTATGCTGTTTCTTGGTTGCAAAATGTTAATAATAAGTATTTATGCAACATTTTAAAGTTTGCAAAGGGATCTTTATCTTATGTAGAGAATAGAGTGACTTGGAGTCAGAAAGACCTGGATAATTCTGGCACTTACTGTAAAACTGAACAAGCCATTTACCAATCTGTTTCTTCATGCATAAAATGGAAAAAAAAAATGGCACATTTCTCACATGGTTGTAGTAGTGATCAAATGAAATAATCTATGTAAAGCACTTTGTAAATTTAAAAACCCTATGTAAATGTTAGCTCATTTGGGCCTCTCAATAACCCCTTGAGGCAGATATTAAGATATTGTTATCATCTTTATTTTTCAGCTCAAGAAATGGAAATTCAGGGAGTTGACTGACTTGGCAAAAGTCACCCAATCCATACGCATTGAAGAGAAGGTGGAATTTGAACTGAGGTCTTGTTGACCTGTTGCAAATATTTTTTTCAAACTTTAATGTGTTATATAAATAGTTATTGTTGTTATTTAATAGCTGTGGAATAGTATACCTCAAGAGTTTAGTGTAGGAGTTCTTAACTAGGCATCTTGAATCCCTTAAGCATTCTGTTGAAATCAGTAGAATTTTTCTCAGAATAATATTTTAAATGCAGAAAATAAAATACATAGGAATGGAATAATGGGAACAACACAATAATAACTAGCATTTTATATCATTTTAAGGTTTGCAAAGTGTTCTACATATATGATCTCATTTTATTCTCACAACAACTCTGAGGTAGTTGCTGTTATTTCCATTTTACACATGAGGAAATTGATTGGATGGAATTGATTGGAGGAAAACATATTGGATGATATTACTTGACTTGACCAGGATCTCATTCTAGTATGTTCGTGAGGCAGATCTGGTAGTGTAGAGGCACTAGCAGCTGATGGTTAGGAAAGATTTTCTTAAGGAAGTCAAACTTTGTCTGAATTTTGAAGCAGGCGGGGTATAACAGGTTGAAGTGAGGAGGGATTGCATTCCACATCTGAGTGAGAGCCTATGAAAAGATATAGTGAGAGGAGATGGAATGTCATGTGGGGTGGGTAGTTGGCTTGATTAGTTTGGCTGGAATGTCAAGTGTGCAAGAGAATAAAATAATATAAACACGGATAGGCAGGCTGGAATCAGAAAATGAAGGAATTTAAAGACCAAATGGAAGAGTTTTTATTTGGTCCTGGAGGATCAAAAATGAAAGTCATTGGAGATCCTTGACCAGGAGAGTGAAATGGTCCAATATATGCTTTGGCAACTGTGTAGAGTATGGATTGAGGAAGAAAGAGACTACAGACAGGAGGACCAAATCAGAAGCTACTCCAATAGACCAGGTGAGAAGTGATGAAGTTTGAACTAGGTGGTGGATGGTCCACCTTATTCTATAAGCTTCTTGACCAGATCATTTTATAAATCTTTTACAAGGCTTTCCCCAGTATTCTGGAGATCTTCCTTTAGGTCCTTTAACTTTTGCTGGCTCTAATACATCACTTGGAATATGTATATTATTCTTGCTCTTCTTAAACATAATTGGCCTTATTCCCTTTCCAATTTTGCATTGCCTTAATATTATCTTCATACTGCTTCTTGGTAGAGAAAGATTCTTCACCTGGAAGTTTCCCATTCTAGTGAAATAGTTGGTAGAGACCTGAGATCCTATGTATTTTAGAACTTGATACAAGTAGAACAATATCACGCAGGAACTCAGAGATAACCTCACTATCTATAGGGAATCCATCTTCCACTTGGATTCTGTGCAGTATACTAAATTCTCTTGTATTCTCTTGCATACATTTGTTTTATAATTTGCTATTGATTTAATATTGATATTGTGCTTTGTCATTTGATATTGATAAACAAGAGCAAGTAAGTAGTGCTGTGGATAGAGTACCAGGCCTGGAATAAGAAAACTTTATCTTCATGAGTTCAAATCTGGCTTCAGTTATTTCTCAGCTGTGGGAGCTTAAGCAAGGTACTTAACCCTGTTTGCATTAGTTTCCTCATCTGTAAAATGACCTGAAGAAGGAAATAGCCAACCACTTCAGTATCTCTGCCAAGAAAATCCTAAATGGGATTACAGAGTGGAACATGACTGAAAAATGACAGAACAACAACAATAACAACATTGATAAGCAAAGGATCATCATGGTATCATAATTTTAGAGTTGGACAGGATCTTAGAAATTGAGTCCATATCCATGTCCCTTATTTTACAGATGAAGAAACAAGGCAGGAAGTCAAGTGACTTGCCCAAAGTCTCACAGCTGATGTGGATTGAGGCAAGATTTGAAACCAAGTCTTCCTATTTCAATTCTATAACCATCAATCAATACTGATACATCATTTTAATATATGATCTGACTACAGTTAAGAACATTTATTCAAAAATCACTCCCGTGTCATTAACCAATTTTAAATTTTTTTTATTTTTCCCCAATCACATGTTAAAACATCTAGTCATTCATGTTAAAAGACAACATCTATGTGCATATGGGATATTTGCTGTGTTTCACATCTTCTACTCTTTATTTGAAAAAAAAGTATTATTGATATATTAACATGAATGTTTTTAGTGGTCTATATGCTTTTGATCTCTTTAATTACTTTAATATTCTAGAAATTAAAAACATCATCAATTTACACATGGGTTTCTCCCAAGATAAAGTAGCCCATGTCCAAGGAAATATGTGGGTCTATACTTACTAAAAAAGCATCATAGCTAAAGCATCCCAATTTAGTGTGTTTACTTTTACCAGTCAACCACAAGATACACTTAATTTATACCAAAGGCATTCAATGAAACAGTTTTATCATAAGGGAGATGCAATAGAATGTTTCTTCTACAAAGAGAACAAAATTTATCATTTCGTCTATGGGAGAAGATTCACTTGGAGAACATGTGTGGAAGGCCACAGGTGTAATTTAAATATGTCAGCAGAGAGCATATGTAGCTAGGGCATGAGCATAGATGGGGCTATTCTTCTAATGCTAGAGGAATGATTATGTCTTCTGTTGATGTGACTCCACTGTCCCAAGTGGAGTTATTCCATACATTTCAAATGCATGTTACTTTGGTATGTTTATGAGTAAGCTAGGTTCTATAATCTCTTCCAAGTGTTGATATATGATTGCCTTACATGGGCATTGTCATGTTCTGTTGGGCACTTGCTTGTACAACTTCTTTATATGTCTAACACCTCATGTCACCTGGAGAACTCACCTGGCATATTACATGTTCCCTAAAGAGTTGTGTTCTCTGAGTATGATGTGATTCTAAAGATCAAAACTATGAAGAAAGAGGTAAAAACAATAATTATGCTATACAAATGAGGTGTGAGAGCAAAAACTGACATAAGAGGAATTAGATGGGAGAGGAAGGATGGCAGTTTTGAAATCCTATTCACATCAAGAATGGATTAAAAAGGAAAAAGTATATATCTATACCTAGAAGAGTATAACACACTTCAAAATCTATAAAAAATAAAAGGGGAAGAAATAGGATAAGGTTGGGTAGGGAAGCATGTGTAGATTAATGGGAGTGGGATACAATGTGTAGATTATTGGGAAAGGGATAAAGAAGGAAGGAAAGGTTTGGGGGAGAGGAGGGATTCTTGGAGGGGAGTTTAAATAATAGTAAGGCAAGCTAGATGATAAAAGTGAACTAGGAGAACTAGCAGGGATAGGAAAATGAGAGATTATGTATGTGTATTGTTGGAATACATGGGAGAGCTGTTGGAATACACAGGAGCCACCTGATAGTGGTGGCTGGAGATCCAACTCAGAATAGACCTCCTCTTGTGAGAAGATGATACAAGGAGACTGAGAGGCAGTTGCTTTGTCTGACTTCTCTCCTCTTCCCTCTACCTCCAATTTATCTCATTCCCAGTCTGCAACACCTGTGTCAGCAAAGGCTGCCTTGCAACTCCTTCAGATGCTATGATCCATAGCTGTGGAGGCTCTCAGAAAATTGACCTGTCTCTTAACAGTGTATGGGTGTGTATGTATACATGTACATATATAAATGTATATGTATATATATATATGTGTGTGTGTATGAGTGTGTGTGCAAACATAAATATATTTGTGATTAACTGTAGCCTGATTAGAGGAGGTGGTGGGAAGGGGGAAGAAAGGGGAAAAAGAATAAAAAAAATGCATTACAGAGAACAAAAGAAAACTTACAAGGAAGCAAATTAAAAATGGAAAATTATGAATATGATATGTTCTATTATTATATATAGTTTCTTAAGATGGAAATTTGTTGTAATATTTTTTGAATCTTCTCATGTTCTGTTATGCTCATGACAATGTTTTTTTTTTTCTTTTTCTTTTTCATTCTCTCCCTCCCACCATTTTCTATTTAAGTTTTAAATAAAAAAAAAAGAGTAAGTGTTCTTGACATTTTTCAAGTCATGTTTCCCTTTGGCAATATGATAGATCCTATGATCCCTTTTCATAATAATGTTCTTAAATGTATAGAATAAGATATATAGGTTTACAAACCAAATCATATTGAAATAAAGTTATAACAAAGAATAAGTTTACCAATCTTTTGGATTCCTTTTGGAACACAAACCACCCAGGCAATTCAGTAGAACCTGCAGCTATTTAACCTGTCTTTTAACCTTCTGCCTACTCACCAAAAACAAGATCATTGTAACAAGCTTCTATTTGACTTAAAGTTAAAAAAATCTTTGTTAATTCCCAATAAGTTTTTATTGCTACACTACATTCCTTTGGAATCATATTGGGAAATGATCCCTATTTAACAAACTGGCAAAGACTGGGTCTGAACTCATTCTCCTCTCACTTCCTACATTTTTTTTTTAAAGGCCATGATAATTTTTGGTTTCCCCTGCAAATGAATTGGGGAGATAGGAAAGGAGAACAACACCTTCTAGGTGGAGCTACTTGGAGGGGCCTACTAGACTTTAGTCCAAATCTTGATTTTGAGAACAGCTCACAGAGTTTAGTCTCTAGGCTCTAGGGATCTAGATACCTCATGGGAAATTGTAATTCAAAAACTCTGACTTTATGATGTATATTTGGCTGGCAGCAATCTTTTGATTACCTGATATCTCCAAAGAGTATTTTCCAACTCCCCCACCTTTGTATTGTAGCCATTAAATATAAAGGTAATAGAATTTTTCCATTCATGGCTGAATGTTCTACTATCCTTTACCTATCCTTCCTTCCCCTTACATGCTTCTCCCTCCCTTTTCCCCTTTGAATATTATTCTTCAAAGTGTGTGTGTGTGCATGTGCATGTGCACACTTGTACATGTGTACTTGTGTTGAGGGAAGAGTGACGTTAGGAACATGAACACAGTTGAATCATTTATTGCTCACCCTGAGTTCCTGAACACCCACAGGGGTTACAGACTCCAATTTTAACTTGCATTGAGTTATTGCATTAACTTGTTCTCTGATTTACCCAACTAAGTTTCCACTGATTTTTTCTCTTCTCTCGCCCCCCTCTCCCAACAGACTTACTACTCTTGTTCCTCACCCACACACAACACTGCTCTCAGACTCCCTTACCTCCTTCAAAATGACTTTGATTACATTTCTGTTATTCCTCTCACACTACTGTTGAGCTCAATCCACAGTTATTTCCTTAACCCTGAGGCTAGTTTCTACTGCAACATCTCTCTCAGAACACCAGGAAAGAGAGAACCTTCTGACACTTTTTTAAAAAGCACAGGAAAGAATCAGCAGATATGTATTCCTTGCATGTCCATATGTGCTCCTTTTACTGGCATTCTCAGACACTAGTAAAAGGCATATGTTTATTTGGTTTGGAGGATCTTGTCAAGATCTTTTCAGAATCCTCTTACTTCTTCATTCTCTGAAACAGATGTTGGCACATAAAGTAGAATTCTCTTCATGGTGACCTTTTTGTTTAAGCTAATCAGAAATACTGCAAAGCGGGATGACAAGGCTTCATGTGAAATGATGTTTCTTGTTTTGGGAAACACAATGAAACTAACACCATCCCCTCCTTTATTAACATCTAAAGAAAACCTGTGGACCATTATTGTGACTTCCTCATGTCTTCCAGTTTCATTTATATAGATGCTTTCAATATTTACATGACTCAGTTGCTATAGTAATGTCTTCTATGTAAGGGACTTTAAAAGCCATCAAGATCCCCTTATTTTACAAATGAGGAACTGGGAGACTCGGACCATTTTGTCTTTTTTTGTTTTGTTTCCTTGGTTGTCAAGGCCAAAAACATTGTTACTTATTGTGCGATCTGCTGCCAATAAGCCTCTCTCCACTTAGCAAGCTGGATCTTTTCCAGTAGGCACAGACTATAGTCAAGACCATGTAAAATCCTTTCAAAATGATATACGACCTGCCAGAACTACCTTAGGAGGACACAGGGTCATCTCCATGTGACAAAAATTCGCCAGAGAAGTATTATTTTTATGAAGACAGAAAGGGAAATAGAAGAAGAAATAATTTGAAACTTGATCTAAAATGCAAGGAGGAAAGTTGAAGCAAAAACAAGAACAAAGTTCATATTCTGAAGTCCAGATAAACAATTAGATAATGTTGAGCATATTCAATTTAACCAACATTAAGTGAATAGAAAAAAATTACTAATTGAATATAAAAAAAACTGTTCAATAACATTTCAAATTTACCCATTTACACACATGTGTACATACATATATAAACATATGTATGTGTGTTTATATAAATATTATTGTTTAATGGTTCTCCTTATATACCACTGTTCATGACCACATTTGGAATTTTCTTGGCAAAGATACTGGAGTGATTTGCATTTCCTTCTCTAACTCATTTTACAGATGAGGAAACTAAGACAAACAGGATTAAGTGCTTTGCCCAGAGTTACATGGCTAGATTTGAACTCAGGAATTTGAGTCTTTCTGACTCTAGCTCAGACATTAGCCACCTGCCATTTACATATATTTCATATATTCTTACATATATGTGTGCGTTTATATATATCCTGAGGCTTACCCACAGTGTTTTGCACATGATTAAATAAATGTAGGTTTGAGTGAATATTAGTGTAAATTTGAAAATTTCTCACAGTTTCTCAAAATTACTATATTTTTGACACCAATTCCTATGCTATTCTTAAGAATGAAATGCAGGGAAATTGTACTTTTGTAATCCCATCAAACTGAAACCCTTTAAAGATGGCTTAAATGAGGGTTCCCCTCAACTGTTATCCATTGAGTTTCTATTAGAACACTGCTAAGGTTGAGATAGGTTAATATATTCAGATGGGATTGAAATAACAGATGCATTGCTATTTACAGTCTAGACTTTGTGGAGAAGCCGGCAGAAAGGAGGGCATAATTTGTACAATGCATTGTCATCTCTGCAGTTCATCAGTATTAAGAGCTGACATAGGCAAGTGTTTGTCAATGAGTCTTGCTGGCTGACATTGACCTTGTCGTGACAGCTACTGCTTTTCTGACATCTGTTAGCTTGGCATGTGGCACTGGACTCTCTGTTTGCAGCTGGTCTCTTGGGACTGATGTACTGTGAGTTCTGATGTGTTGTTAGTACAATTCCTATGGTCATGTTATTATGCCGTGCCATTTGACATTAATGTTAACTGACTACTGCCTTTTCTGGACTTTCTTGCTTGATAATACATTGGCTATGTTTCAGCTGGCATGACTCTTTGTAATGGTAGCAGACAGTAGGGGCTGAATAGTTAGATGTGGGCTGATGTCAGCATTGTAATATCTTCAGGAGAAGTTGATCTATATTCTATGCCTTTAGATAACTAGAAATAGTTCAAGTTGTTGAAGGATGGGGTGGGTGAGTGTCTGTGAATTTAAAAAAATATATATTTAATTTTTAGCCTTTATATAAACTTACTTCTTGAAGATAAAAATAGAGCCTTCTAAATAAAAACAAATGGAAAAGCAATTTGTTACCATTGGAGTGTATTATGATTTAGAAGGTTCAGTTTCTTAAAATTTACTTTGAAAATTTAATTCTGACATTTCCTGAATGCTCTGCCATAAAGAGAGAAATAAATTCTCAAGCATATTGGGAGTAAGGAATGCAGTTTTCTTGCCTTTCCCTTTTTTCATTCTTTTCTTTTCTTTTTCTCCCTTTTCCTGCTTCTTCCCCATTTACATCTCATCCTATTTAAATTCCTATTTATTCTTCATCCTTGTCTTTAAATATTCTGGCAATCTTAAACTCTGAACTATAGCTCCATTTCTTGGTAACCTGTTATCTGGATTTAGGCATAATACTGATATTATACATGTTCACAAACTCCAAAACCAAATTAAAACAAAACAAAACAAAAAAAAACTTTTAGTAAATGCTTGGTATGACAAGGTTGGTTTTGATAGGATAAGTATTCTCTCCATCTTCTACTCCAAGAGGTTTCAGTGTATTGGTAATATCTCATGGGTGAGCTGGACTCTGTTCTAGTGCTATTTATTGTAATGGACATCAAGACTAGGAGGAGAGAATAACTTGGTGAATGAATGAATAATACCTTTGATGTTGATTCACTAGGGAATGTTCCTGTAGTTTGTAGTTGAAAGAGAATCGCTTCTGCTTCAAGGCTCATTTTACAGAGACATAAGTGAAATGTGTTAGAATGAAAAGAACTTTATCCTATCCAGAGCTTCCAGAGAAGCTTTATTTTATCCTATCAGCTCTCAGCTGCATATGTGTGTGTACTAGCACATGATAAGGGCTTTGTGTGTGTATATGTGTGTGTGTGTGTGCGAGCACGTGCCTGCACATGCATGTGCATGCAACAGAGAGGTATCTTTTTGGAAAATATTTAAGGAAAACTAGTTATTTCATTTTTTCTTTTAAATATTTATTGGTATCTTTTGTTCTTGCAAAATTGTCCTTTCTCAACATATGTCCCTCTTTCCTATTCCCAGAGTTTCAGAAGAAAAAATAAAAATGAGGATAAAAACCGAAACCATTCAGTAATACTACCTTCAAGTACCAATACTAACAATATCAACAACCTATCATACTGCTACCACTAACAACAATAATAGAAATAACTTACATAGTGCTTTAAGATTTGCAAAGTGCTTTACATTTAATATTTGCTCCCATCAGGAGCATCAATTTGTTTCCTCATATAATTTCCCATTTCTGCAAAGAAGACAGGACTTCTCATTGATTTTCAAGTATGGCTATTTTTTTCTTCCAATTGTAAATTTGCAAATAGGCCAAACTAGGACAATTTCATTCTTTTTTCAGCTTACTCCCTAAGAAAGTACTTAAAAAAGATCTCACTGGAGAGTAGCTTCAGTGTTTGAGTATATATATATATATATTTTCTAAGTCTTTTCTTTGCAAGTCAAAGGGAATAAATATATAGTGACTTAGAGCACCAACTATTGCAACCACAGGAAGTTTGGGAAAAGTTTTTTTGTCACAGCTTATTTTTAGAAAAATGTTTTTCCCCCCAAAATTGAAGTGTTAGACATTTAAAGGCTCCTTTCCTATATCCCCTAGTGCCCTGTGCTACTCTAAAAATGTGCTTAGAATTTGTAGATAGATTCCCAGCTACTTAAACAGGGAAGAGTAGCATGAGTCAAGCTGATTACCAAATATACTATATTGACATTGTATAGTATTCTATCTGTTTCCATGCTGAACCCAGGCTTAATAAAGATAGAGCCTTGGGGGGGGGAGGGGTTGATCAGAAATTTCCTGTAGATTGAGGAGTGGCAGGTGGCCATCTTATTAAATCCAAAAGAAAATAGATCTATGGTGTGCAGACGTGTAACTGTGTGTGAATCATCATTACCCCATTTGGGGTTTTCTTGGCAAAGATCCTACAGTGACTTATCATTTCCTTCTCCATCTCATTACAGAAGAGGAATATCAGACAAACAGGGTCAAGTGACTTTTTCAGGGTTCGACAGCTGGTGTGTGAAGCCAGATTTGAACTCAGGAAGATGAGTCTTTCTATTTAGCACTGTCACTTTCTCCATTGTGCCATCTAGATGCCCGGATATATAACTAGCTTTAGGGAATTCATATATTGGTAGGTGGTAGATCTTTGAGTTAAAAAGAAGAAATCAAAGCATCATAGAATTTCAGATTTAGAAGAGAAATCACTGAGTCCACTCTTAATTATCTATGCAGAAATGTTCTCTGAAGGGGTTTGGTTAGACATATTCCCAGACCACTCCCAGGTTTTGACCTATGCTCATATGAATTTTCCCCAACTTATGGCATGTTCCAGTGATGGGAGACTCACTACTTCTTAAGGCAGTTTCCTACTCTAAATTAACTCCAGGGGCTAAAGTGTTCTGCCCAATGTGGGGCTAAATGCCTCTTTGCAAATTCTAACCATCATTTCTTGTTCTCTGTCATGTCCAGTAAAATTCTGTGTCTCATTTCTCTCCATACACACAATACACACATGTATATATGTAAACACACACACATATGCATACATACATACATACACACACATTCCTGGTTTGTTGAATTAGTGCAACTCTTTTTTTTCCTCCTGAGGCAATTGGGGTTAACTGACTTGCCTAGGGTTGCACAGCTAGGAAGTGTTAATTGTCTGAGACCAACTTTGAACGCAGGTCCTCCGAACTTCAGGGCTGGTGCTCTAAACACTGCACCACCTACCTGTCCCTTGGTGCAACTCTTATGGAGTTCAATATATCTGACTCTTTGCTGAGGAACATGTGCCTTGTGGAGATGGTGGAGGGACCACTGATTAGTTCCCAGTGATTGGGGTTGTCATATTCCATCTCAGGAAAACACAAGATTCTCTAATTAAGGAGTGATATCTGGTGCTATGGGATGTGCACCAGTCTAGCAAATCAGAGGTACCCCTATTAACTCTTTTTTACTTATGTAGTCTTTATTAAGCATTGTGGTTCCTTATCTCACCTCTTATTCCCACAGATAAGTTGGGTTCCCAAATATTCCTCTAAAGGTTTTAGGGGTATCCAAGAGAGAGAATAGATTTTCCCCCCTAATGCTAGTGTAATTAGTGCTGTTCTGTTATATTTTTCATCTAATACTCTATGTTTAAATAGGATATCTTCCATATCATTCGTTTTCCTAATGATTAGCCCCTCAATGTATTTAATTAATTATATCTATTGGAATTTACAAAGGGATATTTGCTGAAAAGATATTGTTGTGTAATGCAAATTGGTCTGGGCATACCCATTTTAGGTATCATGGAGGGGGATTGACTACCTGCTTCTTTAAAACTAGTGTGACCAAGAATATTGCTCATCTGTCTTTTTGATTGCATGCTTTACTGCTGTATTATTTTTGTCAATTCTTATCTACTTTGTTCAACATGTATAACATGAACTGGGATCTTTACCTCTGGACATAGCAGATAAGAGTAATTGAAAAGGAGTGCCCCCACAGAGAGTTTCAAATGGTGATTAAATCTCACCAATTTTAAAGGTGGATAGCCAAAAAAAGTGGCTACCTACCTGTGAGGGGATAAATCTCCATATTACCTCAACTGGGAATGCCCAGACCAATCAGGATTACATTGAGTATAAAAGTCATAAGGTATTCACTCCTAACATTCTAGGGCACACTTTCTTCTAAAAAACAAACAACAAAAACAACAACAAAAACTTGCTTCCATGGGGAGAGTGGGTTCAAATTTAAAGCAAATTGCTACAAAATACCTTCTCATTACCAAGTTCACTTCTGAATTCATAATAGCCAATTAGATGCATTTTTCTCTTGATTGACCTTTGTATACTGGTTCAGAGAGTATCACTCCTTATTGTTTTGGGATCCTAGCAAATTCTGTCATGGACTCCCATCACTAGACCTCTGGTTCTATGGCCTGTTGAGTTTTTAAAGGTAATCCTGTCTTAGATACTCTTTCAATTAAGACCAGGAAAAAGAATAAACATGAGGAATAAAATCTACCTAGGTGTGATGTGGCCATATAATGGCCTGGTAAGGGCAGGGCTTCCCCACTCAGAAGCTTGCAACATTTTGTTATTTTACTTTGAATGCAATTGAAAACTTACAGGGAGTTATATTGCTCATTTATCCATTTTATCTGGACATTCAGCTCCAGCTTAGTAGCAATTCAAATGATTCCTCTTAGCCACACAATAAACAAATAGGAAATGGTTTTGATTTTTCTCCAAAGTTCATATGGGGATTAGATCAGGTAGAGGTTCATATGGGGATTAGATCAGGTAGAGCATGTGAATATGCTCATAAAGACTGAGTTTTCATTGGCAAGTTCCCTATTATATACATATTTGTCAGAGGAATTGGATACTGGAGTTTCAGAGATCATGGTAGGAGATGGACAAGATCATCAGATAAGCCAGCAGTTGGCTGAATGAGTAGATGGAAGGATAGGAGATAGATCAAAGGGATAAATCAAGATATGTGAAAGATGGCTGCAAAATTAGATCTATCTTAGCAGTTTTTCCATTGGAAAACTTGTTCCACTATGAGAAATCTACTGCTTTCCATGAGAAAATCTGCTCCTTGAGCATGTTATCATATAGTTGCCTATTTCTGTTAGTAAACATTCAAGTTTTCTATGTTTATAAGCACTGAAGTTATTTGTGCCATTCTTGTCTTTCTGATACATTGTGACCTTATTGAGAAATGTGAATGGCAGGGCTAATTACTGAAACAGTCTACCTGATACATTAGTGTCAGAATTACTCTGATAAGGAGAATCTGACCTATTGTTCTTTACTGCTACTAAGGGATTGGTGTAGTAGGACACATATGCTATCAAATATTTTGCTTTTGGAGGAAGAGCAGCAAATACAATAGTAATGAAAGGAAGAGCTGAACGTAGAAAAGCAATGTGACAATTGGTGGAGCAGTTGTTATAAAATGAACTGAATTCTAATGTTACTCTTTATATGTTCTTAGAGGGGAGTGATGATAGGTAGATTTCCAGATAGAGTGATTTTGAGGACACTAGGAAAGTCCCCTGCCAAAAAAAAAATACTTCCCCTTTGCTCATTGATGTATGAAGTTCTGCGATAGATTAATAGCTTTGTCTTTTGTTAAAAATACAAATACCTCTGGTAGGGGAAACAATAAAGTCTTCACACATTTTATTTATATCTTTTGGTTTTGTTTCATCTCCATTTCTGAATATATTCTTTCTCTTTGTTTTACCTAGGGAGATATTACTTGCTTCAAAGAATAAAAATGAAAAAGTAATATACAAGCAGTTTTGGAAAACTCACACATCAGCTAAGTCCATGTTATAGGCAATGTTCCATATCCATATTTCTCTACTTCTACAAAGAAGGGAAGGGAATGTGCTTTCTTATATCTCTTTGGGATTAAACTTGGTCATCATGATTATGCAGCATTTAGGTTTTTTGTTCTTTCCATTAAAATTATTGTAATTATGTGTATGCATAGATTTATGTGTAATTTTCTACTTCTTTTATTTTATATTGAATTAGTTCATATGTCTCCCCATATTTCTCTGTATTTTTCATATTTGTCTTCCAAGTCTCAATTTATGATTCGAATTCTATGACCCAGAGGTTAAAAGGAAAGAGTAAAGAATCATAAGAAACAAAAAAGAGGTACATTTTGGAAGGAGAAGGAAATAAGAAAGAGGAGATAAGAGTAAGATAAGCAAGCTGGAAGAGGTCATGTTACTGAAGAAAGCAAGCACCTGTCCTTAACTATTTTCTTTGAGCTGGAGACTTTATTTCTTAAAAGACAAGGTTATGGAGTCAGGAAGACTTACCTCTCTTTCTGAGTTCAAATCTGGCTTCAGACACTTAGTAGTTGTATGACCCTGCAAATCCTTTAACCGTGTTTGCCTCTGTTTTCTCAATTGTAAACTGAGCTATCCTGGAGAAGGAAATGACAAAGTACTCTACTATCTTTGCCAACATAATGCCAAAATGTTGTTATGAAGAGTTAAAAAAAAGTAGGAGGTTATATGAGCCTAGAATTGGGGGTGGAGTAGAAAAGAGAGGAAGGAAAATGAGAAGAGCTCTTTATCATAGGCTGGTTAAGTAAGTAAGAAGCATGGACCCAGATTTTTTTTTTTCTTATCGAAACATTCCCTTGTTTCAATAAAATGAAGGTTGATTTGTCCTACATAATGTTTCCTACATAGGCTGCTATGGGGAAAAAACACAAGCTTAATTTCAGAAGTACTTATGGGAAAAATAACTTTTGGGGACTGTTTTACCTTATGAGTTATTTGCCCTTTACCTCGTTTCAAATTTGCAAGAGTGGAGCCAGATTTTTCTGTTAAGTAGAGCCTGGAGCCCTACTTAGGGAGTGTATCCAAAGGGAGAACATCTGGGTGGGCTGAACTTATATTCTTTTTATTTAATTCAATCTATTCAGCCAAACAGTTCTCACAGGGATGCTACAGCCAGAACTAAAGCAGTATTTTTATTTGAGTTCTACCAAAGAGCAAATATGCATTCTTCTTTTGTTAATGTGCTTTCCAGACACTACACATTTAGCTCAGGCAGAATATCTCTGTAATTGATATAGTAATGATAATAATAATTCTTCTTATTCTTAATTAAGGTTTTAATCTTTTGGGTTTTCTGAAAATGAGAAACTCTGACAAATTAAGGGGTACTGAATTTCTTGAGTAAGTCAAATATCATGTGTGGGGAGAAAGGAGGCAGGAATATAATTGGATCCAAGGGCCAAAGAACCAGGGAGAGGAAGATGGCCAGGAACTTGAGGCTTGGAATTAAGCTAATGAGAATATTGTTATTATTTTTCACTGACCCCTGGCACTATTTCAAGGGACTCACATCTGACACTTAACAATGAGGTCTTGAACTACATCTATATATAGTATTACAAGTCCTATGCTACTGGTAGCATCTTATAATGTGGAATTCATCCATATCTTTGTCCTCCACTTTATCTTTATCCCAATATCCCCATTTTATCAGAGAGGTGTCTCTTAAAACATACCTGTTTTGGTCAGGTGGACAAAGTGGACAAAATTAAAAATCCCTTACTGTTTGTTAAATTTTGATAGGTATAGTTTTCTGGGGTGGAGGAAATGTAGAATTGTGATCTGATCTATATAGAGAACTAGCTCCTTGTGAGGAAACTTCTTTTACCTGAAGATGAGCAAAAGTTAAGCAACTTAAAATTTTCCAAGTAATCTCAGAGGTTAAGTGGATTGCTGTGGTCACATAGGCATGTGCATCAGAAGAAAGACTTAATTTCAAATCTTCCTAATTGTAAGGCCAGTATTCTCTCTTTTATGGCATATAGCCTCTTGAGGTTATTAACTATTATTGGGCATCACCTAAATGTTACTTCTCAAAAGTGAAATTCACTGGAGCATTGGACATGGAATCAGGAAGACACAATTTCAAATTTGTCTAGTTGTGTGAACTAGGGTAAGTCACTTAACCATTGTTTGCCTCAGTTCCCTCATCTGTAACACAGAAATAATAATACCATTTACCTCCTTGGGTTATTGTGAAGTTCAAATAAAACAACAATTGTAAAGCACTAAAGTGCCTGACACATTGTAAATGTTATATGAATATTAGCTATCATTAGCTATCAACTCTGAGTTGTACCTGCTTCAGTATTTTTATCCTTATTTATTTATTTATCCTTGAAAACAATTTAAATACTATTTTATTTTCCCCACAGTTACATGCCAAGAAAAATTTTAGTATATATATTTTTAATAAGATTGAGAGTTCCTGCAGAAAGATAAGTGTGTATATATATATATATATATATACATATATATATATACATATATATATATATATATATATATATATATATATATATATATATATATAAAGGATTTAGAGTTTCAAATTTTTATCCCTATTTAATAGCTATAGAAACTGAAGTTCAGGGGAAATAGGTGACTTGCCTAAGTGTATAATACAAAGACTCAGAAATAAGATTGAAACAAAGATCTTTGCTTCTAAGTCAAACCTATAATGATCTTTAAAAAAAAAAAAATTTTTTTTTTAGCAAGGCAATTGGGGTTAAGTGACCTGCCTCGGGTCACACAGCTGGTAATTATGAAGTGTGTGACTCCAAATTTGAATTCAGGTTGTCCTGACTCCGGGGCTGGTGCTCTATCCATGTAGTTCTTTCTAATAATGTTCTTCCCTTCCCAAGTCCCCTCCCCAACCATTTATTAAGTACCTTTTATTTATTTAGGGCAAAGATTTAAAACAACAGTGACAACAAAGCAGTTCTTCCCCTCAAGGATGAAAAAAGTGTTTAAGATGGAATTTTGAATCTGCCTAAGAGGCTTATTAGCTCTGTCTCTTTGAGTAAATCATTTTACCTGTGGAATTCAGGTTCCCCACAGGAAAAATGAAAGAATTGGACTGGTTGGTCTCCAAAGTCTCTTTCAGCTAGACATAGAAGATCATGTGAAGATATTATACCTTTACACATAAGTATAGCATTTTAACTTAATTAAGGGGGATGATAAGATTCAGAAAAAGGTCTTAAGAAGAAAGTTTGAAACACATTTCTAAAATATTTAGAGAACTGACTCAAATTTAAAAAAATATACTCTATTCTTCAATTGATAAATGGTCAAAGGATATGAATAGACAGATTTCAGAAGATGTTAAAGCTTTTTCTAGTCATATAAAAATGCTTTAAATCATTATTGATTAGAGAAATGCAAATTAAGACAACTCTAAGGTACCACTTTACATTTCTCAGACTGGTTAAGATGACAGGAAAAAATAGTGATAAATGTTGGAGAGAATGTAGGAAAATTGGGACACATACATTGCAGGTGAAGTTGTGACCTGATCCAGTTATTCTGGAGAGCAATTTGGAACTATGCCCCAAGGACTATCAAACTATGTATACCCTTTGATCCAGATATCTCACTAATGGATCTGAATCCCAAAGAGATCATAAAAAAGGAAAAAAGATTCATATATGCAAAAATGTTTATATCAGCCCTTTTTGTAGTGGTGAGGAACTGGAAACTGAGTGAATGCAATCAGTTGGGGAAGTTATGGTATATGAATGTAAAGGAACATTATTATTCAATAAGAAATGATCAGCAGAATGATTTTAGAAAGGCCCAGGAGATTTATATGAACTGATGCTAAATGAAATGACCAAGAGAACATTGTACATAGCAACAACAAATTTCTGTGATGATCAAGTATGATAGACTTGGCTCTTTTTAACAATGAATTGATTCAGTCCAATTCCAATAGACTTGTGATAGAGAGAACCATCTGCGTCCAGAGAGAGGACTATGGAGAATGAAATTGGGTCACAGCATAGTATTTTCATCTTTTTTTGTGGTGGGAGTTGTTTGCTTGCTTTTTTTTTTTCCTTTCTCATTTTTTCTCATTTTTGATATGATTTTTCTTGTGCAGAATATGGAAATATGTTTAGAAGAATTGCACATGTTTAACCTATATTGGATTACTTGCTGTCTAGGGGAAGGGATGGAGAGAAGGGAGAAAAAATTTGGAACACAAATTTTGCAAGGGTGAATGTTGAAAACTATTTTTGCATATATTTTGAAAAATAAAAAGCTATTTTTTAAAAAAAGAAAATTTGAGGCAGGGGATGTCATTTTCTGTTAGTATGATCAGGACATTATTCAAAGACAAGTACATGAACTGAGCCTTAAACACAGAGAAAGATTTCCATAGGCAGAGATAAAAAGAGAACACATTATAAGCACAGAGAGAAACTTATTCCTGGAGATGGGAGAAATCAGGACAAGATTTAGGAATAGCCAACATCCCTCTCCTCTGAAACAGAAAAGATGTGAAGGGGAAGGGAAACTGCAAAATAGGTTAAAAAGGAAGCCTAGAAAACTAAAGAGTTTGTATTTCATCTTGTCTGCAATTTGTGGTTTTGAAGTTTTCTTGGCAAAGGGATCAGAATGGTTGGCATTTTCCTTCTTCAACTTATTTTTCAGATGAGGAAACTGAGATAAGTGGGGTTAAGTGACTTCCCCAGGTTCACAGAGCTAGTATGTGTCTGAGATTGATTTAAACTGGTCTTCCTTACTTTAGGCCCGGGACTATCCAATGTGCACCTATCCACAATAGGAAGAGTTGAATGTTTTTGAACGGAAGTAACATATTCAGGCCTGGGCATATGGAATATGTCATAGGCTGACTCCTTTCCAAGTTTTTTAATCTTTTTTATATTTTCCTTCCTTCTACAATCCAGTTTACTGACTTACTTGCTGATCCTTTCCTATGATCCTCTAGCTTCCAGGTCTATGATTTTATCCTAGTCATCTAACTAACATGGAATGCATTTCTTCTTCACTTCTACCTCACAGAATCCCTGCCTTCCTTAAGGACTCATCTCACTACCGCAAGAGGAGAATTTCTTCTCTCCTCATTGAAAAATTTCAGGTGGGCTCTCTTCTTACTGTGGTTTCTTGGAGAATAAAAATGACTTCCCCCTTTGCTTGTTCCAAAATTTACTCTTTTTGAGTTTCAAACTCTCATTCTAACCCTTTCTTTAAGTGTTGGTTGGTATGAAGTGATTTCTCTGCTCCCTTGCCCACATGAACTATTCTTATAAAAGAATTTAAATCTTGAATTTGAATTTGACTTTCTTCTCTCAGTAGTGGTAGAAGACTAATATTCTCTTTGTCCATCTCTTCTAACTAATGTACTGGAATACTCTTGCCAACAGATCATCTACTCTCCTCCAACCCCATAATATGACTTAATCAGGCATAAGTTAATTCCTCATTTCTTTGAGTTTATTCCTAATAAATTGGCTACCAGGTCAACATGCCAAACCAATCATTTCTGCTTTATCTTTGAAACCACTGCCCTCTGGTGACCTACTTAGCTACATGTTCATTAGTAGAGCTGAGGCAATTGACAATACCCTAATAATGGTTCATGTTTATATAGTATTATAAAACACTATATTCTAAAAAGTTTATTCAAATAGCATATATATACATATATATATAATCAACTCTCCCTTCCTGATAAAATATTATAATATTTTGTTATAATAAAGTACAACCTAGCAAAAACAAATCAGCAAATTAACCATATTTGAAACTGTATAGTTCATTCATTTTCTTTAATTTAGCACCTATCTTTGCAAAGACAGGGATGTATACTTCGTGTATTAATCTTGATGAGTCTTCCTAATTCCATGCCTTTCATCCTATCCACTGAGTTACCTAGCTGCCTCTTGCTTTTTCAATAGAGGGCTACCTCCCCAAACCCAGTACAGTGCCTTGAACAAATGCTTTATCTGTCTGTCTATCATTAAATTTTTTGTTTCAGTTTATTCATTTCTAGATCAATGATCATCCACTTTTCTGGCTTATTTAATAAGGTACTTTCTTCATAATACTGTAAGGTAGGATAATACAAGTTACCAGGTGAACACTGGATACCTTTCTTGATCAGATTCTCACTGACAAAGAATAAATGGATCCTATAGGGTGAAAATGATGGGGCACTTGGGGAGAAGTGACCACTTCCTCTTAGGTTCATGATACAGGAGAGAAAAGTCAGACACAGTCTCATATGCACCTATATTTTGAGAGAGTAGATTTCAAAGACTTCAGAATAAGACTAAGGATTAAAATTCTACAAGGGAAGTCAATCTAATAGGGATGGGTAATTCTTGAGAATGAAATTCTGAAGATATAAAAGAAATCAATTTCAGTTAGGAGGAAAAACGAGTTATATGAATGGAGTGATGTGTATGTTCAGGAAACTAGCAAAATAATGCAGATTAAAGAGAAAAAAGAATACAGAAGCAAGGACAACTAATAGAAGCTGAAGATAACGGCATGATTTAGGTTTGTAAAATAGTGTCAGGAATGTTCAAGCAAAGAATGAGCTGAGGCAGGCTGGGAAAATAAAGGGCAACAAAAAAATTACCCCTATATCCTCGATTGTTTTTAGAAAGTAAAGGATGGTTATTTTACATGGAAAGGACAGTAATAAGAAAAGAAAGAAAGCAGAGCTGCTAAATTCTGATTTTACTTCTCTCTCTTTTTTTTTCTGTTAGGAGAATGACTTCTGTGCTGAAAATGAGAACAAAAATGACTAATGGGATTTTTAGCCATGATATGTGTAAAGAGAGTTAAGATGACCTAACTGCACTTGATGATAGCAAGTCACCTGACCCACATGAACTGAGTTCTATTGGATGTCATTAACAAGCTATCATTTGTGATCTTTGAAATATTACAGAGAACTAAAGAGATTGCAGAGGACCAGAGAAAGGGAAATAATCCCCTCCCCCCAATTTTGGAGGGAAAAAAGGGAAGAGAATAGCAACTAATAAAACAGTGAGTTTGACTTTATTTCCTGGGACAATTCTAAAGTAGAAAAAGATAGTGAATATTTAAGGAAGAAGCCATTATTACAATGAACCAGAATAGCTTCTCTAAGAAGAACTCATGGGATAGCTAGATGGTATAGTGAATAGAGCACTGGCTCTGCAGTCAGGAGGACCTAAGTTCAATACCAGCCTCAGACATTTAATACTTACTAGCTCTGTGATCCTGGTCAAATTATGTAATCCCAACTGACTCACGCACAAATACCAAGTCATGGCATACAATTCTTATTTTCTATTTCAATAGGATATAATACCACTAGCTTAGGGGAATACTATAGACATAATTCCCATAATTTTAATCAATTATTTTGGTAGAAATGATGGATGATATAGGTTAAGTAATAATATGGAACTTGTTGAAAAACTGTACCCAAGAATAATTGTCACTAGACTTGTGTCAAAGTGGGAGGTCTCTATTTGAGTGACCTGAGAGCTTAATCTTATGTTATCTAATATTTTTATCAAGTATTTGCATGAAGATATGAATATGTATATCAAATTTGCAGATGGTACAACACTGGTAGTAATAGATAGCACATTGATTAAGAGAATCTGGTTGAACTAGAATATGTCTTAGATGCCTTATAACTTTAAAGCCTAGGTTCCTGAGAACAAAATTGATATGAAGAAATCTAACAAGAAGAAATTCACTAAGAAGAAGTATACAATCTTATTCTTTGATGAAAAAAAAGATTATTTTTCTAAGAAAATGGCATAAAAATTGACCAAGGATTTATTGATAAGTACTGCTGCCATGTACTCATTGTCAGAACTATCTCAGTGTTTAGAGGCTCTGAAGGAAAGAGTAGGAGAGAAAGATATTAAACTGTTTTCCAAACTGATGATCTAAGAGCTATTGTGCTGACCTTCTTGATGTATGCTTCTGAAACTTATATTACCAGCAATATGCCAGGAAACTGAAATGTTTCTATGTGAATTGTCTTAGTAAGATTCTGAACAAGACCTGGCAGGATAAGCACCTTTTAAAAAAGCTAAACTGTCAAACATTCAAACTCTTCAGAGAATGCAACTAGGATGGGTTGGCCATGTTGTCTGAAATGCCAAATGTATGTTTGCCTGCAAGATTATTTTAGAGAGAATTCAGAAAAGGCAGACTCTCACATGGTGGTCTGAAGAAGCATACTCAGAGTCTCCCTGGAAAACTTTGGAATAGTTTGAGAGATATGAGAAACATGGCAAAGGACTGCCCAGAATGGTATGCCCACATCAAAGAAAGCAGTGTGCTCTATAAATGAAACAGAATTGCAATAGCTCAAAAGAAATGTAAGATGAGTAGATTTAGCGGCATCTCCATGCCAAATGTTTGCATGGATTATTTGTGTCCAATATATGGTAGAGCCTTCTGAGTTCATATTAGTCTCCTCAGTCACAGTCACAGTACTCACTCTATATTGATCTGGTATAATGATGTCATTTTGGTTCTTTTTGAGAATAGACAACAACCAAACAACTGCTGCCAATCATACTTATTGATACACAGAGACATATTAAAAACTAGTCTATTATATAATCAGGACATGGACTCATGATATACAAAAGTCAGTGGGCCTTGAGTATCTTTTTCAGCACTTTATATAAATTGTAGCTATAAGGGGGGATGGATATAATGGAATTTTGTAGAGGGTAGAAGGAGAAGGTAAAAATTCACATACCAAAGAACACATAGCAGACGGGGAAGACCTCTATCAGGTATAATAATAAACTGGTCAGTAAATAGTAGGGAAAAAGCTGAAATATACAGACTAATTAATGCTAGAATTATATATCATTATTTCACATGTTTATCTTAAGAAAATAGAAGTAATAAAGCTGAGCCAGAAATTCTCTTAATTAATCACTTAATCACAGGAGTTAAAGCTTGATATCAGCTAAATTCTACATGCTCTAGCTAGCAGTCTTATTTGCTAATAATGTCAATCCTAAATCTTTTATGACAGAGAGAAATTTCAAGGTATAATGGATATTGTTATTATTTATTATTATTATTATTATTACTGCTCTGGATCCTACTACTGAAATAATAATAATTAACATTTATATAACATTTACTATGTACTAGGCACATTTGATTCTCACATAACCATGTGAGGTAGATATTTTTATTGATACTTGTCTATGTTCAGGCCCCATCTTGTATATTGCTTTCTACTCTAGAAGACACAATTTAAAGATACCTGTAGAGAGATATGAGTTAAAGACACTGATGGACAGTATCCAGAAGAATTCTGTCAGGATAGGGAAGAATTTTTATTCCATGACATATGAGAATCTACTGAAGGATCTGAAAAATATTGTAGAAGAGATGATTTGTCTTATTGTTGTTCAGTCATTTTTAGTTGTGTACTATTCTTTGTGATCCCATTTGGGGTTTTCTTGGCAAGATCTCTGAGTGGTTTGTTGTTTCCTTCTCCAGCTATTTTTACAGATGAGAAGACTGAGGCAAACAAGGGTAAGTGTTTTGCCCAGAGTCACACAGGTAGTAAACATCTAAGACTGAATTTAAATTCAGATTTTCCTTACTTAGGGCCCAGAACTTTATCCACTGAGCCATCTAGCTGATTTAAGAGAAGAATCAGGAAAACTAAAAAAAGTTTTCAAGTATTTAAAAATTTGTCACATTGAAGAAGAATTAGCCTTGTTTTGTTTTGCTTTTTTTTTTTTTTTTGGCTCTAGAAGAGAGAATTAGGACCCTTGGGTAGAATCCACAAAGATGAAAATTTCAGCAAGAGTTCCTAATAATTTAAGTAGTCCAGAGTATATTGGGCTCTCTTGGGAGGCAGTGTTTTCTTCTTCACTGGTGATTTTAAACAGAGACTAGATGGCTCTTTGATGGATAGGGCATATAGAATTCCTTCTCATGCATAAAGTTGGACTAGGTGGCTGCTGAGACTCCTTCCAGTTGTGAAATTCTCTGCTCTCCCACTATGCTTTGGCTTTGAATTCTAATCCTTAGGTCACAGGAAAGAATGGCTTTCTCAATTCAGGCATTCACAATGGAAAAAAACAGTATCCATTATATCAATATAACATTGTCTTCCTACCCTTATAGTAGTTAGGCAAGGGCATATTATCAAAGGTTACATATCAGGGAACTTGTTTCTAGCACTATCTCATTTCTGGAAGGTGCTATATTCAGCAGGTATAATTCTAATTGTGACAGTATCCCTGAAACTCTGTTGCTATCACAGGAATATAACTGGAGAAGAGTACAGTTTGGCATAAATAATTTACTTTGAACCAGAGAATTGCATTGAACTCTGGCCCCTTGAACTAACATGAACAGGGCTACATCAAAACCGTCTCTGAACCAAATCCAAATTACTCTAATATTGCATTTGATTCAAATCCTTTCTTTGAACTACTTACATTCCAAACCTTGGTTCAAGAAACATTCCTGCCTATAGAATTATCTTTGTACACTTACCATTGCAATTAATTCCTGTCTTCCTTCATTAAACATTAGTTATTAGCAGTAGTATTTTAATAAAAATACTAATCTTGATAGGCAGCATGAGACTGTGATAAAGATGTGGCCTTGGATTCAGGTGGGTCTAGCTTAATACTTACCACTGATACAGAGTTTATGATATGACTCTGGTCAGAGTGAATCAGACTTTTAAGTGCCTGAAGCAACTCTCTAATTAACTCACAGTTGCTGATCTTCATTAATAGTGAGAGTTTGCTCAAAGGGAATTTCTCATATCCATGAAATTCTAGGTCCATTATCTTCCTTTCACACTCCCCACCTTCCCAATACCAATCTTAAAATATCTTATTCAAAGAAATAAAATTGAATTTTGAGTGATCTTATTTTTTTATTCTTTTTTTTTAAACTTGTGCTAATGTAAGCATTAAAGGGTAGATGAAAAGTGGTTCAGACAATCCCTTACCAGAAGGTTTCCCAGTGGGTATTGCTACCTTGGGATAACTTTCTCCTGCTATCATACAGGAGGCTAAATAATTCTTCTTCTGAAATTATACCCTTGAGTCCTCTTCTAAAGGCTTCTCCATGGTATGGCTTATGCACAGTGTCCACTCCAGTATAAAAGACTCACTCAACTCCTGAAAGTACAAAGAATTCTTTCTAATAGTACTATTTCCATTTGTTCCTATGAGTTCAATGATTATTTCTCTCACGATTACTCCCAGATTTCCATATCCAGCTATAGTCTCTATCCCAAGGTCTAGTCCCATGTTTCCAAAATGCCTACTTGATATTGCTAACTGTATGTTCCATAGTCATCTTGGTTGTCTTTTTCTGGAAATTCACAATTGAAGAATGATAACTATGGGTGGCACTAATGATAGTTTTTAAATTTTAAATACATGCAAAGAAAGTTTTCAACATTCATCCTTGGAAAACCTTATGTTCCAAATTTTTCTCCCTTCCTTCCCCTTCCCCTTCTCCCTTAGATAGCAAGTAATTCAATATAGATTAAACACGTGCAATTTTTCTAAACATATTTCCACATTTATCATACTGCACAAGAAAAATATGATCAAAAAGGAAAAAAAATGAGAAAAGAAAAAAGCAACCAAACAATAACAAAAAGGTGAAAATATTGTATTGTGATCCACATTCAGTTCCACAATCCTCTTTCTGAATACAGATGGCTCTCTCTATTACAAGCCTATTGAAATAGGCTTGATTTACCTCATTGTTGAAAAAAGCCAAGTCCATCAGATTAATCATCACATAATCTTGTTGTTGCTATATACAATGTTATCTTGGTTCTACTCTTTTCACTTAGCACTAGTTCATGTAAGTCTCTCCAGGCCTTTTTGAAATCATCCTGCTGATCATTTCTTATAGAACAATAATATTCTGTGGATTGCATTAAACAGAGATGATGTCTTAGTAGAAGCAAATTTTAAGCCAGGTAGCAAAGGAAATGGAAGATTATGTAGTAAGTCTTGTTTCATAACTGATAAGGCAAAGAGTTTGGCCAGATTTCAGAGAAATGGAAGGCTACTAAATAGGAATGTGTAAATCGTGTGCTGGAGATGGCAAAAAACCTTATAATTGTGATGAAGGAAAATAAAAAAGAATAAAGTCATCAAGAATAAATAGGGAGAGAAAGTGGCTTTTAAAACATTTTGAAGACAAACCCAATAATTATGTAGTTAGTATGACCAACAGAAGAATTTCTCCCATTTCTATGACCTTAGTTACTTCATCTATTAAATGAATGGGTTGAACAAAAAAAAGAGCTTAGGTATCTTCTGACTCTAAAGTCCATGTTCTATATATGCAATTTTAAATTCCTGAGCCCAAGGTTAAAATAAAAATAATTGGGCAAAATTATTTTGCTTATTGAAGACAGGAAGTAATACAGGCCAAGAAAAATTAGATTTGGCAGGGTCTTGATAGGTGACTTTTACAATGGTCTAGAAATGAGGATCTGGACTAAAATGATGGTGCTGGAGGCAAAAATAAAAGATTGGATCTCAGGGAAAGGTGACACAATGATAATTGACATTTAATTAGTGCTTTAACGTTTATATAAAGGCCCTCACACATATCATGTCATTTGAGGTTATCCATTTTCTAAATAAGAAAACAGATATTAGAGGGGAGGAAAGCTCATAGTTCTGAAAACCTACCCACATTGGCAATGGGTCCAATAGGCAATACTATATATATGCCATGAAGGATATAGCACTCTCCACAATCTATAAAGAAATAAGGAGCGGAGGGATGGACTGAGGGGAAGCAAATGTTTGGGGAAAAAGACAAGGGAAGAATCATGATTGGGGGGAGGTTAAGTAATAGCAAGACAAGTGAAGTGAAGCACAATTAAAGTAGAAGAGATAGCATGGATAGGAAAGAATGAGATATGCACAAACATTATAACAAGGATCACAGCAGTAGAATTTATTTAAAAAAAGCATGGCTAATAATCATTGATTTTAGACAAAGTCAATCTTAAAGATTCAGTCAAGGAGACATATCTATATCTATATATAAATATATCTGTGCTTAATTATAGCCTGCTTGGAAGAGGTGAGGGGGATCAAAGGGGAAAAAAAGAGTAAAGTTAAAAAAAAAAGCGTGCAGCAGAGAACAAAAGAATAGCCCACAAGGAAGCAAATAAAGTTGAATACTCATGAATATAATTTCTACTAGTATTATATATCTTTCTTGAACTGGTAATTTATTGTTATATATTTTAAATCTTCTCTGATGTTCTGCTGAGCACACAGCAATGTTCTGTTCTGCTTTGTTTTGTTTTTCTGTTTTTTTTTTATCCTTTTTTGAGATAAAAAATAATTAAACTATAAAAAAAAAACAAACAAACCCACAAACAAGCAATCTGAGGCTCAGGAGATTAAATGACTTATTCATGTTCATGTAATTAGTAAGAGTCAGAAGTGGGTTTAACTTCAATACTTTCTGACTCCAGATTCCACATTCTCCTACTGCTAATAATAGGTTTGTATAATTCTTTAATATACATTATTTCATTACATCGTCACAACAGTGTTGTAAAGCATACAGTGCAAGTATTTTTTTTCAGGACAGTAAAGAAGTAGAAAGATGGCAGATTTGATGGTTGGGGCAAAGAAAAAGTGAAATTGACTCAAAGATTGAGAGCGAGGATACTTAATGTAATGGAACATTCTAGCCTCTCTCCTTACTACATGGAAGAATATTTTACATAAGGTGACTGGGAAAATTTGTGTGCAGCTAAGGATGCTGGCCATTTTTTCAGAGCGTAGATTTGATAGTTTTGTGGTCTACATCATGGCTTGGGGTCAAGAAATAGTGATAAAAAGACCACATGCCATAGTGGGCAGAATGATGAAGTTGAAATTAGGAAGATTTGGGTTTAAATCAGGCATCAGACACATTAGTTATGTGAATAATGACAATTTACCTAACCTCTCTATATCTATGTTCCCTCTTCTATAAAATGGGGGGAAACAATGGCACCTCTCTCACAGAATTGTTGATCAAATGAGATTTGTATAAGCAGTTTGAAGATATTAAAGCACTGTCTAAATGTTAACTATCATCTTTTAAAATTACTTTAAAACTCAGTAAAAGTTTGTAAGATTACTAATGGTATACTTTGCATTGAACATTCTTGATTAACGAATTAGTGTCCTGATGCATGCTTCATTACTTTTTAAGTGTTTTGTTGCAAATTTCTTCAGTTTTCATAGTTGAATTATATTTTTAAATTCAGAAAAATGGCACTGGATTTACCAAGTTTCTGAATGCTATATTAGGAAAATGGCATTCAGAAAGGGGATTTCAGGGAAATGAAGCACTGGTAATTTGTCAACCTGGCTACTTTTTGTAATATGATTGACTAAAATCTGGCTCTAAGTACTCATGAGAGAAGATTAAAAATAGAATAAGTCTCAGTTTCATAAAGTGAATTCCTGAGGTATCTCCTCTGTCCTCTTCATTTAATTAATCTGTTCAGCATTTTTAAAACAGAGGTGCTATTTACACCAAGGTTACCAGACCCAACCACAATGGAAAGCTGTGCTTCCACTGGGTCATAACAGCTCTAAGGGCCACAATTAACTATTTTAATATAAATCAAAGCTAACTGACTCAGAAACAGTTTGGCCTGAGTACTGAGAAGAGAACTAAAAGATTTAGTTCTTACTTTTCACAGCAGTAGCAGCTAAAAATGGTCCCATGTATTAGGACTGTTCCAATCCATGTATAAAGATACTTTGTTTCAATTGGCATCTGGTAATCCTATTTTGAAACCTTAAGGTTCTAAGATACACAAACTTTACAATTGTTCTTGTAGTATATTTAATTTCCTTTATTCATTTATAGGATTTAGAAATAATCGAATGCTCTAAATGCTAGCTATTATCCTACCCAGAACCACACAGTTAGTATCTCTCTATATGACAAACCATAAAAGTGTGATATAAATGTTAGTTCTTCTCTTTTTGCCTTTCCTTCATCTCCTTTTTTCCCTCCTTATCCTTCTTGTTCTTCTTCATGGAATACCCAGTTTGAAACAGTATCTAATAAGCATTTGGAATACATGACAATAGCTGAGTGATAGTAGGACTGGATAAATAGATCTGGGAGTCACCTACATAGATATGATAGTTGAACATATGGTGTTATGAAATGAAGAATACAAAGGAAAAAAAAAGAAGCGGACCTACAATAGAACTGTAGGCTATGCTATTGTATAGCCCTATCTGGTACATCAGTGGGAGTGATATGGATGCTGAACTAATGAAGAAGACTGAGAAGCAGTCAAATAGGTAGAAGGAAAACCATAAAATAACAGAGACAGAGAATCCAGATTGGAAAGACTATACAGGGGAAGATGGTGGTTGGACAGTCAAGTGAATAATAAAACCAGACAGTCAAATATTAAGGAAGAGAATTGATAGAAATGGTAGCTTTAGAGAGAGTGGTTTTGATTTTTTTATGCTGTTAAAGAACTGCAAGTACTGATTTACTGCAAGTGTAAATTTGATACTCTGGGCAAAAACTCTATTTTCCCTTCCCTAGTTAGAACTTTACCTCTTCAGCCTGTACATAAGATGATTCTACTCACCTATTGTTCAGTGATTCTCTTTTATGCAGGACAACTGTGATGACAATATGCTTACTGTTCATTAGCTAACATAAAATGAGATCATTTTCATCAAATGACAATAGGGTCAGGTATCCCCAAGAAAAATTCATTTCTGGGTCAGGAATGTAAGAAATGGATTTGCAGTTTGGCATACATTGAGGTTGAGTTAAATTCAACATGATGAAATATAAAAGTGGAAATGAATCTTCTGAAGTCAGCAAAGGGAGAAGGAAGCCATATTTAATTTTCATGGATTAGGAAATAGAACATCAGATGAAGTGAAGAAATTCAGCTTGCTGAGACAAAGGACTGGTAGGAGTCTGGAAAAATTAATAACTTCCCTTGTCCACCTAATTATCTGAATTTCTCCCATTATCATTTTTGCAAACATATTCATAATGAAAGTATTGTCCTAGGCATTTATAATCAATTAAACTCAAAGGTGAAACCTTACAGACAATCAATTGACAAAGATGAGAAGAACTAGAAAAAATAGATAATGCTGAAAAGGAGATGATAGGTGAGCTGAGATACTACTAGTGGAATTGTGAGTTAGGCTATCCAAGTAGACATTTGGAATTATACCCAAAAATGGATCTAAAGTATCCAGAATCCATAAACATAGAACAAGAAATGTTATTCTTAGTCATGGGTGAAAGGATACAAAGAAAGAAAGAGTAGTACCAAATTCAGTTAAATAT
This sequence comes from Antechinus flavipes, assembly GCF_016432865.1. Taxonomy (NCBI): domain Eukaryota; kingdom Metazoa; phylum Chordata; class Mammalia; order Dasyuromorphia; family Dasyuridae; genus Antechinus; species Antechinus flavipes. Next base: position 220,339,588 of record NC_067401.1, read on the forward strand.
TCATCACATCATTTTCCCCCCGGTAGTGAAGAATGAGAAAGACCCTTGGTACCATAATTGTGTGACTTGGTAATCCATCTATGGTAAATGAATAAGTTGGAAAATTATTCAGAATCCAGAAAAGAAAGAAGACATAATTTATGATGATGACTGAATTTATCACCACTAGCAAAACCATTATTCACAAGGAGTATAGCCATTCACATGAAAAAAAGATAAGACATTATTGCATTTATATAGCTTTGCTGGTCCAATTAGAGTTAAGCAAACTTACCTCTTTCATATTTTTGCAAATATATAGAGTATCAAGGATAGAATAATTATAAGTACTGGCAGATATAGTAGATATTCTTTGGGGAAAAAATGTCAATAGGTTTCCTTTGTATATTAAGTTATTGTTCTGAGGACTTTCTTTCTTTCTTTTTTTTTTTAAATAACTTTTTATTGATAGAACACATACCAGGGTAATTTTTTACAACATTATCCCTTGCATTCACTTCTGTTCCAATTTTTCCCCTCCCTCCCTCCACCCCTTCCTCCAGATGGCAAGCAGTCCTTTACATGTTGAATGGGTTACAGTATATCCTAGATACAATATATGTGTGCAGAACCGAACAGTTTTCTTGTTGCATAGGGAGAATTGAATTCAGAAGGTATAAATAACCCGGGAAGAAAAACAAAAAGGCAAGCAGTTTATATTCATCTCCCAGTGTTCTTTCTCTGGGTGTAGCTGTTTCTGTCCATCTTTGATCAATTAAGGCTCTCTTTATCGAAGAGATCCACTTCCATCAGAATACATCCTCAAACAGTATCGTTGTTGAGGTATATAATGATCTCCTGGTTCTGCTCATTTCACTCAGCATCAGTTCATGTAAGTCTCGCCAGTCCTCTCTATATTCATCCTGCTGGTCATTCCTTACAGAACAATAATATTCCATAACATTCATATACCACAATGTACTCAACCATTCTCCAATTGATGGACATCCTTTCATTTTCCAGCTTCTAGCCACTACAAACAGGGCTGCCACAAACATTTTGGCACATACAGGTCCCTTTCCTTTCTTTAGTATCTCTTTGGGGTATAAGCCCAGTAGAAATACTGCTGGATCAAAGGGTATGCAAAGTTTGATAACTTTTTTTTTAATTTAAATTTTATTTTATTTAATAATAACTTTGTATTGACAGAATCCATGCCAGGATAATTTTTTTACATTATCCCTTGCACTCACTTATGTTTCGTTTTTTCCCCTCCCTCCCTCCACCCCCCCCCAAAGATGGCAAGCAGTCCTATATATGTTAAATATGTTGCAGTATATCCTAGATACAATACATATTTGCAGAACCGAACAGTTCTCCCGCTGCACAGGGAGAATTGGATTCAGAAGGTAAAAATAACTCTGGAAGAAAATCAAAAATGCAAATAGTTCACATTCATTTCCCAGTGTTCCTTCTTTGGGTGTAGCTGTTTCTGTCCATCATTTATCCATTGAAACTCAGTTAAGTCTCTTTGTCATAGAAATCCATTTCCATCAGAATACATCCTCATACAATATTGTTGTCGAAATGTATAATGATCTGGTTCTGCTCATCTCACTTAGCATCAGTCCATGTAGGTCTCTCCAAGCCTCTCTGTATTCATCCTGCTGGTCATTCCTTACAGAGCAATAATATTCCATAACATTCATATACCACAATTTACCCAGCCATTCTCCAATTGATGGGCATCCATTCATTTTCCAGTTTCTAGCCACTACAAACAGGGCTGCTACAAACATTTTGGCACATACAGGTCCCTTTCCCTTTTTTAGTATCTCTTTGGGGTATAAGCCCAATAGAAACACTGCTGGATCAAAGGGTATGCACATTTTGATAACTTTTTGGGCATAATTCCAGATTGCTCTCCAGAATGGCTGGATTCATTCACAATTCCACCAACAATGCATCAGTGTCCCCGTTTTCCCGCATCCCCTCCAACATTCATCATTATTATTTCCTGTCATCTTAGCCAATCTGACAGGTGTGTAGTGATATCTCAGAGTTGTCTTAATTTGCTTTTCTCTGATCAATAGTGATTTGGAACACTCTTTCATGTGAGTGGTAATAGTTTCAATTTCTTCATCTGAAAATTGTCTGTTCATATCCTTTGACCATTTATCAATTGGAGAATGGCTTGATATTTTATAAATTTGAGTCAGTTCTCTATATATTTTGGAAATGAGGCCTTTATCAGAACCTTTAATTGTAAAGATGTTTTCCCAGTTTGTTGCTTCCCTACTAGTATGATAACTTTTTGAGCATAGTTCCAAATTGCTCTCCAGAATGGCTGGATGTGTTCACAATTCCACCAACAATGTAGCAGTGTCCCTGTTTTCCCACATCCCCTCCAACATTCCCCATTATCTTTCCCTGTCATTCTAGCCAATCTGACAGGTGTGTAGTGGTATCTCAGAGTTGTCTTAATTTGCATTTCTCTGATTAATAATGATTTGGAGCATATTTTCATATGTCTATAAATAGTTTCAATTTCTTCGTCTTCATATCCTTTGACCATTTATCGATTGGAGAATGGTTTGATTTCTTATAGATTAGAGTCAATTCTCTATATATTTTGGAAATGAGGCCTTTATCAGAACCTTTGATTGTAAAAATGTTTTCCCAGTTTATTGTTTCTGAGGACTTTCTAGGAAAGAATGGTAGAACCCTTTAAGGAAGACCATAGAAGTGTGTTTCTGGAAGCAAACATCTGTTTGCTTCATCTGACCCAATTTACTATTGAATGATAAAACCAAAAAATTGAGAAATTTCTTGTTTAACATATTCAATTTCTATATTGTAATAAAAGAGGAATCTCTGTAGGGCATCTAGAAATTTTAGTTATACTCATGGAAATTCAACAGATGTAAATCCCCTTTGCTATCCAATATACCATAAAGTGTATTCCAAGCCAAATTATATTCAGCCAGAAACTATGCATGTTTCTTTTCTGTAACAATTTCCCAAATAAGATTTGTTTTTCCTTTAAAAAGAGGTTTCCTTGGCAACTAGGCCATGAGCACATGATTGGAGCAGTTTGTCACTTTTGAAGTTTGACTTTCTGACAAGGCCATCAGGCTCAGTGAGTTGAAGAAAACAACACACAAACAAATTCATTACTGAAGGTACACAAGTTGGGAATTGCAAATGGAAGCTACATTCTAGGTGACTGCCTATGGACTTAGTGGAAACAAGCTTGTTAGGTTCACTGATCTCCCTCATTTCCTGGTTCCCCACCAGCACCACACTCCCAAGTCAGTAATCTGTACAAATGGATTATGTGAAAGAAAACAGATGTGAAATATTCTTAAAGTGGCTGAATTAGCATAAAATGTATTCTGGGAAATGGGGTAGGAGGATGTACAGAAAATGGGAGCCAGCCAACCACCCCAACTATATTAGATTTTGACTTTTAAAGTTATATTTTCTTTTTTTATATTTTCTGGGGATAATTTAAATAAATGTTTTATTGATGGTCTTTTAAAAAAATATCACTGTCACTTCTCAATGAAATCTCCTACCCATCCTCTTCTCCAATTGAATTATCCCTTACAAGGAACTTTTGAATAACAAATAAAAAATTATTATTTTTGGCCATGTCTAACAATGTATAGAGTTTCCCCCTCCCAAACCTGGTGATGAAAAAAAAAAAAACAATAACAATAAGACAGTAATTCTTGGAGTCAGAGACTCTGGATTCAAACCCCAATATTTATACTTCTCTGTATAATTTTGAGTATGTTACTTTATCTCCTGGGTCTAATTTTTCTTATCTGTAAAATGAAGAAATTGGACTATGGGATCTCTACAGTCCCTTCCAGACTCTCTATGATCCTCTGAGCTGGTTTATCTTACCTGACCCCCAGCCTGGCTTTCCTAACTGCAATTGCCTCCTCTCCTACTGTGGTCTCTGTTCTGGTTATCAAAATATCACTTGCCAGAATTTCTTCATTGTAGTTGGCTTCCCAAAATGTATTTTTCTTAATTCCTACCTCAAGCCAAGTGAAGGCAGAGAGAGGGAGTGAGAGAAGAAATCAAGGAAACAAGGAAAAAGTTACTTTTAGTATGCAGGAAAAAGACAAACTTCTTTTCTGTCGGTTTCATCATGGCCTAGCACAATACAGTCCTGACACATAGCAGATGCTAAGAAAATGCTAATCGTTTGATTGATTATTAATACCTGCACATCTCTCTCCCCATTACGTTGTAGACAGTAGGTGCTTAATAAATGTTTATTGAATTCAACAGAGTGATAGAATAAGCTTTCCAAGAAAGGGGAAAAAAAACCATTTATTAAGCATCTACTATGTGCTAGGCATTGTGATAATAATAATAGCTAATATTTATATAGGGCTTATTATATGCCAGGCACTGTGATTAGCACTTTATAATTATTTTCTTTGATCTTCTCAACTAGATGCCATTATGATTTCCACTTTGCTGTTGAGGACATTGAAGTGGGCAGCCATTAAATGGCTTGCTCAGGATCACATAATTAGTATATGAGGCCAGATTTGAACTCATGTTTCTCAATTCAGATTCAGCAATCTATTTAGTTGCCTTTATAACCCAATTAGAATCAAAGATCTGATATGGACTTTGTTATGAAGGAAAAGGGAAAAAGGGAAATAGGGGAATTGTACACAGGAAAAAAATTCTAATCATAATGAGTTTGTTTACTCAATCTAATTGAAAATGGTAAACTTCCTAATATAGAGTCTTTCCCAAACAGCACACTGTTTCTGTACCTTAAATACAAATGATAAAATTTCTCCCACTTATGCACTACTTCAAAGAAAGTATTTGCTGAATGCATAGATGTGCCTGGTAGATTAGTAATTAAATGGTACACTAGACTTTGTCTTTTCAGTAACACAACTTGCACTTGTAAATAGTTTTGATGCAGAAAAAAACTTACTTTATATAAGACTTTAGCATAGTAATAAAGGTCTCATTTTGTCGACGTGTTTACTAGAAAAGAGCACGAGTGGATGTGTCATAGGACTTTTCCATTCTTTACATTCCTTAGATCCATCTGCATTCCTTAGGTCAGGCGGATACTGGTGTGCTAGAGGATGGGTGGGGTAATGGAAGAAACACTGTGTTAGGAGCCAAAAAAAAAAAAAAAAATCTGGCTTTTCAAATAACTCTATCAGAATGATGCTGTAGAAAGAACACTGAGCCTGGCTTTGAATCCTAGCTCTGAAGTTTGGTACCTCAGCCAAGGCTCTCTTTGGGCTTCAGATTCCCTATTTGCAGAATGAAATGATTGGAATGGATGATTTCTAAGGTCCTCTCCACATTTGAGTCTTATGATCCTAGTTGTGAAACTGATCAATCTAGGCTCTCTGCCTTTCAGTTTCCTCATCTGGAAAATGATGCTAGGCTGTAAAATCTCTAACATTCAGTATCAGACTGCACCTACTTTTGGTTAGGTCAGAATCAGTGACTTCCCTGGTGTAGACAGTGTTAGATAACTATTGGTTCTTATGAATCCTATTTTTTTCTGGAGATTTTCAGTTTGAGTCACAATCTTAGTGAAATGCATTATGATGTAGTGGAAAGACTAGTCATGATGTCCAAAGAGATGTATTTAAGTAAAGGGTACAGATATTTAAAAGCTAGTTCTTAGAGAAAAAAAAAATTGGCAGACCATACTTTTAAGTTTGGTCTGCATTGTTACCATTTTCTTCATAGCTTTCTTATGTCTAGAGTAAACAATCAACAAAACAATAAATGAAGCTCTAATTTTTATTTTTATCTTTTGTGTGTGTTTTCAATTCAAAGTTTATTGGGATGATATTTACATTTCTTTTTTTTTTAATAACTTTTTATTGACAGAACCCATGCCAGGGTAATTTTTTACAATATTATCCCTTGCACTCACTTCTGTTCCTATTTTTCCCCTCCCTCCTTCCACCCCCTCCCCCAGATGGCAAGCAGTCCTATACATGTTAAATAGGTTACAGTATATCCTAGATACACTATATGTGTGCAGAACCAAACAGTTTTCTTGTTGCACAGGGAGAATTGAATTCAGAAGGTATAAATAACCTGGGAAGAAAAACAAAAATGCAAGCAGTTTACATTCATTTCCCAGTGTTCTTTCTTTGGGTGTAGCTGCTTCTGTCCATCCTTGATCAATTGAAACTGAGTTAGATCTCTTTGTCGAAGAAATCCACTTCTATCAGAATACATCCTCATACAGTATCGTTGTTGAAGTATATAATGATCTTCTGGTTCTGCTCATTTTACTTAGCATCAGTTCATGTAAGTCTCACCAATCCTCTCTATATTCATCCTGCTGGTCATTTCTTACAGATCAATAATATTCCATAACATTCATATGCCACAATTTATTCAACCATTCTCCAGTTGATGGGCATCCATTCATTTTCCAGCTTCTAGACACTACAAACAGGGCTGCCACAAACATTTTGGCACATACAGTTCCCTTTCCCTTCTTTGGTATCTTTTTGGGTATAAGCCTAGTAGAAATACTGCTGGATCAAAGGGTATGCATAGTTTGATAACTTTTTGAGCATAGTTCCAAATTGCTCTCCAGAATGGCTGGATGTGTTCACAATTCCACCAACAATGTAGCAGTGTCCCTGTTTTCCCACATCCCCTCCAACATTCCGCATTATCTTTGCCTGTCATTCTAGCCAATCTGACAGGTGTGTAGTGGTATCTCAGAGTTGTCCTAATTTGCATTTCTCTAATTAATAATGATTCATATGGCTAGAAATAGTTTTAATTTCTTCATCTGAGAATTGTCTGTTCATATCCTTTGACCATTTATCAATTGGAGAATAGCTTGATTCTTATAAATTAGAGTCAATTCTTTATATATTTTGGAAATGAGAACCTTTATCAGAACCTTTGACTGTAAAAATGTTTTCCCAGTTTATTGTTTCCTTTCTAATCTTGTCTGCATTAGTTTTGTTTGTACAAAAACTTCAATTTGATATAATCAAAATTTTCTATTTTGTAGACAGTAGTCATCTCTAGTTCTTCTTTGGTCATAAATTCCTTCCTCTTCCACAGGTCAGAGGGTAAACTATCCTATGCTCTTCTAATTTATTTATAATCTCATTCTTTATGCCTAGGTCATGAACCCATTTTGACCTTATCTTGGTGTATGGTGTTAAATGTGGGTCAATGCCTAGTTTCTGTCATATTAATTTCCAATTTTCCCAGAAATTTTTGTCAAATAATGCATTCTTATCCCAGAAACTGGGTGTCTTTGGGTTTGTCAAGCACTATATTATTAAAGTTATAGGCTGTTTTGTCCTTTGAACCTAACCTATTCCATTGACCAACTAGTCTGTTTCTTAGCCAATACCAGATGGTTTTAGTAACCGCTGCTTTATAATATAATTTTAGATCTGGTACAGCTAAGCCACTTTCATTTGATTTTTTTTATTAATTCCCAAGAAATTCTTGACCTTTTGTTTTTCCATATGAACTTTGTTGTTATTTTTTCTAGGCGATCAAAATAGCTTTTTGGGAGTCTGATTGGTATAGTGCTAAATAAATAGATTAGTTTAGGTAGTATTGTCATCTTTATTATATTTGCTCGCCCAATCTAAGAGCATTTAATATTTTTCTAGTTGGTTAGATCAGACTTAATTTGTGTGGAAAGTGCTTTGGAGTTTTGCTCATAAAGTTTCTGATTTTCCCTTGGCAGATACATTCCTAAATATTTATACAATCAGTAGTTACTTTAAATGGAATTTCTCTTTGTAACTCTAACTGTTGGGTTTTATTAGTGATATATAAGAATGCTGATGACTGATGTGGGTTTATTTTGTATTCTGCAACTTTGCTAAAGGTGTGGATTGTTTCTAATAACTTTTTAGTAGAATCTCTGGGGTTCTCTAAGAATACCATCATATCATCAGCAAAGAGTGATAATTTGGTTTCCTCATTGCCTATTCTTATTCCTTTAATCTCTTTCTCAACTCTTATTGCCAAAGCTACAAGCTCTAATTTTTAGCATTTGCCAATTTTTGAGGTATAAATACTCACACTGAAAAATTGAACAATTAACTCTGGTTGGAGTTGGTATGTCACTAGTTTGAGTCCTGGCTTTGGTGTTGATTAGCTATGTGACTCTTATAAGTAAACTCATCTCTTTGAACATCACTTCACTAATATGCAAAGAGGGGACACTGTGTTGTGAAGGAAGCAATATATAAATTTGATATTACTATAAAAGTTGGTGATATTTTTGTTTGTTTAATTTTATTAGTGTTGTGATGGCTGGTTATGTAAAAAGAAATTTTCAGCTTTTTCAATCTTGCCTTTCATAATTTATATGTTTTACTTAATTTTTTTCAAATAAATCTTCTTTTTTACATCATAATTTTCTGAAAATATTCCCTTCTTCCCTTTAAACAAAGAAAAATAATCGAGGAAAAGAAAAAGACCCCAAAGTAGCTGTATTGAACACCATGCTACTCTAATAGTCCTCCATCTCTTGGCCATAAGCAGGGAAGTTTTCATCATCTTTTTTTTTCTCTGGGACCATTATTGGTCTTTATCATCAAAGATAAAATAGATAATTTTGATTGTTCAAAATTGAAATTTTTTTGTGCAACCAAATTAAGTGTAGTTAGAATTATAAGAGAAATAATTAATTGAGGAAAATTTCTATGGAAATTTTCTCTGAAAAAGATAATTAATATCCAAGATAAATTAAATATTGATACAACTATATTAGAACAAGTACTGTTCATCAATACATAAATAATCAAAGGAATTCCCTTTATTTCTTACAACACAATAAATACTTGTGCTTGCCTAATCAATTGTCCAGTCATTCCCTAATTAATGGGCATTGGTTTAGTTTTCAATCCTTAATAATTCCACATTTATATCCAGAATGATGGATCTAATTCAATCAGCAAAATATCTTGTCTTTCCACAGCCACTCCAACATGAATTGACTTTGTTTTTAGACATCTGTTCTAATTGCCAAATATAAAACAGGACTATAATTGTTTTAATTTACATTTATTTTACTATTAGTAGTTTTGAACATACTTTCCTGTGACCAATTATTCTAAGTTTTTTTTGAAAAAAATTTTTCCCCCCAATTTTTTGAGCATGTTTCTATTGCGGGAAAGGTTCTTGCTTATGCTTGTGTGTGATTTTTGAAATATTTTTGTTTCCCTTTCATTATTTTAGTAATTATTTTATTAATGGAATTCACACATTAAAAAGAAGACTCTGGAATTTTCTAAGCCTTAATAATGAATGATAAAATGAATAAATATGATTTTTGTTCTCTCAAGTCTTCAACATAGGAAGACTGAGAACTAAAAGGAATTATCTGGGTGTCTCTGTGTCTATCTATTAAAATATTATATGGTTCATGTGGAATGAGAAAATCATAAACCATATTTCTTCATCTGCCTAATTATCAAAAAACAGACAGGAGTGAAAAGTGACAGATGAGAAGAGGTAAACAAAAGGAATGGTGAACTGAGGACTCAATGTATTCCTGAAACCCAGATGTTTATTTGATGTATTAATTGTGCAGGTATATTTCACTCCTTCCCATTTCTTTCTATTTCCTTTCCCTATTTCTGAAAACTAGTAGCTTCCCTATTTGTTAGACAATGAACTTGAAAGTCTAATTATATCATTTCTGTCTTATAAACAAGTATAAGATGTTGCCCCAATCCTTAGCATTGTGGCTTGAGAAGACAGAATTCAAAGCTATGCATTTTATCACTCATAATTGAGAAAAAGAAGGAAGCAGAAGGAATAGAAGGCTGAGACATTTCAAAAGAAAAATAGAGTTTGGTGATGAAAAAGAGGAATGAGCAAAAGTTATTGAGTTTTGAGACTATATGATTGCACTGTTGGTGAAAATATTTGACAAAGTAAAATGAAAGTTGGAGTGTTATGGAGATTCTGTTTTAGGTAGAATTTTGCATCTGATGAATATGAAGTAAAATACTGGATAGAAGTCCAAGACATGTCCAGGAAGTAGTTGGATATGAAAACCTCTGTTTCAGGGAAAAGAAGAGAACTTGGAAACCATTAGCATAGAATGATCATTGAAACTATAAGCCTGAATTTTGAAATACAGCTCTGAATTTTGAAAATGAAAGGGAAAGGGTCAAGGCTGAAATTCTAGGAAAATTTATAGGTTAGGCAAGGGAAAGAATATAGGAAAGGGAGCTAAGGAGCCAATGATGAGTACATAGAGAAACAGAGACACTAAATTGATTTAATGTCACAGAAACCAAGGAAGGAGAGTTTCAAGGAAAGGGGTGACCAAGAATATCTAATAGAATTCTCTAATAGAGAAGTCAAGGGAAAAAAAGTTATTGAATACAGTGATTAGGCTATCACCAGTAACCTTTAGTAGTAGTGAAGAACTGGACAGTAGAAGGTTGAGATTTTAAAAAGTGAAAAAGAAATTAATTTAGTTGAACAAGCATTTATTAGTAGATTCCATGTATTCTAGACTTTCTCCGTATAAAGACAAAAATAAAATAGTCTCTGCCATGAAGAAACTTACATTCTATTGGGAGAAACATGTATACAGATAAGCAAATATAAAATATATATTAAAATTAGATACAGTCATTTAAAGATAAATGGAATACTAACAATTAGGGAAATCAGAATAACCTCTTGTAATATTGGAGCTGAATCTTGAAAAGAGGACCAAGAAATGAGGAGGGTGTTGTATTCCAGTTATGATGCATATATACATGAAATAGCATTTAAAGGATTATAGACATAGAGCTGGAAAAGACCTCAAAGGCCATTTAGTATAGTCTCCCCATTTAACAGATAAGAAAAATGAAGCTCCTAGAGGCTAGATTATTTGCTCAGGTCACACAGGTAAGTATAAAAAGTATTATTCAAACCTAAGTTTCATTATACCAGAGTTAAAGTTGTTATATTATACTAGAGTTAGTTGGTGAGTAAACATTTATTAAGCAACTCCTTTTGTGTCAGGTACTGTGCTTAGTATTAAGATTACAAAAAAGGTAAAAGTCTAGGAGGTATAGTTGAGGAGGAAAAATATTCCAAGAATAGAGAACAGCCAGTGACAATCCAAAGCTGATAGTGTTTTTGTAAGGAACATCAAGAAGGTCAGTAGATTACAGGATTCAGGGTAGTGATGGAGGGAGATAAGATGAAAGAAGACAGAGAAATAAGAGAAGGGCAGGTAGTGAAACACTTTATATAGGTTTATCAGTATTACATTACTCTATTTATCAATGATGAGAAATGAAATCTTAAAAATAACAAATTGGCAAAAATTCACATTTCATGTGTATGATGCAATCTCTCATAGGATAATTTTCGTGAGATTAACTAGTCACATATGAATTGTGGATTGGGCTTCACAAAATCACATCCCATCTACCACATAAATTGTTGAAAAAGGAATTTTACCATAACTGCTTGCTTCTGCCCTTGTAGATCATAAAGGACATAAAACTATTATGTCTTTTTCAATAGCATCAGTGAAATTCGAGTTCCTCTGCACTTTTTTTATGGGTAAGCTGATTGAAGAAATTGGAATTGTACAGTTTTGAGCCTCAGTAAATGTCTCCCATAAAAAGAAGGCATTTCATCTTCCTCTAGTTCCATCTTTGTAACTTATGCACTCATACAATGATTCCTTGTGTTTGGAATTCTTTTAGGCCCACACAGACTACTGAGCTAAATGCCATTAGAACCTCTAGAATTCACATATTTTCAGTGTCCCCTTTCTTCTACATGTCACATGATGACTTTAAAAACATCAGCATACTTATATAGCAGCATTCATTACAGCATGGATAGCATATCGGAGGCTAAGACACCCAGATGATCAGTCTTCCTTAATACAGAACAGGTAATAAGATTCACTTGCTGGTGGGGAATTCATTTTGAAAAGGTTTCAAGGTCACTTTTGAAATGTTTACATCAGAAATTTTCTTTTTGTCAGGTTTTTGTAATAATGAATTAAATAATATTGTACTCCAAATAGTCTTTGATAGACTCTGAATAGTATTTAATGAAGGCAGTAAATATTTAGAATGAATAATGATTAGAGGAAAGGATAGCCCAGAAGGAAACAGATAGGTATGTCTATTACATATGGCCTTGTTGATCAGTAAAATTCATATAAAAAGTTAGAAGTGTAAAGACAGGAAAAATCTTGGGCTGTATAATATGGATACATGAAGGATCTGTGATTTCAGTGTGGGGCACTCTCAGGGCAGTGATTTTTTTCCACCAAGCTGATTTTAATTTAGTAACTAAATTTTAGGGAGTTTCCTGATGCAGATAGAGGTTTAATCACTTCTCCAGCATCAAATATCTAGTATCAGAAAATAGTTGTTTTCCTTACAGAACAAAATTATTGTTTTTAGTCATTTTCAACTGTGTGCAACTCTTCATGATCCCGTTTGGAATTTTCTTGGTAAAGATACTAGAGTGGTTTGCCATTTTCTTCTTCAACTTATTTTTCAGTTGGAGAAACTTAGACAAATGGAAGTTAATTGAATTGTCCAGAGTCACATAGCTAGTAAATATCTGAGGCCAGATTTGAACTCATGAAGTTGAATCTTCCTGATCAGATTTGGTATTCTATGCAATTCACCATGTAGCTGCCCATAGGACAAAATACTTCAATTAAACACACATACACACACACACACACACACACACACACTCACATATGCATCCTCTTTATTTATTTAAAAAAATAGTAAAACTTTTATGTATTGTGGAAAAGTGGATAAACAGATTGGAGAAGACTTCAGTTTATATCCCAACTTTGACACTTAGTAGCTGTTTCACTCATTGTTTCTGAACCTTGCTTGGCTTAATTGTAAAATAGGGGTAATATCTCTTGTACATAAGACTCTTCATAGATTTTTAAAGTAACACATAAGTGGTAGTTTCTATAATAGTACTATTGTTATGTCTATTGCCATTGTGGCATTAAAATGTTATTTCTCTGTTATACTGTTATTCATTGAATATTTAAAATTTGGTAATTGATTTTGAAAAAAATGTTCTAGAGATTTGGAGAATACTAGGATAGAACTTCATGAAATAGAGACATACCTTAATTTTTAATAGCTTCTTTATTTAAATCTTTTTCTTGAGGAAGAGTTGGACCTGTGATTTCATAGGTGTTGAGAAATTTTAGGGAGGAATCTCTTTCCAAGCATGCAAATAGGTAGCTATCCTGCAAATTATAGAGAGATACCAGGATATTGAAAGATTATGCGAATTGACCAAAGCTTGGGGTGAGACTTAAATCCATGTTTTCCAGACTCAAGCCCTTCTAGCCAGCAGGGCATATTGCCTTTCAAAATGAAATCTATAGCTACCTTGAAATAGGTTAAGAAAGAGATCCCAGGAACTTTTTTTTAAGGGTTCTGGTATCCTTAATTTTTTTTAGCTTTGTCTTTTTTAAATCATTGCTAAATGTTGTTAAAGTTCAGGTTGGATTGTATGACCATTGAAGTCTGAATTTAGAGAATCTATAAAGACCTTATCATTATTTAGGATGAGGAGGAAGTTAGCATTAATTCCTTTATCCTTTTCTATTGTTTTGCCCTATCTTCTTATAAAATCTACCTTTTTTCTATTTGCTCTGGGATAAATGTGCCCCATTATTAGTCCTTTCGATGTATTTCCATCCCTGTATATGGGGAAGGGAGTCTGAAGCACTTATTTGGAGATGTATTTGAATGCAACACCAGAAACTCAAAAGGAACAGGTACAGGTAAACTTTATTTTTCAATCACTTGGAACTATTCTCTCTCAATAATGCTTTCACAAATATGCATGCAGTCTTACTAAAGCAAATTTTCTCTCAGCTGTGAGGAGCTACTGAAAAGGGAGGAAAGGTTAGCTCTCAGTTTCAATTAACTTTGTCACTGACTACTGACTGTGTAACTATGGGTAGAGTAAGTGTTCTTTAGAAAATGGAGGTGAGGCTCTCAAATATTAATGAAGGTCATGTAGGAATTCTGGGACCTAATGCTTTCAAAACTGACCTTGTGCTATCAATTTAATGTTAAAATATTTGGGGGATGGGAAGGTAGATAGGGAGGATTGTGACTTTAATGGATATGGGGAGGATCTGTCTTATTTAATTAAATATGATAAACACAAATAGTATTTTTCCTCCCACAATATAGATTAGGGATTTTTAGAATAGACTCAAAAGATATTACTCATATAATAAACCCCTTTATTCCCTAATTGCTAAATGAAAAAAATCCTACCAATTTATTAATTTTGCTAGGATCTTTTATGGTTCATAGTACTTATGAAATTCTTTGATATATTTAAAGATAGCAATCATTTTTATCTTTTAAAATTTTCCCACTTAATAGTATTTTGTTTTTCTAAACATAGTTTTCAACATTCATATTTGCAACATTCTGAATTCCAGTTTTTTTCTTCTTTTCTCCCTTACCTCCCCCCCCATTCCCGAGACATGAAACATACTGATATACAATCATTTTAAACATATTTCCATATTAATAATGTTGTGAAAGAAAATCAGATCAAAATGGAAAAACCAAGAGAAAGGAAAAAAAAAACAAAAAAGTGAAAGTAGTATGCATAACAACCATATTTAATCTCATTTTTGATTCTTTTGAAGTTGTAGTGATTCTTGATGTACAACATCACCAAGAGAATTGGGATAGAGATTACATTTGTGATTACATTCATATGGAAACTCTCAGGTGAAAAAACTCCTTTTGTCAATGAAGGTTAACACCTTCCTTGCAGCTAATAATCTTAAAGAATTACCTAGAAGTTAAATGACTTGTATGAGGTCACACAACTAATACATATTTGAGGTCAGGTCTCTAGCACTTCAGCCACTGTACCACCTAGAGATTAAGGGACATGATCAAGAATTACATAGGTTGAGGAAGTATGGATTGGTTGGAATCTCATAAAAATAAAGAAATAGTCTATTTAACATATATTTATTGTGATATATGTACAAGTCATTGTGATTGGTCTACATTTACTGTTATTATTAATTTTTAAAAAATTAACAAAACAATTCTATTCTCTTTATTTCTTCTGTGATCCCTGTTCCACAAGATAACACTTCTCTGATTACAGATATGGTACAGGTAGAAAAAAAAATCTATGATTAAGAATATGTCTCTCAATAGGGAAGGGTGTGTGTGTGTGTGTGTGTGTGTGTGTGTGTGTGTGTGTGAGAGAGAAACTATTATGGAAAAGAATGCTGGACGGACACAAGAATTTCTGAGTAATAGATAGTCTTGGATATACCCCCAAATTAAGGAACTACACTAAAAACATAATACTTACTAAATAGGAAAAGCCTTTTCAATACTACTGACATTATCCTGTTGTATTCACTTAGAGCGATTGATTTAGAATTATTTATTTCTGATCTCTTTTCTGTGTATTAGAGAAATCTCAAGAGAATAAATCAGTCTGTTGATTGGATGATGAGTCTGGGGAAACCAACTATGATTGCTAAGTGATAGAAGGAGTTGCAATAAAACCTGAATGGAAGGAAATTTCTATCATCATTCTACTTGTGCTCTGATTTTCCCTCCTGAAGTCTCCTTTGTGCCACGATATTTTGCCTAGTATTTAGGATCTCTCACTAGACACTTAGTACATGCTACTTATATTGCTATCTCTTATTATGTACAAGGTAGAATTATAAAGTAATGGATTTTTCATGGCTTTATGTTACATAACTGGATTTATTCTGTCTCTCCCAAATAGATCCTTAATGATCCTATTATTTTCTTATCATCATTAGAATTTTCATAATTTTCTTAAATATGTCACAAAGTGCACAGATACCATTCTATAACAGATTTTACATCAGTCTTCCTCATAAACCCAATCCTATGTATGTAAGTATTTAGAAGGAAGACCATATTTCATTTTGAGTAAAAATTAGGCAGAGCCTGTTCTTATTTCAGACTACTCTGCTCTTTTTTGTTTATTTTCTGGTGAGACAACTGGACTTAAGTGACTTGCTCAGGGTCACACCACTAGGAAGGGTGAAGTGTTAAGTGTCTGAGGATAGATTTGAAGTTAGGTCTTCATGACTCAAGAGCCAATATTTTATCCTCTGTGTCATCTAGCTGACCCAGACAATTCTGCTTTTGTTAATAGATAACCCAAGACAAGGGATTGTCCAGGATAAAGTTGGTCTAAGCAGATTTTATAGCATAGTTCAATTCTGCAAATTATGTTAGAGCTATGCATTTATGAAGTATCAGGGTATATGAAAGTCTATTGCCATTTTTAGAGCTTCTTCAACAAAAGTTCCTGACTTGGTTTGATTTGTTCCTGCCAAGATTTTTATATGTATTTTTCATCCTTTTATTGCTTTTTCAGCCCTGTTTAATGAAGTGATACAAATTGTAATCTTTTAGCATCCTTCTTTGTAATATTTACAAATAAACTTGTACTTTAAATTGGTGTTGCTCTTGGCTGCTATGCTTTTGGAATAGTAAAGAGGTTAAGGTTTTGCTATCTGTGGAAATTTGGGAACTCTACTGACCTTTGCATTAGTTAAGCTATTCTAAGAAATTATGAAAATAAGATTCAATGCCATTACTTATATCTGTTCTTTTTCTTAGAGTCAATAATCCATTTAAATAATTTAAATTTTACTGTAACACTTATAATTATGTATAATACCTTTTTTTCAAGTTTGAAGTTTTTTGATTTTTTTACCTAACCATTTGTTATACATAGATCATTTTGAGACCACCAAGTTTTCAACCAGTTATTTCCTATATTTTTTATAGTAAATTTCTTTCTTTCTCTTTTTTCCTTTTTTGAGTGATGATGTTTGGTGTACCTTAAAAAAATCATTATATAGAGCAATGAGGTTTCTGAGCAATTTATGATAGTTGGATTCTTTAGTTTCTTATTGTACAAATTATATTTTCCCAGCTACATTCCACCATTTTAACTCTGCCCACTTTTGCATTCAAGTAACAATATGTCAAAGAATGCTTTGGCTTATTTTGTAAGATCTTCTCAAATTCTTTGCGATATTTCTTCTTTTCTGCAATGGATATTGGACCTAAATGCCAGTTATCTTTATGAACGACTCTTTATTTATTTTTATCCTGAACATTGCAAATCATGATATAGTAGAAAACATTCTGAATTGAAGCAAAGATTTAAAATTACTTTTAAATTACTGTTAGCTTAGGAAAAGTACTTCACTGAGCTTCAGTTCCTCATATGTAAAATAACAGGACTGTACTCAATGACTTCTAAGGTCCCTTATAACTCAAAATCTGTGATCCCTGTATTTCTTACTGTTTTTGAGATCACGATGAAACTTATGCTACTAAACCTTTTTTAAAAGTTTTCTTCTAGTAATGCTTCATCTTAGTGAACAATGGGAAAAATCTATATTTAAAGTACTAGGAATAAAATTTGATTAGAAACCTAAAATTTATGATCTTGGTACATTTTGCCCTCATTTCCCACCCCTACAACATTCACTCCAGGCACAGAAAAGGCCTGGTGCTACACGGGATTGAGAAAAGTTTTATATTTTTACCTGTTTTGTGGGTCACCATGGCAACAGAATTTATCACATGGTAGCCAACAGTCAATGATAAGCCTCTCTGTGCTTTGACTGGGAGATTCTTAGGAAATATTCACTATTATTACTGAAACTTTAATTGAAGGCTTGCACTTTATTGACATAGTTTTCTTTCTTTTTTTTTTTTTTATTGACATAGTTTTCAAAAAGGTAGCGTCATCTCCATTGCTATGATAAAAGTAGGACTTTTGTGAATTGATTTGCCAACATTTCTCAAGTGAGCATTCCTCATTGCAATGATGGGGTTACTGAGGATAATAATGTAGGAACTTTGGAGTGTAGGAAGAGGGTAAAAGGCAAGAAATAGTGGGGAAGGGAAGGGAACAGCCCCTGCTGTATACCAGGCTTTTTATAAATATTACTGTTATTATTACTTGTTTATACCCATGTTCATTTATTTAGGAAAAATATCATCAACAATTTTTTTTCTCCTCATAAAGTAGAAAAACATCTCTTACAATGAATATTTTAGCAACCATGTTCTGATGAAACACATAAAAATATTATTTTAACTGATACTCACAACAACTCTGAAAAGTAAGTCCTATTATTATCCCTATTTTACAATTGAGGAAATTGAGGCAAACAGAGGTTAAGGGACTTTTCCAGTTTCAGACAGCTAGTTATATATTTGAAACTGAATTTGAACTTGTAGGACAAATACTCTATCCATTGTACTACCTGCTGCATTAGGTATGATAGAATTGACTAGTCTATCTTAAACTGTTTTACAGAGAAGAAAAATATGGATGTTAACATGGATCCTCCATTATTGGAAATGTAAGTTTTAAAATGTTCAGAGTAAGGAGTAATAAGATCCCATAGATTGAAATTCTTTAGGGAAGGTTAGCTCAGGAGGAATAGGAAGTACTTAAGAATGAAATTCTGAAAACAAGGAAGAAAAATAATTCACACAAGGAAGAAAAAGGGGAGTTATTTAAAGAGATCCATGAGCAAATGCTGTGAACTTAATGACAAAACTTGGATTTTTAACTGACATGTGTTGAAAGTGGGAACAAATAAAGGTAATGGGATGAATGTAAAAAGCACTGCATGACAGTTGAATAACAATGTCAAGACTGGCAAAGCTGATGATGGTGAAACCAATTTTTTTTAAAAGCTATTTTGGATAAAGAATGAAGATCAAAAAATGATATAACACCATTTAGGGATAGTAATAATTTACAAGGGGAAAGAATGCAAACTTGTTTGATTCTTATTTTGTTTCTGTTTTCTGTAATAACCAGAATGAATTTGGGATCAGAAAGGAAATGCCAAAAATAATCAATAGAAAGAAAATAATTGAGATGAGTATCAAACTACTTAAATGATACAAATCCATTGGTGGAGTTGGAGTTAGAAAGCCCTAGTTGTATGACCTTGGAACAGTCACTTTACCTCTCAGAACCTCGGTTTATCCTTTGAAAAGTAGAGAAAACAGCACCACCAATTTACAGGTTTCTGTGAGGCTCAAATAAAATAATGTACTTGAACTATGTTCCAATCCTCAGAGTGTTATTTAAATATGTTCTGTTTTTAGGGTTACTGTTTTAATTTGATGAGTGTATATTTCTAGGTCTTAGTAAACTATATCTCAAAGTTATTCAAGAACTGAAGGATATGAATGCTGAGGCACTCAGAAATTTTTGAAAGATAATGGAATAAAGAAAATATGTCATAGAACCAGAGAAGGATGAATATTTTTATTTTCAAAAGAGGTAAGAGAATGGAATTCTTACACTATAAGCCTGTAAATTCAGCTTCAATTTCTTTCAAAATTCTAGAACATATTACCAAAGAGATAGTAAGCCATAGGTGATTAATAAATGTTTGTTGAATTAAATTGAAGAATTCATATTGCCCAGATTATGACAAGCAGTTGCACGGACAGTGCATTGGTTTCATTTATCATTATATGTTATCTTGGACAGTTATTGCACCCAGAGGATGAGCTAGTCCTGGCATTAGATAAATGGATTAATCTGAGTTACATTTGGGAAAATAGATAGTACTTTTAATGATTCTAAGCTACTCTAGCATAAAAGTACATCTTTTAAACTCTAATATTTTCCCAGTGACACTAAATAACTACGAATCACAGAACAGACTCCAAAAGTTAATGAAATAATAATAGCAAGCATTTATATAGCATTTGGAGGTAAATAGGTGGTGGTAGATAGAGTGCTGGGCTTAGAGTTAAAAAGACTCATCTTCCTGAGTTCAATCTAGTCTCACTTATTATCTGTGTTACTGAAAACAAATCACTTAATTTTGTTGGTTTAAGTTTCTTTATGTGTAAAATGGGCTGGAGAAGGAAATGGCAAATCACTCCTATATCTTTGCTAAGAAAACTCCAATGAGGGGTCACAAAAATTTGGACACAACTGAACAACAACAATATAGCATTTTAATGTTTCTAAAATATTTTATGTTTTCTCATTTGATGCAACCACAACATGAATTAGGTACTATTATTACCCCATTTTATAAATAAGGAAACGGAGGCAGATACTGCTTTAATGACTTGCCTAGGATCAACAGCTAGTAGGTTTCTGAAGCAAAATTTGAATGCAGTTCTTTTTTACTTAGAATCAGGTTGCTGTCTTAAAAAGCTTCATCATCTCAGCACTTAACAATTCCTACCTATGTGACCCTGGGCAAGTCACTTAATCCCAATTGCCTCAGTGGGGAAGAAAGCTTTATCATAAATGTCAGGAGACTGAAGCAATGACCTACATATAGGATATAGTTTAAAAAGCATCTAAACATGTATTACAGAGTGAGGAGTAATAGATGAACAGATTGAGTGTTATATTGCAATATCTTTCTATCATCTATCTATCTATCTCTATCCCAGTAAAACATTCAAGCACATACACACACATATATACATCACATATACATACACACATACAGGTATATACAGGCAGAAATATGTACACACACATGCATGTGTATATAGAAGATGTAACACATTCATATGTGTAATGCACATACACATATATACCTACATATGCATTTACACACACATACATATATGCTGCATAAAGCTTCACTGAGGACTTATAGGAGGGCTAAAAATATTTGAAAAGGACAATAATAGCTAACATTTATATAGGGCTGTAAAATTCTCAGAATGTCTTACATCTATTATTGTCTCATTCGATCACTTGTGAAATAGGTATTATTATTATCTCATATAAGGATAATGAAACTGAAATCCACGGAACATTCAGTAACCTGCTCATAATCATAGCTGAGCCTGGATTTGAATGTAGACCTTTCTTCCTGAGTCCTAGGCTGGCACTTGATCTAGTATATCACCCAACTGCCTCTAGAACCAGTGGGCAAGGACAGGTTGTGATTGATATCAGTAGAAGTACAAATAAGGAGAAGATAACAATGTAACTGATGGATTAAGACAAGTATAGTATGTATGTTTGCAGTTGCTACATTTAAAGTAACATTTGAGCTTAGAAATCATAAAATATTTTTGTTTAAATGACGATAAATTGTCCTTTAATTTAATTTGATGCTTTTTGGGCTAGTTTTTAGTTGTTCACATTTGGGATCACCATTTTAAAATCGGATTGTCTTTGAAATTCAAGATCTTATTATTATGCTAACTTTCCATATTACTAAATATAGGGTGTTGTGTTGCTCCACAACTGTTTTGATCCAGAGAACTTAAATTTAAATAGTTAAATAGTTTTGTTAATAATAAATAGACCTTCCATTGTAGTAGCCATTTTTTTCCTAACAGTTTCTAAACACCTAAAGCAATAACCACTTAAATATTATTTTTAGTAGTTCCATCACTTTTTTTAAACTTACCAGCATTTTCAGTTAATGTACACAGATGTCAAATATTTTTTAGATTACTCTAAAAAGAAAGCTTCTCTTTCCAAAAGATCTCTTTGTTCAGATTCAAACGACTAAGATCTTTTAACTGTTGTGATGCCTTTTACTCTAAAAATATTATATATAAGCATAGGTCTTAAGCCTCCTGAGAGTTAATGAGATGTAGGGTAGCTTTGGGATCAGGTAGAATTGGATTTGAGTTCTGACCCTCACACACACTAGATAACCATGACATACAGTAAATGGATGAATAAATAAAAACATTTATTAAACACTTATTATGTGTAAGGCACTGGGATAACATTGTAACTAGGGAGACAGCATTTATAGAAGGTATCAGCTGCAAGCCAGATGGAAAAATCCTATAGTTCTTGAGGTGGAGTAGCAAACCACATTCTAATGCTTCTTCATTAATATCAGTGCTGCTGGTAAAATGATATTGGTTTCTAATCTTGATCCATTTGCCAGTGACAAGGATCTTGGTGGCAAGAACTGTATGTCCTAAGTCTTAGTAGCTATGGCTATAGCACCTGTAGGAGCAGCTGCTAGGGTGTATCTCCACAAAACTTGTTTCCCAGGATAATAGCTCAGGCCACGGGACTGGAAACATCATTATTCCAAAATTAAGTGATAGTCCTAGAAAACTCTCTTAGACTATAAGTTACAGATGAATTGCTGATATTACTCAGTAGAAGGAATTTCCATGCAATGTGTTCCTTAGATCTAGGAGAAATGTAGACTTCTGCTTTTTTTACTCAACCTATTAATTAGAATTCATTTATTTAATTGTTTTGTTCCTCTCTTGGGAGGATGTAACAATAAGATTATATTAATTGTAATGATAATTCAGATTCACTGGATGCTTTACAGTTTTATAAAGTACTTTCTTTCCAAAGACTTACTGAGGTAAGTAAGTTATTATTATTATTAGCATTGCCTTTATTATTATTCTTATTTTTGTTGATGAAGCAATTGTAAACTCAAAATAGCAAAGTGGCTTCCCTAGCTTACATGGCTCATAAGTGGTAGTGTGAGGCTTGGATTTTTGTCTTCTGCACTCTTTTATTAGTATGCCATATTTTATGGCCCCTTTAAAAAGGGTACATAATTTATCATGTTTCAGAGGAGGAGAGATTTAGAGCTAAAAAGAACTTAAAATTAATCTAATCAATCATTAAACATTTATCAAGTATTTACTATTTGCTAAATTCTAGGGATACAATGACAAGCAACTTATAGGCTTTTGTAAGGCTGTACTATACTAAATAAATGTACATATTATATACTATACATACTAAATAAGTATAAAGTTATATTGGTGGGGATAGGTTATTCATCCTGCTAGCAGGATCAGAAAAGGTATCAGATAGAAGTATAACTCCATTATCTTATAGAT